>NC_041809.1:8720000-9365000 GCF_900964775.1 Scleropages formosus
TGGTTTAAATGATTCTTTATGTTTACTTTCTTTTTTGACATAAAGCAATATGTGAATGAAATGTTACTTTTCATCTTCAAGGGCCTGGCTGGGAAAATGTGGGCTGATTTTCAATATCTGCATAAGATGCTAGAGCAGATTGCATGATAGTAAAGGTTGTCATAGGAATACTAGTGCATAACTGTTATCGCCCTTTTATGCACAATATAATTTCATCGCATGTCCCTATAGAGGAAAATGATAAACAATCTTATTTAATTTAGAGAGCCTTGTAATGTGTACAGCATATGGTGGTTTGAAAAAAAAAAAAAAAAAAACACGAGCTTTTTTCATATATGTATTTATCATGGAATAAATTTTTCATCTGCCATAGGAAATAATGCATACATTAATTATACCTTGAGTTGTGGTAATGTTTGAACTGTGTAACTCTGTAAGACAGATACCCAGCCATATCAAACTCTTGACAGCTTTCGAGCAGGAGCTATATGACACATAAATACAGTATAGCATCCTTCTTGCCTTGCAGTTGGAGTTACTCAACACATATACCCTTATGTCAATAAGTCATTTGTGTGTTATATCACAATAAACTAATGTTTACAATAGTAAAAATAGTAAACTTAAACAAAAAAAGGATAAAATGAGAGCTATCATATCTTTTCTGTCCTCAGGTTAAGCAGATAAATTTCAGAACATGAGACCAAATAATATTTTCACCTTTTACTGAGTAATGTAGGACTGTGAGCATTTTATTTTGTAACAAACCCCAGGAGGCATGTTATAGATCATGTTTTTAAGTTTTCCACACTATTCTGAATTCAGTGAGAAGTTAAAGTTCAAACAACGGTGAGAGGAAAAGCCTGGAAAGAACTTTTGATTCAGTTTATCAAACTCATCTTTGGAGAACATTCTGGAGTTCGAAGTAGCACGATTTTAAATTCCTGACCGGTGAGGGGTCCAGCAACCCCTTCACCGAACATATGCTTTAATATGCTTTTATTAAAACTTTCAAAAAGTTTAAAAGTGTGTGAAATACAAAAGCTATAAACATACGTTTCTAGGATTTTTCACACATCCAAGCTCACTATATATATATATATATATATATATATATATATATATTTTTTTTAAGTGAATCATTCTCAGTGTTAACTAACAAGACATCCAGCAGATGTAGTTTTATCTCTCACTTTGATTGCCTCCAGATGAGTTATCTGCGGAACAATAGAGAAGGAAGGAGAACTTGATCAAGACCTCTGAGATCCAAATAAAAACCACCTGCCAGCACCTGAATCTCTGTGTTTCCTCCTCACCTTTGTTCTGCTGAACAAAATAGGATGGGAAAACAAGTTACCCTTGAATAAAGGAAGGAGTGACTCCCACTGACATGATCTGGAGTGGAACAATACACCTATACCCCTACACAGAGGTACCACTTGCAGCACTTGCAGTGTTAAAGAAACACATTGTAAGTTAAGAAATAATTTCACTCTAGTGTGATTCACACATCCCCTGTGTCACAAGCTCAAGCAAAATGAAAACAATGGCATAGCTTTAACCATATGAATATATACAATGATATTATAGTAAAAGTCAAATTTAACAAATTCTTTCATTAATACTTGAATAATCGGATAGAAGTTTATTCACACCATCTTTGTCAAAAAATAGTCACATATTTTTGCTTGTATAAAATGTTTGCAGTCATTGCTAGAGCAGTATTATTTATGTTGCACCTGTGCCCTCTTTTGCAGTAGTTACTAATTGCCTTCTTTTTTTTTTAATAGGAAGCACATTTGTTTACAAGTTTACCTGTTTGACCAAGAAAAATGCACTACTGTTCTCCTATCAGTAGTAATAATGAAAGTGATTAAACATGTATCACAAGTCTCACGTACAGTATATATCCATTTATGGATGATAAATAAATTAGTATTTACATTTAAAAACATAATATATATATATATATGTCTTTTTTGTCAGACATTATGTAGTATGTTTTCCTCTTTTTTGCTCAAACAAGAGACCCCAGTGAAATTTGTACAGCGATCTCAGACTTGGCTTTTGAAGGGATGCTTGAAGCAGTGGTCTGGTCATTGGTGACCTAGTTATCAAAAGCCCTCCGCTGGAAGATTTTTTGCCCACCTTTTTTGCTAGCTCTGTGGGCAGGTCATTATATCAATGGGGTGATCCGAAACAGCTGCCACCCCCGGCTACAACCCACAGGTGTCTGGGAGGCCATGGGAGTCACTGGTGGGCAATGAACCAGGGATTCCCCTGACACATTTAGGAATCGTAATTGGATGGGGACTGAGGCCTGGCTCTGACTGGAGACACAGTGCTTCAGCCCGGCCCTCATTCAACAGAAAGTAGCATTCAGAAACTCTGCAGTTCTATTCGTTTCTTATCATTTTTCCCTCCCCCAGAAGTTGTCAGTGTCTTTTCAAAGGTACTTTGGCAGCAATTCCAGCCTCAGCGTTTCAAAGAAACTGGAAACTTTGGAAGGATTATGATACTGTCTGTCTATCAGGTCCGGAATACAAAAAGTATACTTGTTAGCCTTAATGAATACAAACATCAGGTGGTAATTAATAAGAGCAGTATAACTCCCCGTTACTAATTTGCTTTCATACTGTGAATAGAAAGCGGGGCCAGAATAAATCATTTTATGGAAATAGAATATTTCCCAGCTGAAAATCTTACATGTCTTAATGGACACCATTTGATTGTTGTCACAACAACAACTGGAACATAACCTGTAATTTATAGGCAGTCCATTATCATCTAATCATGTATGACTACTGTTTTGAACAGATATAAGGAGCTGCATTCATTTAGTTGCCACAAAATTGCTAATAAACAAAGAATGTATTGTCAAGAACTGTTCTGAATACAACTGACAATGACAGACACATCAGTATTAATTCATATTATTCCAGAACCTTTGCTGTCAAAATGAACTCTGAATGCACAAGTAACACAAAACAGCTTGCATAAATTGATAAATATTCATCCAATTTACTTAAGGTCAGGGTAAAATAAAAAAACACATCATAAACATTATTCCACTGAAAAACACAGCAAAATTCATTAACAAGCTTACTGTGACAAATACTACTGTCAATATTTTCTGAAAGTATAAAATGATGGTGCAAATTCAACATTTTTTCATCATACATGTTCCTTTTTTTTTTTAACTAATCAATCCAATGAGCATTTTTTTGTGAAATGTCGCATATTGTAGATGCCCACATCAGCAACTTATTTCTAAAATGATTCCACTTGAGTTTGAACTTTCAGGTTGCGAGTCTGTACCTTTAAGCAAAGTGTCACCCAGTGCCTTTTTTATTTGAGCATTGTAACTTTTTAATAAAACAATTAATAGGAAAGTGCAGTACTACCATTACTGTACACTGAAGTTATTTTCGTTTCATGGTTTGACCTTCACTGAACAAAAAAAAAGATATTTACATATTTCAAGTCTTCACTGGAGTCAGAAAAATTACAGAAATTTCGGCAAACTTAATGAACAATTTTCATGTATGTACATTTATAAAGTATTCTATAAAGTATTCCCTGAAATGGTTTCTTAGTGTCATTGAGTGAGTGGTTTCATACACACACACACACACACACACACACACACGCACAATATATCTTATTCGTATATACATATATACACACCCAAACACACACAAATGTCTTTCCTATTGTCTATGCTAAGTTCTACACACTGTGCCTATCGAAAGTTTGAGTACACTTGCTGGAATTTACTTTTTCACAATACAGACAGTGTTTTACTTGACATATTTACTCTGAATACTTCACCTCTTCGTTTATTGCAAGTTCATGCACAAATTTGAAATGTGTTTTGTATTATTGCTGTGCTGACAAATGAAAGACTGCCTAACGGACTGTAATTCTTTTGGAACAACATATCTCTTAAGTGTGTTCTGCTAGCCATGCTGGTTGAGATTTCCATCAGCTGGAGCACATGGACTCTCCATGGATTTTGTGAGCATCAAGAGCATCATTCATATCATCAAGTTTGCTGATGACACTACAATTGGGGGCCTCATCAGCAACAATGATGAGTCAGCATACAGAGAAGAAGTGAACCAGCTCGCAGAATGGTGTGAAGACAACAATCTATCTCTAAATGTTGATAATACTAAAGAGATAATTGCTGACTTCAGGAGGACACGAGTAGATCATTGACATCTGCACATCAATGGAACAACTGTGGAGAGAGTCAAAAGCTCCAAGTTTCTTGGTGTGCACATGACAGCGTCCATGTTCTGGCCTGTGTATTTATTTATTGTCTTGTGCTATGTTTTGTGTTGCACCATGGTCTCCGAAGAAACAACATTTCGTTCCACTGTACACAAGCTGTATAGATTAATGACAATAAAAACAACTTTAACTTGAGCACCAAAGCAGCTCCAGACCATAACATTGCTCCACCAGTGCCAGACTGTGAGAACTTCTCATCTGAACTCATCTCAGCTCATGGTGCTCACCATCTCTTCAATTTAAAAATATTCAGCAGCGGCACCTAAATACTACACATTTTGAGTTATCATTCCATAAGACCATCTACCACTTCTCAAAAGTTCGATTTCCATGGATTTTTCTTCTTTTTTTTGCCATGGCAAAGTCTGATTTCCAGCAGATGTAATCAAACATTTGACTGTCATTCTACAAAACACAAAAACTTTTTTTTTTTTTTATTTGTAGGGATGTGCAGTAACTAGTAAACAAATATGAACAACGGAAGTAATAGCATGTAGGAGCTGTCAACATAGCTGCAATATATCTGGTTCCAATAGTGCATTTTATGAGTGCACAAAAATGGATGTCTTATTCACACATGAGTGACCATTTACCACACACTTCATTTTTATCCCATGTCACAAAGCATGAATGTCCCTGTTGGCATACCCTAGTGTATTTTTGTGTCTGTAACTCAGATAGGTTCGTCAACCTGAAAGCCCTGGAATCTTTCAATACACACACACACATTTTCGGAACCGGTTGGAGACTGAGCAATACTGGAATCTTTCAATAGTTTAAGTTAATTAATATTAAAATAATAATTAAAAAAAAAAAAAACACATCAGTTGAATATTTTTAAGGATGTTTCTTTGCATGTCATACAAAAAATCGTTGAAAGGATTTTTATTCAGATAATGTATTCAGTACAGTGTGAAATGGAACTATTGGAACCTATTTCAGTTTAATAGTAATTTTTGTTTCCTGGAGTCTCTGAGGATACTGCTTTGCAGGTGGAGCATTTTGTGCTGTAAGTGTCCACTTTCAAATCGTACATAAAATGTAAGAGCCAGCAGTTATGTAAGCTGATACTGGCTACTTTCGGCATGCCGACCTCCTTTTTCTGTTTTAAATAAGAAAAGAAAAAGCTGTATTTATACATTTGATATGTCTCCATATCTGATGCCGAAACCAAACACCAACATTGTTAAATACATTTGTATGATAAAGGTAGCCTGGAGTTACATTAAATGTGAAATAAGTATGTGCACGTCAGGCATGCAAATTTCATGGTATAATAAATCATCACTTGAACCTTTAGCATGTTTAACAACGGGGTGTAACTAATGTTTTCACATTGTCGTGAATTCTGTAATGCAAAAATGAGGTAGAAGACTGTAATAGAGTGTTCATTAACACAGTCCAAAACCCCAGTCTGAAGGTATTTATAAATTCCAAATTATACATTTGTAAAATATATAAATACTGTATACAACTCACTCTGACAGACCACCAACTCGATGGAAGCTGTGCACCTGAGAATCTCAGAGCTGTGTCAGCCACACATACACACACACTTTCAGAACCGCTTGTCCCATACGGGGTCACAGGGAACCAGAGCCTACCCAGTAACGCAGGGCGTAAGGCCAGAGGGGGAGGGGACACACCCAGGACAGGACGCCAGTCCATCACAAGGTACCCCAAGCGGGACTCGAACCCCAGACCCACCGGAAAGTAGGACTGTGGTCCAACCCGCTGCGCCACCGCACCCCCGTTTGTGTCAGCTACATCTACATTTATTTATCTGGCAGACTGTTCTCTCCAAAGAAAGTTCCAGCAAACACACTAGTGTTATCAGCAAACACACCTTATTCACCAAGGTGACTTACAAGACTGTATACAAGCCCAAATGAGTTCTGTGGTGCTAGACATCTTCCTGGTGGAGAGTTGCCTCAATGTGCCTGCCTGTGGACCACACAGCTGTCCAGAGTATTCAGTCTTCTTGGAGAAGATTGGTGATGTACTTGTGAGACTACCGCCTACTGACTCAGTAGTCCTTCGGGGGGACTTGAAATTTTGTCAATCACATTTATGTTGGGAATGAGATACCTGAATGGGTGTCTCTAGAAGGAACAGCCTGCCACATCTGCACACAATCAGCTTTACTGTCCTGGAATACTGGACTTCTGTGCTAACCATGGGCTGCCCATAACAAGACTGTGTTCAAATACAGAAAGGTTCACAAGTGTACCTAAGCCAAAAGTGGATGATCAATTGTGGGGGCATATCATCTAACTTGAGGCCATACTTTTTGGGCATGTGTAAGACAAGGGTCAGAGCTGTCAACTAATCACACTTGGTGGTGAGTTGGATTTAACTTACAGGGCTACTGGCTGGATAGACCTGGGAGACCCACATATTCTGTGAAGGTTTTCTGGGAATGTGGTGAGAACAGCTGAATGGGAGATCAATTTAATTCTGTCCTCAGGGAAATTTCTCCTTTGTCCACAATGAGGCTGGGGACATTAAGTCTGTTCAAAACTTTGATCGTCTGCACAGCTGCTAAAAGCTGTGTTCTGAGGTCAGCTGGTGCCTCTCAATGTGGACACCACAGAACCTGGTAATAGAGACCAGCAGTATAAGAAGCTGTTAAGATAAAGAAGGAGGTCTTCTGAGTAATGCTTTTAGGGCGATCTCCCAATTTAGCAAGAGGTACAAGCAAATCAATAAGGGTGCAGAAAAGGCAATTGTTGAAGCAAAAGGACAGGCATGGGAGAAGTTTGGAGAGATCATGAAAAAAACCTTTTAGGTGGCCTCAGAGTTGTATTGGCAATTTATTTGGCTCCTTAGGTGGGCAGGGTGTGACGTCTCCATCCTCACCTATGACTATGAGCTTTTGGTAATGACCAAAAAATGAGACTGTGGATATATGTGGCTGAAATGGCATTTCTTCACAGGATTACTGGGTTGTCCCTCTATGACAAGGTGAGGAGTTTAATGAGCCGATAGAATCTTAGAGTAGAACTTGTAAAATTAACAGAGTAGATGCTCCTCCAGAATGAGAGGAGGTAGCTATGGATGTTAAAGCATATTTTAAGTATGCAACCTGACTGACTTCTGTCAGAGTTCTACAAGGTGCATCTCACTGGGAGGAGAACAGGGACAGAGCCAGAAAGTATTGGAGAAATTATATTTCCTCACTAGCATGGGAATGCCTGGGGATCCTCCAAAAAGGCACTGAAGACTGTTGGTGGGAACAGTAAATTTTGAGCCTGGCTCCTTAGCCTACTTCCATCTGTAAAACTCTACAGGACAAGCAGATGGAAACTGAACTCAAGTGGTAAATATAGAAATTTGGCATTGCTGAAGCAAGACTGAACATAGTTCAAAATAAGTCAATTTAGATTTTTAATGATTTACAAAGTTTTTTTTATTTTTTTTTTGAGATTCTAATTGTGATTGACAACATTACAAGCAAAACTGAGCACGTATTTGTTGTCAGTGCTGCTGCACAGGGGAGAGAAGTTAATATCAAACAATCTTCACCAGCACTGATCATCGGAGTGATCTTTACTAGTATTCCAGTACAGTTTAGTCTACATGTTTCATTGTAAAGCTCTTTTTTTTTTTTTTTTTTTTGCTTCCATCATACCTTTCTTTGAATCTTTCATTGATTGCTCTATCGAGAGCTGAGTTCCAGCTGCATGTTTTATTTCTACAGACTTGCAGTTTTTCCTGTTGATTTGTTCAGATGAGTTTGATAATGTAAAAGTAATGGAATAATTTCTCAAATCTGTAGAAACAGAGTTTCTGTGAAGTGCAAACTACAATAATTTCTCAGAATGACAATTTCTGCAACTGACTTGTTAACTCAAGTAAACCATGGTAACTTTGGAGAGAAGAGTTAGCTAAATAAGTACAAAAATTGTAAATGTAAGTCTCAGGGGGTTCAGCAATTGGAAGTTTCTAGGTTATTTTCCATGGCAGGATACTTGTCTAGCAGTGTTCTCTTAGTCTGACCAAATACGCCATACTACACAATGATTGATTTCACACATTGCCATAGGTGAGCCATAACCCCAGCGAGAGTATATAAATGTAATTACTTTGATATCGCAGTAAATCTCAATTAGTGAAAAAACAAAACAGCTGAGCAGCATGCTGTTTGTTAAACAAGAACTGGATGGCTGAATTTTGAGCGTGCCATTAGAGACACGATTACACGGTTCACCGGGTGTCACCTTTTCCAGCCATAGCATCATGAGAGGTTAAAATCACTTCTCCTCCCTCAGAAATGAAAGTGTACAGGTTGGCCTTATTTACCCCTCAATAGGAGATCTAACACATGGTTCTATAGCTCTCACTCTTGCCTTCCTATGTGCTTTATTTACAATAGCATGCTGTGGAAGGCAATGGGTGTCACCCAATTATATCTGTGGGTAATTACTCAGTTCATTTACAGTACAAAAGGTTGAGTGTCACCTTTAGGCCAAGAACGAATCTTACTCTCTTACTGAGCACCACAATTTATACCTTTCAATGATGAAGTTCTGCCTTTAACTGCTTTTTTTCAAAAAAATCCAACACTTCCATCTTAAAGTCATATTTTATTGCTTCTTCTGACCTTCTGGCAGTCAAATCTACCAGCATCTGTGGACATTAACGAAAACCAGCTGGAAATAAATAAATGAAGATTGCCAACTAGTTTCAGAACTGTTTTAGAACCATTTTTCTTCTCATATGTATGACAGGCTACAGGTCACTCATGGGGCCAGGGATTCTACAGAATAAACATAATTGAGAATAGATTGCATTGCACTACCTTTCAAGAGCTTCAATAATGTTCAAAGCCGCTTGTAAAGCACTTGGAAAAGTTGAATGTTGGACCTGATTCACCAGCAGATGGGGCCAGCAGTGTCCTTACTTGGGTCCTTACCCATGCCCTGCTGCAATATCCACTCATTTTCCAGAACCACTTCTACCAACAGGGTCACTGCAACCCAGAACCAATCCTGGCAAGTACAGGGAGCAGCACAGGGTAAATACATTTTAGTCCAGACCTCAAACCACCACAACTGGCATTCACACACTCACAGACACCAAGGCAAAACAAAGCAATGCCAAATTAGAGTTACATATTCATCCAAATGAAATGTTTTTGGATTATGGGGTGAGAACACAGGGAATACAAAGCAAAAACAGGGCAAAGTACTGTGCCTCTGTGTCACTCCTGCCAACATATATTGCTTTTACATAGTAACACTTCAGATATGCCCTATTTGCAGGGAAATTATAATATAATATAATATAATATATGTTAAATGTGGACAGAAGTATGGTGCCAAAATTATAAGCTATATGTTTTACATAAAATTTAAAAGAACAGCTATTTTCTCTTTAAAGATAAGCATAAAACTCTTGTCCACATACTTCTAAATAGAAGACCTTATTATGAGCATCTGACGGCTGAAAAAATGACGTTAGTAACCATGTGGTAATGGAATAATACATGGCACTTCTTGGTCTTCCAGGCACATGTGGTTCTAGAAAAGGGCAGCCCATCAGTTATATCTCTTTGGGGGTTTAATTGCATGACCTTTTAATAAAGTCTTATTACAAGCGGGTAACCGTCAATAGAGAAAACTCCTTAGTTCAGTTGGCTTCACTAAACAAATGAATTTTCTGGGACTGATGCATGGGAAACAACACATTATAAATAGAAAAACACTTGTGCCACTAAAACGTAGCTAAACTTTAGAAAATTATTTTACACAACTCTAAAAACCTGCAAAAATGTCTCAAATTTGATTGTACAATGTTAATGACAGACCTAGATTTATACATATTTGGGGCACCCCAGAATCCTATGAACTGCTTTGGGTACACTATACATTATTAAAGTGCAGTGCCTGTGGAGCACTTTATTTCACATTTTATTTAGCTATGTGTAAACTGTTATTTAATGTATTTAATTTCAAAACAGGTCTTCAGGAATTTCAAACTGCTGCAAAACAAGTCAGTAAATTAAAAAAAAAAGCATCAAGTAAATGAAAGTAGGTGAAAAGCAATGGTTCATGACGTAAAAAAAAAAAAAGTAAAAAGGTGAAAACTGTTATTTTTCGGCATGATTTTGCAAGGTACACAGGTGCAACATAATGAATCAAGTTAAATGGTTAATCGCAAATCAAAATTCTGCCTTTGGTTTCCAGAGCAATGACATCATTGGTCCAATTATGACTGTAGGATTCATTAATCAGTTTCCACTATGACATGTATTTAATGCAGCTTGAGGGGTGACTTGTCATCATTTTTAAGGAGTAGACCTCTCACTTTCACTCTCTTATCATTTAACAGTTTCCTTCTGTTTTTGTTGGACGGCGGTACCGTTTCCCACATAATTACTTTTCATCTTGATGATATTTACTTCCTGTGGTTTATCTCAATTATTTATATATATGCTGAAAATAAAAGTCTACAGTTTGACCCCCATCTAGTGTGATGGAAAAATTAGGGCATTAATTAATTAATTAATTAATTGATTGATTGATTTATTGATTTATTTATTTTTTATTAGGTTATTTATTTTGAAAATCATTCACTAGCACACACAGAGCAAAGTCCTATCCTGGTAGGGTGTTCTTCCATCAGCCTGCCAGGCACAGTGATTTGGCTATTCCTTTGTGCAGAAAAATAGGGCTTTCTTCTGCTTCCAGAATCTCACGCAGATAGCAAAACACTTGGAATCAGGGGTCTGGGGTTCCCTGAAACACACAAATGCTTTGTGGAGCCTCTTGTTTGACAAAAACCCAGCTCTTCGTGCCGTGTAGAAAATACTGGGTCTGTCAGCATCACCCCCGCAGCGTACAAATCACACTCGCTCCTTTGCCACCCCTCCACCCTCCTGCATCGTTTTTCCTGTGACCGGCTTCGGCTTTGATATTTGTAGACCTGGCAGTGACGGTCTATGGACGTGTGAGTTGCATGCTAATCCTAGGCCTATTTATTATTCAAATACATAAAAGACTGCATATTTCTTTGCCTGGAGCAGCTGTTATAATTATTTCCCAAATAGGCTGTTACGTGTTTCAATTTCTTGTTTGACTAAGAACAAGGCCCATTTGTGGTGGGAATCCTTCTTGTAATCGAGTGCAATGTGTAATATGGCTCAGGTCTGGTTGGGTTCTGTTGGCTTTATTTTGGCCGTTGCTGACAAACTAAACGTGTTTTCTGGTAGAAATACCTCATTTTCACTAGGGTCTGAAAGTGAATCATTTGGTATTCCTTAATCAGAAACCTGGAACTGTATTTTCAGATAAGCAGCTAGGGAAAAATTTTGCTTTAATCAGTCTGGCCACTGGTTTAGTGGGAGCTGAATCTATCCAGTGACAATGCCTTGTCTTATTTCAATTATATAAACCATTCATGTGGGAGAAAAAGGAATTTATTACATAGATATTGCACCTTTGTGAAACTTTGTAAATTAATAAAAGAAATTAAGTTTCTTTGAAAATTCAGCAACAGAGAAAGTACTTGAAGAAAATAAATCTGTGTCCTACCTATTATTTTAAAGCCCATATTACCTGATTTGTTACAACATCATGGTAAAAAAGAGCAATTGTTATCTGCTTAATTTTACATTTATTGAAAAATAATTCTTTAACATTTGGAAAAACCACTAGGTGGAGTATGCCTCTTTAAAAGCATCACATTGCATAACAGCAGAAAAATATCCTTGGGAATATATTTTTTTAATTGCATAAAACTATGGCTTTTCCAATGTTCTTTATGGTATTGAAAACGAATATTAAATAAGAAAAACAAGGATTAGTGTTTTGATTCCGCATAGATCACATCAGTTGTATTTCACTTATGTTTGAATGTCTGGAAAAAAAAAAGAACGATAATATTTGCCAGTTATGCAATTTAATCACTGAGATCATCTTAGCAAACAGGCTGACAACAGTGTCAGCAAATAACCTTCTCATACAGAAAATATCCAGAAAATGATTAGGCACTTGAGATAACTTTGAGTGGGCAATGAACCCAGGAGGGTTTGAGATGTGCATAATCAGGGAGAAGGAAGTCTGTGTGAAAACAAACAGTACATCCAAGAGATGGGGAGAAGAAATGAAAGGCCGGCCTCTAGGTCAGGTCCCCTGGAGCAGATCGTCCTGTTCCACCCCTTCGAGTCTAGGGGTAGAACACACCAGAAGCATGTGGCTGCTCTACAGCAGGTTCGCACCAAGACTTTGGTTCCCAACTAGCTGCATGATCATTCTGTCATCGGCCAGAGTTTGAAAGTGCAGAAAACAAATGTGTCCCTGGATACATTAAAGAGCCCAATCCCAATGGTCCCTGGATGGAGTTTAACTGTTTTCCACCTATCACAACTCCTCTGTCATTTAGAGCCCTCTTACTTCCCACAATTCCCTGCCTCAGCCCCTTCCAGCTGGAAAGCTGCAGAGATTTGGGCTCGGAGCCGTCGGGAGCATACAGACGGGAGGAAGAGATGCTCGCTGTTTATTGCAGTGATTCGTACCTAGCAAATACGTCTATGAGATAAATATGCAATGGCTCAGTGGGCTGTGAAGGTAAAATCAGACCTATGGCCTATAGCCCCCGTGTGTATCTGAAACAGGAGTGATCATGGTGGGGGAGGAACGGAGGGGATAGCAGTGGGAGCCGCGCGGAGCTGGCACCACTCCAGGTGATCGCTGAATGAAGACTTTCATGGGAAGGAGGAAGCAAACCAGCCAAGTTTGGATGTGGCCACAGTGAGGACTGGGGGCCTGGAGTGGTGCTCACCGCCTGTGTGTGTCCCACCACTCGTTCCTCCTCAGGCTTCCCACAGCGACGGCAACGGGTGGAGAGTGTTGCCAAGGAAACGGGTGGGTAAATACGAGTAATTAGCATTGCCAGTATACATGTCCAACATGCAGGCTGACACATAGATGTACTTTTGGATTTTTTTCCTTTTATGGAATCTCCATGGTTGAGAAAAGTATTTCAGTAAAGTGAAAAGCTTAAAAGATACAAAGTTAATGAAGTTTATTTACACTGATCAAAGTTATTTCATTCTGCAAGTGCTGTTACATTCTACCTGCAGTTTCTTTTCCACACTTTTTAAATAATGCAGTTTATGAACAGATCTCATACTTAGTCTTATTTATAAGAAGCCACGTGACCTTTTTGCCAAAACAGCTGTTTTATGCCACAGGTAAACCTTATATTTAGAAAAGACATTTCTGTAAATCACTAACATTAAAATGCTTTTTTTCTTGTAAAAATACTTGAATAAAACAGAGCAGCAGTTCAGGAGCAAAGCCTTGCCTTTTCAGTTATACAATAGGGGGAATAGCTTTATGAATTAATGAATTTTAAAACAGTTCAAAAATTATTGTGTCCACTCAGACAGAAGAGTGTCTATTTATACGATACTTTAGCAGCAACCTCCCTCCAGGTGTTCCGACCACAGTGCAAATCCAGATCATTACTAACTGACCAAGCAATAAAATGTCTCGATTAGATTTTTGAAGAGGCACACTATGTATTGTGGAGTATATCTTTCCCCATGGGTAAGATGAACGACTATAAAAAGTACAAAAATATCTGTATGTGCATAATCATGCATTTAACCAACTACAATGATACTAATTTATCTTAAAACATTTTAATACAGTGTTTTGGTTAGATTATGCTGCATTTGGATAACAGGTGTGTTTTTTGGAAATAAAGAAATTGTTAGTTCTAATATTATTCTTTGAATTTAAATCTTGCATTTTGGAGGGAAAAAAAAAAAACTTGATGTATGGTAATAAACAGATTCCCAAAGGCTAATAAATTTAAAATGATGCTTAAGATTATGATGAGAATTTATCAATGAAACAATCATAAAGTGATATTACACTGTATCTCTCCATAAAGGAGGTCAAATTTGATTATTTTTTAAATTACAAATTATTTTTTCAAATAATAAAGCTTACTGCTACATTGCTTTAGATATGTCAAGTGATAAGATTCTATAAATATCTATTCTAAAATTGTCTTTTTTCCTCTTAAAAAGAAAAAAAGAACCTAATCAGTACTGACAGTCACAAAGGTTTCTCTTCACTAAAGGGGAAGTATAATTGCAGTTGTCAATTAAACTGACTTTTTACACTGCAGATAATAGTTTCTCTCTATAATATACTGAAGTTTTATGACTTCCAGCTTGCTGTGCAATCAAGAATGAAGCACGACGAGAGTTTAGCGAACAGAGAACAATCTCATGAAATATGGAAATAAAATTGAGATATGAAATAAATTGCTTCTTTAAAATGGCAGGCTAGGAAGTTGTGCATTTTGAAGAGATGGTCAGTTCAGCAAGAATCAAAGCTGAGAAGGGACACTTTGAGACTCTACATACACATATAAAGAAGGTATGGTAGCTGATATTCAGTATTATTGATGGTTTTCCACAGAGGTCCCTTCCACATCAGAAGCCCATCCCACCATACATGCTCCTCCTACTCCATAACCCTTTCCCACCTCAGAGACTCCTCGCACCAACAAACCAGTCTGGAAGGCCTCCCTTTTTCCACTCTCTTGCTGCTGACACTGGTCCATTCTAACTTGTCTTGTGCAGATGATGTCTTGCATCTGCTCATTCATTCCCCTTCTCAAGGGGAAAGTATGCTTCTGCTTCTCAAGAAGAAGTTTTTCACAGCATGTTCATGTTTAAAAAATTGAAATGGATGCTGCCATCAGTGTATTAGTTGCACATCCTCACTTATCTGGTTAGAACTGTACGAGGTCAAATAACCATTTGTATGGAGCAGGGTAGTGGTGATGTGGAGCCAATCCTGGAAACACAGCATGCAAGGCTAGGGAGGGTACACCCTTAATAGTCCACCATAGGGCAAAGAAACCAAACCAAAAAAAAGAAACCAGCTGCTAATACCAATATAATAAACCTCTGGAATGTTGGGATGGCTGAGGTGGTCAAGTCAGGGTCCATTCCTTGCCATGAAAAGTTCACTGGATTTAAAGAAACAACCCCTGGTTCTTCAGCTTTCCCCATTAGACGGACAGGCATAAGCTAAAATTGGAAGAAGCGGGGCAGGTCGGCTGTCATAGGAAGCTGGGTGGTGCACCGGAGGAGACAGGAGAGTGTGATTAATACCACGTAGGAGGGGGGCAGGAGGGGTACACACGGGCGCATCTGTCCACAAACAAAGCAGGTCCACAGAAAAGGATGGTCGTTAGGCCCCCTTGCCGCACAGTCTACGTGCCGCTGTGCTGTCACATCACCTGTAATTAATCCCTGTTTGCCTGATGTGGCTGTGACAAAGACAGCAGAACCTGGTAATTGATCTAAGGAGATTCCGCTGCTGAGGTCAGGTGACGCAGCGTCATAATAAAGGAGGCTTGGGGAACAGAAGACTGCGGTGGTGATTTGCCAGGCTGCCTTGTCCTGCAGTATTCTCCCATAAGCTAAGAACATCGGACCATATGCCATTTATTATTTGCATTCTGAAGAATTGGAAAATGTAATTTACAATGAAAATATACAGGGCAACTAGAAATTTATATGCAGAATACCCGATAATAGAGATTTTCATGGGGCTTTTTCTTTATTTCTATCATAAAATCTTTAACATGCCATACTTTTGTAAAGTACATTATTTTCATATCATAACATTAAATGTAAGGTGTTAAACTATTACAAAACTAGATATCGGTGAGAACAAATAATCAATCAAGTTTTAACGTGAAAAGGTACTGATATCACTTTAACTTCATATTCTGAATAATTTTATGCAGTTTTTCACAATAAATGATTCAGTTTCATATTTGTATTGATATAAAACACATTTATTAGCAGATCTGGAATATTCCTTTCCCAGAAATAGATAATTAATACTCAGAGGAAACTGTAAATGCTTGCATCAACTATTTACCCTGTTTTTCATGTACAAAAAAAAAAGTACTTTGGAGAAAGAAAAAAAAAACCTTCAGAAACTACTACTGGTTTCAGCAGTATGACATACTGTATGAGCTACACTCAGACATTCACACTGATGCACCAAAACTGTGAATTTCAAATGGAATGCACAGTGGCACAGCAAGGAGCATTATTGTTTCATAGTGCCTGGGTGGTGTGAGAGGTCATGGGTTCCATCCCTGCTCAGACTGCATTGAGTTTGCATTTTCTCCCTGTGATTGCAGTTTTCCTCTGGGTGCTTGGGTTTCCTCAGTCCAAATACATGTTTTCAAGTGAATTGCCCATGGTGTGTGCGATTGTGTGTGAGAGAGAGAGCGAGGAAGACAGAGACAGAGTGTATAAATGAATGACTCACTGTAAGTACACTACCTAGCATTGCAAGTCAGGCGTGGGTTGATACTACTACATAGTGTTCATTGGAAGTCACTTTGGAGAAGAATCTGCTAAATGAACAAATGTAAATGCATATTTTACATACTGAATTAGTATGCGAGTTATACAGTTTTTATGCATTATTAATCTTAATTTGTGTAACTTTGTGGCTTTAGTGCTGGTTCAGTCATCATTTCCATTACAAAAGTGGCCTTTGTTCGGATTTTTTTTCGTTTTGTTTTGTTTCTTTAAACCTTTACCCTAACCCAATGTGTCACTGCTGGCCGAGTTAAGAAATTAAGTAGTTTAATAATAATAATAATAATAATAATAATAAACTGGCTGAAGTTTTTTAGTAACCTTTAGTCATTCTATGTGAGGGTTTGATATAGGGGCTACAGAACCAAAGGAGAAACAACAAAATAATAGAATTTCTGCTCATAAGAATATTTTGCTAAGTATATAAATATTGTAAACATTTTCAATAAACTAGAGGACTGAACAAATAACTAACTGAATAATAATGAAATAAGTACAGTATACCGAATTGATCAGCTACGACTAAAAACAACATACTAGATACAGTTTTGCAAACAATGTAGTTTTAAATTCTAAAAACTGTGCAAATACTGTTTTAACAGCGCATTTTAATTATAGATTTATTTCATTTCTGCCTAAAGCAAAATTAGATCTTCAGCAATGTCTAATTCCATTAGTGCTATTTTTTCTCTTAAAAGGAATATTTGTGAATATGGATATCTGAATGAAATGTGTGCCTTTTCGCTAGAGGCATTCAAATATGCATTCTTCAGACACCCACTACCTGCAAATATTTATCCAACTTTATACATGAACAGATGAAAAGATGAAATTGAGTATTGTCATAAAGAATGAATTCAGTCTGTTCCATCTATCTATTCTCTCCATCTACCCATTTGCAGAAGTGTGCATTTTGTAGTTTGCAGCCTCAGCATTTTTATGAGGAAATCCTTTGGTTTTGCTTTACAAGATTTCTTTTTTTCCAACCTTCTTAGCTCCCCACAATTCCCTTGAAAGATAGGTTTTTGCTCCTCTACGCACTCACACTGGCAAAAAGTACACAAAATCTTTAAAGGATCGCACTGCTGGAGCACACATTTTCTATGGCCTGAGTGAAGGGCATTAAAATGCATGAATGGACATCCTGCTATTCATTGCACATTTCAGCACCACGTGAGGAGTCACCAGGAGGGTAAAGGTCTCATCTCAATAAACGAGCCGGCTCCGTCATTGCATGGGACGTGTTCCACAGATAGGTCGAATCATGTTGCCATTAATATTTGAAACATGCTAAATTGAAAAAGATGTTCATGGAGTACAGGCTTTCTCCTCCATAATATAATGATATATAAAATAGACAATTTTCCACATCGGATCTGGGAGCTAGCTCTGTCCATTACTTGTTGAGCCATTTATCTCTCTTACGGTGATGAATACATTACGGTGACAATTCCTGTCTGAATAATGAAATTTCTGGCCCAAGATTGGCCCTAGGTTGAGATGCACTCCGAAGATTCTCTCAAAATTATTGCAGAATTTCTGTACTAAAGAGATGCGTATTCTCCTGAAGGCTTGCCTTAGTACACATGATTTGGTGATTGCCATGGAGCTAGTTTACATCAAAAACTCTTCAAGACTTGGGTCGTCAGGCAAAAAGGCAAGCATGTTCATAATATAAATGTACAATGTTGGCATACTGAAGTGTGGGAACATTGCATGTATAGACGTTGTTCAGCATTATTTATAATGTCCCATGTTTATATAATGTATATTCAGAGTATGATAGAGTAAATTTATGGCTTAATTATTGTAATTAAAATAAAAAAATATTTAAAAAAAAACTATAAAAAATAAAAATAACTACAATATGTATATTATGCATAATATAATAAATGTATAGGTTATTATCTAATTAATATGCATTACTTTGTCCAAATAACTCAAACGTAATATGACACAGAAAAAAGTATAAGGTTGTTGGGTAAGACAATGCTATTTTTTTCTTTGTTCTTTATTGCTTTCTTTATGATAAGGAGTAAAGCATTAGATGTGACATAACTATTTTAAACAAGAGACATGCAAATAGGTCCTCAAATTTAAGAAAAAAAACAGGATGGGTGTCTGATCATTGGGCAGCCGGACGCTTAACGCACGAGTGCCATGGCAGTTGTCTGAAGGAAGATGGCGGACACAATATGCAGAGCTCCAGACTTTTATTAGAGGGGAAATCCAGAAATCGTAGTCGTTGTACGGGCCAGGTCAGTTGAGGTGCAAATGGGGTTTTCCAGGACAATCTGAGATCGAGGTCAAAGGACAAGCGGTAGTCAAAGACAGGAAGCAAGGCAACAGGGTTCAAGGGCACAACAAAGGGAGATCAGGGGAATGTTAAGTAGTTGAGCACAAGCTACAGCAAGAAGGTTTGCTGAACTTGTTTGACTGCGCCCTTTTATGCCTCTCCCCGGGCTGGGTGTCAGGTGCTCCTCGTTGAGACGGTGGCGCGGGCGTGGCAACGAGGAGTCTGTTTTTTATTTAAGTTTTCTGCAATATGAGATACCTTTGGCAGTTTTTGGAACAAAGACCTTTGGAACACTTTTAAAAGTACAGACCTACATTTTGCAGTTAGGTCTAGGTCTTTGACTGTCCCAGGAACTTAAATTAACCAATTATAATTATTTGGTTATCTATAAACAAATGTATTACTTGTGGCAAGGGACTCTACAGGCAAGGGCCTGCCACTGATTTTGTTCTAATGAAAGTGAAATTATTAAAATGTAATGAGCTTGAAAGATGCTATAGTCCTGGGATTTGCCAACTTCCAGCACAATAGGCATATAATTTGGTCTGCATTGTGTGAGGGATTTGTGTCTACAACCATTCACATACAAGAAATAATTGAACTGGCATTATGCAAAATAATTCATTACCTCGGACTTTACTGACATTTGAAATATGACATACCCGTGAAAATAATTACTTCGGAGGGTCCTCACCTTAATTGCACACACTGTACCACAATCAGTGATATGCGTGCAGATAAGAATTGCCAACTGTTCAATTTAACAGTTAGGAAAGGCAGATATACACGATATTACGATTTTACTCTCCTTCAAAATTGGCATTATAGAATAGAATGGGAACTGGAGGAAAAAAAGATCAACCAGCATGAGTGACAAAAGAAGCAAAACAAGGCACTAACCTGATCAATTTGCAATGCGTTAATGCGTATCTCCCTTTTGGGAGATATTTATACTGAATATAAAATTCAAATTTGAAATTTCAAAATTCAAAAATCATTCATTCATTCATTAATTCATTGTGTGTCCCATTTGCTGATTTAATTTTAATTCTGGGACTGATATATTCTGTTCTTCATTAAACTGGGGGGTGGAATACGTGTCCCCTCCGGTGAAGCTGACACTGCTCACTCAGTGTGGAGGAAGGTTCCCCCTTGGTTAAAGCAGAGTTCCATGTGTAGGCCTCCTAGGAGATTAGCGCTGGTGCCCAGCTTGGCAACGGGGACAACCAGAAGCGCCACAGACACCATATTTCTCCTCGCGGGCTCCAAGAGTCAACGGGAAAAGCCATCCATCATTGTCATGGGGCTGTTCATCCACAACTGCTGAAGCTCAATTTTCTCCTGGCAGGGAGCAGTGGGAAAACGGAGGCAGCACCTCATCCTCCCAATACACACACGAACACTCATATCGCATTAGAAACATGGTTGTGAAGCACAGCACATGGTGGCGGTCAGAAGACTGGGGGATTCCTTCTCATTCCCCACATCAGGAATAAAGGTTCATGGTGTTGTCATGGCACATAAAGCTTCCCAGGAGTCAGAGACAGATGCATGAGCTGGGAAGAAGGTACACATGCAGAAATATACAGACAGACAACACATGCATACAATCTTCTGTGCCTCTCTATATAGGCCAATTAATATTTAATATATATAATTACTTAAACGCAAGAGTGAACACATTCACCCCTCACCAATGTGTGAAGACTGACACTATTGGTGAGACTAATATAATATTTCTTAATACAAAAGAAGAAACTTTCAGACTTGTGTGAACACACACATATATTTACCTGTTAGATAAAATGTAGTTTTTTTTTTTTTTAATAACAGATTTTATTTGTGCTAAGACAGTAATTCCTGAATGTGGGTGGTTTCATTTTCTTTGCAAAGAACTGAAAAAAGAAAATATGCAACTGATTATATTGCTTTATGTTTATTTAACATTTTTTTACAGCACCCTATGACTTGCTTACCATTTTATCTTTTGAAAGAAGCAAAGAAAAAGAATTGTCTAACAGCATTAAGGAAATGCTGGACAGTGACTGCTCGAAGATCTTCTAAATGTTACAGCAAGTGGCAGTGATTCCAGTGCAATTATGTGTGTGGAACTAAGGGCTTCACAACAAATTACATATCAACTCAAGATACACCAGCCTTTTGTCTGCCAGAGGCACACAGTCTTATGTTCAGACAACCTCCACACGTTACTGCTGTTTTCCTTTAAAAACCAAAGATAACAAGCGATTAGTAACAAAATTGCACCATTTGCTGCTACCACTTTATAGCTATGCAGCTGTTCTATTCAACTTGATTACCTGTAGAATAAATCACAGTATCAATTTCATGAACAAAATAGAAAGAAAAAAAAAAGATTATTTCTTATAGATTTTTTAGATGACATTATTATAAAGAATTTAAGAGCAGAGCAGGCAGTTCTCACATATTCCATCTATCCATCAAATGCAGGACATTTGTATTATGGCATGTAGTAAGAACTGCTTTTTTCAGTGCAGCCCTTCAAATGTACAAAAATAAAACAGAAAATGGATGAATAGATCTTGAAATTAAATGCGTGGCATTTCATGTGTGTCCCTGTCTTCAGAGGATAACATTTCCGAGATAAACCACAACATAAGATACATGAGCAAGGGAGGTAAAAGTGATTGAATGCAGGAGTTGAAAGGCAAACCCAAGGCTGGAAAGGGCAGAGATTGGTTACAAAGGCAGAGTGAAGTATTACATCAGTGAAAACTGAAAAGGATGAGTGGCTGTATCAAAGATCCGGCGCAATACGTTTGCCTCCAGTTGTCTTCTCTAAAGCCTTTAAAGTGGAGCAATTAAATGCAACACAGATGCTCAATTTTTTTCTTTTTTATTTTTTAATGCTGACTGCCATGTACCTGAAAATCTAATTTACTCAAAACACACTGGTCTTGCATTATTGCATGTGTCGTTTTTTGCGGACTCACTCTGACATACCATCCATGAAATGGAATTCCGGAAACTCATGATCTCATGGTTGCTGTCGCGTCTATGCCTTGGATCCACCGTACTTGTCCACCTCTCTCCCACAGATGGTGTTGCAGACACTCTTAAATTATGTGGGAACATAGCACTTAGAGCAAACTAACCATGGAACAATAGAAAGCTGCGGGTCTGCGTCTTGATATTACCAGCAACCGAAAAGGAAGGCAGTGGGTGGTGAGCCCTAGTGAGGAGGACTGTTCCTGGCACCCTGAGATGAGCACACAGTCTTGAGTGTGAGTTTTGGTCTGTCTCACGTTCGCAATTGGACCAGACCCACACACGCTGATGATTATTATTGAAAGACAACTTCCACTGATTCCTCTCACTGAATCCTCAGAGGAACAATGCCATTATTCCAAAACCCAATGCTATGACTCTCACAAACAGTGCAGTGCAATGTTTTCAATATTAATATTAATCTCTTTAATACTGTTAAATACTGTAAACAAATCTTTACCCATTTTCAACATTAGAACCATATTTTGTGCAAAAGTCTTTAAATGATTTATGTATTTAATTTTTAGATTTGAATGATATGCTGCATCATTAAGAGAATTAAATTCAACCAACTTTATGTATAATTACATATTTTTTCACCATTACCAATGATTGTCTATATGCTTTATTACCTCTGCCTATGGCTAATTAATTCCATGGATGAAAATTCAATTAAAATGTGGAAAGGAGATTGAAACAAATTAGCCGTGTTGTTTTAAGTCAATTAAAAATAGCAATGAATATAAAGTAAGACATAAGCATTGGCTATGCCTCGACAATTTTTTTAACATTTAACCATAAACCTTGAGTATATTTGTAATTTAGAGTTTTGGGAGAAATATGTGAATTACATGAAAATTCTGCTTCTGGGGAAAGTATAGAAAGAAAAAGCTCTCACACACAGAGCAAAAGATACACATACACACAAACTCAGACATGCCTGCATGTGCCTGCACACAATTTCTTTTCCATGTGAAGCAGAGTGATCACATTTATAGAGTTCTATTGTTCTTAACTTGGACTAGACTGGCACACCAGCTAATGATGAAAAAACACAACAAAAGTGTTAAACCATGTATACAGATGGTGATAAATGAATATGTCAAAATGGGTGTAACTTCTTTACATGTTGTGCTCCTTTAAAGGTCAAAGAGGAAAATTTTTCATTATGCAACCAGCACACCTGCCAAATGACAAAAGTCATCACAACCACTATAAAGCAAACATTAGTTAACTGGCATTCATATGAAGATATATTTAGAAAGTTGATAGCAGATTGTGGGTGTTTAGCATACAAAGTCTGTAAAAGAGGGTGTTTAACTGTCAGCATGTGTTGTGGCATATTCTGTGTTTACTGGGTTCATAAATCAAAAACAGCTTCTTTATGTTTTTTTTTTTTTTTCCTCCATGTAGCAAAGTGTCTTTGCCACTTTAAAGCACTGTAATTATTTGCATATGCAAGCTTTTAAATCAAATTGAAAGGGCACAGCCAATTACATAACTTTGGTTTAATGTGATTGTTTAACCTCTCAAAGTACGCTGTTCCTGTATGATCTGAAGCAAATTCAGGAAATGAGTGCAAATGTGTGATGTGCATTCCTAAATACTCAACTTCTTTGCAATTCATTAAAATGAAGCAGGGTTTAAGCAAATTCAAGCAAAACCATCAAGTAGCTTTTGATGAATAGTAAAGTCTATAAAGTTTATTCTGCACCCATTAATAATTTAGCAAATATGAGAAAAACTTAACTAGAGAGAATATACACTAAATCGAATTAAGAGATAAAATTTAGCTTAAGACTCTTGACCTTAAATGTACTGTAAAAGACAGTTGGCTCTTGGCTCTCAACTGACCTTTTTAGAAAACAGACAAAAAAAAAAAAAAAAAACAAATATTCTCTTTACAAATTGCTTCCACCCACCAGCTTTTGAAGCCTTCCGGGCTGCACAATAGAGCTAAATTTGTTTGTTCCAATGATACAAACACAAAGGCGGGATTAACTCAAAGACTGAAGTAGAAATAAAGGTACAAAAGTAGCTGGCTTAATCACACAGAAAGTCTGCTCTGAAATGCTCCAAAGCCTCAACTTCTGTAGCACTCACAAGAGAAGCAAATCCCTCAGTTATCCATTCTTCAATTATTTACTCCTTGCAGAGCATGAAAAGTTCAGAATTTCAGCATTTCTGAGAATGTTCTGAAATAAAATAATATAAAATAAAATAAAATAAAATAAAATATACAAACAACAAAGTTGCATAACCTGGCATTAAACTCACTTCACCCATCCAGGCACCCCATTCTATTAAGTATCATGAAAATGCTCTACTTTTTGCTCAGGATAGGAAGTTAGCCGATGTCAAAACCCAAAATCAGAACAACCTTCTTCACTAGAAAAGTAAAACATATCAATTCAAAAGTACAGATGTAACATGACATCCCATCAAAGGTGTGCTTTCCTCAATCTTGTGTCCGGTGATACCAGGATAGGTTCTGGACCACTGCAACCCTGAATCAAAATCATGAAAGGGCTTTGTTACTGTGTCCTTGTAAGGGACATTTAGCCTGAACCAGTACAGGATCACTATCCATAGCACAAAACTGAGCATGTGGAACTCTGAAGACAAAGGATTCAGTCAAGCAATGATTACTGCTGCTACTAAAAGTGAGAATTGTGAAACATAACATATAAAGTTTACATAACACCAGTTCATTATTGCTTCCGATTCCCAACCTCACAGACCAAAGTACAGTATATTCTGTGTACCTCCAACTTGAGGTTCAGTGAGTTAGTGAGTCTCCCTCTAGTCAAGGGAATGGCTGATGTGATTCATAAACAGGATTGCAAAATACACCTTTGACCCCATGTTGCATGGTGTGAAGCATATCCAGAAGGAAATCTATGTATACCTGGATGGCCACGAATGACGGATACCAGGTGCTGCAGGTGCAACATGTGGCTCGTGAGGACGCCGAGGCAATCCTGGGATGCGGTTGCCAGCAAGAAAGCAGTCGCAGTGATCAGTCACTGAAGGCTGAGAGCCACTGAAGGCATTGAAACAATGATCAACTGTGCAGCGATGCAGTCACAGCAGCAAGCGTCACCACGGTTAAAGTGTGGAGCCAAACAATGACAGCAATACTCAAAAAAGCGCGTGCAGACCTTGATGTTCCATTGCACACATTTCAACAGAATTATGATTTAGTACAGCAAATTGTACCTGTATTATTAAACACACATAGACAGCTCATAAAAGTACCCTGGCTTTAATTGCCATATTACATATGGGCTACTGTATACACTGCCAACAGTACAAACGCATGGGATCTTCATTTTTGTCAAAGGGTCACGCTAAAATTAATTGAATCCCTCAAAATCTTCCCTTTCAAAGATTAACCATGGCATTCTTAAAGATATATCATGGACTTCAACCCGAAGTAATGAAAATGCTGCAAGGCTTGCTGTAATGCGAAAAGATCCTTGTTAGGGCATCGATATGTTTTATGCAATAAATGTAAAATGATTCTCCAAACATGAGCAATGGTTTTAGGCAGAAGGCCCAAAGTGGAAGCAACATTAGGGGTAGCAAGCAGCTTGGGCACTCAGGCCAGTGTTGCAGATGCTGTGACTCAGCTCCTGTGGATTATAACCTAGCTTTGTTGAGCTCGCACACAAACATCAGTTTCAGTTTCAAAATATGCTAGCAATGAAAGAAACTTAATATCCTATTAATGCACAGAAGTGTAACCTGAACCAGTTTTATAATGTTTAAATGTTGCAAACTTGAATAAAATTGTGGCCTACTACCCTGAAAAACACACACACACACACAAAGTGTGTTATAGGGATAACCCTGCCACAACTGGAGCGGGACTCAACCTGATAACATAAACACAAGCAATCCCACAAGCAATCCGAAACATCTGAAACACAAACGGAAATTGGTGGGTTTTTCAAGCGGCAACGAAAGCAGTAACTGATAGCAATGATCAGTCAAGTACATTGTCTAATTTAAATGCAAGTTCTATTGAAGAAATCTGACTATACATGCTGCTATAACCTGCAACACTTTTCTGTGGCCATCTGAATGACTCAGATAACTTCTTCATTAAAAAAAAAATAATAAAAATAAAAAAAAAGTGTCACCACCTTTTTCATAAAAAAATCTCTGTATATCTGATCAGTTCAGTCCTATAATAATCTGTTGCCTACTTTGTAGTTTGAACAATTGGGGAAAAAAAATGCCACTTTATGTTGAGAAAACAAGTAGAGAATCATACTCAAGACTGTGAATGGAGGGCCCAGAAAAAGTGCTTTAGCTGTACTTTCTCAGCCAGAGCTTGTCGTTCCGTATTATCCATCTCTACAGCGCTATTATTTCTGTCACCTTCCATTTAAGTCCTCTCCTCTCTCCTCTCCCCTCTACAGGTCTTACCAAAAGCCTGTGAGTTTTATGGAACTGATATCATCTGCTCCTGAGGATATATATTCCCAGGACACCCTACATCCAGATACCCCTTTTAGATGAGATGGGAAAGGCCTGTGGTACAGTAAGCAACCCAGAAAGTGTCGCTCACTGCCAAGCATACACAAAACTGAAGGCAAGTGTACAAACACGAGCACAGATTACTCCCAGTGTTTAAACAAACATCCTTATTCAGCAGAAGGGACCATGGACCCCCAAAGGAGCAGGACTTTGACACTTCACAGATAAGCGCTCTCCATGAAACTCTGGAGGAGCGTTGCATGTTTTCCACGCAAACCTGCTAGCAGAGAAGAAATCTTGAGTCCCTTCGGTCCTTTGCTGATAAGGCATGGCTTTGGATGAAGATTACGGAGAAGAGCCTTCTTACCCCGGTGGAGGATGATATGCATGTGGGACCACACACTTAGCGCCAAATGCATCTAGGTTTGCTGAAATAAAGGCCATGCCGAATGACATTTTCATAGGAATTGTGTCTTGGCAGTTAAAAAAAACTCATAAAAAATTCACATCACACATCATCTGAACCGCTTGTCCCATACAGGGTTGCGGGGAGCCAGAGCCTAACCTGGCAACACAGGACGTAATGCTGGAGGGGGAGGGGACACACCCAGGACGGGACGCCAGTCCGTCGCAAGGCACCCCAAGCGGGACTTTAACCCCAGACCCACCAGAGAGTAGGACCCGGTCCAACCCACTGCACCACCACACCCCACCCCCCCCAATAAAAAATTCAAAAAGTAGAAGATAGAACTATGATTTCATTAATTGTTTGAATGTCTGGATGCTGGTGGTTGTAGATCAATAACCCTACATGGTGGCATCATGCTCTGAGACTCCATAGAGATGATCTATTAGTCATTCCAAATAGGACCACCAGCATTTCACAGAGCCCCACAAAATCCAGGTTTCCTTTGCCGATGGATGTCAGAGTGAAGTTAACGTGCAATGGGGGCAATACGGTAGAATGTCTAGTAGCACTGCTATCTCATATCTCATAGGATGTGGGTTTGATCCCTGCTCAAGCTTTCTGGACTTTGTGTGTTATCCCTGTGCCTGTTTGAACTTCCTCTGGGTCTCTGGTTTCCTCCCACAGTTCAAAAGACATACTGTGAATTGGTGACTCTAAAATCACACATGGTGTATGTGTGTGGGAATGACAGACAGAAAGAGTGTGTTCTGTTGATGTACAGACAAGTGACCCATTGTAAGTAGTGTATCTAGCAGTGTAAGCCACCTTGGGTGAATAAGGTGTGTGGGCTGATAACACTACATAGTGTTCAGTGGAAGTCGCTCTGGAGAAAAACGTCTGCTAAATTAAGTAACATAATTCTTTTTGACTGCCAAGGAGACACAAGGGCAGCAATATAATACTGAAAATTGTAATCAGCAAAGGCTGGATGTCTCATGAAAAATACAGGAAAAATGAAATTCAAAGCAAGGAGACAAAGTCTGGAGCTTTCTCAAATAATGTGCAGCTCAATTGAAATGAAAATGCAATTAAAAAAGTTGAATATTCCAGTATAGAAATAATGGAGAAAGCATGGAGGCATGTTGTACTGAGCTTAATTTCATCTATATGCAAAAAATGTTTAGGCTTTCTGCTCAGTGCTTAATCACGCTCTAGAAATGTCAAGCTATCAAAACACATTTAATAGGTACAATAGCAGTCAGTTGTAATATGATTTTTTTTCAGCTGAAAAGTCATCAGACAGGTTTAAAATACATGAAAAGGATAAACTAAAAATGGAACAGCTGTTTTTGTGCACTGTGAGAATAAGTGATAAAACCTGATTTGCATAAGGTATATAATAAAGTTTTGCAAAACAAACAATTGCAGTTTTAAAATGTTTCAAAATATCATGGTAGACTAGCAACTCAGCATGGATTCTGGCAGTGTAATGAAGTCAAGACATGTTATTCACTCTTGTTCACATCTTTGCTAGGGAATCTTGTTTAATAAGGTCCTCCAATGTCACTGTTTCATTAGTAGAAGGGCTTTCATTGTCTTATAAGGCAAGATATGGTCTCCGTTTATAAGGCTTTTCCATTCAAATGACTTCATTCATGGTGTTCTGCATGGTAACTCAATTTTAATCAGATACTGGGGAGGAGAAAAAAAAAAAAAAAAAAAAACTTATTGCAGCCCAGTCATCCAATGAAGGACCACATGCAGAGTGTTGAAGTGTTTTTTAGTTTGTTTTAGCAAGTTAAAGCAAACAAGTAAATAAATAACGCTCTATCTCAATATTTTTCCTAAAATTCAGCTTTAGCAATAATCAGTCTTCAGTGGAAATTCACTTACCTGACACCTTTCTTCACAGCAACGTTGAATTATATGTTACAACTGTTCACCTGTTTGCGTAGTTACGGAACCTTTACTGGAGCAGTTCAGGGTAAGCACCTTGCTCAGCATAGCTGAACAGGAGTGGGATTTGATTCCAGGTCCTTTGATTTCAAGCAGTACACTACCTGCTGCCCTATTGTGCTTCAGATCCTTTTGGGGATCTTTCTAAAATTAAGTCTTAAAAAAATAATCATAATAATTAAAAACACTGAAAATGAGACAGAACCAATAAAGTTTAGTAATGTATTGTTTTTAATGTAAACTTGACATCACATTACATAAGCTGAAGTTATTAAAAAGTAGCCCTGTTATCCTAAGGGGAATTTAACTGATTATTGATTATTACTTCATACATGAAGTTAACAATGCGTATTTGGTGTTACCAGGGGAATGCTGAAAATGTTTATTTACGTACTTGTTTATATTACTGATGTCATCATAATATCTTCAGGTATGCATGTGAGCTCAGAGAGCAGACATAAGGAACACAACAGAGCGTGTGGGAGAATTCACACTGTGCTGTTAAATTAATCAGAAAGAGCTGGGTGGAACTATGCCGCATATTCTCCCAGCCCTGAGCAGAAAACAAGGCAATAAAAATTGTTTCCACTTGCTTTCAATGAATGCACTTATACCATTAGGAATCAAATGACTGCCAGCGCGGTGCAAATCGAAATGTATGGATTTCCAAGCGATTTCTCTGCACTACCCGGCAATAACTCTCGCCGTTGATCAGCTCGCCGTATGATGCCATATGACAGCTTTTGCATATTGAGACTGTAGCACATTGTGCATGGGTTTTTCTCACACACTGATGGAAGCAAATTGCTTGATTTGGATTCCTTTGCTGAAAAGGAATGTAGCTAGGGAATAGGATACTTATGGTAATCTAACATACAGTAGAGGTGCTCCAGGAGAGATTTCAAGTTCCGTAACAGTAAAGAAGTGAAAGAAAGCAGCCTTTATAGTTCAAACATAGAGTATCCTTTAAGTTCAGGATTGTTCTGTGCAAAAACAGAACACAGGAGTAGAAATTTAATACCACAAAGGTAACACTTTACAAAAAAATAGGCGATATGCAGACACACATGTAGAGCACTTTATTTCTTTTGATATATGGACCCTGGCTTGACCTGGTGGGGTGGGTAAGCAAATTTGAAAAGCTGAAGCTTTCAAGGCAAAGTGTGTGTGCATAATCCTGCTCTAATCCCTCCTCAGAAGCTGGGATAAAATTGCCACGTTCGACCAACTGAGAAATTTGTGTTTCCACAAGGGAACACCCTATCCCTGGTTTAATCTCCTTTCAAACAGCACAAGTCTTTTAACGCATATACCCACCAAACCCAGTCTTTGTATACTGGCATCTGATTCTAAATTATGCACGTATTAGTCACGGGGTCATAATGCTTTGACCTTTTGCGTTAAACTAACGGGGCAAGGAATACCCAGATTGTTTACTTTATAATTTGATAGAGTTTAATGCCATTTTAAAGTGTGCATCACAGCCATTGATGAACTAAATTGTCTCACATAATTTACAAATAAACATGAGCATCAAGCAAGCAGCTGTGTCCTGGACACAAGAAGGATCGCGGTAGTGACTACACCACCACCATAGGTGTCAGATGAAATTCTCAGAGCTCTCTACTAAATGGAGAGGGAAGAGACCCTCAGTAAGGCCAGGGGGACTCGTGGTAATTGCCAACCGTAATTGCTAAAGTTTTTTTTTTTTTTTTTCTCCTCCACGTAGGCTCCCAAGCGCACAAACCAGAAGGGAGAATCAGGTATCGATTTTTCCTGGCTCACTTTATCAGAGCAGCCTGAGATCTCTTGGAGCCTAACCCAGCTGAATGGGAGGAGAAATAAAGTAACACACTAAGACTGCTTACAGTAGATGGATCGGGGCCGGTTCCTGTCTTGGCATGCTCCACTGGACAGAACATCCATCCTGCCTGCACAGCTAAGAGCCAGGGTCCTAGATGATGAATGCAATGTTTAATTGGCGTTTAAAGCTATCGCTTACCGCTCTCACAAAAGACCAACCTCCTAGAAAAGGTTTAATTCAATTAGCACGTTTTAAGGAATATACTGCCTCTTACAGTTCAGAGTAATAACAGTAAGTCCTGAGGATGAAAGGAAACCGTGAACAAACTGTCTGTCATGGACGCTATACAGTTTCCCACCTTCCTCTCCCCAGAGAATTTCTCGTGAAAAATGGTTGCATACTGCTTTTATTCATGTTGAACACAAAGCTCTCATACATTTTCCAATAGAATTATTGCACTTGAAGTAACATTACTCTCAGTGACAATACAAATCTGGTCAGTCTTTGTTTGAATTACAGAATAAGAAAATCTGGTGAAGTTATTTGAAGGTATGCACCTGTTACGCTGCGTCAGAGTGTTTATATTGTGCCGTTCAACATAATGCGTGAGGATGAATGCATATACCTTAACAATATAACTCACATTAACAAAAACTAGGGGTTGATTGATGTATAGTCTTCGTCCTTTGCTGCACAAATTCCGCTGTTGTCTGGACACGCCTGCAATACCCCTCACTCGTCAACCCACTGACTACAGTGCTGCCACAGGAGGCACGTCGTGATGATCCACTCTGCCCCCAGAGACCTTTGGGTTTTAGCTCAGCAGATGCTGTCAATAGCTTAATTCAAAGCTATTAAACTGTTACCAACTTGGCCTCTGCTGAGCATCACTGGAAATGTTTACTGGAGTCTGTGAGATCAAGGGGAAATGCTTATTTCCAGTGAGGACCCATGCTGGTTGGGGTGGGCTTTAAATTTGCTAACTAAAAACAGTGTTTTAGTTTGTTTATTTGTTTGTTTTGGATGCAATGCTTATGGGAGATGGCTGTTACACAGCTGGAGTCCACTACTAATTGATGTAATTGATAGCTTGGAGGTGGCACTAGACAATATGGCCTTTGGGTTAACAGATCTTCATGCTGCAAATGAATGCAGCAGTGTGCTGGATATTTTGTGAAACATTACAGATCTTTATATATCTCAGGAGTCTGGAGACTCATGCAAATTACCAGTACAATTTTTATGTAATTATTGAATGTATTTTGCTTATAATGACATGCACTTAGTAAGCAAAACAAGTGCACTGTAAGAATAATAATAATAATTTTAAAAAAAAGTTTATTGAGTGCCAAAAGCACTTAAGAGTTCAGAAATTTGTTTACAAGTGTTGAGGAAGACGAATACGAAATCAGTGGGAAAAATCACCCAATGCTTTCACAGCACATCATGCTGAAATGGGAGGTGTTCATCAACAAAGGAGAACTATTTAAACAGGAGTATTAGCTTGCAAGACTGAATAATTTTTTTAAATATTAAATATTTATCTTTTTATTTGATCTGATGACCTCACATTGCCCAGACTTACTTACTCATACACATTACGTTTAGCATAATTTCTTTTTTCATGTTTGTGCCTTTGTCATATGAAAATGCAAACAAGAGTTGTACTGTGGGCTTCCTTCTACAACACAAACAACAAACCACCTTCTTGCAATATTTTATAATGGTTTCAAAGCCAGCAAAATGGAGTTTCTTAAAATTCAACTCTCACTACTCTCATTCTGTATAATTGAACAACTTTGCATATTATTTTTAACGGAGATGTCAAGCAATACTCCTTATTCAATGATTTTTTTTTTCAGTTTCAATCATTTGCATTTTATCGTCAGGGAGAATAAACAAGAGCAATGTGCCTATCCTGTTGGCCAACCTACCCACAGTTGGTCATTCCATATGCTCATTTTACTGCATGGACTATAGCCATTTGATTAAGTACCAAAATGGATAATAGATTCAAGTAAAACAAAATTTTAGTGTTTTGCACCTGTGTATTTAGTCATTTACACAGTTTATTTGGCTCATGATAAGCTATTACTATTGCAAAAGAATTATAGTGTGGTGTGCTCAATAAATATTAGTATCTGGGAGAAACAATACTACCAGAAGTTGTTAATGTTTGGAGGGTTGTTCAGATACTCCTTAAAAATGCAATTGCCTCCATTACAAATGTGTGATGAAACGTGGGTCTCTTAATGAATCATTGATAGCGTCACTGAACATTTAATAGTTTTGACTGCTGTCCTATTAATTATGTAAGTGCAACTAAAGCTAGGCACTCATTCTGTCTTAAAAAAAAAAAAAAAAAAACACAACCTGTGTGATATATAACTGTACTGAACCATTCTGCAGATCTTACTGAATATCCACAGTATTTCCAAATTAAAGGCCCCATTGAGCCAAGACTGCGAAGTATGCTCCGTTTATGCGCTTCCACCCAGTTGGCATTGAGAAACCATAGCATTTCTAGTGTTAATCTTGGTGTCCCTGCACCTTTGCAAAGTCTGAGCACCTCCTGCTGTCTTGGACCCTCCTTGACTAATTCCACCCAGCTGTCTCTCCGTTCCCTCTTGCAGCCCCTAAGTAGAGGTTAACACCTTTAATCTTTACCAATCTGTGGAGGAATTAGCCACATGTGAACAACATACTAACTGACGTCATGCTCTTTCATAGTGTCCAGAAAGTTTAATGTGGGTCTAATGTGGCCTCTATCTCATCTATTTAATATTAATTGGTATTACTTTGTAATGTACATTGCCTTACAACTCATTTACATTTTATAAATGGCTACATACCTTTTCATATTCACATATATTCCTAAAACAGTGGTTTCATGGTAGCTCCCAGAACTATTGTTTTACTTCCAAGATAGAAAGGCAGAGCCTAAACCCAGGACCTCTAGAGAGGTCCAAATCAATAGTCTCTTGGCCCTGAAAATCTGCTCTTCAAATGTCCTAGGTCTGCAAAGCTTTGGTTAAAGACTCTGTAGTATAACATTATTTGTTTCTTATGAGCTTAATAGTACCGTTTGTGCTAATTGTGTATTGTTTTAATTGTTTGCAATTAAAATCTTGCACAGGGCTGAAGTTTAATATATTTAATTAAACTTGAAAAAAAAAATAAAAATTCTGGTGTGCTGATTTTTTGCAGCTTAATCAATCAACTGAAACTCTAAAAAAAAAAAAAAAGATAGAACAGGAAACATGAAAGAAGTAGAAACACTTCCTGTGGGGGAATTTAGTTTTTATTTTAGAAAAATTAAATATTCACTTTGCACTTTTACCTAAATTCTAATTTTTTTTTTTTTTTTTTGCCTTTGGCCTTTTCTTTGGGTGCTGAGGTTTATTTTATGTCATTATCTACTTTGGAATCCCGAGCACCGACTCAACATTTGAGATCATGAATTGATTTTGCATAGAGGTTGATGAATAATTTAACCTGAAAGCTCTATCTATCTCAAGATGAATGCTGATTAAATATCAAACCAGAGGTCCACAAAAAAGCGTCATTACAGCATACATTAATATATATTGAACATTGACAAGAGCACATTAATATATATTGGATAGTAATCACAATATTTCATAATGGTCTCTTTGGTTTTGTCTATTAAGTGTTCAAGAACCATCATGGTGTATTACCTGTGAAAAGAAAAGTACAACTGCTCTTCCCACAGAAATGTATATCAATGTCATTGAAAAATGTATTGAATGCATTTGTCATGGAATACACTATGAACATTTTAAAAACCCTCAGACGCACATGTTGTAAACCTATGCTTAATTTCTTCCAAAGTATTGCGATACTGATATGACCTAGACAAAAGCGTAGTGGCACATGCAGCACATCTCTTAGAATCTGTACAGGTATGTATTTCTGGTTCTTCTGTGCATTCTAGTATGTGTAAGTGTCTACGTGCAAAAACCTTCTGCCAACTTTTCCTGCTTCAGTTAACGTCTTAATTCACCTTCTGTGCAGGAGTGGAGAGCTCAGGGCCAGCCTTGTGTGGTCATCTGAGATAGCCTTGAGTCCAGTGCCCTTGTTCCTACTCTGTGTGGAGGCCCAGTCTTTGTGGCTGGTGGGGAGGGCAGGAGATGGGGGTGGCTTTATCAGCATGGCCTCAGCACTGGTGCTGCTTGCCCTTTGGAAATCATCCAAATTAGCGGTCAACCAGCGGTCGTGCAGCGCTGGAACATGAGCTCCGCTTGTGACTGAATGATGGGAAGCTGTTCTGATAGGTACAGATGTTACTTGGGACTGTTAAATTAAATATTTGTTAACAATTGCATTGTCAATGTGCAAAATATATTTAATAGCTCCTCCGTTTCAGTACTCAGTAGAATACAGACTCATCATTGATTGCTTGTTGTGCATCCTTTTTGTGTTTTATAACATTTCTAATCTGTGCACATTGATTCTTTACTTGTTGTGATTGTTATTTGATACTGGCTTAATAACTGCATTTTGCTCTATCACACAACATCTATTGTATTGCGAAGCTGTTTTGTATACTGCTGTAACTCAGCCAAAAAAAGATGCCCAGGTCCTAAACCAAAGTGCTTTCTCTCCAGGGTTTTAAGCTCACAGCCCTCTGTTCCAGAACACTGACTTCCATGCTCCAGCACTGGTGTGGCCCGAGAACCAGCCTGTTAGACGGAAAGCTTTACAATCTGACTTGTTTGACATTATAGAAGATGCACGGACCCCCATAAAAAAGGACCCTCCATGTCCTTAGATTAAACATCACTTGCCTCCTTTTATAGATCAGGACCTTGAGCTGGAGGAGTGGCTACTTAACCCAGAGCTGGACCCCATCCACCCCACTGGCTCAGGCTGGAGGTCCATCTATACCCAAGCCAGGCTGAAAAACCTGTCACTCTGCCTGCAATGACATACCTGTGGTCTTTGGCCTCCAGAATCTTCAAAATCCGGCTCAGCTCTTAAAGGCCGCTGACTCCTTTGCAAAACGAATGAAACTGTTCCACCTTCCCGTGTAAACTGAAAAAAGAGACAAAATAGCCAAATAACATCTCCATTTCTTATGATGACACAGTGAACTAAATGTGGCTTTCAGGTTAGTATGATTAATAAACAGTTTCTCAAAAAAAGTCCTTGATTTAAGTGACGCAAGCAGCTGAAGAAACTCCTGTTAATAAATGATGTTTGGCTTCTGTAATCTGCAGTCAGTAATTAAAACAGACTTAAGAGAGTGTCTCATTAACAGTTTTGCTTATGTTGTTTCACAGTCTTAGTGAAATAGTTGTAATACATCTTTACGATCATTATTTTGAATGGTGTTCTGCACTTCATTTGTGCTCTATATACAAGTTATCTTAGACAATTATTTCAGCTCAAACATCGAACTTTTACAAATATTAAAAAAATAACTATTTTATGGCAATATAGCATGACCATGAAAGCATTACATGTAATTAAAAGCTAATGGGTAATAAGATGAGAATTATGCTCACATGCTGTATCAATAAAACAATTTCAGGCGTTAAGATAATACTCTCAGCATTAAAAGGAAAGTTTGCTGTAATGATTGAATACCATGAAGAACTGTTAAATTTACTTTATGCAACATAGCTAAGATTACTTTATGGATCACATAGGTATAATTTTAGTTGTAAAAACCAACCAATGTCTACCACCACTTGTCCCGAGCAGCATTGTGAAGAGCCGGAACCTACTCGGCAACACAGGGTGTAAGGCTGAAGGGGCACTCCTAGCCAGTCCATCGCAAGACACCTCAAGCAGAGCTCGAACCCCAGATATGCCACTCAGTGGGTACAGACCAAACCTGCCGCACCACCATGCCCCCAGTTGTAAAAGCATATCTTAAAAATAAAAAAAAAGATAGACCTTAAAATCTCACACCATAGCAGATACTAAAAAGAAAGAACATCAGAAGTTTAAAATGGGGCATGCAGTGATTTCAAGGTTGTACAGCCTTTTGTTTGTAACCTCTTCTTTTTTGTTTTTGCCGATCACTTTTGAAACTATGGAATTTTGATAATGTCTTTTATTTCTTTTTTCTTTTTAATTTTGTTCTGCAAATTGAAAAAAAAAAAAAAAAAAAAAACTCATCAATAAAATATTTAAACCTTGTAAAGTCTCATGTAGTATGAAATGGTATGATGGCATGGACTGAATGAACCAACTTTGAAGAAGGCGCTGAAAAAATATGCCTGAAAAACTGAACATAAGGAAAGTGCTCCACCTCAGTCATTGTCTCACCTGAGTTCACAATGAAGACATTTATCATTCGCTGAATGTACACCACATATTTAATCTTAGACGGCATGTCGCATACGGTGTATATCAGTGTCCTGTCCTGTTGCCCTCCCACAATCGGACCTTTTCAAACTAGGATTTCATTTGTTCTTTTAACATGTCCTATCCTCTTTGTGATGAAAAAAGTTGTACTTAAATTATACAATTTATCTTTAGGACAATATTCATTTTTTTTTCCCACAAAGCTATCTCAATTTTTAATTATTTTTCAAGTCCGGGACGTTAAGTACGTTCTTGGGGAAAAAAAAAAAAAGAAGAAAAAAATATAATGTCTCAGCTCTAAGATAACAGACAACAAATAACAGATTTCACTATGTCATTATTTATTCACCAAAAAGTACACCCTTACTGCTTCCATTGGAGTTAAGAAGGTAATTAGCAGCCAGGTGTTGCTAATCAAATGTACTTGATTAGCTGATCATCAGGAAGTGTGATCACCTTCACAGAAGCAGAACTATGCAGGTTGGTGGTCTGGAGGATTCAAGTGTGTGTTCACCTCATGCCAGAGAGAAAATACATCAGCTATGAACTCAGAGAAGCAATTGTTGCTGCTCATCAATCTGGGAATGGTGATAAAACTATTTGAAATCCTTCATTCTGCAGTGAGAAAAATTATTTACAAGTGGAGAACATTTAAGACATTTAATGTCAGATTATAATGCTCAAAGAAACAGCAAAGAACACAAAGAGCTATACCTAGAGATCCTCATGCCCCAGTTATTGTTCTTCAGCATACCATCAGACAAAAGGTTGGACCAATCTTCTTTTCATGGAAGGCTGGCCAGGAGAAAGCCCTTCTCTCTAAAAATGGCTTAGGTTTGGGAAGTTGCATCTCAACAAACCACAAGATTTCTGGAACAATTTCTAGAACCCTGGGACCATGACACCAAAGTGGAGATATTTGGTCATTATACACAATGCCATGCTTTTTGGAAAAAAAACCCAAACACCTCATACCAATTCTCAAGCATGGAGGTGGAGGGATTGTGATTTGGATTTGTTTTGCAGCCACAGGACCTTGACAACTTGTAGTAATCAAGTCATCCATGAATTGCTCTTTATAGCAAAGTTTTCAAAGAACAAAACTAAAAGTGTATGTATGTGTACATATATGTTCAACCCTTATTTTTAAAAAGCTCTATTGGTTGTGATGTGCACATAAGAACATTGTCTACCATCAAGGTCATTGTACATAAAAGAATGAAAAGTGTGTGAGACAATAACAGATTGCACATCTTTGCTATTCCTCAGAGCCCCTCCTCCCTAGTATTCACCCTTTTCCTTCATGCATTGTCCTTAGTGCCACAAAATATATAGAACAATGGCATGAATTCTGGCCACACTGATGAAAATATTTTCACTGAAGGACATGTTGACCTGATTTTTGAAAAAGCATTGGTGAATCTCTTTCATGATACATTATTGCACAGTATTCAGCTGCAAAGTCTAAAGGTTAACAGTATACACCTATGTAATTTATAGAAAATATAATCAGAATTGACCCATTGTGTGGTGGGTCTGGGGTTGAAGTCCTACTTGGGGCACCTTGCAGCAGACTGGTGTCCAGTCTGGGATGTGTCCCCTCCCCCTTCAGCCTTGCGCCCTGTGTTGCCGGGTTAGGCTTCGGTTCGCCACGACCCTACTCGGAACAAATGGTTGTACACATCATGTGTGCGTGTAATCTGAATTTTAGGTGCACAAGCAGGTCACATCAAATCCATTGCAGCAGTTCAGTAAATGAATGTTTTTAAAAATTATCAAGTCTAACAAACCAGAATTCTTACGACAGCCAGAACAGTTCTTCACAGAACAAGCCATCCTAGATGGATTGCTCCTTCCATTGTAGACAGACAGAAGAGAGGTGAGGAGATAATGCCATAAGGGATTTTTATATCCCAAAACAACCAGTCACTGCCAAATTGTCCATCCTCTGCTGCCTGACCTATTTAACTATTCAGAAGCCCTTTTGGTCCCCACTGGCTACCATAATTGTATTGCTACGATTGAATAAGGCAGCAGAGTCCTTTTGCAGAAATATAAAGAGACTTATCCAGTTAAACAAAATCCGGGTTAACATTTTATCAGTCAACCCATGTCCTGAGCTGCGAATCTCCTGTGAATTCCAAGGAATTGCACCTGATTTAAAATCAGTAGTTCAGTCATTCATCCATCCATTGATATAAGTAGCCATATGTCCTAAGGCAGGGATGCGGTGGTCCACATTCCATAATGCAGACCTCTGTGGAAAAGGTGCCAGCCAATCACAGTGAGCACAAACTCTCATTCAGTCATACTTACTGACTCTAAACAGTAATTTAGTCATAATTCAAAAGAAATATGTTTTTGGAGTGTGGGAGTAAACAAAGGCACCTGGTACAAATCCATGCGAACAAATGGTGTGTCCACACAGACTGACGCCGACCACCAAACGGTATGACATGAGAAATTCTTTGGTGATGGCCTGCTTTGCCAGGATGTCGTTTTGTTATTGCACTGTGTACAGTACAAACTTCCAGTAACTATACTCCTCATGCTCAGTAAAATGCACAAACTGATTAGTCTTCCAGCAAAAGAGGAGAAAAGGGTAACGGCATTAGCTTTGTAGTTTATCTGAATACTGCAAATGGTTCAATGTTCGGACACTTTTTTTTAACGTGACCAAAGTCTCTTGTTCGCCCTTCTCCATCCAAATACATTGCACCATAAGTAAATCTTCTCTGGCCCAGAGCAAAGTAATTTATTCTTGAAGTAGTATCTCTCGCTTTCTCGCGCTCCCTTGTGCACACACATGAGATAATATTTCACTGGTTGGCATGACTATACAGCAATCGGTCCCCTTAGCAAACGGTCCTGGAAGTGCATTTAATTTATTTCTGGGATTCCATTTGGCAGAGCAATGACTGATTCTCATTGTCTAAGGCATCCTTTTGTTCTTTATCAGCATTAAACTGTAGTCTGAGCAACTGAAATCAGGATTTCCAAACACAAAACACATGGAATTCAAAAAAAAAGAAAAAAAAAAAAAAAGGAATTAAGTCCTGTTTATTTCTTTCTGAAGTTTTGTGGATACTTTCTGATATCAGTCTAAAAATCTAAAAGTCAAGTGGTATTGTTAGTATATAATTGTCAGCTCTTTTTGGAGTTTGGACAGACAAACTTATCAGTCCTTATGAAAATACAACACACATAATTTCAGTTGTCTGTGGAAATATCATAATAAGAAGGGTATGATCTCAGGAAATGTCTACACTTTTCTAGCTGGTGTCTGTGTCCGTGGTGACAAGGCAGATCCTTGTTCAAAATTAAAAGCACACATATTAAATACATTGTTTTCAAAAAAATAGATGCACAGCAAGAAGTACAATTTTCTGTTGTAGAAGCATCAACTTGGAAGACAATTATTGCATATGGTCATGAATCCAGATGGGAACTAGACTTCATCCGATTGGTTATTAGGAATCCTGAAAGCCAGGACTCTTTCTAAGGCTACAATATATTCTGACAAGTTAATTTGGTATATTAGTATGAGCTGCACTTAAAATTATTTCCCCTTCCCTGCGGAGATTGAAGAGAAAACAGTGAAAAGAAAAAGGCTTGGTTCTCAGTTTTTGGTGCCATCCACATTGATGTTTCCTAAATCAAGATCCATTTAAAGCGACAGATGCCCCTCTTTTTCTGGTGGGTATTGATAATGCATTAAGTGTGTATCAGTCGCAGGCAGAGACACAGGAGGTAGGCCATTCATTGGTTGCTTCCCAGAGGATCACTCACTCATGATTATCACAGTCTTCCTGCCTCTGACACTGGACAATAAATTACTCCCTTTACAACGTGGCAACTTTTACTTCAGCAGAGAGTTGTAAATGGACTGGATTTCCATGGGCTTGGTTTTATTTCTCTCTCAAACGTATGTTTTATGGACACTCACAGCAATAACAGGCAATTTTAGAAAATATGTCAGTTTCTGATCTGGATATGGATAAATCTGTCCCAGTGTGAAGAAGAAAATGTCTGAAGTGTTCTGCGAAATGTAAGCATATACTTTATGTATGTGTGAATTATCACTGACACTGCAGTGTTGCATGTCATCTGATGAAGTTGTTAATAATTCTGCCACACAAAAGCAACATAACAATAAACCCATTTTTCATCTAAACGACATGATGATGCATCTTTAAAGAAATTTTCTGCAATGTATTGTGTGAAAAACACACTGTGCTATCTCCACCTGGTCTATTCTTTACACTGGGAACACTGTAAAAAAATGATTGAATGCTGTATATCTGATAAAGGACATTAGCAATATGCCACACATATTGTTTGTCTTTCAGATCAGCTTAAATACTGTTTAATTAATTAATCTCTGCCTGTATCATGCGTGGTGGTCCATGAATAGAGGGATAATTTAGAGAAATGACAGACTTTACTGTTACTTGGAGTAAAATTTAAATCAGTATGTGTAGTTTTTACTTTATGCAATCATTTTTGCAAATTTTCTTGAAGGGCACTGATAATTGAGTTGGGTACAATCATAATAAATACTGCAATCCCTTGCTTACTTTCTCATAATGTATTAAAACAATATTTGTAATGATCCACTCTGGAGACAGAACATTGCTTCACTTCACGAAATCTTAACTTCTTGCTTTTCCACCATTTATTTTTTCTTAATCTCTTACATATCTGGGCATCTGCAGCCTGTCACATCATGATATGTAGCAGGTGAGTCATATTTCACTTTAATGGGTATATTGCTCATTCAACCTGCAAGACTTTAAATTTGTCTTCGCTTTTAGAAAGAAAGTGTGACATTTTCAAAGATTGTCTGCTCAATGAAAGGAATCCTAGTATTTTGTTAAAGTAATACCACTCCTTGACAAAAAAAAAAAAAAAAAAAACTGGTTTGTTAATTCTTTTCTTACTTCTAATGCTTCCAAAGCTTCATATAATGTCCGTTCTAGATGATTTCAGCATGTTTTCCTTGGGGATGTGTCCAGTGAAAGAAACAGCTACACCTTAACCACATAAAACAAGAGCTCCAATACTGAGCAATTGGACTCAAACCATCTCAACTCCAATAATGCGTGAACATGAAATGCATTACAAAAGCATAGAAAAGTCTTGAAATGATGGCACTAGTGGCTGTATTCTATTTCCATCACCTTGTTTTGGCTGCTTTGATCAAATGCTAGAAAAATGTCAGGTCAAAGCATATTTTTCTCTGACATAATGCCACACTGGAATCCTATCATGTACTGGCGGTGTCTCAAACCCCAGTTTAATATACTTTGCTTTACAGATGCTAAAAATCAGGAGGTCACCTGGACAAAAAAAAAAAGAAAAAAAAGCATTTACTCTAGGAAATTGCTCTCCCATAAGGGATTTTATATAAGTGCCAGGCTGTTTATGTAAGATGCTGCCATTTTTCAATATTTTTTTTTATTTCAATCATGCATTTATACCTAGTCATGTATAGTATATATCATGGATGACATGGAAAAAAAGTTTCTGCATTTCTCAGTAAACAATTAAATAATGAATATATTATTTAGTCTGGAGCTGAAACCAGAATGAGCAGCATAGTGGAGCAGTAAGTACTTTTCTCCCATAGTCCAAAGACATGACTTTCAGGTCAACTGACTCCTCAATATTGAACACAGTGTGTGTATGTGAGTGGCAGTGAGGTCCAGAGACACACATACAGTATTTACCATACATTGTGTTTCCAGGATAGGCTCCTGACCACCACAATCCCACACTGAATTAGTGGTACAAAAATGAAAGAAAGAACAAACGAATGAAACTTTACATTTATTCATTTAATAAGACACTTTTCTCTAAAGCGATGTACATCTCATAGAAAGTACAGTTTGTGCATTACCTTATGAGAAAGACACATAGCTGCAGATGTGTGATTCTTAAGTACAGTTAGTTTGTTTCTTTCAACACATGCACCAACGTACATTACACAAGTAGGTGCATAAAACTTTAGCAGAATATTGTTGATTCCTAATGACTTTCCTAGTTTTTTTTTTTGGGAGATACATATAAACATTTACATTACAGGATTAATCTGAGCATGATCATGAACATTTCTGTCTTATATGAACTTAACAGGTCATGGGCGAAATAAGTCCGGAAGAGATGAGTTTTAAGACCCTTTTTAAACGTGGACGAAGATTCACTGATTCCGAGCAAGAGGGAGAGGTCGTTCCACCACAATGGAGCCAGAACCTAGGACCTCCGTGCTTTACCTTTTGTGCATGAGAATACCAAGCAGGCAGATGTAGAAGAGCGTAGCTGTCTGGCTGGCGTGTAGCAAATGATCAAGTCCTGGAGATAGCTGAGAACAGTTCTATTGATGCATTTGTAGGCCATAACCAGGATCTTAAATTTGATACAGGCAGTTATGGGAAGCTAATGCAGAGAAACAAATAGGAGAGATACATGCAAATGCTTCGGCAAGTCAAACACAACTCGGGCAGCAGCGTTCTGTATCAGCTGTAGAGGTTTGATGGCAGTAGCAGGAAGACCACACAAGACAGTTGCAGTAGTCCAGATGGGATGCAGTTGTCCACTATGGCCTAGACAAGTAGTTTGGCAGAGTCGGTTGTGAGGTAAGGACAGATCCTGTGGATGTTATGAAAAATATATCTGCAGATGCGGGTTGTAGCTTCAATGTGCTGAGAGAAGGATAGACTTGAGTCATTCCCAGACTCTTAGCCGAGGAGGTAGGCAAAATGAGTTAGTTGTCCAGTTTGATCAAGAGATCATGACAGGAAGACAGGCCAACAAAACAAAACCAATTTAAACAAAATACCATAGATCTTACTCTCTGTGCTGCCTGCTCTATGAATATACTTTTCTGCATGATATTTGTTTTAAAAATAATATCAGAAGCAGAATGAAGTTGAAGGACAGACATACCATCTGCTTTATAATCTTTGGACTAGCCAAACAATTTGCATTGGAATTGATATTATTCATTTGTTGTTTAGCTTTCATCCAAAGCAACATACAGTTATTGAACAATTTATACAACTGAGAAGATTACTGAATTAAAGTTAAGGATACAGTTACGGTTAGGGGAGCAGTTACGGTAAGTACCTTGCTTAAGGGTGCTACAGCATTAGCAGGGAGGGGTGGATTGTCTGTGCTTAACTGCTCAAAATGCAAATGTTAAAATATGCTTATTAATTTACATGAGTACTCCACAGTCCATCTTTTTGATTCAGCTACACATGAAGCACATGATAAAGAGCTTCACCCATGGTAAGCCCATTCATAAAACATGCTTAATTCTTTTTTGCATTATTTCACAAACACACACGGCAAAATGTTGTTTATGTTTTTCTGCTTTCATCCTTTTTTTTCCCCTCTAGACAGATCTAAAGCAACTAATGGGCTTATTTATCAGAAGTGTTCAGCCTTTGACTTTGGAACTGAAACCCACCCCAGGAATGCAAAAAGGATGTTCTTTCATGAAATGAAATGATTGCGGCCAGTGAACACAGTATCAATAGCAGACATTGCTTATCTCATAGCTTATATTTAATTTCTGAATTTAAAGTTAAAAAATGTAACCATTTTGCCATAAGACATGCTGTACAATAAAGTAGACAAATCTTTGAAACAATCTGAAATTACTGCACCAAAATTTTGAAACAAACTAGATATCTTTAACTGTTTGCAATTCTTACCTCACTTTAAAACTGCTTGGAAAAATTCTATTTTTCATACTGGAGTTGATGTACAGTAGGAAGTCACCTTCAATTATTTGATAACAAACCTCCTCTTCCAATACTCCAAAAAAAGGAAAATATCCATGCACATTATCTAATAGCCAGTCCACTACTGTAGAAAATACTGCCGTATGATCCAGGTCAGGTACAACAAACTCACACACTCTATCTCTGATGTCCAGACAACAAAACTCAGACACTTATATATATTATATAACAACTCTTGCAGGGCAGCTGTCAGTGGGGATGCAAATCTATACATTCTTATCTTCAGACTTTGGATTTAATTTAATTATTTTACATTTATTTAGCTGACACTATTCTCCAAAGTAACTTACAATGTTTAGCTACATACAACTATTTACCCATTTATATAGCTAGGTAATTTTGTAGGAGCAATTTCGTGGCAGTACATTACTCAAGCATGCAAGAGGAATTTGTGAGACTCAAACTGCCAACCTTTGGATCTAAAGGCAACAACTTTAACCGCTATGCTAACAGCTGTTGGAAGTTGATTGGTTAAGTTTATTATTCCATGAATTGCTAATATTTTAAGTGTATTAACAAATAAGCAGCTGATAGTGTATTAGTTAGAGCTTCTGCCTTTGCCTATCTGTCTATTTTCTTGGTTCTTTATGTTTAGAATCCCTCACTCAGTCACTTACTGACTCATTCAGTCATTGAGAACTGCTTGCTCTAATGCGATGTTACGGCTACTCAGAGTTGGCCCAGAATAGGGTGCTGTGTGACAGACTAAGCTGTCCCTGTATGACAGCTTATACACCCTTTGCCAAACTACACAACCATTCTCACTACATTGGCAACACAAGCACATTTTGTTTGTGGGTGCACACACAAACAGTGTTGGGCCATGTTGTTACAGTTAACAGACTCATTTTTTCCATTATTCCATGTTTCCAGTAAAGGTTCAGTTGTTTCAGTAACCATGCACTTTTGTCATTTTTTTTCTTTGGTTGTTTCTGCAGTTTTTTTCCCCCAAACAACCCCTTTGGCCTTTGGACTATTCCTCTCTATGAAACAGAAATAAGACCATGGGAAGTGCTTACCCATGTTGGAGAATATGTCATCATGGCAGGAGTGTTTAAATATGTTGAAAATTGTTGAGAACAACTGGAAGTGGGAAATGTATACCTGTGTATGTTTTTTTTGAATATATGTGTCAAATGAAAGTCTATATGTGTGGTGTTTTCATTGTGTATTTTATGTTAGTCTGTTTTTAATGGCCATAATGAGTAGTATTGTATTAATTATGTGGCTTGTTTTCAAGGTAGCATATCAAATGTCATATGGCCACAACAACATTGGTTGTTTCAAGTGACCAAGTAAAATAATAATGATCATTTTAGTAAAAGAAAAAATTACTCAGATTTATAAATACGTAAACAATTTTAAGCAGCTTAACATAGTATGCCACTTTGGAGAAAAGCATTAGCTAAATTAAAAAATGTAAATAATATACAACCTGGGTAAGTAAATCACTAAAATTCCAAAGTAGCCATACTGTTTTTCTTCCAACACAGTTTTCTTTTAATAGTCATTTGTGAACAGCATTGGTTAAATTTCCCAAATTTTTTTGGCTAAAGGTTTTGTTAAGCATGCATATCATCTTATTCTATGAGCCTGCAGGCTGTTTTCAGAGAGTAAAATTTCAAACTATTACATATTCTTACATTTTAGTAGACATTACCAGTAATTACTTAAAGTACACGTGACAATGAAAAAATGCATATTAATGAAAGATTTCTTCAAATTTTACAAATGCTCAATTAATCATTTACACTTTTTTATGTTCATGTTCCAATTTTTTAAGTCTGCACACATTTTTCAACACAAATATTCAAAGAAAAAAAAAACACTACAGATTTCGCTTCATTTGTTTGTACAAATGTTTTCCTTTTTATAACCTTAAACATTTTTCAAATTTCCTTGATTAATGAAAAGATTACAAACTCGGTTCCTTTTTAAATTGAGCATAATGAGATTTTTCACTCCGTTTCTGTCCTTAGCACTCTTTTCCTTTGAGATAATCATCATCATCATCATATCTATTCTTTGCCAAAGGAGGCTTTTTCAGAAGCGTTTAGTTCTTTTCATTTATATAAGCCACAATGAACTGATAATTTTGAATTGGAAGGGGGATTTGGCTGACAGGCATTCCCCCTACCCTGTGGTACCAGAACCGCTCTTGCTCTGTCTTTCATGAAATGACTTCCTTTGAAAAGTAAGTAATTTTGGGAATACCTTCAGTGGGACAGTATAACTGTCTCATCATTTTAGGAGGTTGTATGGATTCACAGATGCCCGCCTGACATGATTCTCATAACAGATAACTTTTGATTAAACATGAGGAGATGGAGTAATAATCTTATGCTTTTACTGCTTTAACAAATGGGAACAAAAGCTTCTTGAACACTAACTTTAATAGATGAACATCAATTTCAATGTCACACAGGAGGAAAAAATTCAGTATGCCTAGAATTAGTTTGTTCTAAGCTTTTAATTATATAAATTTGCAAAAATCACAAGGAGAGTTAATAGTGTAGTGGTTAGAGCTGCTACCTTTGGACTGAGAAGTTTCAGGCTTGATCCTCACCTCTGACTATAGTACCCTTGAGCAAGGTGCTTACCCTAAATTACTCTACTGAAATTACCCAGCTGTATAAATGGGTAAATGATTGTAAGCATGTAAGAATTGTAACCTTAACATTGTTAGTTGCTTTGGAGAAAAGCATCAGCTAAATGAATAAATGTAAATATATTTGCCAAACTAAGGATTGGTTTCTTTCACAATATTAAGGCCCTGTGACAATTTTATTTTTAGATACTAAGTGTTAGTTATTACGTGTGATCATGTATAGCCAGTATGTCATGGTCACTCGCTCACTGTCAATAACTGTTATGTCAAGTCAGGGTCATAGCAGTCTGAGGCCGATTCCAGAAGCACAAGGTGCTAGACTACTAGGCAGGGTACACTCCAGACAGGACACTAGATGCACACACAGTTATTCTTTACCCTAAGGACAATTTAGATTCTTCATTTTGTGTGAAACACATGCCTGTGGATTGCGGGAGGAAACGCATGCAAACATGGAGAGAACACAGAAACGCCACACTTCTCAAGGAGAAAATTCCCCATTTAAAACATTTTTCTTTTTGGATCGGAATCATTATTGTACACAAAATTACTTATAATTTATCACTGGAAAAAAAAAAAAACATCCAATTAAAGAAAGAAACTACCTTAGCATTCATACTGTATAGTTTCATATTGTTACAGCTGAGGAGCCAAAAAAGTTTAGTAAATAAATGGAAACAAGGATTTCTGTCATAATTTTCAAAAGTGAAGCTATTATGGTACCACAATAATTGGTTTTGATTATGTTACAACTGGGGGGGTGCAGTGGCGCAGTGGGTTGGACCACAGTCCTGCTCTCCGGTGGGTCTGGGGTTCGAGTCCCGCTTGGGGTGCCTTGCGACGGACTGGCATCCCGTCCTGGGTGTGTCCCCTCCCCCTCCGGCCTTACGTCCTGTGTTGCTGGGTTAGGCTCCGGTTCCCCGTGACCCCATACGGGGCAAGCGGTTCTGAAAATGTGTGTGTTACAACTAATGCATGTATTGTTCATTTTTCCAGTGCCATTAGTGCAGCGATACAGACTCTTGCATTGTAGCATCCAATGAACATGTGTTTAATTCTTTAGCGCCACAGATAGATGAATTATAACATTTAGTTTTGTATGATCTTGTATGAGGAAGAGCAAGAGGTGGAACCCAGCAGATACCCCTAATTCTAGATATCTTTTTTTTGATTATTTATTTATAAACCATCTATAAGTGTTAATACTCTAATGGAGAAAAATACTGATAAGTTGCAACACCTTTCTGACAAATGCTTCAAATCAGCATTTCATTTATACACGATGTCCAGGAAACACGAAAGGGATAAACAACAACACATACTGAAATTATAACTATTTAGACCTAATTAGTTAGCTTTTCAAAAAAAGTGATTCATTAAAATTAAATGAAAGTTACAACAAAAGTGATTATGTTCTTCCAATATCTGGACATACACTGTACAGTTATCTTTCAACAGTCATGGACTGTGCAATTTCCTAAATGTAATCTTAAAATTATACACTGACCAAGAAAAAGCTCCATATTAATTTTTTATTCATGTGATCCTTTTTCTTCAAGGTAGCTTATAAAGACTGGGGTGTCACGGTGTCACAGTGAGTAGTGCTGCTGTGTCACAGCGCCTGGGTGGTGCGAGAGGATGTGGGTTTGATCTCTGCTCAGTCTGTGTGGAGTTTTCTTGCTCTAGTTTCCTCCCACAGTCCGAAGACATACTGTCCAGGTTCCCCCATAGTGTGTGAGTGACAGAGAGAGTGTGTGTGTGTGTTCCACTGATGTATGGATGAGTGACCCATTGTAAGTAGTGTATCTAGCAGTGTAAGTCACCTTGGTGAATAAGGTGTGCGGGCTGAAAACACTACATAGAGTTCATTGGAAGTTGCTTTGGAGAAAAGGATGTGCTAAATAAATAAATGTAAATGTAAGACTGTATACTTAGCTAAGTAAAATTACTTACCTATTTATACCACTGAAGCAGTTAAGAATAAGCAATCTCCTCAGTTGTAATGAAGCAGGGTTCAAATTTGGGTTCTTTGACTGGATGTCAACAGGTCCAACCACTTCTTAAGTCAGTGTTTAATAATAAACCCACCGCTCTTATTCTTTTGTATTGCTAACTTAAATATTTGTATACTAGATATAAGCTTTAGATATCTGTATACTAAGGGGGGCGTGATGGCGCAGCGGGTTTGGCCAGGGCGTGCTCTCTGCTGGGACTGGGGCTCAAGTCCCTCTTGTGGTGTCTTGTGACAGACTGGTGTCCCCTCCTGGGTGCGTCTCCTCCCCCTCCAGCCTTGCATCCTGTGTTACTGGGTTAGGCTCCGGTTTACCGTGACCCCGCTTGGGAAAAGTGGTTTCAGACAGGGTGTGTGTTTTTTTGTGTATCTGTATACTAGATATAAGCTTTAGATATTTTCTAACAAAACATCAATCTCGACATTAGCAACAGAATACCATATAAATAGTTTCACCAGACACAATTTAGCTAGCAGCAGTGAACTAGCTTTATCATTAGTGTAAATTCAAAAAACTTAGTTCTAATTTTGCTGGCTTCCATACTGATGGTAACTATTAAATAAAACAGATTGACTGAGTAAAGCAAGTCTATCAAAAGTGAAAAAACCTACAGGGTTTTACCTTAATTTGAACTTTCAGCATTTAAACTGGCTGGATATTTGGACAGTTTTATTTTTATCTGGGCTTTCATGTTATAAGATAGAGTTCTTTCCTCAAATCCCACTCCTGCTGCTGTGATTTTCCCTTTTATTGATATATTTACCCTGAACTACTCCAGGATAAGTACCATTTACTCATATTCAATTTATTCATTTATTTAATACCATTCAACCACTTATCTTGTCCCATATAGTGCTGGTGCCTTTGCATTTGAGGTTCAGATTAAAACAGGATAAATTGTGTGATTTTTACATGTTCTCCTAGTGTTCATGAGTTTCCTCCAGATTTTGTGATTCCCTCTTATTGTCTTGCCTCTCAATCTGTGTCACCCAGCAGTATGTGAGTGTGTGAGGTCATATGTTTGCATGACTGCTCTGTAGTTGAATGATGTTCCATCCAGGGTGTGTATTGGTGTACCTCCTATGCCTGTCTAATCTGTGTGTTTTCCTGACTTTTGAAAGTAAAGGTACTTTTACTTGAATGCTGTTTTTGAATACTCCACTCACCTGTGGAACGCTGTACTTTAAGCATGCTAATATGGTCCACTTCAACAGTGGGACTTACCAAAAGACCATTGAAGAGCCTTTAGCTTTCTTCCAGAAAATAGTGGAAATTTTTCCGTGACACATTCAAGCAGTCATTACAGCTAAAAACCAGCCAACTTGGCATTCATTATTATGTTCATTTTGTGTACATTTTTTTTTTTTTTAAATGTACAGAACTGAAAAATGCTCTGAGTGTGATCCTTCATGGGACTCAAAATTTTAAATGTTTTTTACATGACATCACTCAGACCATCGTAAAGTTTTCATTTTATTGTCAGTCATGCTATTAAAATAGCTTAGAAATCCAATAGCTTAATACATCACTGCAGCAGTATTCAAACTCTGCTAAATTCAGATGGCAACTTCTGAAGTTCTTTTTTCTCATGGAAATGAAGAATAATTAAACTTTCGAAATATTGACCAAAATACTTTGCTGTTAATCTGCATTTGTCAGCATCTTGTTTGGCAACATACTTTATTTTGAAATGAAAAACTTAGATAATTCAGTGTTTAATTACCAGTTTAAAAAAATTTTTGACAAATTTAAAATGCTTTTATAATGCATCTCTATGCAGCATGGTAGGTAATTACGTCTAGTGTGGAAAAGCCAAAAATGGTGTCGCACCCCTTATTTCCTTACTGGAAATATCGAGAAAAAATGATAATACACATTTCAAAACAAAATAAATACATCGGGGGGAAAAAATCTCTGCAAGACTCTGTAAGACTGCCTGAATACAGCGCAAATTAGCCAGCAAGCCAGTCCATGTCCACCAATAAAATAAAGTGCTTGTCAGAAACAAATTAGAAAACAGCAGCTGAGTGACAGCGGTGCCTGCAGGTTGGATTCGACTGGCAGCAATTCAATGTCATTGGCTGTCATCAGCTGATACACTCACACCATGTGCCGTTACTCCCCATCAAATATTCATGAATGGCTTGATTAGTAAAAACAGATGTTGGTACAGCCACACAGAATGCGCGCACAATGGAGGTTGACAGCAGGGAGGCGGCATGTGGACCACGTCTGGCGCACCAGAATAGCGCACCAAAGCAATGCTTCTCTTTAGTTTTTTCCAGTACATGGTTTCTAGAAGCATCTGACAATAAAAGGATGTGGCTGAGAATTGTTTTGGACAGCTCAGCTTTATAATTGTAATATCCTGCAAGTAATTGTTCTCTTCTATTCATTATGATTTGTTGATGAGTTTCTATGAACCAGGCAGAAAACAAATACCTACAACAAGCAGGAAAGTTACTTCCAAGCTGTTTTTCTTACTGCTTTAATAAAATCATTTGTTATCTATCCTCAGTCCTCTTGCTGATATTATCTAATAATATAACATCCTTGGACAGAGGCTGAAAAGACAGGGATAGAGAGCTGGACAGAGAGCTTGCATAGTAGTAGTACAGTAGGTCAGAGAGCTGTTGAAAGCAAAGTGAGGAAACATATTTATGATGGCACACTTCAAAATTTTAACAGCTTCTCATGTCATTATAAGATGAGAAGTAAGGGTCCAAAACAGATTTCCTCTTATGGTGTGCATTCTAAAGATGAGCCTTGGTGAGATCAAAAGACAAGGTTTTACAGCACATACATGAGAGTATTTTTAACAGTGCTGGTTTTAGTGAACGGAAGATACAGCATTTATTGTGATTTCTGATTTGAGATATGTGATAGCAAACCTCGCACAAAGACATACAGTATCTCAGTTGTAACCTTAACTAAAGGCGCTTTTTCTTTTCCCCCGCAAAATAACAAAAGGGAATTTTAATCTCAGCTATATGTTGTAATTTAAATTCAGAAGTGTTAATGCCTGTCCTTACAACATTCTGACCCCAAAACGCTTCATTGAGACACCAGAGACTGACTTTTTGAGAACATCCATGAACATCTCTGCCTAGCTTAATAAATAATCTTCACTTCAAAAGCTATTGAAAATTAAAAATGAAATAAAAAGTAGACAAAAACAAAATGAATAAACCAGTGTATATACACACACACAGACATTTTCTGAACTGCTTGTCCCATACGGGGTCGCAGGGAACCGGAGCCTACCCGGCAACACAGGGCGTAAGGCCAGAGGGGGAGGGGACACACCCAGGATGGGACGCCAGTCCGTCGCAAGGCACCCCAAGTGGGACTCGAACCCCAGACCCACTAGAGAGCAGGACCTCGGTTCAACCCGCTGCGCCACCGCACCCCCTTCCCCGTGTATATATGCTAGTCAAAAATGAAAAATCATTAAGAATCTGTTTTAATGTGGTGTTTTGATATTTAATCATTATATGTTTTGAATATAATGCTGTTTGTGGAAAAATTCTTGAGTGTGTGTTACTCATGTACAGTTCTGTCATAAATAGCAGACGGTAGAGTCAACGTTTCCATCTGGGCAAATCCAAGCAGAGTGCCTTATAGTTTGATCATTGTGCACTGATGTACTGACAAGTTTATTTATAATTTTTGAATGACTGGCCTAAAATTGCTTAATATGGATGTCTTGAATGATGAGGTTTGCTGCCACTGCATGGTGTAGGAATTTCTAAACCTGCTTGAGAATATGAGGTTTATTCCTTTTACCTTGCAGTAGCAGTACATTGCACGTTTTACCTCTTGAGAGTTATCCTGAGTTAATAATCTAAATTATTATTATTTTTTATTTCATTTTATTTTACCTGCAAATAAGAAATGTAACTAAAACTGGCTAAGCTGTCATGTTGTATGGCTAAAAATGGATGCCTTTTTCAATCACTGTAATGGTTGCTGCCAAGCACCTGATCTTTCCTTGAGTTAAACACAGCTCTTTCATGTGTTACTTCACAGCCTGTATTTATATCTCTTGTTATCCCTAGGCTTCCTTCTATCAGAAAGCATGCCAGTGAATGTTTTTACTGCATGCCATGCCTTCCCCAGTAATACTGATCTCAAGCAGAACCTGCAAAAGTAATTTAGCTGCTTTTTATCTTTTCCTCTTCCATAAGGGGTTGGCTGTCGTTACCAAGAATGTCATGTTTTTCAGCTTTTCTCTTGTGTTTAGAATATTTATGTTTCGTTATCTTGTTAATGTTCTTCCAAAAAGCCCAATCTCCAATTAAAAATATCTTTGCTAGTGCCATGCTAACGGTAAAGCAGGAGATTACTGGCACAAGATTTGTTTTTTAATAATAGAAAAAAAAGGATTGCATCTGTACACTACACAGCCAAGATACATTCTTAAATTTCTTACAAGGCAATATTACTGATGAAGAATAGGCAATGAAGTCAAAAACACTACCATGCAAAACATCATACTACTTTCCTTTATCTGAAACTGCATTCAAAAATACATTATATATTTTTTTTATTATTCAAATAGCTCTAATTAGTTGTGACTGTATCAAATATATGGTAATGTACAAGTAAATAAGCATACAGTCATGCAATGCACAAATTAATGCTCACACTTGCTTTTTAATGTCAAGCAAATGGATGGCTTTCAAAACACATAAAGGATGTAAATCAGTTGCCTTACAGTTTATTCACATCTTTCACCCATTTTGCCACTTCATGATTAAAAACTATGGCTCATTAACACTTTTAGAAGATAAATCAGGCCAGCTTCTTTCTTCACATTTCAAACTGAACAATTAATAGCAAAAATGAACCATTATCTTAGCATGCCTGTTTTCATGCATTATTTATCGATGCTTTGTTTTAGCTGCATCAAAACAAAATAACTTGTTTTTGACACAAAAAAGGAAATGAGCTTTGCTATTTGATGCCAACCTATCCACTGGAAATCATGATGCCCCACTTAAAAGTACTACAAAACTTCAGTTATTTTATAAAATTAAAAGCAAATCTACAGGAGATCATTAAAGAACTGACTGTTCAATTGCTCATTTGATAGGAACCAAAACAAGGGGTTGGAGGGGGGACACACTGGAAAATTAAATGGACACTTTTACAAACTTTTTAATAAATAATACATTTAAATTATTATTAAATCTTTCAATACTTTTAAATTATAATTAAAACCCAAAAATTACATCCATGGCTACATTTATGGTACTGTTACTGGTAAATCTTAGTTTTTAAAGTATATATCATCTTATAGGTGTGTTGTTTGAAAAAGGCATACTGGTCAAAGCATTGTCAGGGGTAAAAACCTAAAAGAGTTATTTAGTAGAAAATGTACCATTAGACAGAGGGAAATAGGAGGCCAAAAAGTATGACTATGCTGCCAGGTGCCATATTCAGACAATCTGCCATTGAATACAATATATATTATCTGCCATGCGATTTTAACCCTGGAGCAATAATTTAACAAAAACAGGAACATAAAGAAGGTAGAACAGAGGAATTGAGCCAGGAGAATTGCATTAATATAACTATCCGGTACTACTTTTTTCCAGTGAAACAAATTCTTTGATCAATATGTCTGCAGATATAATTACAGTGACTTTCCCTACTTCTCATGTCTCCTAAAACAATTGTTTTTAAGCAACGTGCCAGTGCTGAACAATCTCATGCATCAGCATCAGAGTGCATTCCAATGAGCAGCTCTTGTTGCAGGTGTCATGAGAATGAGACTGATTGTCCTCTGCATTGGCACAATTTGCAACAGCTGCCTCGAGGGCAGAAACAAAGACAGGGTGATGTTGGCCCTTGTTTCTGAATTTGGAACCCAGTTGCTCTTCCAAATCATTTGCACCCTAATTGGGACCCTTGGAATTATTCAGTGTAACCTGAATAGGTGTCATATAGCCATAATTATGAACATGTTAATGGAAAATACTGTGGATCTCCAGTTTACCACATTTACCACATTTTTTTGTCGATGTATATGTATTTTTTTATATTCTATTCTTTAGTCTGGGACTTAATGAATGGTAGATCCTTAGTGAAGCTTTCAAAATTGTTAAGAATCTTCATGTAACAGGCACCTTTCAAATACTGTACATAAGAAAGCAATGACAATTTACATTACAAAAAGAGATCTTTGGAGCAGTGCTGTGGAGTTGGAGTGGTGGAATCAGAGTTGGAGTTGGAAGCAATTATTGGGTTTCTAGAGTCGGAGTGGGTAAAAAGGTATCAACTCCGACTAAACGTACGGTACATGCTGGTGTACAAGTCGATCTGGCATATAAGTCGACCCCCAAAAATTAGAAGTGTAATATTGGTTTAGGCCTATATTTGCCGGATAAGTCGACCCCCAAAATAATGTGCAATTTTTGGGCAGTGCTGTGGAGTCAGTCTTAGTGATTAGTTAGAGTCAGAAGCAATTATTGGGTTACTGGAGTCGGAGTCAAAGGTTTTGTGTACCGACTCCACTGTCCTGCTTTGCAGTGAATAGGGAATTCAGAATATCTGGTGGTCGGAAATGCCATAGGGGATTCAAGATAACAATGTGTCCGTCAGTGAAATGCCCAAGAAAATCCCAAAATATTTAACTTCTGAAATGTTTCGGTATAAGAGGTTAGCCTTCTGATTCCTTCTCCATTACTAATTCACATATACTTCTTTGCCATGGATAACATCCCATCTAGATTGGACTGGAGATTTGGCTAAGGTTAACTGGTCTTTCATTTAATTATTTTATTAGAAATTCCCAGACATCTAAATTTTCTAGAACAATTTTGTAGAGCACCATATTGATAATGGTTTGACACTATCATATATCAGCATGAATTGAAGTGGGTTACAAAGCAATAATGTCAATCATTATTTAGCTGATATACAGCATGTGTCCAAAGTCATTTAGGTTTGTATACTAAACTGTATATGATGATTCAAATAGCTGGACATTTTGTACTGGAACAATTCAGCACAACTACCTTGATCAAGATCTGGCAGTAGAAGCAGGGATTTGTTCGTAGAGCTCTAACACTGCCCTACCTACTGCCCCATTAAAACCCTCATACAAATGAAATGCTTCAATAGAAATGTGAACACATCTACTAAAAATCAAAAGGCATAAGGTGGTGTGACAACTACATTTGGAAGCAACAATAGCCCATTTTGCAGCACTCCTTCCATTACTTCCATTAGTTTACAGTAAGTCTTTTTTTTGTTGGATTGAGGATGGGAATGAGAATTTGTGGAATTATATGGGATGGTAAGCAATCATGGTGGCTGGGAGAGTTTCTGTGAACTTCAAGGAATCTGACCCTCTAAAGACAAATAGCCATTCTTCTTGTAATTTCTTCTATAGAAATCTTACTTGGGGGCATGGTGGCGCAGCAGGCTTCATTTGAACTGACTATACCACTTCTTGGTATAGTTTGCTGTTAAAGGACAAAATTATCAGCCATTTTTAACAGCAGAGTTAATTACACCTGGGTTAAGTGGTGTGGAACTTAGAACAGAAAAATAATAGCAAAATAACTTAACCCACTTTAAATAATTAAAATGTATGAATAAAGCACTGAGACATAGTGCACCCTTGCTCCTAACAGCATGTCTCAGTTTTATAATTAAAAGAATGCATTGCATGTTACCCCAGTGTTTGTAGCTAATCGTATGCTGTGTAACCAAGAGAGCAGAAATGGGAGATCCTCAGAGAGCCTAAATAAGGGTAAATATCACAGGTGCAAATATCACTTTCATTTAACACTGATTTTATTTTATTTTTTTCTTGTCCTGACTTACATCTTCTTGGGTGAAGGGCCCAAAACACTTAGCAGTTTCCAAGTACTGCCACTCTCTTTTTAAAAATGAGAAACGGCAGACATATGCAATTAAGCAATCAATCAAGTCATTTTGCATGGCAGGAGAAATCACATGATATTGCCTGCATTTTCTTGGTTAATAAGAGGAGCAATACTTCCTAGTAACATATTAAAGTACTTTATCCCAAAAATACATGAAAAAATGCTATGTTAAACTACGTTAAATGTCATCATCGTTAAGAAATATTGAGCTATCTTGTAGGCATCTAAATCTTAAGTATTCTGTGATTACTGTACTGCATGGTTTTGAACCATGGCAGCTTCCTAAAAAGCCAGATGAACCATCCATAATTCATATAGGAAGAGCAACTCAGCCCAGTCTATGGTAGCTTATCAATATTGCAAACAGCTTATCTTTCGAAAGTTGCATGTAACGTCCCCTTTTCGAAAGCCGGCGTGTGTGAAAAGTACCTTGTCCACAAGAACACCCACAAGAATAGTGTTTTATTTATGTGCGAACTCAAAAATAATGAACAAGACTAAAATTAAACACTGAAAGGTTCTGGTTTGTCCTTTCACTGTTGTAGAAACTAAACCAGAGAGTCCTGTCCTACAAATCCTGTCTGATTTTGCGAATTGGGATAACAAAATGTTTTGACACGTATACTTTACTGTAATTAATTTTGATTTCTTTGTTTCTGTAGGATTTATTTTGCACATGAGGTCATCAGTAATGATATGATTGTTCTTTTCTGTATACTTAAGAGCTCTGCCAATCCAACTGGAACACGTTTTAAAATTTAGCCAGATTTCTATGCCAAGGTCATCAAAAATATAATGCCCTGTTTCTTTTTCTAGGCCATTATGTTCTGGCTGGCATCACCATTTTCTTCAAGATTAAAATTCAAGTAATCTAGGTATATTTAGCTAACAACATTTAGCAGCATTTTGATTGGGTACTGATGCTTTGTTAAAATGCTTCCCAGTACAGTGTAATACAGAAGATCAAATTGTATGTTACAGTGCCCTGGAACACATCTTTCAGGTAGATGTTTTATATTTACTCATTTAGCTCACACTTTTCTCCAAAACAACTTACGACGTTAAACTACTTACAATTACTTATACAGCCAGGCAATTCTTAATGAAGCAGTTTTGGGTAAGTACTTTGCTCAAGGGTACTGCAACTAGAGGTAGGATTCAAACCTGGAACTTTTTTTGCCCAAAGGCAGCAGCTCTAACCACAATGATACCAGTACAATACTTGAATGTATGACAACATTCAAGTCTCAGAATAATAAGCAGGTTGGAGTTAAAGGGTGTACCCTTTGTTACTTTATGTGCTTCTGGGATGACCTCTGGACCAGCGTGACCCCACAATGGGGAAGTTGTTATTGACCAGTGATTAATGCATAAATATTCTTCATTCAGCTATATATATAGAAGAATATGCAAGTAAGATGCCCTGCTTTCTAACCTATGCTCAAACCTATACCCATTCATACATATGTCTATATAAAGACTTACATGCAAAAAAAACCATATGGATTTTTTTGTGTTCTTCAGGGTAGGAATTTAATTTTCACTTTAGACATCATTGGGAAAATATTAGCTTATTTGTTAGCAAAACAATTAACATCCATCATAAAAAATTGTGACAACCATAATAAAATTCTGCAGATGTAGTAAGTACACAAATTTGTCTTATTTACATTTGTTGTCATCTTTAAATGTAATTTTCTTTAATGTCAGTCTTAATGGAAGTATAGTTTTGCATCTGTAGAGCATTAATTATCCAGTAATTACAATTACTGATTGTATAACAATTATGAGCAGGATTATTGTTGCTTCATGAGCTGGCACACACATATATATTTTTAAATATATATGTATATTTTTTAGAGTGCAATTTATTAATTTATATATATATATATATATTTTTTATTACAGCTATGCTGAAATAGCCCAAATACAGCTTTTATTTAAAAATTTAAATTTTAAATCTTATTACAGCTATGCTGAAATAGCCCACAATAATTACATACGAAAGTCACAGCATTATAAGCTGTATTATAAAGAGTGATTCATGGAGTCTTCAATTTCTAGATACAGAAAGCGTGGCTTAGCAAATAAACCTTATATTTCAGCAACATACACAGACACACAGACACACACACAGGTAAATATGTATATCTTGTTTGCATTTTGTCAGCATTTTTATTTTTTTCTCTAAATGGTTTGGATTGATCAGACAGGTAACCTTTATGACAATGGGCACAATCTGCCCAATGTCCTTGCAAGATGATTAACACTTCTAAGCAAATAAATCCTACTCCTCACTTGATTCTGGTGGGTAAGGTCACAGTCGTAATGCACTCATTTTGGCTCAGTAATCATAGGGGTCACATCCTGCAGGAAAACTGGGTGTCAGTGATAGTCAGTTCCTATCAAAAATGTAATAAAAATAACATATCTCTTCTTCTTTATTGACCTTCAATAATCTGTAGGAATGAAAATATGTTGGCTATTCTTCTTGTAACACTTTTTTTTTGCTATTTGTTCTAACAAACACAAACCTATTGATTTAAAGATATGTTTACAGTTAATTTTACTGAGCATTATTTAATGTACAGGAAATGAGCAGTAAGCCTGACTTGCAAATACTTTTTTGTCCAGAACTACATATTTTGTCCACAACAACTACCCCTGGAGTCCTTTTGTTATCTTTCAAAAAATTAGCTGAAATGTTTAGTCAAGTCATTGTCAAGAAAACGATAAACAAGCTGCTGCAAAAATTTTAATTCACTTCATGTTGTAAAATTTATAAATGGCCAGTTTTTGTAATCTTGTTTTAGTTTGCCCTAAAAAAAAGTTTATAAACAGACATTCACCATATGCTGAATTTTTAATACGTTTAGTTTTTAATAGCTTTAACATATTGCATGTCATTAATGACATGGATTAATAAGTGTACTGTCCATTTGCATTTGCAGCAGCATCATGAATCTCCAAAAAGTTTGGATTCGGACATCTTTTGGGCTCAGACATCTAGAAGTCCTTAATCTGTGTGCCCACAAAGATGCTGCATTAATTCACCCCTATGTAAGTTGTAATCCCCCATGTAGGTGGGCATTCAGGTGAATAATTAAATGTAAACTGCCCAACATAATTTGTCATGTCATAGGAAGGACCCAAGGCGTTTCCAGTGCAAGCAGATGCTACTCAGCAGTTCCCTTGCAAAAGTCCTTCATGTGGGTCACGGTTCCCCACGCGCCCCCCGTGCGCCAGATGGCTGCGATGGAAGCGTCTCGTCTTTCACCTCGGAGAGCCTTGCCGAATTCCATGTAGGACAGGCCGCTAAAAAACGCCGCAACCAATCACACCGACTGCACTTTCAGGTGTCCGACTCATCTGGGCGTGTGAGCGGTGTGTCGGTGGTGGAGATGGGGTGTTGGGAGGGTGTTGAGAAAGGGACGATGATGGCTGTCAGCTTGACAAAGATGTGTCATCTTCTTTGAAGAGGAGTTATTTACTGCATTTGCAAGCTTGGGACAGGTATGTGAAACACTACAGTGAAACAAATTTCCCCAAAGAAAAAATGTGGTACTTGGTGTGGACATCAGTGAATACAAGGGCTTGTTCAATATTAGTGAAGAAACCAGTGAGTAGGATTAAAGCTTTCCATTGCTACAGGCTAAGAATAAATGTGAGGACATCCTTATTACACAGAAGTTGAATGAAAATTGCAAAACCAAAACATAGGTTGCAAAATATGGAATCCATCTCTCCATCCATCAATCCATCTATTGTAAAAGTTGTGCTGAATTGCATATGTTACCACCCTTTATACAAAGTGCAGTGTGGAGAGAGAACAGCTGAATTAAAGTAAGCAAACAGAGTAGAATCAGTGTTCATAGTGTAACAGCTGGTCAGTAATTTAGAAGCAGAGGGGAAAAACAAATTAGGAAATAATGACGAGAAACAAACTGTGCTTTGTAGGGAACAGAATAAATTACTTCCGAATGTCTTTTTTCTAAATGACGGTATCTAGTTACTGTGCAAAACTACTACGGGCATGCAAAGTGCATACATAGTGTGTTCATAATAAAATGTCTGAGCACATTTATGGTTTAATGGTGCATAAATCCTCACTTGTAACAAAACCTAACATATATTAATAGTTTAATTTGACTGGTGATAGCTCAAGAATAGCAGACCTAGTCCCTCAAGGTTGTACTCAAGGGAGAAGTTCTTCATTATTCATATATATCCTTTGAATAATTCTTCCATGGTTTTGTTGAGTGTCATTGAACCAAACTGAAGTGAATTGCTGTCAGGGGTAAATACCAGCAGAGTGGAACTGGAGAAGGCAGTGGTCTATATACTTTCAGTGTGCAATATTACTGTTCCATTGTCAAAGCACTAAAATAAGGAATGAATAAGTATTGACTGACAGAAACCGCCTGTCCCAAGCGGGGGTCGCGGTAAGCCGGGGCATTTGCCAGTCAATTTCAAGGCACCCTAAGCGGGACTTAAACCCCAGACCCACCAGAAACCAGGACCTGGCCAAATCTGCTGCGCCACCGCACACCTCCCAATAAATAAGTAATTAAAGTAAATAGATTGTGTCCTTATACTGTGATTAGCACAGACTGTCATATTCCTTCTCTGTTGCAAAACAGGCTTTAAAAAATATCCAACAAAAAGGTCTCTTATTACATAAAAATTGACCTGATCATGCATATGAAAAAAAAATGCGTGGGCTGTGTGTAGGATTTTTTTTTCCTTCAGTTTCCTCATTGACATAAAGCAAACTGCAGCCCACATGTGACCAAATTTCTGCTAACCCGGAGCAGCTATAGAGGTTCTCACACATTGCATAACACCAAATTACATGTCATTCTTTAGAACAACGCTGGATGCTAAGAGAGAATTAACATCTTGTCATAATGTTTGCCACTGAATGTTACATAAATTATATTCAGTTTGTTTGCATGCCATTGAAAGAACATGTAGTACTCAAGTAACATAGATTTTATTTTTTTTCCTTTTTTTAATAATGCTGGGCACGAACATTTAGTGAATGGAGTGGGCTGCAGAAGGTATGGAGTTATAAGTTCACTGCAGGTGTCAAAAAGGTAAAGTTAAATTGTGGTGGATTTTTGTTTAATAGAGTCTACATAAATGTATTGACCATGCTATATACCACTCTTATAACACCCCCCCCCCCCAACACTCACTCCCACAGTTGAAAGAAAACTACATATCCGGCAACCTATTATGAATCACAGCTTGTCCGCTTTGGGCTCAAGGTAGCCTAGAGCCCATCCCAGAAGCACGGGAAATGCCATAGTGCCCAGCATTCTTGCATGTTTATAATGCTGGGACAAAATTCTGTCATACCATCAAAATCTTAAATATTGGAAAATATTTCACTGAAAGATCTGGTCCACTTTAATAATGTAATGACACAATTAAAAATACTAATAGTACTGAACTTCTGAAATTCTGTTCAGAAGAATTCAGACAGTGTGTGTGTGTGTGTGTGTGTGTGTGTGTGTGTGTGTATTCTGCCTGGTCATTACAAAGTCATGAATTTATACCATTTACATTTAACAAGGCCAGTATATATAAACCAAAAATGACAGTTTTTTATACATTCTGCTAAAGTTAAGGTCTCTGTAGAGTTGAATAGACAAAAGAATGTTATGCAAGTTTAATTTGAAAGAAATGTCAGACAATGTTAGAAAGACAATTGTCATTTAACAGACATGGAACAAGCATTCGCTGCTCCAAATACTTCAAAGAATAGCTACAACCATCTGCGGTTAAAAAAAAAAAAAAAAAAAAATTAGTTCATCCTAGAAGTTTCCTCTCTGTGCTTCATCTTTACCTAATTAATAATTTGCCACATTATTTCCCTGGTGAAAGCTACACAGTAGAGACCCAGTATATTTCCCTGTTTCTTTTGTCTGCTTTACCAAAACAAAGAAATAAAAAGAAACAGGTTATGTAAAAATAATTAGACCAAGATCAAAGTGCATGTTTTCCTTTTTAAGTTTTTTAATGTATATACAGTCCAGTAGGTGATGGAAATAATTACAGTAAATGACAATAAAGGTTACTAGAACATGGAAGTGGTTTAAAATAGTCCTTTTTTTCTTTCTCTATCATTATCTACTGTATATAATAGTAGGTATCTGATAAAATATGCAAGTTTATTATTACCCAGAGTGTGTGAGAGGTCCTGAACAGGCTGCTGAAAAGTACGAGCTGCTGGATGCCCACAGTGGCGTGTTATAAGTTCTCCTCTGTCCTGCATAGTGCAATATGATTTAGTGTGAAAAACAGAAAGTGGATTGGCAGAGGTGCGAGTAACAGGAACTCACTGCTGTTTAAATTTAGTCCAATGTGAAATTTCTAAGATTTCATGGATTGAAGATGTGACGTGGTTCTGAGCTCTAGCCAAATATACAGTCCATCTATTATAATACAGTTGCTTATATTATACAGCAACTATACAGCCATTCATTCTGCACTCAGTGCTCAAGTGAACAAACAAGCGGCCAGAATGAAAAATCTGAAGTTGGTTTAATGGTAAGACCTTCTGTACTACCCTTGAGAAAGGTACTTGCCTGAAATTGCTCCAGTAAGTATTCTGTACTGTAGAGAAGTCAAATCATTGTAATTAGCTTCAAATCTGACATTAATTTGACAACAATAAAAGTAAAATTCACAATATTTGAATTTGATTTTTTTAAATTTATTTCTTTAATTTCATTTATTTCTGGAAAGCAACCCACAAATACTATTATTTGGCCTTTAATAAAGCTGGGAAACTTGCATAAAGAAAAAAGTTTTAACTTTAGAAAGCTTGTGCGTGTTTTGCCATCTTTTTTTTTTTTTTTTTCCTACAGATGCTGCATATTATTGGCATTCAGATACCCAAATGCATAATTTGATTTTGATGCTGAGTTGGGTGTGTCTTTAGGCAATTTTCATTTTCACTTTAACAGTTTAGGATGAGTGTCAAGCTCAAAGGTACAAGAGAAGGGAAGTGGTATTACAAACAGGGTGCATAAAGTGCAAGGTGACAGCTCTAACCACTTCACCACCTGCTCCAATAAATGTTTCAGCTCAGTTGGAATATAATGTTAATGTGCCACTTTGTGTCTATTACTTTCAGAACTGGAAGTGAAAGTATTTGGACAAGTGAACAAAGCTTGCTGCATGTCTGGAGTGTCTTTTTGGGTTAAAATATTTTTTCCTTCCTTTTTTGTAACTCCAGAATGATGACGGCATGTACACAATTGCTTAGGAAACAAATGCAGTTTCATACTTCTGTTTTTAAACAGCTGTGTATTTATTTGTTTCACTGAAGCAGCTCAGGTCGAGGACCTCGCTCCAGGCAACCCCATCATGGGACTTGAGTGGCAGCTTTTTTGCTTCAAATTCAGCTCTTTAACCACAACACTTCAAGCTTGCTGAAGGGAGTGCCACAAATCCACAAGTGACAAGTGTTTTACTTATACATCTAACAAATTGCAATTTTCATGTGAGCTTTATGCTTCAGAAAGAAAAGGGAAAAAAAAAAAAAAAACCCTCCCGTATGTTTTACTTTTGCAAAAAACAGAACTTCCATACAAGCAACCTTACAATTATGGACCGGTTCCAAACACGCTGGGCTCTCTTTTTCTCTACATAATCCATGTGCTATATAAAGCGGCCGTTTAATCTGAAAAGTTGTTACTATTCCACATACACGGCAGTATTCTTACAGTGCACCTGTAAGACAGAGATTAACCAACAAGCTCAGCAAAATTGTTAGATGAGAGCTGTGAGCAGATCTACCCAAGAGATTATACAGGTCTTAACATCTGTGGGAGGAATTTATATTTACCTCCAAAAGTAAGCGAGAAGTTCCGTAAGAGGATTTATACTTTAAGGCATGAAAATACATCTTTACATAAGGCTAACCTTTACACGTATGTCCTCCAGTATGATTGCTACAGACTGGTATGATCTGAGTATTAAGAACGTGGTATCAAGAAAAAATTCTTGATGTACAATCATGACCACAATGATTACATTCATTCCCTGGGAAGGAATGTAATCAGCTACTTATAATATGAAATATGTGAAAACAAATAAATAAATGATAAGAATGTTATTGTTTTTATTTGTTTTATTTATTTATTCATTCATTCTTTTTTTTTTTTCCTGGCCTACTCTGGGATTTCCTAAATACATCATAAAATTTTAATTCCTCAGATTATGCCTGAGGAACCACTTCAGTAATTCAAGGTGGGCTATAAATTCTGGTGCCACCTAGCAGAAGGCAGATGATAGGCCTGAAAGTATGTTTTTTAAAATGAACTGGGAGACGAGAAAGGGTTCAAGCACACAGAGCTCAGAAAAAGCCTTGGCAAGTCTATATCACTGGCACGTTTGCAGCTTTAGCCAAGCAGTCGGAACTGATGGCATTGCTTTCATAAAATAAGACTGCTTTATGGGATGGCTGATAGCGTAATGGTCAGAGCTACTACTGTTAGACCCAAGGGCCACTTTTCCACCTCTGTCTGTACTATCCTTGACCAAGTTACTTACCCTAAATTACTCCAGTAAAAATTACCCAGCTGCATAAATGGGTTGATAATTGTAAGTACATTAACATTGCAAGTCACTTTAGAAAAAAGGGTCAGATCAATGTAAAGTTACCATTTTCCACAGAGAGGGCAATCGAGACTGTCCAGAGCTATACCTATATGTTCCTTTGACATGTTGTGCTGAGCGGTAGCAGTACGAAAAAGTGCATAAGACCTCTGTGAGATTTGTTTTGGGGAACTAAACTATGGCTTTTTATATAGGCAGGGGGTCACCAGTGCTTGAGGGGCTTGCTGCGGATGCTTTGCCGCTATTTGCACAATTCTGAGTCTCAGAAGCAGTGTGTCCATAGGCATTTAGATAACATGAGAGTGGAGAAACTACATTGCCACATTGCCTATTTCCCCCACCAAGGGAGAAGATGAATCCAGTGAAAGATAATGGCAAGAGAGAAAAAAAAATGCAATAGAAAGAAGTCGGAAATCATCTTGAAAGTATAACTGATGCTGACCACAAAACAAGTGCAAAACCCACACTGTGGCTATACCTCCTGTTTTACATATACCTTTTTGTATACATTATAAATATGTGTAATATCCACAGAAGGAACTTATTTAAGATAAAGTCTGTTGACTTAATCCCTAACCAGATCTTACCTGGGGCATAGACTGGGGCACTTTCACAGCTCTGTCTGAAAATAGTATGCATTCCCTCCAGCAAGGAATATGACCTTGGAGGACAATTTAGCATCAACATCAGTTTTTGTAGCACATGCATAACAGCAAATGATATGAACTTTTATGATGGCGTAGTTGGAAAAGTATGTGGCGTACAGTGAAAGTGCACTTTACCAGCAAATATTATATGTGCATGTGATCCTGGGAATAGGCTGTCCAATTGAAATAGTCAAATATTAATAAAAAAAAAAGTATCATAGGAAATAAAAAAGCATGATAAAGCAAGGTTAAGCATTGTAGAAAAAATGTATATATAATGTATACTTGTTAATGACCTAAATTGTCATAAAGCATGTGTATAACTTTATTCATCTACTGGATGAATAAAATCTAAAAATAACTTTGTAGGCTACTGTATGCTATTGACTATATCCCTATCGCAACAGCTGTCCTAAATATGGAAAGAACTGGCATGTTTTTCTCACAACTAAAATCCATCCATCCATCCCTTTGCCTTTAATTATGTATTCACTATTAACTTGTATTACTTTATGTTTTGTACAAATTGATTATTTTGCAAGGTCTTTTTAGGCATTTAATATATTTATCTTTGGAATAAGGTTCTCATTCATTCATTCTCCAGTTAAAATTCATATTTCAAAAGGAGCCAGAAAACAGCTATTAAATAACTGTACTAGGAAAATAAATCTGTCTTAAAATTTTATAGAGTTTCTTACTTTGTGCATAGGACAAATTATTTAAGCAACCCCTAACCACGATTTGAAGCACTGAGCTGGATAAATAATTTAGAGGGAATCATGGGTGCTTACCCCTAATTTTGGTCAACAGACCCAGGAACAGACTGAGGGTGCCTGACTCATTATGGAGTGGGTCTCTGTCTTCTGTGGCCATAACTGCCATGGCAGACAGTCCCAGGAGAACCAGAGTATAACTGATTCCAGTTTTTGCTCTTCCTCGTGATTCCTTGTTGGTCACTGTGTGACACACCAAATTTTCCCTTTGAAATATCCCGGCCTAGGGATGTTACCCAGCAGGTCTTTTGTTCTAATAAGAAGCAGCCAGATCACTTCCCTTTGTACTGCTTCCATCTCATTTGTGTTTTACTGCCAGGGTGGCTGCCGGACCCATCGGCTACACATCTGGCCAACCCATCAACACTAAAACTGTTCTAGTTAGTTAATAATATCTGGGTGATATCCTTTTAAGATTGTTTGCACATCCAAAGTGGACCAAAGAAGATCAGTTAAATTTTAAAGTTTTTTATTAATTAATGGATTTTTCAGAAATGAGTTTATTTTTCATCACATGGTGCTGCATACTTGCCAGTGGCAGCTTCTCAAATGAATCGTGTCTGTCCTGAAATGCTCAGGATTTCTGCCCTTGCCATTGTCTTTCTGTTGTACTGCAACACCATTGTACTGATCAACATGCCAATCTTGTGGTATTTGTTTTTTTTTTTGTCTAACTATACATAATTCATATCCCTGCATTCATTACGTGTCCAAATAAAACATTCTTCTTCTAATCTGACTTTTGGATAACTAGTGCAGAAATAAAGAATAGGAGGAACATTAGAGAAACAAAAGTCAAACTTATTTACCCACTGTGTCATAGCTTTACTGTTTAAATCAGTTTTTTTTTTTCTGTGAAACTGTGAAATCAAAGCCGTAACAAGGATCTTATTCATGTTTACAAGGATCACTCAGAGTAGATGCCATCGTGCCACAAACTGCAGATTACAATTTAGCAACACTAATGTTTATCAGCGAGTTTGTCTAATTATATTGCACCTCCGCTAATTTTATGTACCAGTATGTTCTTATTTCCTCATGGCAAAATGCTGTAGATCTGCAGCCATGTGATGTATGGTGTGAGAGGTCATTTAAGATAAATGGTACTCTCATCTTTAAATGGGGCCAGTGTTTGGTGAGGTGAAAGAAGAGGTATGGCTCTCTATGAATGATGTATCTATTCCTCAAAGTATGCGGTAAGTGCCGTCCATTAGAAATGATTACAATCAAAAAATATAATGCGGTCTCAAGAAAGTTCATAATTCCTTTGAGCCCGGCAACAAGGGGAGCAGCAAAGAAATCGATACTGTGAGTTGACCTGCGTCAACTGTAATTTAAATCAGCCGAACGAAAAGTCGGACAAAGACCTCTTAGCAGTCGACTGCCACATCGTTAGAAGAGGACATCTAAAAATAATATGTAGTCCATCAGTGTCACACAATAAAAAAACTGTGTATTTGAGACTTTACTGTGAATTCTGAACTTTGAGTAATGGTCTGGCACGGAAGTGTTTACAGTGCCATTTGTTGTGACCACACAAGGGGCTGGAGGTCATGCAACTTTGTAATTTGTCATGTTCGCATGAAGAGCAAAGGGGATATTTACCAAGGGGACTGTACCGTATTGTCATGTTCATTCGACTCAGTGTTCATAAAACAAGTGTTTACACCACGCAATGGCAGAATGCATCAGCATTTTCTTGCAGTCACTGTAACACTCCGAGAATTTCTATTCTTGCAGTTCTGTTTCTCACCTTGCATACATACAGAGCCCAGCTTGACTTCTGAAGGCAGCAAGCTGAATAGATCATAAAGCTTATTGAGCTGCAGACAGTCCCAGGAAACTTTTTTTTTCTGTGCTGGGAGAACAGGGAAAACCACAACAGCAGCGCAAACACAGCGAACTGTGACCCACTAACTGACTAAAAGGACAGCGATATATGCAAAACGTCCAGTAAAATAAGCATCTCATTAGCCTTTTGAATCCATAAAATAACCTTTATATTTTAATTGCTGTATCACATCCAAGACGGAATGAGCTTTTCTTCAGTAGATCTGTTTTCAAAAGACTTTTTTCCTTTTTTTGTAGAAATAAAATCCCTTTATCTTTCCACATCACAAGCACAAACTTGGAAAGAGAATTGAATTAATAGGTAAAGACAATTTTCAGCACCATAAAGCTGGAAATGGAAGTCACCTGCAGCTAATGTTGTAATTAATTAATACCATCCAGAATTATTTGTTTTTCTTTCTCAGAAAACTAACATTGCATTTCAGAATTTATTATTACATATTTTTCAGTATTCTTGTATTTATCACAGCATTCCCCTTTGGCTGAAAGGCTTCTGCCAATGTAGCTTCAGTGCAGTCACATCAAAAGAGTGATGATCATCTGTAAATCAGACATGTTCCAGTCGCATTTCTGAAAACAGTTCGAGGACGGATGACAAAAAAGGCACTGAGCATGCTCAGAGAGCCATGCATGATGGTTCCAGTGGCTGGGGGGGGGGTTGAAGATGAGGGGGGTCAGTGAAGACAAGGAGGACTAATCTCTAACAGCATGCACTCTAGAAACACTAACTCTTGTGTTAAAAGATGCAGAACTACCATCAGCTAAATACAGTTGGCTACACTGTACAGAACTGGATACATCGCCTCAGGCTTGTGTGCCGTGGTACCAAATACTGACTCACTGAGTTGATGATAATGTTAAAGTTTTAGTTTATTACAAATTATTTAACACTTTATAGGCATAGGCAGTCTGTAAGCTACATAAGATTTTTTTTTTTTTTGAAATTATAGTTCTGCAGTAGCAACAAAAATTTGATTCTCTATATTGCGTTTTCCCAGTGGAAGATAGCTGAGGTCAAATTCACTAGCATAAAATAGGGTAAAGACCTAAATGAAACTTCGAAATGAAAGGAATAAATAGATTTTGGTTTTCTAAATATCCCATATTGCAGTGGCAAAGTTGTCGTTTTTCTCTCTTTTCCGCCTTTGGCTGTTTCCTGGGGGACAGTGAGCAATTACACTGGCAAGTCAGACATGATTTGCTGTGCCTGGGGTAAATTACCCATACAAGAAATGGATCAGAACTGGCTGAGAAAAGCAGCTGTAAACAATACCTTCCAGTGCAAATACACACTCAACGTCAAATTGCGTGGCAACCAAGAAAATAACCTTGTGTCCATGCAGTGGCACATTGACTGGATATTATCCCAGCAATTTAACATAGTGTTTCAGTACGGTAGCTGTTTATTGAATTGGAGGATATTATACTCAAGACTTTCCTTACCATACAAGTGCTCCTTTTTCTCAATTTTAATGTGTTGACCATGCATCGTGTGCTGATATTCACTTTGAAAGGATCTCTTGGCTAAGGTTGTTTAATGGCAAATCAATGCAAGTAGGTGCTGTAACTATCCAAAAATATCCTTTTGCTTTAAACACACACACACACACACACACACACACACACACACACACACACACACACTTTTAAGATACACAGGACAAGATTTTACACCCCATGCGGATATTACAACGGCTATGCACAAGAACCCAGTCCAACCAACATCACCATGAAGCCACAGAGAACAACATCCAGCATTGCCAACAAATATATCTCCAAGAAGCTTAACTTCCTTCCCTACCCATAACAATCACAGGATACCAACATGGCTATTTCATTGAGGTTGTCAAGTGGGCACCTCCCTTCATTGGTGTTTTGTTGAATTAGGCCCACGACACCTCCACAAGGCTCAACAGTGCAGTCTGGCATCCCAGACCCACCCCCCTCTACACACATATTAGACAGCTTTCACCTTCAACAAATACCACAACTCCACAGACTCAACTACCCAGGTAAAACCACAGATCCATACATACCTTTAAACACACTGCCTCCACAAATTCAAACCATCATGGATAGCCTCTATACCTGCCAACAAAAACTGTAATTGCCCCACTCGACAAACTTTAACTAATCTAATTAAAAAGGCCACACCTCCTTAATTATCACCAGCTGCCTCCCATTACTAACCACCTGCCACTAATTTTACCACCACTACACACCTCCCTCCAACCTGTAACCCCAACTACCCTGCTATCTTCTCAACCATAACCACTGATTTACCTTCTCAGCCATCTCTGACAGCTCCTTCACTGCCACCCTTAACGAGCGGCATCTAATATTAAATTCCCCCAACAATGATGTAGTTGATTTAGTCACAAACCCCCTAACATCTATCTCTACCGGTCTCATGTGAGCCAGCCGCCCATGCTATCTTGCCTCTGCCACCAGATCTGCATACTTTAACAGTTTCCACTCATATGCCTCCCCAATAGCATCCTCGAATGGCACCATTAACTCTACAAAGGACACAGTCCGCTTAAACTCCAAACACAACACCATGTCTGGACACAATGCAGTAACCACAATGCTCTGCGGTACCTGGAGCTGTTTGCTCACATTAGCCAGCAGCTTCCAGTCCCATGCATTACCCCACCTACCAGGGCACATCTGCTCTTGCATAGTGTTACTCTCTCCTGCAAGCACAAATCCAGTTGTTTTAGCTGTACTGCAAACAAGCAAAGAATTCAACACTTGCTGCTTGCTCTCAAAACACCTGTTACACATCTAAGAACTTGATAATGGTGCCAAGTATAGCACCCCTGCGCCAAGCTAATCTTACACCCTGACAAAATGTGCCTCGGCGTCATCACGCCGCTACACCTTAGAAGAACCATCACCACCTGCCCACTGTTTAACATTTTGTGTCATTGGCAGCACATCATAAGTCGCTCCAACAATGAACTTAATGCAGCTCTCCTCCATAGCCCACACATTTTGCCAGCATAACTTCCTCTTTTGCACGCCTTCCCAGTTCACCCACTGACCCTGCTTAACTAATGTGGCTACCTTCTCACGCTTCGCCTCCTCTTCCTGCCTCCGGACCTGCTCAATAACCAGCCGCTGTTTGTCTGCTTCCGGGACAGCACTCCACAACCACTGCATATGGCCAGAGCTAAATCCTGCCCTCTCCTTCTGCACATGTCCAACCACGTCTGACAACTGCAGTGCTGCTTTTGCACTTTGGATCGCATCTATGGGGTTCTATCCCCTATCTGTCCTCACCAGTGGGGCCACTTCTTTCACAAATCCATCTTTCGACCCTGCTAGTCAGCTACAATCTCACTTTCGCACATTTATACTCCTCAACCAAACTTGTCACTAGCAGCTCCAAAATGCCCTTTCCGTATAATGCTACACTAGTGAAACAGCGTGGCACTCCTAGCCACCTTTTACCTGCCTTACTAATAATCCATTCAAACTTCTCAATATATATGTATTATATGTATGTGTGTATATAAACACATATATAAAATCCCTCAAACATTTTTCTAATCTTGTTTAACTTTTTATTTTTAGCATTGTTTAGCTGATGAATGTTACATTTGCATTGTCATGGTCGCATCAGAGGGAAGCGGCGGACCCAAGTGCAGAGCGGTAATCGTGGTGTCTTCGGGGAAATCCAAGAGAGGAGGTCAGAGGACGGGCAAAGGGTCTTCGAGGTGCGAACGTCGTAACAGGGAGGATCCAAAAGGCGAGGTCAGTGTGCAGGCAAGAGGTCGATATTCCGAAGGAGGCAGTAGATCGGGGGAACAAGGGACGGGTTCGGGGAAGGCGTTCAGGAACAGGAAATGGCTGGAGAAAGTCGCTAATGAGGAGGCAGATCAAGGTTCCGCATCAGCTGGTTGTCCGACGCAGCCTTTTATGCTGCGGTCTGCGTTGGGTCACAGGTGTTCCGTGTTGGTCCGAAGGTGTGGGGGTGGCATGCATACTAAGCTAACCACCATGATTCAGCCATTTATCTACCAGTGTTACCTGCTACACTAGTTCACAATCATTATTTTTTCCTGTTACATTTTTAACTACTGATTATCTCAGCAGAGCAATTGTGGTTGTTTTACCTTCTACAGTAGCATGCAAACTGTGAACTAGCAGTGAAAACAATTTAATGGACATATAATGTTAATTCAGAACACGGTCAAGTAGTTTTACATGGAAGTTTTAAACTGCCGCACTTGAGACAAGTACATTAGTACTTAAAGTATATAAAGTGTTTGTTCCCAGATAAGAAAGTAGAAAGGTTCTTTTACTGCTCATATTTAGAAGTCCAAGAAGGACTGTGGGCTTCTTTTGCTTGCAAGTCCTTTAATCCAGTGTCTACTTGCAGCAATGCATGACTGACAGCTCCACGGGGCATCGTCATGTCAGAGTCACTGTCAGGCAGCGTCAGCGTCGGAGCTGGAGTGCAACAAGCATGTCCGTACCTGGGCACAGCCCATGCATCTCACTTCATTTGCTTTTCATCAGGTGCCTTTTTTTTTGCTTGACACAACTTCCATCCTTCGACCCCCTTAAAGTATGTATGAATGAGAAGCTTATAACAGTGTACGTTCAACAGAATATCTGCCCTTAAGTGTGTCTATGTCTTTCCGATAGGATAAAATGCCAGTCAAAGGTTTGACTGCCCTTGCAGGAAACATTTATTTCTTTGTTTATACCTGTTATGTTTCACAACATTTTACATCCAGATGATTAGTCTTTGTCCTTCACTTTCCTTGTTGGACAGATTGTGTTTACACAACTTTGAGGTGATACCTTGCTGAAGGATGAAGGGCTGCCTTACCAGCCATAATGCTGTTGGAATGACATATTTTTAAAGTGTGCTGTGATACTCATTCTGGTTGAAATCACCATAGACTTGGTAAAAATCTTTAACTCCGCCACCAGCTAAGCAGCTCCATATCATGACACTTCTGCTCCATACTGGACAGCGCGAACCACACATATGCAACTAATATGTACAACCTCTTTATGTCCCGCAGAAGTCTGATCCTACCGTAGCCTGCAGGAGGCCATCACTTTTCAAACATTCTTTTTGTTTGGGTTCAAGCTGGTATACTCAAACTTTTTACAAATACTATGTAAAATGAATGACTATCTGATGCACAAAATTTGTTCTATATAGTATGTTAAATTTCCACTTTTGCCTGTCTTCCACACTTCCTACAAGGTAAGCTGTAGTACTTTTAGAATTTTCTGCATTCGTCTATACAGGAATTCTGTAACGTACCAGTGGAACATATACTTTTTTTCAGCCAGTTTAGTAGCCTGTCATGCATGTGAGAAGCACTGTCCACCATCCATAACTGCATTTTCTGCAGTCCACACTTTGCAATCATAGAGTCCCATGCGACTTTTTCATTTCTGTGCAACGCTGTGCCTGGATAGGAACAGATTTATTGAATCCGATGGGTGCTCTTGCTTTTACTTTAGACAGTTTACGTAATTATTTCTATTATAGTTGTACACATACATATAGCATTTTACTTCACATTTTTAAAATACTTCTGTTCATGAGATCAGTTTTCTTTCTTTCTTGTTCATGTTATGTACTTCAGAATGGATTTCAATTAAACTACAAACAGTCCTGTTCTTTGTTGAACTATTCATAGATTCTCTATGTTATGGTCCCAACATTTTGTCATTTCAGGTCATGTTCTGTAAAATGCAATAAAGTAGTAGTGTTTGCTACCAAAGCAGCCGAGTATTCACAATAAAACTCCCAAGCGGTGTGCTTCTCAGCCAAGTTCAAGAACATATTAAAAACTGTATAAAGAAACCAATATTAAAGTTCACAATAAGCCATGCATTTCACTTTAAATTATTGTTACTTTCCTGCTACATTTTGCATTATGACCTGGTCCTGTAAGGGTACCATATGTGTACGCTTTTACTGCATTCATATGATTCCTTGTATTCGCTTTTCCAGCACAAAAGGTTGCTAGAAAACTGAGGTGCACTCTATTCCTGTTTTAAATCCTTGGATCATCATGAGAAAGAGGCAAACTGCCATTTTTTTATTTAATTATAAAAAAAAAAATGACAAACTAATGCATCGTGTTAGAGGCATTCCCAAAAATTATGTGAACAAGATGCTTTACGTGCTAGACAATTCAGAGATCCGCTGACCTGGAACCCTATAACGGAGCATCAGTGTTTCCATGGTGATGATGCAACATAGTTAACGGGCTGTGTGGAAAAGTGTATTCAGTTATTGTGCTAGTTAAATGTGATTTAACGATTTTAAATACTTGCATGAACAGGGAATCAGGAGCCTCCTGAGATGTAAAACGATCTGTGTCAGGGGAGAGAGTGATATGAAGTGCATTCTTCTAAGGATTAAATTGCCAGGGTCATAATGTTGTTGTGTGAAAGAATCCATGAAAACAGGTACTTATTGCAGTGGATGTATTTGCAACACTCTAACAACAATACTTTAACTACTTTATGGTGAGATATTAGCAATTACGATACACAAAAGTTTCAAACTGTGGACATATAAAACAGGAGTCAATCAGATTTATGTTAAGCATACTTTCCTGAGAATTTAGCTGAACACTTGAAATTTTGTAATGGTAGCAGATGAACTAATCTGCAGTTTTTTCTTGCTATAAGCATTTTAAACTACATATTGTGAAAGACGGGGGGGCGTGGTGGCGCACTGGGTTGGACTGGGTCTTCCTCGCTGGTGGGTCTGGGGTTCGAGTCCTGCTGGGGTTGCCTTGCAGCGGACTGGAGTCCCATCCTGGGTGTGTCCCCTCCCCCTCCGGCCCTACACCCTGAGTTGCCGGGTAGGCTCTGGTTCCCCGCGACCCTGTATGGGACAAGCGGTTCAGAAAATGTGTGTGTGTGTGTGTGTGTGTGTGTGTGTATGTATTGTGAAAGATGAAAATTTCTTTTTCAGTTTGGTTTGCATCACTTCCTCATTCTGTCCCATTTCCTTGTTTCCTGACTGAAGAATTGTTAAAAATGGTTCAATATTGCTCTTGGCAATCCACTATGGGTGAAGCTATGTACAGTTTAAGCCATTTGTCCCTTCAAAGAAGCTTTGCACATTCTCACTAATTTAACCCAGATAATCTACCGGGTATCCTTGATTCAGTATAGCTTTTGATTTTTGTCAAAAACTTTTTCTGAAGCCCATGAAGAGAATGGTAACTGAGCTTTGATGGTGCTTCTTTGGATCCATCTTTATCAGATTGCCTGCCAAGCATTTCTCAGAGGTAGGCTGGAGAAGGTTTGAAATTCAACACAAGGTTATAATTAATTAGATTTTGATTTCCTTTTATTTCTAGTTGCTTCCTCACTCTCTTGTTTTTCACATTTCCCAAATGAAATACTCCTGGAACAGATGTGCTCTTTTCTGTATGAAGTGCTTGTAGGGAGGACCCATCAGAGCTCTGGTTTTCTGAAGGAGATCTAGCAATCCAATGGTGACATTTTGTTGCTTTATACTGAAAGGATTCCTATGTCATCCATTCAGACCCTGGTTCTGCATCTCATGATATAGAGCAACTTTTTGAATTAATTTATGCATCCTTAGGCACATACATGTAAGGGATGGCAGTGGACATCCACCAGTTCTGGGAAGCTTATTGCACATGGAGGGGTACACCATGAACCAGTCAATGGGCCATTTTAAAATGGTCAAATTTATATTTAGATCAACTAAATGTCATGTCTCTGGACAGACTATGGGGTGAACACACATTCGCATGTATGCACAGACATACAAAAATGGAAAGGAATTTTCTACAGAGCTCACAGAAAATTCCAGCCCACAACTTTATGCAGTTTTTCAATTATTCACTGACATATTATTCTGCCCACATAACAGATTCATTAAACTTACAGTTGATGTTTAGAGTATCATAGTTTAAAAACATTTTGTATTAATATATTCATGTTTTGCTGGGTCATGATAAATACATGCAACAGCACCACTTACATTTTAAGTGTTGCTTACATTACAAGAAATAATGAAAGCATAGTGTAAATTTACTGTGAATATTGCCAGTTTTTCAGAAATTTGTTAGAGAACTTTTGAAGCTTTCATTCTGTGTCATGTTTCAAAACACACACACACACACACACACACACACACACACACACACACACTCTCACAAACACACACTGTCTGAACCGCTTGTTCCATACGGGGTCGCGGGGAGCGTGAGCCTAACCCGACAACACAGGGCGTAAGGCTGGAGGGGGAGGGGACACACCCAGGAGGGGACACCAGTCCGTCTCAAGGCACACCAAGCGGGACTCGAACCCCAGACCCACGGGAGAGCAGGACCCGGTCCAAACCACTGCCAACCATAGCCCCCACTTTTAGAAAAACTTTCTAATCAAAATTCTATACCTTCTGTCTTGATCAACCAAATAAATTTTCTTAAGTGGTATGTAGTAACAGAGGATGCACTTGTTAAGTGTGGTAATAACTGTGTTTCCAGAATGATTCAATCACAAAGGAAACTAGTGTTATGTTGCTGTGTAGGAATCAGAACTTTCAGCCACAACATGATAGATAGATAGATAAATAGGTCCCAAGCGAGGTCACGGTGAACCAGAGCCTAACCCGGCAACACAGAGCACAAGGCTGGAGGGTGCCAGTCCATCGCAAGGCATCCCAGGCAGGACTCGAACCCCAGACCTACCAGAGAGTAGGACCCGGCAAAGCCTGACCTCTCACTGTGACCCCCCGCAGTAACAATCAAATAAAAACTTCACAATTAAGCCTATTATATTAAAAATTCTAGTTACTGTATATACAATGGTTCATAATAATAAACAGGTGCGACTTTGCGAAGTCCATCAAAACATTACGTGTCTAAAACGGTTTGTTGGCTCATGGGTGGGGCACATGAGCCTGGGGTAGGACAGACTTCCTACTTTTCCTGTTAACATTGAATCGTGTTACTGTGTTTGGATTTAATTTTTTATATTTTACCCTCCTAACCATGGCACCAAAGTGTAAATGTGATGCAAGTGATAATAATGTATCCAAGAAAAAGGAAACGATCACGACTGAAGCTAAAGTGAAATGCCAACGAACAATGGAAAAGCGAGCATTAAAGTTTATTTAATGTTTTGCATGCACACACACTGTTCCTCTTTCTCTCTGAGAGAGCACTCGGATACAAAAGACTCTTCTTCCCCCATATATTCACAAACCTCCCTCACTCTGCTCTTCCAAGTCCTGTCCCTCATCGTTCCCCAGTCCCATTCCACATCTCATTGATAACAATTGCCTGAATAAACGATCCTGCACTTGGGTCATCATCACAGTAGTAATATTTATTTCTATGTCTCTCTCTATTATAAATACTGTAGTTACATTTATTATTATTATTATTATTATTATTATTATGCGGTGGCGTGGGTTGGACCAGGTCCTGCTCTCCAGTGGGTCTGGGGTTCGAGTCCCACTTGGGGTGCCTTGCGACGGACTGGCGTCCCGTCCTGGGTGTGTCCCCTCCCCCTCCGGCCTTACGCCCTGTGTTACCGGGTAGGCTCCGGTTCCCCGTGACCCTGTATGGGACAAGCGGTTCAGAAAGTGTGTGTGTGTGTGTGTGTGTGTGTGTGTGTGTGTGTGTGTGTGTGTATTATTATTATTATTATTACATTTACATTTATTCATTTGACAGATGCTTTTCTCTAAAGTGACGAACATCTCATTATATTATTATCATTACCTCATTACATTGTATTATTATTGTTATTACTGTATTGTTATTTTAAAGATTTTTTTGTGTATTCAAAATGTTTCTTTAAGATTTTTTATGCATAGAAAGGTACACAATATACGATGTACTAAATCAAACACTTGACAAACTGACATTAGATACCCACCATACCTAAATGTTCCAACTTACATCAAAATCTGACTTAAAGACAGATTGAAGACATGGAACTCGTTCATAATTCGGGGACTGCCTGTACATGTTTTGGGTACATTTGGTTCATAAGTTGCACAAAAGCCAACCTTTAGCAATTATTATTAAATAATTTCATGACAAACTATTTTTGGAGCTTTAATCAAGTTCAAACGATCACCTTCAGTCCCTCATCCTTTTAAACCTTTCTTGGGGCTGTGCATAAACTTTATCTCCTTCAAAACAACCTCACAGATAACATTCTGAGACCAGTCTAACGATGCATAAAAATTGTGTATAGCATGCATACAAATCAGTTCAATGATTGCATAAATGAAACAAAAAAGAGGTTACAACATCTGTTCACAGAATGGCTTCTTTATGTGCCCATTTTACATGTCTTTGTCAGATAACTGTAAATTTGAAATACATTCATAAATCAGCTCCTTCAAAATAAAAACTTTTGGTTTCAAAGTTGCATTTTCCTCATGTTAAAAAGCGCTCAAGGATCAATGTTTGTATCTGTTTCTTATTAATCATTCTGTAAAAAGTTAATCTTTTTTTTTTTTTTAGTGACCTAAGTGTTCTCAGATGAAAGTAAAGAAAGAAAAAATATGACAGCTTCCCTGGACAGAGATAAGTATTTTTAAATACTGGCAGCAAATCAGCCCGTGTTTAATTTAATTACATTTCCATGATTTTCACATTTCATCATCAGCTGGGGAACATGGAAATTGTATTACTTTGGCATGTCAGAATAAAGGCAGTGATTGCTTTTTTGACTGCCCACGTTCTGCAGTGTATTTAGTTATGTCAGTTGCATGATGAAATGGTTTATGACTATCACTGCTACCCGTAAACACCAAACAAAGAAATGCCTTGATGGTGGTCATTTAGGATAGAAACAGGAAAGCTTTTTGAGTTTAAAAATGGTCTTAATAATGCAGAGAGCATGTATTACTTCCCCCCCCCCCCCCCCATTTATCGATGGGTGTAATTTTAAAATACTTACAAGGTGTTGAAACAGTTCTTGGCAGAAACAATCTTACTTGGCTCAAAAACTTGATGGGCCAGAAACATGCTGTGAATGCACGAGTGCTCTGACGAGCCACCATCAGCATCAAGGGCATTTCTCCAGCTTCAACACAAGACACGCTGATGCCCAAAAGCCACTCACTAGATCAATACAGAAGCTTTCAGATGCGTTGAGGAAAATGAAGTCTAAAAGCTCTTTCGCCAAGAATTTACTCATAAAACATAACAGATGCTGTAACAAGATACATTTTCATTATTATGTGCCTCTCGTTCATCATGATGCTTTAAATGTCTTGGTCTAAGATATAAGATTAGCATGAGTATATAAAAAGAAACTAAGCAATTAGTTTTTTTACCCCCCCATACTTTGGCTCTTATGTACTCTAATATATGGCAGTACCATTTCTATTATTCAGCTGTACAGTCTTTTTTGCTCTGTCACTTCATGTCCGTCCCTTCCATTCAGCAATCCATCCATCATCAATAACCACCTGTCTACTGCAGAGCCATGGTGGTCCAGAGCCTTCTTCAGAACCATACAGTGTGTGCCAGGGATACCCTGGACAGGATGTCAGGACATCACCTGAAAAACATGTCTTTGTACCGTGGGAGAAAACACAAAGAAAATCCGCATGGACAAGGAGCAAATATGCAGAGACTAAGCCAGATCTTATTGCAGAGCAAGGGAGTAGTGAGGCACTAGCAGTACCTGCTGTGCCAATGTGTTGCACCTTGTCAGTCCCTTTTATTAAAAAAAAAGAAATTAACTGGCATAGATTTTCAGTGATGACTTCATTTTCATGTTTAGACCCCTTTACAGTGAACCTCTTAGGCTCATGAACTTTCGGTGACATCAGTGACTTTCACTGATTAATGTCAAGTCTATACTGGAAACAGTTCTTTTGGTGTCTCTCTGTGGGAAGTGCCTTCAAGTAGCACAGGAGTGCTGGAGGTTTAGTTGATATATTAGTCTTTCATGAACCAAAGGCAAGGTTGAGCAACATTAAAGGTCCATGGTGTACTTTATGACAAATCTTATAGGCACATGGAGTTTTTTTGTTCTTCATCTTTTTAAGCCAAATTTTTGGGTAAAATCTAGGCCATGATTCAATAAAAAGTACAACAAAAGTAATAGTCTGCATGACACATGCTTGATGTAAGTTATATCTATACAGCAGATGCACTTTGGAGGGCATGTGTTGACAGAATGTTAAAGCACTGAGCATGTTGGCTCAATATTGTTTAACGCTGAATATTTGATGTTTGGTTTAAGGTTCTCAGTGCTTTTGATATGCATTATATCACAAGTCTTGATGTATTCTTTTTACTTCAGACATTTTGCATGTAACCAATTAGATCCATGAAATTGTTTTTTTTTTTTTAGAAATAGCTGACTGTGATACAATGAGGTGGCACATTAGTACATTGGGTACCGCTGCCGCCTCACAACACCGAGGCTTATCAGGCATAGGTTTGAATCCAGCTCAGTCTGTGTGGAGTCTGCATGTACTCTCTGTAACTGTATGGGTTCCATCTGAGTACTCTGGATTCCTCCACCGTCCAAAAACATACCGTTCAGGTGAATTGGCAATGCTGAAGTTGCCTGTATTATGTGAATGGGTCTGAATCACCGAAACCCTGACCAGGATAAGTGGTCAGCAGTAGTGGGTGATTTGATGAGATCGGTTCCATAAATCAGCAATGAGATTGCATTCAACACCATTTTTGTCTCAGACAAAAGACATGAATTTTAATATCACTGAATTTAATTTCTGAGAATTTAATCTAGTGGTTTAGTGAGTAATTTTATCAGTTTAATTTTAGTGTTTTTGCTGTCATTTTTTTCTGTAACTGGATATTTATATAAGATAGAAAAACAAAAGATATTTATATGGATGCAAAGTACTTGCATACAGTATAGAGTGATGATAATAAATTATCATCAGCTGAAGAACTGATAGTAATGGCGAACTGAAATTTTTTTTCTTATTTTCTATTTATTTTGTTTGTTGCAGTTATCTTTCACATATTCTTCACATAAAATAATAAGAAATAAATATATAAATTCTATATTACTTGCCCAATCAAGTTCAAGGCCAGTTTACTCTGCAGTGAGTCAAAGCCTTACCCAGCAACACAGGGCCCAAGGCTCAAGGGGGGAGGGAACACACCCTGGACAGGATGCCAGTCCATCTCAAGGAACCCCAAGCAGGGCTCAAACCCAAGGCCCACCACAGTGCAGGCTCTGGCTCAACTTGCAATGCCACCACTCCCCCTGTGTAACATATATTTTTTAAAATAAATATATACAGGTGGTCCCCGATTTACGATGGGGTTACGTTCTGTGAAAGCCACCATAAGTCGAAAATATCATTAATCAAAAATGCATTTAGTACACCTAATACAATATTGTGTGGCAGATTGGGAGATGTGGATAGCTGTTGCTGCCTGGCATTACAAGAGAGTATCGCTCCGCATATCGCTTGCCCGGAAAAAAAAAAGCAAAATTTGAAGAACGTTTTCTACTGAATGTCTATCTCCAGCTCACCATTGTAAAAACAAAAAAATCGTAAGTCAAACCATCGTAAATCGGGGACTACCTTTATTAAAAAGAAAAAGCAAAAAACCAATCATTTTGTCAATAATACTAGGTTTAGCCTTCTGCAATAGCCTCCATCCCTGAGCAGCACAGATATTTTATTTATTAATTTATTTCCTACACAACTATTGATCTTAAATCTCAGCCTGGGGAGCATTTTACACCTCAGTTAATATTTTTCTGGAGTGGGTCAGCCACGACCATCCTCGAAATCCTTGAAATGTGATGACGGTCCAGAGGAAACTAAACACTTTTTTCATGGTCAACGTCACATAGGTCGCATTGTAATAATTAAAGAATTTGTTGTATTTACTTACGGTAGCACACATTTTTAATTAATGGACTTTAGGTAAAACCCAGAAACAGGGTTATAAAATGCTGCTTGTATCTTTGTTAATTAAAGGTCAGTGGTACTGTACTGTTGTTGTGCTGTTATTCACAGTACCACACAGCTGTCCATACTATTGTGCAAATGCAGCTGATCACTAAACACGAGACAGATTGTGGTAAACCAGTTGCATAAAAAGAGAAGCATCTGTGTTTGAAAATTCATATGATCTGAGAAAATGCATGACATATCATCTCTGAATTGATAAAATCTGTGTATTCTTAATACTCATTGTGGAATCTATTGGTAGAAAAGAAAATATAATTCAGCAAGAAGTAACTACACAGGCCAAACACTATCAAATTTCAAACTATAGAGTTTTAGCTGTAATATGGGTCAGCTTCCTTTTCCTGTTTTGTCATGCATACATTGTCTTTCACACCACATCCATGTGATGTGATACATACTGTTGCCAGATAATGGTGCAAGCACTAGGTCTTTACTTAACTTCCTGAATTACAATAAACCCCGAGTCTTTTTCTGTTTCTGTCACTCTCAGCTTCATCATTTCTGCTGTGACTTTGAAAAGAGAGACTGTAAGTTATTTTGCTTTACAACCTTAAATATGGAATTCAATTAAACATTGACTCCTTAAATTCGATTAATTATTGTCCATAACTGAAAAGAAAGTCACCAACAGAATGTAATGGAAGGTAGGACCTCTTAAATGGTTACATTGTTATATATTTAATAAAGACACATTATTTTAATTGCAACGATGTGGCTTTTTCCCAATGATAATTTTAGCATTATACAGAATGTCTATTGTATTGGGGATACTTTAATTTAGGGGACATTTTCTGGACATTGACATAACACAGAAAATATCTTTTAAACTGAAAAGAGTGTTACCATGTTGATATTATATTTTCATGACATAGTTAAAATATTAAAAAAAAACTAATAAATAAAGTAATTTCCCATTGTAATATTTACAGTTAAAAAAAAAAACTTTGTTATTTAACAAATAAGCATGTTCTTCACACCTTTGGTCAATTTTTTTCTATGCTTTCAGTACTGTCTTCACTCTGGTGCAGGAAAGACTTACACAATATAGGCTACTTCGTCAAAATTCTTTCTACTAAAATTTATGCAAATATTCCAACCAACCAATAGAAACTATGTAACGAGAAGGCAAGTTTATTTGATTTTTTTTTTTTTTTAAAAAGAAACACAAGGACTTGAAAGGATATGCTATATAATATAGGCTACCAATGCTGAGAATGTCTCCCTACAGCTCTGAGACAAGAATTCCGATTATATGTATAGTACATTTATTATTAAATCACTGTAACAAAACCTTGTACTCTCTCATAACTGGCTTTCTTATTCTCTTTTGATTCAGCACGTCTGCTGTCACCAAACATTTATGTCAGTTGCGCTATAGCCACACCAGTGAATTTCAATGCAAAATCTATGGTTAACTTATTTTGGTAATTGTGATCAATACTCTTTTTAACATATGGTCTGAATGGTAGCACTGTGGTGTAGTGGGTAGCACTGCCAACTCACAGTGTCTGGGTTGTTTGAGCATTTGAATCAAGGTCAGTCTTTCTGGAGTTTGCTTGTCCTCCCCATGTCCTGGTAGGTTTCTTGAGGGTTTCCACTCTGGCTTCTACCCACAATCCAAAGACATGCAGTTTAGGGGAATTGGTGATGCTAAATTTCTTGTAATGAGGGAATGTGCATGACTATCCTGTGAAAGCATGATGTTTCATCCCGGGAGTACCCCTAGTCCCCAGTGATTCTGGGGTAGACTTTGGACTATCCTATTCCTGAAAATCAGTCATCTGTTCTCAATAAGAAACAGCACCTTTTCACAAAAAGAATAACTTCAACAGTTTTGTGTTCTTACGAGCAACTGTCACGCATACCACAAACAGAATCACACACTCACTTTTGTTGACCATTCACGTTTATCATGGCTGTAGTGGTCAACAGGTTACCCCAGAAACTGGGCACTAGCGTAAAGGGGGTGCATCCAGGACAGGATGCTAGTCCATCACAGGATAACCACACATCCATCACCAATTCACTTGAGGAAACCAGAGTGAGCAAAGCAAACCCATGCAGGCACAAGGAGAGCATGCAAAGTCCTTGTCACCCCCCACAGGACCATCCACCACAATCTGTCGTTACTTTTGCACATGCACATATTAAACAAGAGTTGCCATCAAAATTTACTGTGGCATACCTGTAAAAACTAAACATTGTCTCCTGAATGGCACTAAGATATGGGGAAGCACAGTGTTTAAGACCATTCGCTTATAATATGAAGGTTTCGATGTTTAATTTGCTGCAATTCTGTTGTGCTAGACATTTACTTTGATTTGCTCCTGTAAGAATGAACTGGAGTATAAATGGGAAAATAGTTGCAAGATGCTTTAAATAAGGGTGTTAAAAAATCTTAAAGAAGTAATTATAAATTAACTGCATGGAACCATGGTTCCTGGTGGCTCTGTAGGAGGGATGTCTGCAGTATGCACTATGGAGGAAGTTCTCTGTATGTCACTTCACGGGGAGCTCTTGGCAGCGGTTATTCTCACTTCCTCTTTTCGCCAGTACACTCACAGCTTAAAAAAAAAGAAAAAAAAAAAACAGAAATATTGTCTTTCCACTTTAGGCACGTCACAGACCAATTGTCAGCAATTTTAACTAAGGCATATAATATAAATTGACGTAGTACATCAACCTGTAACAATTTAAATTGGACAACCTTGATATTCAAAAATCACATTCAACTTTATGAATTTCTGGTTAGAAAAAAGCAAAAAAAAGTACTGTGGCATTCTGTCCTTTCTCTGAATTATTAAAGACGGCTATTGCAGAAGTGCACCATCTTGGCCTTGCTCTAATTTTTTGCTCTATTTCATCCCAAAGATATTGTGTTGAACTTTAGTCAGGCCTCTGTAAACAAGAGGCTTTTGAAAAATTAATTCTCTTATGAGCAGAACACAATGTTTTCAAGATGTTTCTGCAATGGAAACACTATGGAAATATGAAATAAGTTGGGTTCTTGGCAATTTGCTCTATTTTCCTGTTTCCTTTATTTTATTTTATTTTTTTTTAGTTCATCTTTTTCATTAATATATTTGTCTTTACTGTTTTGCTTCTTTGAGCTTTTGAAAAAGTGAACTACAGTTGATAACATAGTGCCCAAGTACTTTCGCGATTGAGCTATCTTGTTGCTTTGAAACTGATGAAGGACATAAAGGGTCATCGTCTTACTGCCCACAGTAAAATTGATAAAACCATTATGTACCAGTTGTTTTTCCTAAGCACTGAGTGTTTCAGTTACTTGCTTAAATAGCTGGAAAAAAATTTAACAGTTATGAAACTGCATTGATTTCTAAAAAGATTCAAATTTCAGATGTATTTTGGTGTTTGTAATTGGAGTGAGATTTATTTTTTTGTTTGTTTATTCTGAAGGCCTGAAGGAAAAGATTTAAAAGCTACTTAAAAACTTTATATTCCGTAGCTGTTAAGGACATGGATTTGTAGCTTGAATATACCCATTCCTTTGACGTTGCAGTCAGTTCTTGAATGAGGTGAAAATACTGTATAAGTATGGGGTGAAAACGAAGCCTTTCACAATTTTACTTCAGTGAGTAAATAAAAGTACTATTTACACAAACAGTTATTTATATGTGTATGTGAGCACACTTTTAAAGGTAGAACTTGGCCATTTTAAGGACTAAAGCAACAAATCACGTAGTCATAAATCTGTTTGGCATAAGGTGCCAGGAATCTTTCCTTTCAGAAACCACATTAATTTTACGCAGGGCAGAAAAATGCCATATCTACATTTATATTGGTATCCAAAGGTAATGTTGTGCAACTAAAAGAATGTTCTATGTCCAACGAATTCCTTATTCGTGTTTGTAGCAAGTACTAAATCACAGGATGCATTTATTTCAAATTGCAATTTTGCAATAACAATATTACACCAAGTACTTTACACTTTGAAAATCTGCAATAGCATTGTTAAGTGAAACAGCCCTATAATGTTTCCTTTTTTTCCTCTTTGCTACCAGACAAAATGGAACCGTTTTTCAACCAGACTGCTGGAAATGGTGTTGTAGGCAACACGTGTGGGATAGATTTCACCCAGGATGCTGTCTTTCTTCCAGTGTTGTATGGTGTTTTTTTCATCATTGGCATACCTCTGAACCTGATGGCGCTTTATGGGTTGTACAAGTTGATCCGGACTGAGAACATCCTGCCGGTGTTTGTGTTCAACCTGCTGCTCTCAGACTTTCTGCAGCTGTCAACCCTGCCCTTGTGGATGGACTACTACAGGAAAGACCACTACTGGAGTCATGGGCCTAGGGCATGCCAATTCATGGGCCTTGTCTTCTATGTGAGCATTTATGTGAGCATCTTCTCCATGTGCATAATCGCGTTGGAGCGCCACCTAGCCATTGCCCAGCCGCTCAGGTTCCAAGCTCTGCGGAGCCTGAAGTTTGCTGTATCTCTGGCAGTAGCCGTGTGGGTAGTTGTCACATTGCCGCCTTCAATTGCGTTTGAGACCTTGTTCCCAGCAAAGCAGAATTTCACTCTTTGCATTGAGAAGTACCCCTCTGAGGAGACGTTCATCACCTATCGACTGATCACTCTCATTCTTTCCTTTGCACTGCCTTTTACCTTTATTTTTATCCTCCATACAATGACCCTCAAGTCATTAGCTGGAGTTGGTTCCTTGATGATGGAGGAGAAAAAACGCATCAAGAGGTTCCTGAACTTACTGATTGTAATATTTGTTTCAGTCCTGGGTCCCTACCACCTCATTGGCTGCATTAAATACATTGGGTTGGCCCTGCAGCCAGAGAAATGCAAATGGGAAAAATCTGTGTTTGTGTCATACCAACTTGGGCGGGGCCTTCTGAGCCTGAACAGCCTGTTGGATCCTGTGATGTACATATTCCTACGCAATGACTTCAGGGAAGCAGCACGCCACTACCTGGACTGCAGTGGAGGGAGTCGTTGGCAATCTGTCCGAAAAAGCCGATCCCGTGCTATCTCCAGGAGCGAGAGACCCACAAACTCCTCACAAGAATCAGAACTTTATCACTGAACAATGAGGTGTTGTTCTGCTTTTACCTTATTTTTCATTTTGCGAACAACTTGCCTGTCTTCAGTTTGAGAGATAATAATGTAAAATGACTGATATAATAATGGAAATAATGATATTTCCTGATTTTCGCAGCTTAAATTAGGGTTTGACTTTGTGCTGCCTTGTGTTCCAGTTGTGATACAAAACAGCTTTGCTTGAGTTTTTTCTCAATAACATGGGGAAGTTATTGGCTGGGACAATGTTACACAATAAATATCGTATCTGTCAAGTGTCAGCCAGTTACACAGTGACTATGTTTACCTGTCAAGTGGTACCAAGTTGGTGGGTCAGTCCCCTCAGTCTTACACAGGTTGGAGACCAGTAACGTTACAGGGGTGTGAACAGGGGGATGACATGTTTTTTTTGTTTTGTTCAAATAGTGAACTGGAGACTTCTCCTACTTGGATTAAAAGAGATGGGCAGCAGGTAGTGTTGATGTTAGAGCTCCCTCTGGGCATACCAACAGACAGGCTTTGAATCCCGTTTCAAACTGCAGTACCCATGAGCAAGACATTATCCTGAAATGAAAAAGTAAAAATTACGCCGCTGTATACATGGATAAATAATTGTAAGTGGCTTCATATGGTATACGTAACTTTGAGAATTGCCCTGAACAGAGGCTTGTACTGTAATAATTTCTCATGTTTTAATCAAACAAGGCTGTACATGGTGGCACAGTAGGGAGTGCTACTGTAGAGTTTCTATGTTCCACCAGTTTATATGTGTGCAAGTACTTTACTTTGCTGAAATGAGTAACATTAATTGATTTTATTTCCATTAACACTTTTCTGTGGTGCTATAGCTGTAATCTGCAAATATATATTATATATATATTTTTCTTTTTAAAAAAGAGAATTTTGTAAGTGAATGAAATAAAAAATGTATTTTATGTTACATATCTATATGAAAGAAGTTTAATGTTAATAATTCCATATTATAATATCTTCACAATTTCAAATGTAATACCCACAGTGGTTGCATGCTACTGGCTTGTTCTATGCCTTCTTAATTTATTCTCTTTCCCATTTTAACACCCCAGAAATAAAAATTAAGTTAAATTCACACAGTATGTCCTCCAACCTTGCACAAAAATAAAATTTTATTGCATAGTTGCCTTTAGGTGTGCGGTTATTTTTGGCTCTGTAAAATCATTAAACTACTTCATACATGGAATGTTAGTAGTAGTGTCTGAAATTTCTGATCTAAAAGAGAGGAGATGTTGGCCTGCCTTGAGCATAGAGGTGAAGACATGATGAGGTGAGAGCTAAGATTACTGACAGGAAGAAAATTTAAAAAGATAAGTCAGAATCCATAAACTGCAAAGTTTGTGCATATATTTTGCAGGTTTACATAATGTGTATAAAAATCCATTACATACATATGATCTACAACCTGAATGAAACTCAAATTTTACAGGAGTGTGACCCTGCAGCTATTAAAGCCCCCTCTGTTAAAGTTCGAAATTAGATGCATTGTGGGTGTGACTGAGAAGAAGTGAAAAGACATTTATTCAAGGTATAAGGTATTGTCAATATATTAACATATTTAAGAAAATCAAGCAAACATTACATCATATCAAAAATAAAATTTTCATTACCAAACCTGTAAATCCTACTAGCTTCTTTCTACAAACCCCATTTTCAGAACAGTTGGCATAGTTTCTAAAATGCAATAAAAACAAAAATCTGTAATTTGTAAATTATCACACTCACACATGCCACAGTCTACAACCGCTTGTCCCGAGTGGGATCACAACAAACTGGAGCTTAACTCGGCAACACAGGGCGCAAGGCTAAAGGGGGAGGGGACACACCACGGATGGGACGCCAGTCCGCCCCAGGGCACCACAGGCAGGACTCAAACCCCAAAACCCTCAACCCAGCAGGCCCTGTAGATTCTCTTGAACCTTTATTTAACTGAGAAAAGTAGAATGACTTTTAATGTTTTAGCTGACCAACTTTACTGTATTTTGAGAATACAAACAAATTCAGAATTTGATGCCTGCAACACACTCAAAAAAAGTTGGGACAGAGGTTAAATAAGAGTGAAAACTTTACAGAATATTCAAGTAACACCATTTTGGAAGATTCTGCAATAAACAAGTTAACTGGTAACAGGTGAGGGTATCATAATTGGGTATAAAAGGAGCATCTACCAAAGGCACAGTCTTTGTAAAACTGGGTCGTGGTTCACCACTTTGTGCCCAACTTCATGAGGGAATTGTCAATCAGTTGCAAAAGAACATTTCTCAACACAATATTGCAAAGAACTGAGGTCTTTCACCGTCTGCAGTACGTAACACTGTGGAAATATTCAGGGAATCTGGAGAAATCTCAGTGCATAAATGGCAAAGTCAGAAAACACTAATGAATGTGCGTGACCTTCATGCCCTCTGATGGCATTGCATGAGAAACCGTTATACATCACAATCCATCACTGCATCAAGAAATGCAACCTGGAGCTCTGTTTCGTAAGGAGGAAGCCATATAGTAGAAAGACCGCTGAGCGGGCATTTAACATTTTTCTGGGCCTGAACTCATCTCAGATGAACCCAAAAGCAGTGGAAACATGTGCTGTGGTTAGATGAGTCCACGTTTCAGCTTGTTTTTGGAAAAAAAAGGACAACGAGTTTTCCATGCCAAAGGCGAAAAGGACAATCCAGACAGTTATCAGTGAAAGGTGCAAAAGCTAGCATCTGTGATGGCATGGGGATGCATAAGTGCCCTATGACATTGATGACTTGCATGTGTGTGAAGGTACCATTGAAATGGAGCCGTATATCGGGATTTTAGAGAGACATATGCTGCCATCAAGGCAACATCCATGGTTATTTCAGTAAGACAACGCCAGGCCTCTTTCTGCATGTGCTACGGCAGCTTTGAAGATACAGAGTGCATGTCCTTGACTGGCCTGCCAGCAATCCAGATCCGTCTCTTGTTGAAAATGAGTGGCGCATCATGAAGAGGAGAACCAAACAACAGTGGCCACAGACTCTTTGGGAGTTCAGAAATTGTTGATTATACTGAACAGAATGGGAAATTAATATGATTTTTCAAAAACCCTTTAAAATGGCAAAGAAATTAAAATAAATACCATCATAATTGCCTTTAGATGCAGCACTTAAAGTAGAATGACTTTACAGTCATGTTCAATATATATGCATATGTTTTCTTTTCAATTATTATTATTATTATTATTATTATACATTTTGCTGTACTTCTCATATTTATATAATGCACATGTTTCTCTGTAAAGCTGAGATCCCGCTGAAAAGACCTTTGCGGGTGTTACCTTGCTTTGGAATGAAATACCTGGAAACCTCAATATGAACAAGAACGAATGGTTACTTTCAATGTGGCATCTTCAAAAGTGTTTGAAGTCTACAGTTTTGAGTGTATATTTATTCCCCTCAGTCTACATGGAATCCAGCTGAACTTCAATGGAATTTAGATGGACATCAACAATAGTGCCAGGCTACTTGTACAGTGGTCATACAGATATGATTTCTTTCTGAAGCTGCTCTTTGATCTCTTTTCTTCCAGTTGCAGATGAGGTTCCTTGGATCAACTATGCATATTCTAGACTTCTTTTTCAAATAAAACTCATTAGATGTGTCGGGTCTACGGAGGTTGTACCATAAGTAAAAATATGAGCAACCATTGAGTCCATCAAAACTGTGTAGATAATTTCTGTAGAGTGAAAACACACTGGAGAAATAAGTATACCCTACATTTTTCCAAGATGATATAAACCACAGTATAGTATTGTTGTTTATCCATCTAAACTGCTCTGGGTATTAACAATCACCAAAGGTAATAAAACAGTGGCAAGTGTAAATAAATAAATGAATAATGAATACTGGGGTGTAATACACTATGTAATATTAATTAATGCGGGGCCTGGAATCCATTTCTGGAAGACTTCTGCATCAACAAGAAGACTTTTGTTGTCAGTACGTTGCATTAAAATGTCAAGGAGGCTAAATTTCCAAACAATAACTTGAGATTACTGCAAAAATATTATGTATTTCCTAAATTATTAAAGTCACAGTCATCTTCGAATTAGTGAAATCTGCTTTCCATAATCCATTACTTTCCCCCCTACCAGGTCCAGTACACCAAATTTCTGTATTCAAGTATCCTTGCATATTCTTTTCTGGAAGAGTTACTCAGTGCATCCTACAATATCAGAGATCCCTGGGCCTCGGTTATTGATCCAAAAACCTGAAATGCTTGCTTGATTCTTATCAGCATGGCCGCCTTATCAGCGCCTTACAGGGACATTTCTGATCCCCGTACTGTTGGATGCAAATATATTTTGTGTGAAAATATGCCATGTGATTTATATCAGATTGACCCAGTTTATCAAGGTCCTTAATTCAGCGTGTAATTGGCTCTATCTTTGTAAATAAGAATATAGCAACTGTAAAACAGGGAAGGTTCATCCATGATATCCACCACCACCAAAGAGGCTTTTGGTTCCTTCACTGTTTTCAGCTAAGAGTTCTTTGTGAACATTGCTATAAAAACTTGCAGGAAAAGTTTAAAAAAATACTCACAAAATCTGCAAAATTGCAAAAATTTTCCAATCAAAAATTTAGCAATCAAATTGCGAAATTTAAAAAAAAATACTCATGTGATGAACATTGGTGCATATGGTGGAAAGAAACTAACTTTACTTAAGATTCACCAGTCTACAACTATGTCTCTCTTTCTCCTAATGTAATGCACAAATTGTATTTCTCTTAGATGTATGTCACTTTGGAGAAAAGCATCTGCTAAATGAATAAATGTAAATGTAAGTTGCATAGGTTTTATATATATATATATATATATCATGCGAGGGGAAGATCTGAAGCCCTTTTGAGGTAGAAAATGATGTGTCACTGTCAGAAATGACAGAAGGAAGGTTCTTTTATGGAGAGCTGTCAAACAAATATAGTTGGAAGGTACACTAGAATCTTATGTCTTTTTATGGATACCAATGAAGATTCTTATATCATGAAAAGCATAGAAGTGATGCAGAGCCTTTGTAGCTCTGTTAATTGAAAACCCTCTATTACATTTACTCATTTAGGTGATTTTTTTTTCTAAAGTAACTTACAATGTTAAGCTACTTGCAGTTATTTACTCATTTATACAGCTGGGTAATTTTTACTGGAGCACTAAAGGGTAAAGACCTTGCTTAAAGGTACGACAGCTGAAGAGGGAATTCAAACCTACAACATTTTGGTCTGTAATCAGGAGCACTAACCGCTACACTACACAGTGTCCTTTAAAAAATAAATAATAATCTATCCTTTAAATATGAAGTATAGCTAAAATGCTTTTTTTTTATTATTCCCCCATTTTATTTAAAGTGCAGAATGAACTGATTCTGAGAAAAAGAAAGTTTTGTAACTACTCACACAAAGTTTACATTTTACATGTACACAGTTCATTGCTGGTCTAATTTGCATAGACTCTAACAACACATAGCTGGACTACATTATTTAGAGACCTAGAAAAAAGAGGAAATGCTTTACTTCAGTGTAAAAGAATGGGAAGGGGTCTTGCCATATTTAGTTTTGCTATGCACTGTACCTTTTCCTCAGGCTTTTCAAAGGAGAAAATCTATTTCTAGACTTAGCAACTGACCTAAGGAGAAACTGTTTCTTATATTTACATTGATACAACTTTTCCTTCCTCTCTGGGAGAACATGGTGTACAGGAAGAACCACACACATTGTCTGAAACTGCTTGTCCCAAGTGGGGTCGCAGCGAGCCAGAGCCTAACCTGGCAACACAGGGCGCAATGCTGGGGAGGTAGGGGACACACCCAGCATGGGACACCAGTCCGTCACAAGGCACCCCAGACCCACCAGAGAGCAAGACCCAGCCAAACCCGCTGCACCACCGCACCCCCCCACTTCATATTTAGATAAATATAAAAATATATTTATATTTTATAAATTAAAGTCAGGTATTGCATAAAACCTGAATCAACAACTGTCTCTAAGGAGCTCCGAGAACGTGATAGGCTTCTCCTTGACAAATCCTTTTGTAACTGACCCTGAAACCAAAATGACTTAAAATCATTTTTATGGCTCTGGAACACAATTCCAATATTAAATCTTTACTAAATGCTGTCTGTTGGTTTCCTGTACTTTGGAGGACTGGCATTTCTGTGTCCAGTTGCTGCCAAGATCTGTCAGTCTTAGAAAAGCTACATGGCTGTCAGAGTCAGGGAGACCTCACACCCGATCCCTGGCAAAGGCTCATTGGTCTGACAAAAAGAGAAAGAAAATCCGAGATTTTCCTTGACTAATTCTTGGCAAAAAGAGCTGAATCCTCCCGGATGATTAACTTGTTTGGTAACAAATCATGCTCAGCCCCAAGCTTTGCTGGACCTGCATGAGAATTTGTGCTAGTTTTAAATTTTAAATTTCTCCTCTGACCTCCACCCTAAATCTCCTGTGTGCTGTATGCACTGCTGGAGAGGTGTAACACACATCTGACTAGATAAAGTCTTTAAAACTAGGCCATTTAGCCCATGTTGATCATTGGAACATAGAGATAGTGAATAACTCAAAGATGTTCTCCCAGTAGGGTGCGGTGGTGCAGCGGCCTTGGCAGGGTCCTGCTCTGGGGTAGGTCTGGGGTTTCAGTCATGCTTGGGGTGCCTTGCGGCAGATTTGCGTCCCATCTGGGTTGTACCCCCTCCCCTTCATCCTTGCATCCTGTGTTGCTGGGTTAGGCTCCGGTTCGCCGCGACCCCGCTCGGCACAGGCGATTTCAAGCTGTGTGTGTGTGTGTGTTCTCCCAGTACAATGACAAATAGCAATTAATGATAAATCTGTCAATCGCTCTATTTCCCAATAGCTTACAACAGTCAATTAATGATAATATCACATGGAGGAAACTTTACCGTTTCCCCATTTTCCTAACATGCTGCTCCATTTGGACCCAAAGGTATTAACTGTAGTATCCTTGAGTAATGTACATACTCTAAATTGCTCCAGTGAAAAATCACTTAGCTGTATAAGTTTGTAAATAATTGCAAGTAACTTAACATTGTAAGTTGCTTTGGAGAAAAATATCAACTAAATGAAGAAATTCCAGCTTTTTTTTTTTTTTTTTTTGTTCTTTTGCATGTGTCTTGCTTGCTTTCCTGTCAGATCTTGGTTTCCTCTAGTTGCAATCATTTTAACAGCTGCCCTTAATTTTTTGCACATTTAATGACAGGTTTGCATATTTCACAGCAAATCTGCGGCAATTCTATTGTGACGGTATGTTCACTCATATTCAGTGACTTTTTGTCTTGATCAGGGTCTCAGTGGTCTGGCACCCATCCTAGAATCAGTGGGTGCAAGGTTGGGGGGTACCCCTTGGATGGAATGTTATTCCATTACAGGAAAGCCATGTACACGCTTATTTATGCAGCACACACTATGGGCAATTTAACACCACCATTTCACTTGAACTGGATTTTTTTTGGAATATCGGGGAAACCGGAGCAACCCGAGAAACCCATGCAGACACGGAAAGGATTTGCAAACTCCACACACACTGAACCAGATTCAAACCAGATTCAACAGCTCAGGTTCTATGAGGTAGCAGTGCCATTGCATAGCCCCTACTGTGAGGATTATTATGAAGAAATGTTGTATGTAGTTGGTAATACAGTTTTAAATAGATGCCAAATGTTCCATGGAGAAGTATGAAAGAAATTCAAGGAAGCTGCACGATTACAAGGTGACTGAATGTGTGTGATGAACATGGTTTCAGATTAACAGGAACATCAGCTCCAAAAGAACCAAAAATACATGAAAAAACAAAGTACTACAGGGGACACCTCTAAATTTCAGCAAGATTCATGAGATTGTTGTAAAGGAAGTATGATATTTAAATTTACGTGGTATGTGGAAACTAAGAGATCCTGGTTACTGGGCACTAGACCATGATGGATATTGCTGAATGCTCATTATTTACAAATGGCTCAGGAATCTGTGGATGAAGACTAATTTGAGCAATGAATGAGAAGTCTGAAGATCAGCTATCACTGTCATTTTGGGACTAAATCATAACAGAATTAATCTTAGTGGTTAAATTCAACAGTAGTCCCCAGGGGTGCTGTATCATTTATCTAGTGGCAGATCATTCTTTATTTATTTATTTATTTATTAAAGAAACATTTTTCTTTTCTTTCACACAGTTCTGCCTAATACCTTAGGCTTGATGTGAAACAATGTAGAAGGGAAAGTTACGCAAGTATTTCCATAATAGCTGTGAAATTCCTTAGAGTGGACGTATAAAAAAGACTCATTCTTTTTTACTGGCTCTTAATTGTCTTAATCTACAACACATTAAGAGCCTTTCCAGCTCATTTAGTACAACTTTAAAAGTAATCAAACCACACGCACACACACACACAGAAATCCACCCATAAAACTGTGAGAATTTTTCAAAACACATTCGTTAAAAATTATTATAACAACGTGTTTAAAAGCCTGATTTGGATTTTCTGTATGTTGCAAGAGAAGAAAAAAATGTGTTTTTAAAACCCAGCCAAAAAGCCAAGATGAAAGGAACCAATTACTTTAGAGAAAAAGCTGCTAATAGCTGAAAGTACTTCTATATTCTGACTGAACATTCATACAGATTATGTAACCACGACAGATAAACCCTGTGTGAACACTTGCCTCATGTAAATTCATGTCTTCAATGTGTAGGATTGCATATGCTATTCCGTTGTCTCAGTAAATATTGTTTAATGTGAATTCAATTTGCTATTTCTAAGACATGTTTGAATTTACATATTCATGCTGTGACAGAGTGTAGGATTTGAGGAACCTGGTGGCAAAATAAAAGGAGCAAGATATGTCTATGAAATTCATTCAAAGACGGCATTTAAGTAATGAAGGTGATGTGACTGTTTGAAGTGTGAGACTAAGAATGTGAGTCATGGGTGTAAACTTGAAATTAGCAAACTTGGAACCAAGTACACATAATTAATTTAAATCTTACTTGTAACACTATGCGCTGGATATAATAACATCATGAAACCAAAGTCATCAGTCAGATTTGTTCAGTTGTGAGTCCACCTGTTCAAAGGTGTAATATTGGTACACAAGTTTTCCATCCATCCATCAACTAAGGTTCATCCTAGGTTCACATATTTCAATAACTGGTTGTCCTAAGCAGGGTTGGGGTGATGCAGAGCCTATCCTGGAAGCTTTGGGTACAAGGGTTGGGGCTGAGAATACACCATCATAGGGTAGCAACATACAGTTACTGACCCATTTCCACACTAAGGGCCATGTAGAGTCATCAGTTCACCTGAACTGCATGTCTTTGGACTGTGGGAGGAAACCAGAGTAGTCATAAGAAACCCATACTGATTGAACCCGTGTTCTCTCAAACCACTCAGCCATTGTAAGATGGCAGCACTACTCACTGGCAGGTTATACAGCCATACATATATACCTCTACTTCTCAAAAAGCCTTTGTTGCACAACAGAACCATAGACATTCATTCCTTATTCTATTTCAGTGCACAAGTCGACAGTAATATGAGAAATATGACTAAGGTTAGACTTATCACTTTTGCAAGGTTCTTCCTAAGCACCACTTATAGCACAGTAAGCATTGCTCTTATAAAACGAGTTGATAAGCTGAAACATCTTATAGACCTTTTTTTTATGAACTGTAATATAAAACATAATCATAAAAAAATGGTAAGAATATGTTTTGGTGCTTTAGACTTGATAAAATTACTGACAGTGACAAACTATGTATACTGTACTTACTGTGTTATAGTTAATAAACTTTGAAAGAACTTGTTTTATGTATTCTTGCAGTTATGTTTTACATATAGCAGTGTCAGTCAAAAGTCTGAGTAAACCCCAGTTTCTATCCAACAGGTATTGTCCAGGTTTGCCTGGTGTTCTCACACTTTACACTAGTACAGTAAGAGTAAAACTCCAAAAAGGATAATTCAAGGTCAAAGATTTAATAATTTGTGTCTTAAAACAACTGATATTGGATTTTCACTTTAAATTATGAAAAAACCTAGGTTCAGTCTTAAAGACTGATAAGTTGGAAGAAGGGGTAAATTTCTGGCAGATATTCTTATTTATCATATTACTTCCCAAAACAAATCTGTATTTACGTTCAGGAGCTTAATGGTTTTCTCCACATTCAGCAATCTTGGTTTGCTGATGATGTTCTGTACCAACTTCATTTCAAAGTCAATGATGACTAGTCACATCAGTCCCAGGTCAACAAAGTTCATTCGCAAAATGTGGCTGTTTCTCAGATCTCATTAGAAAACAGTCTATGAGTACATGTTAGAAACTATTATTTTCAAGCATAATTTAACACTGCCACCAGATTTGCATTCACCTCATTCAATAAGGCCGAAACTAGGTCAATGTGTGATTCATATTCCAGGGGGGTTTTGTGGCCCTAGAAATTAAACAAGTATTATTTCCTTTCTCACTCACTGGAGACTTCCCCAAAAGGCAAGTTCCTATTTTAAAAAGAATAAATATAAAGCAACAGAGTGTGATGGGCTGATTTTAAATTCTTTTTAAATCTTGTATTTTCTCCAAATGAATTTATCATTAAAAAGAAAAAACAGCACACATGTGTATACACACATGTACTTGACAACTGCCTGTAAGTTAATATTTGAATGGCATATGCATACATATGCAGATACACACACACACACACACACACACACACACACACACACACACACACACACACACACACACACGTTTTCAGAACCGCTTGTCCTATACAGGGTCGCGGGGAACCGGAGCCTAACCCGGCAACACAGGGCGTAAGGCCGGAGGGGGAGGGGACACACCCAGGGCGGGACGCCAGTCTGGCACAAGGCACCCCAAGTGGGACTCGAACCCCAGACCCACCGGAGAGCAGGACTGTGGTCCAACCCACTGTGTCACCATGCCCCCCCACAGATATACTGTATGTAAATTTAATTGAAATTTTAAAAATCCAGAAATAAGAATTTAAAAAACTAATATTTGATCACAGATCACTACCCGGAGGAATACATTAAAACTATGATTAAAGTGGTTCTCATTTTAAAAAGCAAGCTTCTAACACAACACTATTTTTCCCCATTTATAGTATAAAAACTGATATTTTTGTCAGGTCAAACTAAAAGTTATCTCTTTTTGATGAAAATCACAGCACTACTCAAGCCAAAATGTAAAGAAACATTTATCAGTGTTATGTAGTAACACTTTAAGTATGTACTTATTCAGTTTTCACTATCATTTAATTTTATTCTTTATTATTTCAACATGTGTTTTAGTAATTTACAATTATAGTATATGTTCCAAATGGACTCTTAGCTAAATTTTTCTCTGCAGCCCACACAGATGTTAAAAGACTACATATGGCAACAACAGATCATGAAGGAAAAATTTCAGCCTCTGGAGAATCCAAAGACAGCAAGTGTTACAAAACAGAAAACGTACAACTCTTTCACACTTATTAGGCCAGCTGAGGCCCCGTCCTCTGCTGCCTCGAATTTAGGTCAGCTTTTTCTCAAGCCAACCACTCCCCCCCAGCACCACCACCACCACCACCACCACCCATTGACACTCGAGATTTAAGGCAGCCTAGTGCATTCACACTTGCATCTGAAGACGGAGGCTTCTAGTAAATGCCGGTGAAATTCTTGCCGGAGGTGTCAACTTCTGAAGTAATCATGGAAATGGAACCGTAAACAACGACTTTACAAGAACCAATCAATATTTCAAAGGAGACTAAATCATAAGCCTTGAGATATAAATTATTTTATAAATTATTATAAATGAACACTGTTTTTGCCCCAGGTGTCATATTTTATGCAGTTGCTTACCGAAACCCAATTTCTTTGTATCTATTCTTCTCCATCGCAGTTTCTCTACACTTTATTTTTGACAGCTAATACGTTATACATCTATGTTATATGTAATATCAGTGATTTATCAGAAAATATGCAATGTAATACAAATGGTTTGTTGGAAAAGCTGTTTTGAGGCCATTTAACTTTCACAGAATTTAACCACCAAAGTATGTTTAATGGATCCATTATTAATTTTGCTGTGAGATGGGAATCGTGTTTGTACATGACTTCCAGATTTATTTCAACACATGTGCTTTCAGATATCAATGGAAAATGTTAGTCGAAAACACTTTCTTAAACATTTTCCGAGCTCATTCCATGCCGTTAGATAATGTGAACGATAGAAGACATTTATAAAGATATTTATTCTGATGAAAAGTGTTTCAGTACGACGTGGGAATTCATGAATTTACATCCATCTGTATTTTTTTAAATTTAATGCCAAAACTGGAAATGGCAATTAAATATTATTTGAAAATATTGCGCCAAGCCGAAAAGACTCTTCGGAATTATGTCGCACCTAAGGGGAAAGATGAAAATCACTACATTCCTGGACAGTCTGAGAAAAAATTCAAGCCACATGCTGTAATTTTTTATTATTTCACCATCAGTAGTGTCTTTTTTTCAAGGAAATGCAGTCACAGGCATTTAAAAAGACAATCAAACTTCAACCATCATAGTCTATTTAAATTTACCTTAAATGTGGTGATTTATTTTGAAGGGCTAAAGCTGACTTAGAGGAAATTAAATATACCCTTCATGTTTTATTTGAATTTGGCAACTTCGGTGTATTTGTTCTCTTTACATAAATACCTGAATCAAAATATCATCTTCCAAACTGCACTTCCAGATGAATAACTCTTGAAGTTAACAGACAGAAATTTAAAAAAATAGATCTAAAACAAGAATGGTGACAAATATAACCTCTCAGTGTGATTACAAGTAAGTAAGTAAGAAAATAAATAAAAAAATACTCAGGTCTTACTTTCCCTGCAGGTGAAGATGTATCAAATCTGGACCTGAAAGCACTAGAGGCAGACTAATTACCATTTGGGATATATGGTGGACTCAAAAAGGGAACTTTGTCATTACCCATAGCATCTATGTTTGTCCCAAGATACAGAAATATAGATCACTAGTGTTCCAAACTGCCCAACCAAAGAATGAAAAATTGTTTCTGGAGGAACTTCGAATGACAAGTTCCTTCAGACAAAGTCCTCAGTTATGAAAATAAAAAGCACATGTTCATAATCCTTAAAAGTATTAGTTTATATTTATTCATTTAGATGGTGCGGGGGGTGCGGTGGGTTGGAACAGGTCCTGCTCTCTGGTGGGTCTGGGGTTCAAGTCCCGCCCTGGGTGTGTCCCCTTCCCCCTCCGGCCTTACGCCCTGTGTTGCCGGGTAGGCTCCGGTTCCCCGTGACCCCGTAAGGGACAAGCGGTTCTGAAAATGTGTGTGTGTGTGTGTGTGTTATCTGACATCATCAGATCTGGCATGTTTATAAGGACAGAGGAAAGACCTTTCAGTGAAATTTTTGGCGATCTGTGGAGAAGCATAGCAAGCCAACATTGTTCTGAAGAGTTTGTTTTCTGGAGTACACAGCAAGTGATAATATCAACAAGTGGTATTGCGATGCAGGACAAACGTTCGGAAAGAGTCTATGCATCAAACTACACATTTTTGTCCTCTCCCAGCCATCTCAAAATTCACTTAATAATTTGTGATACTATTTAGTGGTGCGATCATGCTATTTAAATCGACAGTCAGAGGACTGAACCGAGCTCTGGCTTTGGATGCAGATGCTACTTGATGCCCTTCTTTAATGTTCACATTCAATGTGTTGCATGGTTTTTTTTTATTATTATTCTGAATGAACAAACTCGCTAAGTCCACCCTGTACCAACTCACACCCTCACACCTAGTCACTCCATGAAGCAGGCACACGCAGCATGTCACAGGTCCTTATTCCTTCATGTGTCTCAGAACATCCTTAGAAACATTGCCCTTCAAACTGCTTGAAATAAAATGGTTTACAAAAAGTTTAACCTGAATCTTTAACTCTTTACATAGACTCACAGCTACAGTATAGTTGAGACAGTGAAATCGCACTAAAAAATATGAGTTAAGTTAGAATTCCACTCCAGCAGAATCCATTCTCATCCAATATCCCATTAGAGACTGGTCAACAAATATTAATATGTCATAGATTTTATTGTATTTTATTTTTTTTTAATTTTATTTTATTTTATTTTTGATAATTTAATGAAGTTTATATTGTGAGGTGCTCAGAACACTTTCCAGAAATTAAAAATGTGACTGTTTTGCAATCTTTTATGGTGACAGTGTTCAGGAAAAAGATGTTGACCTTTGCAGATACATTATTTTTCTAATGAAAATTCTGCTAAAAATAGTCATTTCTACAGGGCTTCCTGAATTCATTTACATTCCTCTGAAGACATGTTGCATCAGAAACCTATGTGACAGAGAATGGTTGATGCAGTTTTGCGCTCATCAGTTTCAATTTCTGACATGCATAAAATATTGAAGATATGAGTGACATGTCTGAAGATTTTTTTGGGAATGGAAGCGGTTCAGTCATGTGTTCTGACATAAAATGACGCAGCAAGGAATTGGAAATGTTTGGCAACAGAGAAAGTGTGGCATTGCTTACAATACAAGCATCTTTACATATAAATTCAAATGTGTATAAACTTTAGTGATCGAACATAGTTCTGCAAACTATGATACATTCAACAAGTATCAAAATTTATTGAGTGTCACATAATGCATTGTTTTCCTTCTTTCACACTGAGAAATTTACAACAAACAGCTAAACAAGCAAGAAGTCATTGAAGAAGAAGATACTGACTTGAACATAACAAAAGAAACTGGATTTGTTACCCTCCTTAGGTAGTTCAAGCATGGGCAATTCTTGTCACATGAGTCAATTTTATTGAAGTGCTGGACAGCTTTTGTATGGAAACACAGGAGAATCAGTGGCGACCTCAATACATCACTGTCTAATACACTCTTCCCTGAACTCCTGCTGTTCCGAGACAGCCAAATTCAATTATTGATAGGCTTCAGCAGAGACGCAAAGGGGATTGCGCATCTACCAAGAGAACATATCATTAACCCCATTAATACCTACATTTAATTCACCTTCTAAAATTATTTCACATTGTATTTTTAATATATTGCTGCAGACTGGTTTTGGGATTTATCTCTTTATTCTTTTTTTTTTTTTTTTTTTTTTTTAAAAATTATGACTGTCGTGACTCTCTCCCAATTCATGCAAATCCACACGACTGCACTGTGCTTTAGAAAAAGAATGCTGTATAACCTGTGTTACATAACGTAAATCTCAGCTAGTGCCCTAAATTCTATATTTGCAAAACACACACACACACACACACACACACACACACACACTCACACATAACTTTGATACAATGTGCTCCAAGCAATTCATCTGATTTGAACAGGAAATAAAAACAAACGGTATCTAACCTGCATCACCAAACCCCTTGTGTGTTACCCTTAGGAGAAGCATGCACACCACTATTAAAATTTTATGGAAGGTAACCAGTTTTAAAACTGAACACAATAAGAAAGGGAGAGAAGAAAATTCATCACAGACTTTCAGAAAGCAGTTGTGGTCCTGGAAAGTTTGGTCCAAAGCAACATTTTTCATGACGGCAGTTGTATTAAACAATGTTCTGCATAAATGCAGAAAGTTGGCTGGGCGGTAACTCAAGCTTTCTCAGCCGTTTTTCTTTTCCATCTGAACTCAACTAAGTTGCTCCGGGGTCCAGACAAAACCCCCTAGGACAAAATTGTCCAGGGGGGGTTTGTCCTACGCTCAGACCGCTCCAGTATGGTGACCCAGCCATTTAGGATCACTCCTGCAAGATGGAAATCAGGGTGGGATGAATTTCTCTCTTAACATTGACAATGCTTTGTAAAGGCTCACAGGTCTTGCTAGAACTCCAGCAATGCGAATAAATTACTTCCCACAGAGGCACTTTTGTTTCCAAAGACACATAAGACTCTGGTGGTTGAAGTGCATACAAATGCATTAGCTGAATACACTCCCAGCTCCCTGCACGAATTATCACTGATGGTGCTTGACAACCGCGGCATTTGAAATTAAATAGTTTTGAGAGATTTGCTTGATGTGTCTCTGCTTCCCTGCGGAACATCGGCAGGACCATTTCAAGAAAGCAGCTGTAGCTACTGTGTAAACCACCTTAATCTCCCTTCAGCTTGTTTCAGCCAAAATTCTTAATTTGTGGATTCTCAAGGTCAGTGTAGCCTTTGCTCCCAAATATGTTCACATTTCATATTCTAAATAAGGCTAATGCACTATCCACTCCTCTAAATGGGCCCCATCTCACCTTGAGATGGCTTCATGTGGCCCAGTTGGTACAGAAATGGCAATGTGTCGAGTGTTGTTATGGTCTTTGAAACTGCATAGTGAATTCCAGATTGTTTTTATGGACGTGTTTCAGTGTGTCCTTATGTCAACGAAAAAAAACAAAAAGACAAACAATTTGCATAGTAGATTCTGACATCGTGTATTTGTCCAACGTTATAATGAGGGCACAAAGCAGAGTGCTAATCTATATATTTTTAAGTTAAAGTTAAGTAAATTTGTTCATGCTGTCACCTAAATTAAACAATGAGACACACTGCATTATAGGCAATAATTCCTATTTGTTTTGGTTCAAATAAATAAATAAATAAATAAAAAAATAAAGAAATAAATAAAAAACATTAAAAAATCCAGAGGCCAAAATCAAACGCACTTGGAAGAGGCAACCCAGTCCCTTTCTGACTATAATGCGAAACTAATGATGCATTCCCATATGATTATTAGATCTGATTGTTACATTTATAGCAACAAAAATTTGCCACCGATATCATCCAAGACAAGGTTTCATTTCACTGGTTTGCAGCAGCACCTGGTTCCTGGTACCAAAGGGTTGTTTTCGTTATTAGCTATTTTGCAATGCATGTCACTTAAGGGGTGTCCTGGATATGTACATGCCTAACCACAGCAGACTGGAAGCTGTTCATTAATGCTCCCACCACTCCATCCACATTATAGTCACCAAACATATGTGCATAACTCATTCGCCCATAATTTAAATCCAATTGGATTTTCGGCAGCCTCTTGGTATGTGCCTGCCAGATTTAGTGGTTGTTCTTTTTTGTGGGACTTTACAAAGATTTCAGGTGGTTATTGCATACTGGCAGCTTATCGCATTCATCAGCCAGGCACATGTATTAGGTATGGATTGTTGCTATTGGAAACTGTGCTGCCAAAATAATGTTCCAACTTTATTCATTCTCCTAGGCCTAGAGCTGAAGCAAGACTTTTTGGTTAAATGCATACTGGGAATAGAGAAAGGTCTGACAGGACGGTAATGAGGTGACACCACAAATGCAACGTCGCAAAGGAGGCGGGGTGTGTCAGAGCGACAGGAGTAAACGCCCCCCAGTGACTTACAGGAGGAAATAGAACCACAACCAGCAGCACAGGGAGCATGTCTTCATCCATCACTGTACATCAGGGTGAGGTACCTACCCTGAGCTTGAACATATATCCAAAAAAATTTATAGCTCTGAAGAACATTGAGAAAAGATGGTAGCTGTTTACTCACAATTCCAGGAAGATAATGGCACTTTGACAGGCACCCACTGTGGGGAAATAGCTAAATTAGCATAGAGTATCACAATGCATTTTCACACTTTCAAAATGAGAATATTCTGTTCCACAAGGGGTCTTAACTGAAAAGACCATTCTCACGCCCAAACTTTCAACTCACTTTGATTTTTTGGTCTCGGGAATTTTCCGCCACCCTGCTTTTGAAATTTCATGGTCATGAATAGAACTGTCCGAAGCCTTGTACTGTATGAAAGTACAGCTATAGCCACTTATTTGCTCTGCCATGTCAGCCCTACGTGACAAGGAATTTGAGTCATTACTCCCTTTGCAGGCATCATTTGATTTTTAAGACATCATTTCATTTAGACATTCAGTCATTAATCTTAGAACAGACAATGTAAAATGTATGTGTTATTCTAAACTAGAAATCAAAGAAACCATAGGCCACTGTTTGTATTCCGATACTTTGAACTGAACAGTGCACTGTCTTCATAACAGTTTTTTTCAGCCAGAAATATTCCAAATCTTTAAATCTTTCTCTTCAGAAAGTGATAAATGGTAATATTTGATGATGAGAAGTGTACAGCTACTCAGTAAAAGTAAGATCAATTTTATGCTTTTGATGATGAAATTATTTAGCTCAGGAACTTCCAGATTGTCAGAGTACAACACTGCAAAGTGATTGTCAATGAACAAAAACATGAACGGAAGGTAACTGATATGTACATTTCAAACTCAATCGCATTTTGAAAGAAATAACTTAGTAATATCCAAGATGAGAATAAATCACAGGCTGATTATAGTTAGATAAGCATGGACCCAGAAAAACAAACAAGGGCAAAATGCATTACATAAAAGCAAAAACATTTCAATCTAGAAGTACAGTTAAATGGAATAACACTGAGCTGGAACCCCTATAAAACCCAATTCAATTCATTACATTAATTAGATGTCACTTAATTTAATGTTGCCAATAACTTGTGCATGTACAGTAGAGCATATTTTCTCTGAGGCCATTCTATCGGAACAAATATAATAAATTTTGTACTATGCACTGTCACTCATATGCAGGCATGCCTGGAATACTTTGTCTTTTCAGTGGGAAAGCCTGTCACTTTGACTCGCTGAGCCGACTACCCTGGGTCAAAATGATCTTTGGAACTTTACTGATGAATGAGTCCATAGGTTTTCTCATGTGGATTCAATCTGAAGCAGCATGATGCTTAAAAACTTTAAGATGCACATGCTGGTCAGCACCTTGTGAATGGAGAAGCTTTGTAGGGTTGAAAAGGACAAAATGTTCTTGCTGGGACTCAAAAGCCAAGTCACTTTAACACATTAAGGGGTGCTACTGTTGAATAAGCCTGGTATTTTCAAGACAGTCAGAGTTGTAACAATTGTTTCAAGAGGTCGATGTATCTTACAGTTCATAAAAAATTAGTAAATCTGGACATGCCATGTTTTTAAGCTGGTGTGTAACAGCTTTTTTTAGTTCACTGTAATTTCAGTGTTTTGCCATTTGGGTGATGACACATCCCAGACAGACACTGCTTGCTTGGAAAAGAGAACTATATCTTAAGTCATTTACTTAATCACGTGAGTATCTGAAACTCATTTCACTTGAGGGATATTGAAGCAATCTGATTCTTCACAGAAAATGTTATTTTTTATTTACTTAGCAGATGCTTTTCTCCAAAGCAACTTCCAATGAACTCTGTGTAGTGTCATCAGCGCCAAGGTGACTTACACTGCTAGATACGCTACTTATAATGGGTCACTCATCCATACATCAGTGGAACACACTCTCTCTCTGTCACTCACACACTATCGGTGAAGCTGAACAGCATGTCTTTGGACTGTGGGAGGAAACCAGAGCACCCAGAGGAATCCACACAGACAAGGGAAAACACGCAAACTGTACACAGATTGAACCCATGTCCTCTTGCATCACCCCAGTACTGTAAAACAGCAGCACTATTCTCTGTGCCACCGTGCTGCCCGGTTAAAAATAATTTAAAAAACATGGGTAATGAAGAACAAAACAGCTTAATTTTAGAAGCACAAGTGAGAACGATAGAGACTGCATAGAGAATATAAGGGGTTATAAAGGATTTCAGGTATTTCTGATTATATGTCAGTGTCAGTCAGCCTGTTACTTTTAGCCTATCCGTGTCTTTTCAAGTTGGAGGACTGATTGTGCTCATTGACCTGACGAAGTTGTCCTGTGGCACAAACTCTGACCCACAATCTGAAGATCTTAAGAACGCCGTCGAGAAAAATCTTGACTTCAAACTGTCTTTCATGACAGAGACGAATGCCTTAGGGGGTCACAGAGGAGACTTTGCAGCACAGAAAAAGAGATAGTAGGAGCCACTATGCCATATTTAAGCTGCAAGTTACTCCCAGGAGGTGGAAATATACTCCCATTGTGGGATCTACTGTGAAGTTCTTCCTCATCAATTGGGCCTTGGATGTTCTTAAATCCTTCCTTGCTGGTAGCATGTGCATTTCAAAGGCTGATCGCTAAGCTTTGCAGTGACTCCATGGTGTGAAAGAAAAGTAATGCTTACGTCATCAGCTGGGACCCAAATCGACGGCCTTTATGGTTCTTGATCACGAGTAACTGATGTGGAAAATTGTCTTTTCAAACCCACTGTCCATTCATTCAGTCAAAGAATCCTTGTACTGTCCAAGGAATATAGAGTAGCCTTTGCACCATCAACATTCCACAATACCATAAAACACCTGGACACTATAATTGCTCCAAAGAGCTTAACTTTAACAGTGTTGACCTCTGAAAATGCCTGCAATAGATTTTTCTATTAAATTTAATCATTCTTAAATAAATTAGAAGTGTTCAAGGTAACCTAATTCCCGGATGCCATTATGTGTGACTGTCACTATGTATGAAAATGCACTTATGATAGATGTGGTAAAAAAATGGCTTTCATGTTTTTTGCAAACATAAGAGAGAAATATATATATATATATACAATATATATACACACACACACACACACACACACACACACACACTTTTATATATACTAGTATATATATATATATATATATATATAGATGGGGGACGTGGTGGTGCTCTCCAGTGGGTCTGGGGTTCGAGTCCCGCTTGGGGTACCTTGCGGCGGACTGGCGTCTCGTCCCGTCCTGGGTGTGTCCCCTCCCCCTCCGGCCTTACTCCCTGTGTTGCCAGGTAGGCTCCGGTTCCCCGTGACCCCGTATGGGACAAGTGGTTCAGAAAATGTGTGTGTGTATATATGTATAATTATATTTATTTATACACGTTTTTCTTCATTTTTATTGCAGCGTAAAGATGGTCGAGCATTATACTCACAGCAACTAATATGTTTTTATCATCTTCCATACAAAGCAGCACAAGCTGGCTTTTCAATTAAATGCCTTAGCATAGTGAATCTGCACACAAAGTGTGCCCTGACTCCACTGTAGGCTACAAAAAGCGCAAACATGTAGCAAGTCATCATGATTCAGAGGCCGATGACTTACAATGACAGTAATGACAATGGACAACAGACAGTGGGCTTTTTATGTGACGCACTCATAATTGAGGCTGACATATCCTTGTATGGGTAAGTGTGCTTCTGTGTAAGTTTATCCTCAACCTGGGAGCATGACTGAAAGCCCTTTGTGTTTAATTTGCCCACACCACAATAATAACCTAATTGCCTAACCAGAGCAAGCAAATGAGGGGAAGTTTATTTCTCTCCAGTATATATTAATTCCATGTCTGAACTATACTGAAAATTATGCTGATGTATCCATACTTTATACTGGTGCAGAGTATGAATTTTTATACACTTTCCTTAATCACGTCTTTTGGAAGGATGTATTTCGGATGAAGCCAACCATTATAGAATTCCATATAAACTGATACAGCGGCTCAAAGAAAGGGAAAAAACCTTAAAAAACAACAAAAACGTAAAACACAAGCACAGGCTTTGCGAGCAATGATAAATTGTTATGCTACAAGTTTCACTGGTTTTATACACTTGTTTGAAAATGAATATAACTTCAAATGCCTTTGCATCTGACTCATTGCGTATACCTGATGCTGTTTCCTGTGTGCTACTCTTTTCCATTCCAGTCTCTCTCTGACCTGATTCTTGGTATTCTTTCGTACTGTACGGAGGGAAACGTGGGCGATGGGAACATGTTCAAAGCAATGCATAAACAGGAGCGCCATTAAAACGACAAGCTCTCCATGCGCATGTGGGAGTGTTAGTCTGACCCCCCTCTCTCTCAGAAAGCTGTGCTCTGCATTAGAGCGGCGCACGGAGCGGCTGGAATGGAACACCAGAGGACCTCGGCCCTCAGGGTAGAAGAGCTTGCTGCTTTGCTGGTGTCTGGTGTTGGGAACTCCTGTGGAGCCATTTCCTCCCTGCTAAGCACTAGTTCCAGAATCATGCCTTCCTGCTATTTTGTGCTTTCGGCTATACAGCGCCTGTGCTTCCTTGTTGTAAATGCCCGTCTCTCCATTTAACATATGAAGCCAAAGAATCCAAAATTTTACTACTTTCTTTGATTAAATTCTGTGTAGGTAAGTGGTTACAAATATAGTAAATGTATGGAGAGATTGACAAATGGATGGATGGATGGATGGATGGATTGTTACATTCATTAACAATGGAGCAAGTAATTAGGGTATAATTGCAAAAGTCATGAGATTTTACATTCTAAATCAAGAAATTATTCAAAAACTTTATTTCCTTTTTTTTACTTCAAACTTTGCTGTTATTTAACAATGGCTAATTCTTGTTTTTGATAGTGTTCTGTTAACTTGTGTGCTCACATACACAAGTAAAAAAGTTTTTTTTTTTTTTTTTTTAAATCTCAAAGAGGATTTGAATTGTTTGTCATGCTTTGTTTAAAGATTTAATGACTTCATTTTAAGTAAATAAATAAAATGTACAAAGTACAACTAAAATATTTTTTGGTTTGTTAAACACACAGGGGAATAGAAAAAAAGAGCACTCACAGTGCTGAGTGCCAGGAAATTTATTGTTTCTGTTTAATTGCTGATTATGAAGTTGAATGGGCTTTTTTGTAGTTTTAGCTAACTGGAACAGTGCATCCTTACCCCACTGGTTAAATCACAACAGTCCCTACATCTATTAATATAGGAAACATTTTCCCCACTACTATTGTATCCCTTCCATTATTGTTCATTATGTACAGCACAATAGTATGCCTCAGAAAAAAAATTACTCTTTTAAGTACATCAGTGGAATTTCAGCGAAAACTATACAAAAGGTTAAATATTCAATACAACCACATTTTTGTTTTAACTAGCATTTTACCACCGATGTGCTGACTGGGAATATTTGGTTTACTTTTTCAAATGAATTCACATACATTTAGAGATGAGCAACACAGCAGGTAGCTGAAGACTTGACCAAATCAGCAATGATATATTTTCTCCTGTTCTCAGAAAAATGTTAGTGGGATTGTCTTTCTAATCTTCAAGACATTTCATTAACACAAGTTAAATTTTCCTCGAAAAATTGAATGATTAAAGTTACACTATAGAGACCAAAACTTTTCCTTTTACAGACCTAAAGGTTCCTAAAGGTTGATGGGGTCATGATTATGTCAAATTACGAATTATAATTGTATATGCCACAATCCGTTGATATTATTTCAGATGATAAGAACCAGGAGGTGTGGAGGCACAGCGGGCTTAGCTGGGTCCTGCTCTGTGGTGGGTCTGGGGTTTGGGTCCAGCTTGTGGTGCCTTGTGACAGACTGGTATCCCATCCTGGGTGTGTCCCCTCCCCCTCCAGCCTTGTGCCCTCTGTTGCTGGGTTAGGCTCTGGTATGCTGTGATCCCACCTGGGACAAGTAGTATCAGACAGTGTGTGTGTGTGTGTGTGTGTGTGTGTGTGTGTGATGATAAGAAGAAACAAATACAACTAATGATTTGTTTTTGGAAAATTAATTCCACTCAGAAATAAGTTCCTATAAAATGGTAAAGTTGTTAAAAACCTAATAGAGCAGATATTACACATTTACTGATTCACTGTGGTAAATTTAAATGTAACAATACATCTTAATAAAAAAGAATTTTAATAAATGTTTTAAACAACATAAATTAGTGCTCCAAACAACATAGCATGAAAGTTACAGAAAAAATGTTAATAAACTCTGAATGATTCTTTACTATAATATACACATGTACCCTACTACAGCCAGGCAAAGCACACAATGTATTGAATTCTCACTGCATATTGGCTGCACAGAGTAGCACCAGACACTAAGCTTGTATTACTCTCATGGACACATACGCTGTCTGAACCGCTTGTCCCTTATGGGGTTGCGGGGAGCTGGAGCCTAACCTGGCAACACAAGACATAAGGCCAGAGGAGGAGGGGATACACCCAGGACAGGATGCCAGTCCATCACAAGGCAGCCCAAGCAGGACTTGAACCCCAGAACCACTGGAAAGCAGGACCTGGTCCAACCCACTGCGCCACCACACCCCCCTTCTCTCATGGATAGTTTAACTGATTTTGAAAATTGTATTTGCTGAGGAGGAACAGTGGAGGCGCTATTTGTCTTTTGCTGGTCTGTGTTTTTGATGAAATACGATTTTCAAGGTACCCCACCCACCTGTGTGTGTCACTGGATTTGAAGTTCATACAGAAACATAGACTCGGGAAATGAATCCATCTATCAATATTCTACAGTTGGAACAGGGAGAGGGAGCCTGAGAAACGGCTACCACATCCAAGGAAGGCAGCAGGCGCGCAAATTACCCACTCCTGATGCGGGGAGGTAGTGATGAAAAATAACAATACAGGACTCTTTCGAGGGGGGTGCGGTGGCGCAGTGGGTTGGACCACAGTCCTGCTCTCCAGTGGGTCTGGGGTTCGAGTCCCGCTTGGGGTGCCTTGCGACGGACTGGCGTCCCGTCCTGGGTGTGTCCCCTCCCCCTCCAGCCTTACGCCCTGTGTTACCGGGTAGGCTCCGGTTCCCCGCGACCCCGTATGGGACAAGCGGTTCTGAAAGTGTATGTGTGTGTGTGTGTGTGTGTGTGTGTGGAACAGGGTGCTTCTGAGTGGGGTCAGAATAACCAGAATGATTGTTGGTTAGATATAAAAGGACAAAAAATATGGCTTTGACAAATTCCCAAAAACATTAGTAAATTAAAGCAGCAAAGTGATTAGAAGTAGGGAGTATAGTCAAAATGATCTGATTTAGTACTGTGAGGGAAAAACTTGAATTGAAAGAGACACTTCCACTTTAAACAATTCCTTATGTGTTAGCAAACATATGTATAGCTGCCCTTTATTACGGTAACACACCCTGTTGAATCTTATGAAGAAGGCAATTGTTACTACCCAAGGGCTTAGCTAAAAACTATGAAGTTATATTAGTAACAGTGTTTTTATTCTCACCCTTAAACAGAAAACAGCATAATTTTTGGAAAAGAGTCTTTTGAATGGGTTTTCAGGCTTAAAAGGAATAAGCTGCACATAATTTACTTCCAGCTTTAATAATGACAACAGCTGCCATCCAAAAGCAAAAAAAGTCCATGTTTTCAGACCATAGACAAACGCAAAAGAAAAATTACATGCATGAACAAGTCAGAATTTCATAGTCAAGGTCAAATTGCACTTCACAAGTACCATTTAGGTCCATGTAGTTAGAAGATGAATTATGTGATTGTAGTAATAGATCAAGATGACATGTGAAAGTAAACAGCAGATTCTTTTTTCGATTATCAATGTGTTCTTGAATGAGTCAGCAACTGATGATATCAAAGACATCATATTTAATAAACTGCTGCTAAATGCTCAACCTGGTGCAGTTACCTATGTGGAGTCATGAAAATCCTGGAGTAAGGGTACATGGAACAGACATGTAAGATTCTTTCTGAGTATATGGATATTAAGTTACCAAAGCTGCAGTTTCAGACATGTTTTGATACAGTTTAAAGATTGACCCCTTCGTCATAGCTGATCCAGAGAGACTGGCTGTATTGCAAAGATAATGCATAGGGTCACTGCATTTTTCATTCATGAAACCCAACAGTACATAATAGACATTTCTAAAATATTGATGGTATTTAAGCACCGGCTTTTGTGATTACTGTTTTGATATGCATATTACTTTATAAATGATAAATAATATAGCAGTACTCTGTGCATTAGTATTACTCCAGATTCTGGCATCTTGTGCAGTCCTAATGTAAATAATAAATGCATCATTTATGAACTTGTCTTAAAGGACACCAAGGCCACCGATATAAACGGCCACATAAATCCATAGTTTTTTTTTTTTTTTTTGGTATCAGGGGAAATCATGGAAATGCTTTGAGATTTGACAAAATTTCATCCTATGAAAATCACTGGCCTTGTCAGGTTTGAGATTGGTGATGTCAGTTTACTTATTTATAATGGCCTGTAGGGAATAATGCACCAACAACTATCAAGAGCTGACATTTGATTTATGATATTTGTGAAAGAGGAAATAAATTAAATTCTAACTCAGGTAAGATGCATAAGAAACATGACAAGACTGTTGTCCGAGGACAACAATTTTTACAAATCAGTTACTGAAAACAGCAACGAAAACACTTTGAAAAAGTCATGTGCAATGTCACACATTCAAGTCAGACTTTCATCTTAAACATATTGGAACAAAATTACTCCCTCCCTAGCCAAAAATTTTTGCCAACTTGAATAGTACACAATATAATTTATATTATATTATAGTACAGTATATAGTATTATAGTGTATACATGTGCATGCAAAAATGTGCATATTTAAACACATTTTGCGTGCACTGTTTTGATGCTGTTCAGAAGCAGTAGGTTTCAATCTGTCCCTTAAATGAAAGATGAAACGTATTTTCAGGAAGGTAAATATGGATGATAACAGCATGACTTAGTCCAAATTTCTCAACCCTTAGCCTCACATTATCAGTCAGTGTGGCTGCTCTTACCATATTGTGTCATTGATCAATAAATGTGTTCTTAATTCCATAATGGTAGCACTTTGTGTATGGAGAACATGTTTCTTTGACTGCTGTTACCTCTGCTAGCAGTCTTGGTGCCGAGGACAGTGGCCATGAATATCGGAATATGTAGCTGCATTCAACTAACTACAGGAGCTGCAGAAGGGAGGTACACTTCAGTCCAGACACGCTTAGTATTTCTGCATCAGCAAAGGAAAATTTGTATTCAAAAGTCGACTCTGTTTGGTTATTAGGTTTTGTTTTTCTCTTGTTCCCACTGTCGTTAGGTGCTGCAAGCACAACCCCACCCACCTATAACATGATAAGCTATTATTTTTCAGTTATCATGACAGTCACATATGGATTTGAATGCTGGACCTTAAGCATAAGAAAAACATAGACTGCTCTGAAGCAGCAAATTCCTTTAAGGAGAACATGGACAGGAAAACAAACAGATGGATGCTGGACCAAGTCAAACCAGAACTCTCATTTGATACATAAATGATTGGCTGAAGTTATTGCATTTTGGACATGTCATGAGGAAATCATATTGTCTTAGAAGGAGTATACACTTGGGAAACTTTGACAGCAATAGATGAAGGAAACCAGCAACCAGATGGATGGACTCCACCATAGCGTCAATGGGCACACCACCTTTGAACCTAAGGCCACAAGAGACTCTTTCATGTGGTTGGAAAAATTCAGCATTGATTGAGCACCACTTAACAACAAGATGAAGATGCCAGTTGCCCAGCCTTTACTACTGAATAAAGACCATTGATTTCCTCAACAGGACGCAGTGGTGCAGCGGGCTTAGCTGGGTTCTGCTCTCTGGCAGGCCTGGGGTTTGAGTCCTGTATGGGGTGCCTTGTGATGGACTGGTGCCCCGTCGTAGGTGTGTCCCTTCCCCCTCCACCTTTGTGTCTTGTATTGCTGGGTCAGGCTCTGGTTTGCTGCAACCCTGCTTGGGACAAGTGGTTTCAAAGTGTGTGTGTGTGATTTTCTCAACTTACTTCCGTTCTCTTGCTCATCCAGTTGTGTTACTCATCTACTCCATGTTCTTGTCCCAAATTTCAACTCAATATTCACTCATCACTTTGTCACTACAGTCTTCACACTCTCTATGGGAAACCAGATTTCTTGCTTTTCCTGTTGCATGTGTTTATTAATATAGTTGAATGACAGGGAAAGAGACCTTTGTGTTGGCAATGGTCTTGCATTTAATAAAATTTAATGCAATTAAACAAAAAAACTATTCTATTAAATTTCATGAATACATTTTGAGCCAAAAAAACTGCTTAGTAAAACTATAACAGTAATTTACATGTGCTGTAATACATGCATGTCTTGCCAAAAGAATAAAGTGTTCACTTCAGCGAGAAGTTAAACTCTTCCTGTTGAGATTCAGCATTAATTTGCTGCAGGTCTAGGCTTCAGTTCCATGAAAATCATGGCACTCTGTCGATGGGGAAATGTTTCTCCATTGATCTTTTACAGCTAAAACTGTCACCGCTGTAGAACGGACAGCTCACTTCTTACATGTTAGTCAAGATGAAGGACTGACATTGTTCAGATTATCATTTAAGCAAAATCTTCATCAAATAGAAACAATATTAAGTACAAACAATATAATATTACATGCAGAACAAACTCTGCTAATCAAGATTGTTTGTCATTTCACAAAACACTGCCAGTAAGCCTTAGTGTAACACTTCATTTGCATTAACTATTTTCCTTTCACAAATCAAACTCCTTAACTTTAAACAAATAAATTCTAACCCTCTAATAATTCCAAGCTTCAGTGGACCATGGTAGAATCCATTTAAAACTAAGGCTGAGGAGTCAATAGGTTGTAGGTTTGAAAAGGATTCCAGCTCTTTGGCCTTCAGCTGTTTTCCAGTGATCCTGGGCACAGCTGGCCATTGTCCTACTTTGAAACACCATTCTATCAGAGTGCCATGGGGTACCACAGGGTGCCAGATTACTGAAGGCCTGACAATCATGTCTTAAAAGTGGTCAGACAATGGATTTGCCTCCTTCAGTTCTGCCACAGGTGTTACAGCTCCTTAGAAAGAGTAGAAAGAGTCATTCCAAAAGTCATCATGGCTATGCCTTAAACTTTCATTAGTAATATTCACAATTACAAAGATTAGTTATCATTCTTATATATGATAGGAGATGCTTGATTACCCTTTTCAGTCTGTTTGATTGATTATGATATTGATTTTGATTTGATGTGATTTGAAATGATATTTGATTGATTATGATATGCCCAGGGGGTTGAAAAGCTCAAGCGGATTATTAGTTAAGCGGTATGAAGGTGGCTAAGCGTGCCACACTGTTTAGCTAGTGTAGCATTATATGGTAAGGGCATGTTGGAGCTGCCAATGACAAGTTTGGTTAGGAAGTATAAGTGTGCGAAAGTCAGTTTCTAGCTGATTCTAGCAGAGTCGAAAGATGAGAATAATATAGGCATGGGGTGTAACATCTTGTCTTGTCTATCTTGAAAGTTATCAGGATTTTGCCAGACTGAAAATATTGTCTTATTAAATACTATCTTCCAGTTTTATGATCATAGATATGGTACAGCTTTTGAAAAAGATATGCATATTCAAGCAGAGTTATTATATACTGTTAATTCACATTCAACTTACTGTAAAAACACATTTTGGTAGAAAGTCAGTGTGCTGGTTAAGCATTTTTAACAACTTTCATTTTGTTTAAAAAGATAGTTTTAAAACAACGCAATCATGCTCAACATAATAACATCTTTACATGCCGTTACCTTAAGAGTGAAAGCTTGACTATTACCACTGCTCTTAAGTACCTGTAGCCTATCATTTGCATACAATGCATTTTCTGTGACGATAACGAGCTTTTATGAGTTGCACAGAACTCTGCTGAAAGAGATCTCTGTAAACGTTATTTCCTCTGCCATTCCAAACCTAGAATTGCTTTCAAGCCTAGAAGTAAATATAGAAAAAAGTGTAGGACATTGTCTGCTGCATCCAGGAAGATATGACACCTAAAACACAAAATGTCTAAACAAAAGGTTCTGATCTAAATGCATAAAAAATATTTGCACATGAAATATTGAAGAAAGGTGTTTATTTTGAAGGTGGTTGGATTTATAGAAGCAGGATCACCAAACTGTCTCCCTCAACTAGCCTGTTCCTATTGCATTCAACATGGAAGTGAGTGTGGGGTGGAACTGCCTCCCCTCGCTCATTCGTATTGTGGTCTGTGTCTGCCTGAAGCAGCCGTCGGCAAAACTGGCCACGATACTGACACAGATCCCAGAAAGGGGACGTCTTCATCCGACTGGTGGAAAGCAACAGTGAGACACTCTCCAGGGAGGCCAAGCCGTCCACGGCTGGCCTACTGTTTAGGGAAGCTCAGAAACAAGCTGTGCATAATGCCCAGAATTGTAGTGTGGGAGCTCAAATACCATCGCCATTCTTCTGGCAGTTCCTGCAATAATCCATATATAGGGCATATTTCTCTTCATTAATGTTTACTAAAGTTTGCAAAGTGCTGTTTATAAAGTCTATTTTTAATGCATTTCTTGCAAAAAAAGGCAAGACTGCAAAATGAGACATTGATTACAGAAATCCTTATCCTTGTATACACATACAAATTTACTATACAGTCCATAATAAAAATAATGTGTGGGTTATACACACATATATACATATAATGAACAATAGTCTCCATTAAAGAAAAAGAAAAAAACTACAGAAAAGGGAGTTTTCATTACCATTAAAAAAAAAAAAAAAAAAACTGTTTGAGATTGTAATAGTGATATATTGTAATATAAAAGGTGGCTCTTTTGTACAGACACATTAACTGAAACTGCTTGCCCCCAGCAGGGTTGCAGCAAACAAGAGTCTAACTCAAGGTGCAAGGCTGGAGAGGGAGGGGACACACCCCAGGGAGGACACCAGTCTGCTGCAAGCCATCCCAAGCAGGACTCAAACCCAAGACCCACTAGAGAGCAGGCCCCAGACAAACCCGCTGTGCCACCACACCCCTTCCATCCAGATCAATGTAAGTGAAAAGACAAACTTGTTGGTCACGGATGACACTTTTGTTAAACTGGTTGTCTCTTGTAAACAATGCTACATAATGTATTTATTCCTGAATAAGTTAACTTGTACAGCACAAAGTTGTGAAGGGATGGTGATATTGTTACTCAGGGTGATTAGTCAGTCAAGGCTTTTTTGGATTCCATTTTCAAGGCTTCCAGTTCTACAGCAAACCCAAGAACTTGGATGCAAATATTTCCAGTTTGTTATTCTGAAATCATTTCCGGTTCAGTATTTTTTCACAAAGAGATTAATGAAGTCTCCATTCTGTTGTGTGTATTTCAACAATAAATTAAGAACATATTATCCATCCTGTAAAGTTTGTCACTTTTGTCTAAAGTGGCCCTTTAAATTTAATTTCAATGGTGATAAACCCTTTGGAAATTTTAATTATGTGCTCTTATAACCACTGATTTACAGTCATTGTTATTGAATTTGTTGTTGTTTGCTGTTGTTGTTACCAATAAATTTGCAACTTTATGTTGCCCCTAGTGAGTGAATGTCTGTGTGCTATTGCACTGTGATGGACTGACACCCAATCTAGGTTGTCCCTCGCCTCACACCCTGTGCTTCCGTAATAGGTGATCACCAAGACCCCAACCCTCTAACTGGATAATTGGTTATGGATGGATGGATGGATATGTCAACCAAGAGAATAATACAAAACAAATATGTCCACATATAAAATGTGGCCAGATGTGTAAGACATGTTTGTCTTGTTGTGCACTAGATCAAAGATCAATTTACACACCCTACACAAGCAAAGGCAGGCCTCCCGATTTAAATGGCAGTGTAGCTGCTGTGGTAAAGAAGGTAGTTATTCACACACTGCTGCCGCAATAAGCTTCCTGCAGGTTGTTACTTGGCTACATTACGGCAGTGCACCCATTTCCCACATTCAAAAATAATCTCTTTGTACAGCATTGATCTCACTCAGAATTTCATGAGTTGTAGAAAAAAAGAAAAACAGACATTTAGACATATTCTTAAGACAAGCTGGCTGAGTATTAATATTACCTTAATTCAAACGACAGTAATTTTTACTTTTTAAATTTTTTCAGTTACTTTTTAATCTTTATTTACCCATGTAAACAGAACAGCATTTTTACTGGTGCAGTACGTTAGCAGTTTACTGAAGAGTAATACAGCTGGGATTTGAAGTGTCTGCCTTTAGATTACAAGGCAACACCACTAATCACTACATAACCTGGTGGCCCATATGCATTTATCTTGTAGCAGTAATCAAATCAAGGTGATTACAAATCTAGGTGATATAAACATTTAATTGAAAGTGTTTAACCAATACCTGAATGCACTAATTTATTTTATCTCTCTTAGCTGCTAGTACTCCTAAAAGAGATACTCAGTACTTTGCTACATGTTCCACAGATCAAAAAGTTATGGTAGGAAAGAACTTTTATTAGACCTATATTCAATGCAAAGACTACATGACAGATTATGACTGCATTGTTCTTGTACCACTAAGTGAGACCGTTACTTGAATGATAACCATAACGCAAAGGTAACGTGGATACTGTGAGGATAAATATAGACTACTTTCATCTTCTGGAGCTGCATCATCATTTGCTCCATGGATTGGTCTGCTCATGGGCGTGAGACACTGAGATCACTGTTGGTGTTTGCTTGGAAATCTGGATGCAAAAGAGAAGAGGGAACAAAGAATAGCTTGAGTACATAGCTAATAAAATGCATCAAAGTATTACTTGAATGAATTTAACAAAAGTCCAGTCCTGGAACTCATCTAAAAGATGATGATATATGGGGTGGGTAGAAGAATGTGATTATGGGTGGAGGGAAGAACAAGTGAATGATTTATGAACTGATTCATTAGGACATGCAATATTTAAATGTTCTTCCTCCCAAAAAGGGAAAGATATCTCCTCCTTTCTCATATAATGTAAACCACATGATACTGTTGCACTTTATTTTTTTTCTCTCTTTACATTTCTGTACTGAGATGTCTCCCTCCGAATTGTTAGAGGTTCACCGAATAGGCTTCTGCGTGGAGAAAAGACCTGACAGTCTTTCTGTTCACCCATAGACAATAACTTTTGCTCTCATTAACACATCAAAATTTCTGTACCGTACACATTATACAATGTAAAACATGCAAGGATTTCTTGGCGAATTCAAGTCATGTAAAATGTTTACTTGTTCTTCCGTTTTATAACTCGAAGCAGCTGTAAGTCTGTCTGATGAAAGTTTGCTTGGTAACATAGTATCCGTTAACATTTTCTGGTGGCTCTCTGGTTCAGCATTTACATTGCCATGTTGTTCCCATGGCAATGGCAGTTTTCATTACTTCCTCATTTAAATGTGGTTTAAGCATTTTGCAAAAAAAAAAAAAAAAAGTTTCCTTCCCAAAGCAAGCTCTGCTTCACAAATGATGAGTCCATCTTATTCTCTATTCCTTTTCTCCATTTTAAAACACATCCCCACTATGTGATGCAATACCCTGAAAAACGGTCGATAACATGCTACAAGGAAGGACACCTGACGTGATCTGGATGTTTTCTCCAAGTCTGAAGTAAATTTTTTGGTGTAAATGCTCCAATGTCCTGTGGAAGACTTACGTAGAACTCAAAAAACAGACAGCCAGACATCATTTTACCTGACAGCTGATTTCTCCTATGCATAGTAATATTTGTACACTAAACTGGAGGTCCATCAACTCAATAATCTGTTGTATTCATCAAAAGTATGGACTCTTGATGCACAGCACAAAACTGACATTAAGGCAATTACTTGGTGTTCCTATATTTCCAGCCAAGTGAAGTAGCTGAGGGAAGCAGAACATTATAAACTGAATATATATGAAAACTATAAAGTACAACATTCATTGATGGTTTAACAACATCGATAACATCCTCCCACCCCTTTGTAATAAAAATGCATTATTTATGCCACTTAAAATCTGCAGTTTATGTGTTGCATAAGCAGTGTCTACTCACATGCCAGCTCAAATGTAATTTATGCACTTCATAACATGGATGATTCACTCTTTTAGGTAGATGTTTAAAGGGGAATAATAGTATTTGAGTGTACTGTACTTGAAAAGGCACAAACTCTGAGTGATATCACTCCAAATTGGCTTCTTTTCAGTTTTCACTAGGATCAAAGGTCAGAACTTTTTTTTTTTTTTTTTCCAACCCCAGCATTTCACTATCCTCCATCATTCATTTTGTAAGAGTCTTCTGTTTCAGCCTCCCTTCCCACATTCGTCTCACTTTAATGATGTTCTGGATTCAGTGTGGATCCTGTGAGGTGAAGGGAAGCACCAGGACCACATGACAGCAACTCACTTCTGAAGTGGAATCAAGGGCAGATCTGAAAACTCCTGAGAGCTGCTGTGCACTGTTAGTATGATTTATGTGGCAGGTCACAATACCATAACATATTTTTGGAAACTCAGAAATTGATAGTATTGGTAAGTGTTCCAATTGATCTTGTTCGTTCTTATTAAACTGAGCAAATGTTAGTAATGTGTGCTCCAAGGTTCAGAGAAAAACCCCATCAGTCTTGTCATCATTTTAAACAGTCAGTGACATAAAACTTTCATTCAGTTTTAATTTGTGTTTGACATTCTGTATATCCAGTGACACTTGCAAGTCTTTGTTCTGGCATTCATGTCAAAACATTAATAGAAAATGAAAGTTCTCCTTCCTCTTTTAAGGAAGCCATCAATTACAAAAGGTTTTCAGATTTCATAAGAAAATAACATATATTTCAAGAAATCAAATTTTTAAGATGTTTTAAAATTATCGGTTAGCTGACTGCCAGTGTCATCTCACAATGTTCAGTGGAACCCAGATTGTTTATGTTTTATTGCTGGATGGACATTGAGAGCAGCACATACTGTATATCCACTATGGCATAGGCAGCACCAAGAATTGATCACCCTGAGTTATGGTGGAGTTCACACCATGTGAATAAACCACAAATACATTATTAGTAGGAACACCAGGATCTTGTTTGATTTGCAGAGCAAATATCATTTTCAGGGTATCGTGACTGTACACTGATGTCCATGAGGGCAGTATGTGCAAAATACTGACTGGCAGTTAATGCAACCCTGTTTTGACCGTCCATCTGAAACATTGACAACCTACTGTTATTATATTGCATTTATGACTTCTGGTGAGCACTGGGCTGCTGTGTGGTCACCTGCCAATACAGGTAAGTAGGCACCTTTTCACAGCTGAATTGATATTGCAATGTGGCTTTCCAGATGAGGTGGAATGGGCACTGTGAAAATGAAAAAGATGGAGCATGATGAAGTCCTGGTCCCGGCGAAGTGCCACGACTCGCCATGACCCAGATTGTGGACGATCATTAGTGGACCTCGCTTGGCTCTTCTGAGGGCCCTTGCCAGGTTAGACCCCCTCCAGGCTGCAAGTCATAGCTCGGTGACTTAATTTAACCTTCATACTGATGGTCTCAAAGACACACTCAGGATAAGCTGGGTATATTGGCCCCATCTGTATCTATCCTGATTTTTACCAGACTTGACATTTAACAAGTTTAATAACCTCATCACTGGCACAAAATCACCTCTCTGACTAATGAGGTGATGTAGCACTTATGCCACAGTGAAAGGCATCCGAATGTAGCATGGTCAGTCATTAAAGATCAATTCATCAAAATGACAGCAAAATGAAGGGATATAAAAACAACATCTTTATACTTTTTTGCATACAAATAAATGTGCAGAAAGAAAGTGAAATGAACTTTGAAATAAAATATTAAATCATACACCAGCTATCTTCTTTTTTATTCCCCTCCCCCCTTTTTTGATGGAAGGATAAATGGAAAACACAATCATACATAATTTATGAAATTGCTTCTCTATGAGACTATATATTTTAATAGCCAGGTGTCATTTCTGATCAAGCAAGATTAAACAGGTCTAATACCACCAATAGGTGCAGACTGGGGAGAAATAAATGTGTACTGACACAAAACTGTATTAATAGTGAGGCTTTATCTCAGAGGCAGAAAGGATAAATGAGTGATGTTATTGTTGGTGATAAATCCAAAAGTGGTGGTTCCCCCTCGGTTGTTTGTGTGTGTGCGCTTCTGTTCTCAAAATATTACACATATTTTTCTTAAAAAAAAAAAAACAAAAAAAAAAACAACATGGAATCAGAGCACAGAAGGTTTAAAAATTTTAATGGTGCCATGCCATCATTCTGTTAAAATAGAACGATTGACATAAATGGGCAAGAGGTAGTGTTGTGTTTAGGGTTTGTAGTTATTATTATTAGTGTTTAGGGTTTGTAGTTATTATTATTATTATTATTATTCTTACTTGTCATTTTTTAAATATATTTTTAGCAACATGACATTCCTCTAGTTAAGTACCCTGCCTTGATCAAGTTACTTATATCGAAATCATACGTGAAACATACCCTACTCTCGACATGGGGGAATCAGTACAAACTTAAACATCAAACTTTCACATTATTAAGGCAAGCAGTATACTCATCAAAATTCAGACTGAATAGAAACTACACAAGCTATATTGATAGTCGTATAACACAATTTTTTAGAAATGAATAATGGAACTGTTAGGTTTCCAATCAATTGTAAATAAGCCAGTGTTTGGAGTCAAACTGGTATGTATTGTATGTATTCGATGATAATATTTTTTCTCTATTCCTGACAAATTCCTGGTGAATTTGTTTTTGGTAGTTGTTTTGTCTGGTAGTTTTAGCACTTCGGAAAGAGTGTTTTGCTCATTATCTCAAGACTGAATTACTTTTACCTGTGATCCCGCTGAGCTGTTTTGATTTATGAAGTGAATTTCCATTGTAATTTCTAGGTTGGGTAAATGATTTTGCCATAGTTCTCCACTATATCATTTAGCTTTCAATTAACAGAGTCTTTTATGTGGCACTCCATAAACGTGAACTTTGATAGCAATGACAATCCATGATATACAGTCACCAGGTCACTGAGCCCTCCCACAGCAGGTACACTCTTTATGTTCGGGGGAAATTAATAAAGCAAAACAGGAAAAAAAAAAAAAAAAAACTATAACGTTAAATGTGTCCTACTTTCCATCCATCAGTAGATAAGTTTAATTGGAAATTGTGGTCACTGCTGTTGGTGAGCAGTAGTGGTGTACTTGCATTTATTTCAGGGCTGCAGTATTAGGAACACTGCATTTTATTTTTCTTTCAGGCTGGGTTCATGGTACATGACTTTTTTCAACTTTCAACAACAGAGAAAACCTGAAATGAAAAGACCATCCTGGAATTTCTTGTTTCTTTAAGTTAGTTGCAGGTACAGTAGTGAATACTGCACTAAAAGGGTATCACATCTGGCAATTTGTGTGCAGTCTAAAAAAGATTGAAAGAAAATGCAAGAAAATGCTTGTGGGTCACAAAGCATTGTAATCTTACTGATAAGGGTACACACAGTACAAAAATATAAAAATTGTTTAGAACCCAGCCAGACCATAGTTATCTAAATCTGACTACAGTGAGTGTTTCCTGTATCTTTAAGAGGAGACATTGACACGAGAGGATTTTGAAACTAACTTAAGCTTAAAAGACGAAAAAGCATTGATTAACCATTAATCAAACTCTTGCTGAGAATAAAAATGCACTTACAATAAGAATTCAGTTAGCATAATACCATCCAGCTGTTCACTATCCAAATGGGTAGCAAATATTTCTTTACAAATTAGCTTGCACCACAAAATTTCTAATTAAGTGATTTGAGATCCTCGAAGTGAAATGAGAAAGGAGAAATTCCTGTGTTTTTAGAGGTCCGTTGTTCTTTATAGTCAGTGTCTACTCCTCACGCAGAATGCAATGCTTTTGTGATTTAATCTCTGGGAAAAAAGAGAAAAATTCATGCAAAATGCTTAAATCAGCCTAGGTATGGTAAAAGAAGTTAAAAGTTTTTTAAAAAGTAAGTTAAATTCATAACTCATATTTGTTAAGGTTACAGTATGTGTGTGAACATTTAATCTCAATGCTTGTTTCAGACATGTTAAAATTTTTTGTAAAATTTTTCAACACATAATGACATCTGTTCCTGTGTTCCTGGTTAAAAGTGACTGATGTGATGTTGTTGTGATCTATAAAAAAAAAGACTAAAAGTAAAATTCATGGTGTTGACATCACAATTGAATTTCTAAAAATCTTATGAGAAAAAATGAACTCACATTTTGTGTTGTGAGGGCAAATTTCAGTATATCCTATCAAGCACATGAGTGGCAGTATGTAAATTTTGACATTCATCTTACACAAGTATTTACTGTATTTGTAGACCATGATATTGGTTTTTACATCTTTCAGGTACATCTCCCTCTGTTGTGTGTTCATAAAAAGGAAATGTTTGTATTTCTGGGCAGTATGTGTGTCTATGAACACAAATTTTGAGGAGAGTCAAGCCCTATCTTTTGTTGCCAACAGTGCAGGAGGAAGCTCAAGCTTGTTTCTTCAGACTGTCTCCAGCATGGTCAGTTTTCTTAAGATCAGCTGTCATCTCAAGCAAGAGAGAAATATTTTGAATTTTCCCCTGTCCATCCACCAACACATTTGCTGGTATACACCTGTACGTTTTAAGCATAGCTGGTCCTGGCATTGTATGCGCTGCATGTTTCTGTGTTGAATTTTTTGGTTTATTTAGCCGGTATTTTTTGAGGACAGCAACATTTGAGAAGGATAAGGTGGTCATCTACAGCAACCTCAGGACCTGGACTGTAAATGATTGCCAGGCACTCAACCCACATGTCCCAGACATCTCTGACTGCTACAAGTTGTCCCAGTGACAGGCAGGTCAAATGTCTCTATTGTCAAGTCAAAGATCTGGAGTGATATAGTCCAAAATATCCTGACCAGACGTGGTATGCAATAATATAGTGGTCTTTCGCTACTCATATACACCAGATACAATCAAAATAAGCGCTATGTTTCTCTGTGATCCACCACCTTCCAGCTATTGCTGTATCCACATCCAAATTTGTCATGACTTTTAAGGGGGTTGAAAGCCACAACTCTATCATTCATTGCCTTAGTGGTGCCATATTTCTCTTCAACTATTTATTCTCCACCAGTTGACTCAAGGTCTAGATCATATTCAGTGCTATTAGGTAATTCAGAGACTTCATCTTCTACCTGTTCTTTAGGTTCACTTTTTTCCTGGCCTCTTTCTTCCTCACCAGGAAGGTACACTCTGCTCTTATTATGGTCTCACTCATTACTGTTCTTACAGCCTATCAAAACCACCCAGAAACACCACAGATGTACAACTACAATGCATGAATAAAACCCATAAACTTCACATTGACCATTATTTTTATTTGTTCCAACTCCTTCTGTTGAGGATGTCATGAAACCTTATGGGAATCAGATGGAAGAAGTCATATGCATTATAGAAAAACTTTGTAAATCAGCCAGATTTAGCTGGAACAAAATAGGAGTTGTGTCTCATTTCTATTTGTGAATGAAGTTGCCACCTCATAGTCATCATTTTGAGAATAGCAAGTCAAAAACATGTTTGTGCACCACAGCGTTTTGCTGTGTCTTCTTCATTTGACAGGCAATTAAATGCTGCGCGGGGTTAATGATCCCCAACATCCGAAACGGTCGTCCGTGCAATCAGTTCCATTGTTCACCATCATCATCAGCCTGACAGCATAGAATAGTTTATTATTCCACTAATACACTCAAAAGAGAAACATGACATATCACAGCAAAGACAAGGCTAGTGTACAAATCATGTGGCATTATGGCAAATGTTATTGCACAGGATCTACCCAAGATGAGCAGTGTAAATGGATCCAGCTGAACGAACAGAACCGATTTGATTGAAAAAACCAGATGTCTCATAGCTCTGTATTTACAATAACTTAAACATAACAATAGGTTTTTAACCTTGATGTAAATGCATTACATAAAACGCTAACAGAAAAACTTCCAGCACATTTTTGGGCTTGTGGCATACGCGTTCAGTATTTCTATCTGTTACATTATCTGGTGGTACATTCATCAACATCAAGTAAATAGCCTTTGCTTTCCATTTATGGAGTCTGGATATGGCGTTCAGTCACTTCAAAGCAATTAGCCAGAAAAATCTATGAAGTTATATGTCAATGTCAATAATCAATACACTGTGCTGTAATGTTAAAAAAAGAGGGAGGATATCCATTAATTTTATCAAGGACACTACCCAACGTAATTTTTCTTTTTTTTTTTTTGTGTGTATTTATTCCTTTGTTGGGGGCGCGGTGGCGCAGTGGGTTGGACTGGGTCCTGCTCTCCAGTGGGTCTGGGGTTCGAGTCCCGCTTGGGGTGCCTTGCGACGGACTGGCGTCCCGTCCTGGGTGTGTCCCCTTACGCCCTGTGTTGCCGGGTTAGGCTCCGGTTCCCCGTGACCCCGTGGGGGACAAGCGGTTCGGAAAATGTGTGTGTGTGTGTATTCCTTTGTTTTTTTATTTTCAGGAGTGCGGTGCCATTTCTGTTCTGGGTTTGGATATGTGAATATGCAAGTGTGGCATGGTGGGGCCTACATTTGGGTGCCAAGCTGGACTATGGAACAGCACGGAACAGCATCCTTGGAACACTGCTGTCGTTCTCTCTGTAGGGAGCCTGGCAGAAACACATGCCTGGGAATTATAGCCGTGGGTGAAATTAACACTGTCTTTGATGTCGGTCTACCGTTTTTCTTTGTTTCATCCATTGTCTTTAATATTGTTTACTTTTTACATGCATTTTATTATAATTACAATTATCGCATGCCATGCAATATGCACATTTTCTGCCAATCCCCACAGCAACAAAGCTGTTGTAAATTACTGTAAATATTTGTCACAAAAGCAATTTATAGTTTACAAGGTGACACAAGGTCTTTGAAAAATGAACTCAAAAGGTTTACTTTTGATTACCGAAGTCCAGGAAAAGCCAGACTGAAGAGGTGACTTTGGTTAAATTAGGAGTAATGTGCTGTTAAGGAAACTGCTTTTAATGTTTTTTTTTTTTTTTTTTTTCTTTTTTTAAGCATTCAATACCTCTGATATGTTTTACTTCACTTTTTTGTTTTTCTTACAGGCATTGATTTTTATACCACATTTGATTACCTTTGCAGATGAAAAATGGGCAGTGTGTGTGTGTGTGTGTGTTGCAACTTCAAGGGATTTCTGGCAGTGTAAACCAATGCTGGGCCTGGAGTTGGCCCCATCTACCCTATCTGGCATTTCATTGTCTGCCGAAAGACTGCAGTTGTCTGGAGCTGCAATGGACGTGTTCATTGAAAAATACAAGACTACAAGACAGAAGACTGAAAATACTAAGATAATTACATCTGAACAACTCTGAGTTTTATCTTTGTTCATAGATATCAAGTGGCACACAACTTGATTTCTTTTTCGGATGGTTACATGCCTGTAGTATATTTTCATAAGACTTATCCAATAAAAAAAATATGGTGTTGTAGGTACTTGTCAGCCAAATAACCAAGATCTTGATAACATGGATCCCCTGCGGCAAATTTATATTCCATAAAAAACATCTTAATCCAATTAAAATGTCCTTCACAGTGGATAGTGATTAAATACATTGTGAAGGTGAACTGTTTGATGTGAAGAGCATTTCTTACATCTCAGTTTATAGTAGTCCACTGTATTCTACATGAAGGACAGGTTTTCTGTTGTTGTTGTTTTGTTTTAGTGAAAAGCAGTTGATCACACAGTCAGTGCTGATTAGTGCAGCCATGTTAACTATGTACTATTGTCTCAATATATCTCTTCTACATGTATTTCAGGGATAAAAGTCCATTCTGAAATTGCAGGGTACTCAAAAAAAAAATCTTAATAATACAATAATTTTAAACAGTTTAAAGTATTTTGTACATTTATATTCTCTAAGTTGCATGTGGCTTTGCAGAAAAGCACATGGTAAACGCATAAATGCAAATATGCACATCTTGTCTAAATATCCTTTGAAAACTACGTGCACATAGTATAGTGTGCGCATATTTTATTTTTTCAATGTGGAGATTAGGCTGTAGCATTCTTTTAGTTCATCCATGTAATTATATTTTTCAAATTTGCTACATCTTAATGCATGTAAGGAGCTTGTAAAGCTTTGATCATATACAATTTATTTCCTTCAAAGTATATCACAGCGAAGTACATGTGTTTTTCACAGACATGTGTTTATGATACCCTTCTTTCTTAATCTTCAGTTTTACATAATATAATGCTCATTTTCAACCTCTGCAGCAAAGGGAGGCTATTGGCTCTGCTTTTGTAGACAGCATATTATTTATTATAAATGTGCCATTGCCGTCTCTTTGGGACCGGCCAAGTTAACACTCAGTGCTCACCTTAAACCCCATATCAAACAGTAGCAGCTGCAGAAGAGCCTGAAGCCACTTCAGCGTAATCCAATTCGATTGGTCGTCAGTGTAGGCGATGCAGGATGCTGGGACATTATGTGAAAAGATAAACCCTTTTACTCAGCATTAGAGGCAAGGTTAATCATCCCATATCTGACACCACCCCACAGAAGAAAATAATTAATTTAATACCAGGCACACTATTTGCTCACTATAAGGCTCCATTCATTTAACCGAGCATCCTCAAGCTTGTTCACTGAAAATGGGTAAGAAATGGAGCAAAACAAAAATTAATGCCGGAGAGTGTCAGGCTGCCAGAAGGGTAACAGTGCATATCTCACAAAATTATTATTTTATTTTATTTTATTTTATTTATTTATTTTTTATTTTTTATTTTTTTTTTAAGGGGGGTGCAGTGGGTTGGACCGGGTCCTGCTCTCCAGTGGGTCTGGGGTTTGAGTCCCGCTTGGGGTGCCTTGTGACGGACTGGCGTCCCGTCCTGGGTGTGTCCCCTCCCCCTCCGGCCTTCCGCCCTGTGTTGCTGGGTGGGCTCCGGTTCCCCGCGACCCCGTATGAGACAAGCGGTTCAGAAAGTGTGTGTGCGTGCGTGCGTGCGTGCGTGCGTGCGTGCGTGTATTTTATTTTATTTGGGGGGCTTGGTGGCACAGCAGGTTTGGCCAGCGCCAGCTCTGTGGTAGGTCTAGGGTTCGAGTCTTGCTTGGGGTGCCTTGTGGCGGACTGGTGTCCCATCCAGGGTGTTTCCCCTTCCACCCCCAGCCTTGCTCCTTGTGCTGCTGGGTTAGGCTCTGGCTTGCCTCGACCCCGTTCGGGACAAGCGGTTGTACACATTAGGTATTTTATTTTATTTTATTTTATGTTAATGATTTGACCTTTTTACACGATTATGACTTCCAACATATGTAGTCTATGTTAAAGACACATCTTACACCATATCGCTCTTTGTATTGTTCTCTGAGATGTATGTTGCTTTGGAGAAAAGTATCTGCTAAATGAATAAATGTAAATGTAACATGCATTCTTGCCTTGAATAAGATACATCAGTGGCCACCATTGCATAACTACCGCTGATGAGATTCTCTCTCACAGTGGATTTAATTTGGTCTGTTTCAAGTACTTTGCTAGAATTTCAGTACAGTTTAATTAGCTGGTTTTGCTTTGAAGGAAGTCCTGCAGATCACAGAGGGCGCTTTGTCCTTTTCTACATTGCTGATACATGCAATTCAGCATTTTCAACAACACCTGAAAGTGGCTTAAAGTTCTCCATTTGGCTGTTTTGTGGCATACAGATCTAGGCATCTGTCATTTCCTGTGTCAATCTGTGATGGCTAAAGTCCACTCTGTCAGCCTCTTCTTTATATTTCCAAAGTATCTGAATAGTCCACCAAGCCTTGTGACAGAAATTCAGACATTGATCATAGGAACAAAGTCTTAGAGTCAAAGAAAATGATGGAGGATCAAGAAGTCTTCTGCGGTACTTGATGGCCCTCTACCACACACAGAGAATGTTTTCATTCCAAATGTCAATCAAAGCAGGAAATTAACTCAGTCAAATATGACACTGGTGCAAATTAAGAAAATTTCTTGTATATTCACTCGAACATCAACGGTGGGTAGAGAAATGACCAGCAACAACCATGTAATAGATTGTATCTTTGTATATCCTCAAGGCAACATAAAAGGCATTCTGCTGTTCAGAATCAGTTTTAAAAATTGATTTTCATGCTTCAACTAGTGGAGAGCATTAATTAATGCACCGTTCTGCACTGTTGCCATGGCTTTGGCTGGACATTAATAGCACCCACTTCTTGTCATCAAAGATAACATAGCTTGCATATTTTATTCCTTGCATAATGAACATTTATGCTTTTTAAAAAAATTTTAAAATAGAAATTCATATCTTTGTGTTAATATTGCCCAACTTGTTAAAATGTCTTGGACTCCTTAAGTTTCTGGAATATGAAAGCATGATCTGATTAAAATATTTCTGTCGACAGTCTGTGAATAGATGTAAAGGCAGATATATAGCATGCCTAGATATATGGAAACTTAAGAATCATACATCTGCAACTATATGTCTCATTAATGCACAAATTGTATTCTCTGAGATGTGTGTTGCTTTGGAGAAAAGCGTCTGCTAAATGAATAAATTTAAATGTAAAGTGTTGTAACAGAAAAAGTGATTATCAGAAAATCACAAAACCAGAAAAAAATCTGCATGTACAAACATATGCAGCTTTCAAAACACGGACAGCAGAGCGAGCAGCTGCACCTGCCTTGGCACAAGACCTCATTGTGTTTGTGTTGTGTCCCGAGTGGTGCCTCTTGTTTTGAAATAAAGCAATGCTATCCTGACAAGAGCACATATTCCAGTGCATCTGTATGCGAGGTGTGAGCTAGCGGGAGGTGAAACAATTGTATGAGCTGTGCTGGACTTAACTGACACTTCTGCAAAGGCAGTGCCATGCTAATCCTCTCAATTAATGAACTCCAGCTGCCCCCAGTCGACAAAAATTAGGCATAGTGTTAAGGGCAGCTGGTATAAGAAAATCTATGAAAATGAGAAGGATGTGAGTCTGAAGAAGGTTCAATATATAGTATATATGCACAGTCATTGCTCAGTTAGCATCAGAGTTATGGACCAAAAACATTGCTATTGACATGTACACATATATTCTTACTGCACAATAGCGGGACATACCATCTTAGTTAAACAGCTGAGAAATGACAACATGTAGCCATTTGCATTTAAATTTGTTGAAATAATGCATTAGACATGAAAAATAAGCATGAGTTGTAACCTTAAAATAGCTTCAAGATGTAATTATTTCTTACATTTGTCCATGATCTCATACAATACAAAATCTAAGGCAAATATAATTATAATATATGCTTTAGGTGTTAATCTGAAACTAAACAATATCAATATTTACTCATTTTACACCTGTAAGCAATGCACGTGTACTATGCCACCTACCTGGAGACCAGAATTCTACGTAGGTTGCATAGGTTCGGTTGTAAACATAAACTTTGAAGCATGCTTCTGAATGTGGTCACCAAAGCAAGAATTAGCAAACATGGTCCAAAAATGATGGAACTGTTAAAATGTGCTGCCGTTAACAACATAAGATGTTAAACGTACAGTAACTGTATATGAAGATGCATACAGTAGATGGGGCTTGGAGCAATATGGACAAAGGTACAGTACACAGCCAAAGACTGCTGGACAGGTGGACTCCTCAACTAAAACACCCTTATATTTTTTTTTCTTCAGTCTTGTTTCATCTCAAAGAAATGTACCTGATGACACTAGATCAGCCGTACTTTGAGGAGGCCTTCCAAATGCCTGCTATCTAAGCTTGCACTTAGAGGGGATAGTAGACACTACCTCTTTCAGTTCTCCACGAGGGATCAAACCAATTGTCATCTCTCCCAGCCTACCCTGAATGAGATGGATCTATTGCGGTCTCCTCTGGCTACCTGTAGAAAAAAAAAAAAAATATGGGTGGTCTATCCCAACCCATCAATAATAAATAAATTAGGTGAGCTATTCACCTTGAGGGGGTGCGGTGGCGCAGTGGGTTGGACCACAGTCCTGCTGTCTGGTGGGTCTGCGGTTCGAGTCCCGCTTGGGGTGCCTTGCGACGGACTGGCGTCCCATCCTGGGTGTGTCCCCTCCCCCTCCGGCCTTACGCCCTGTGTTGCCGGGTAGGCTCCGGTTCCCCCGCGACCCCATATGGGACAAGCGGTTCTGAAAATGTGTGTGTGTGTGTGTATTCACCTTGATGAGATCTTCATCTTGATTGCCTTCAATAGATCAGTGCCTGAAATGTATAGGTTTGGGTCTTCAGGTAGTATTGGCAATGTAAATATCACTTTGAAATGACAGGAGCACCACGAACTCTGCTAAGGTGGGAAAGGGCAATCTACCAGCTCTTTCTTTGGTGTTTCAGGAAGGTTGTTTTTTTTTTTTTTTTACTTGGCAGAATGTATTTTTCTTTTTAATTGGTGTATTTTTTAATTTTATACTCAACCCAACCAATAACCATGTTTTCAGATGACCTAATACTGTAATAAAAACCTTAGTTGCCCTACAAACATTGTAATCTAATGTCTATGCCCCTTCCTTGTGGCTACTACTGCACAGCAACAGAGCAAAAAAGGCTGGTGTTTATGCCTTATAGCATGTGATAAGCAGTTTTGAATGACCTTTATGGATAAGATTATTCATGTTTGAAATAAGCATGTTTGCAAGGAAATAGGCAGTAATTTAACTGCGAGGGCCTCAGGGTCACTCGGCTTGCCGAAGAGCTCTTCCCAAGTGAAGGCTGATTGCTGTAGTTCAGATCACAGTTCGATTTTGCAATATGTCATTGGCCTGATTGTTATCAGGATTCCCATAGCAGCGGAACAAATTGTCACAACTCCAGTGAGGGAAACAGGGTTTGAAATTGGCCAGGCCATCTTGACTAGTGTCGTCTGGAGCCTGCAGGCAGGTGCTTCCAGTAGGGCATTTGTTGGTTCTCTAGCCTGTGCTTAACTCTTCTGCACAGTGCCATTTGAGTCACAATGTGAGAAAGAAAGCAAACTGGCATTGAATCTGAGGACCACATGTCCAATGGTTCCTGGAAGGCATGAAGGCATTCTGGACTGGCAGATGTAGCACAGGAATGAAGGTGACAAAATTTGGAGGGAAATCTAAGAATATAATAAGAACATAAACTTGCAACGAACAGGCACCCAATCCAATTTTAAACCTCTTTAAGCCTTATGCTTCCCCAGATTGCATAAGTGGTTACTGAAAATGGATCTATATAAGATTGCAAACATAGTCCCAGAATAGAGTTTTGGATTTTCCTGTCTCTTCGGGAATTTCCCATAAACTGCAATTTTCTTCTTCAGGCATTATTGCTTTGGTAAATTGATCAAAAGACACTACATTTAGCTAACACTTTTCTCCAAAGCGACTCACATTTATACAGTCTTTAATCCATTTATACAGCCGGTTAACGTATAAATGTTCATCCCTGTAAGGTATAAATGTTCATGATCATGCTCGGATCAATCCTTTACACAGCTACTCCTGCAATGTAAGGTAAATGTTTATATGTATCTCAAAAAAGAAAAAAAAAAATACTGGAAGGTGATTAGGAATTGACAATATTCTGGTGATGTTTTATGCAGCTACTTGTGTGATGAACATTAGTGCATATGATGAAGAAACTAACTGTACTTAAGAATCACACATGTGCAGCAATGTCTCTTTCTCCTAATGTAATGCATAAATTGTAGTTTTTATGAGACGTATGTCGCTTTGGAAAAAAGCATCTGCTAAATGAATAAATGTAAATGTAAATGTAAATGTAATTGTACTGGAGCAATGTAGCTTCCTCAAGAGTACTACAGCCAGAGGTGGGATTGAAACCTAAGGCTTGTGGCTTCAAAAGCAACAGTTTGAATCACTACATTACTAGCTGTCCCATTACTTGATATTACTTGATAAGGAAATCAGAAATACACAGGACATTCATTTCAAGTATAATAAAATGTGTGTGAAGCTTAGTTTCTTTAGTTTCTGAATTTACTGTGATATTTTGAGACAGGAATGTAGAAATTTTTAAAGAAATAATGTATCTTCTCCAGGGTGGTACAAGAAGTCAAAATAATAGCAACAGACTTTAACATATTTAAATTTCCATGCCATTAAATATTCTCATGTGAAGAGTAATTAATAAATGTAAATTTTACTGTCTTGGAAATGCCATGGATTGCAGAAGTTCCTATTAAATCAAAACATAAATGTCACAAAGAACTGTTTTATTAATTTCTTTAGAAATATGCTTTATTTTGGAGAACGCATATTACAATTTTCCACTCTTTTAGCTGCACTCCAATCTGTCTGACCCTGCATGCAGTATTTCATTTCTTCTGTTAAATTGATCCTGACATGGTGATTCAGTTCTCTACTTATTCCAGTAAATGATGACAATACTGTAAATCACTGTTGATAGGTCAAGATAGACTGGCTAACTATTCCTCTTTTCAGATCTATGCAAAGAACCTTTGGAAATTCTGGAGTTTAAACACAGATGTCATCATGTTTTTCTAAGTCTAATCAAGCACCAGAACAGCAGTGTGAAACAATTGCAGTGTTATTCATGGTACAGGAAAACATTTTTGGAAACAAAATAGTTGCAAAAGAGCTGGTCTCGCATTCAGTCAAAGTATGAAACTTAATACCCACTTGAGAAAAGTTTTGCTTTCCTTTGAGTTTTTGAACACAAATTTGAATTAATTTTGTATATTTTTAAAACTGTCTGTCATCATTACATATTGTATTATTGTATACTTTTACAGTTTAAAAAAAAAAAATTAAAAAATCACAGCAGTGTGAAATAACATGATATCAGCTGCTACCAAAGTTCGGTTAAAAAGGTACCATAAAGGTGACGAAAACTGAAATGTTGTCAGAAAATGCCACACACCCAAGTTATTAACTGGTGAGGATGATATTTGAGCCCAACAACCCTGTTTGAAGGATCAGCCTTTTTTTCTGGGCATACAAAAGTGACAGAGTTGTACAGTATCTTCTCTCGTCTACTGACAGAAACATCACTCTTCTTCCGGCTCTTTTTCTTTTCTTTCCTCCCCTTTATTCTTAATCCTTTTTTCTTTTCATTATTTAATACAGGGAGCCTACACTGTGAACCCTGCATGAACCCTTTATTCCAGCATTTATTATTTACTCATCTCCTACATGCTGCTTCTTTGCTTTTCCCTCCCCCCCCCTTGATCTTGCATTGACTTTTTCGGTCTCCCTCCTTCCCCATTCATATAAACACACACACGGAGACACACTCACACAGATACACACACACACCCACAGATGCCCGCACACATGCCAGTCTCCCTCAGCAATGGGGTAATGATTGTATCAGCACTCTCCAGGAGCAAATAGGGAGCAGTGCCCAGACTGCGGAGCTGTAGGCTTCGCTCATCAGAGCCCGCAGAAGACCACTCAAGCCCTCGCTCCATGCTTGTATGGGTGATTACAGAGGAAGAGAAAAAAACCTCTACTCCCTCTCGGAGAGGGGCTGATAACTCTCTGGTCCTCAGCCAATTTGAACAGCATGTGCAATGAGAGTGGGAGGTGCTGTCGGAAGGGGAACGTGTCCGAAGTGAATTCTCGAATAGCAAATTTTGGATGGCATCGAACTGAAAAGCTAAGTTAGCTGCCAAGGAAGGAAAATAAATAATAAATAGAAACAGAGGTGCCACAAAGATTTACAGCCCCCCCCCATCACCACCCTTAAGAAAATAAATAAATTAATTAAGAAATAGATTATTTTAAAAAATCATATCCGCCAACTGGACACTAAGATGCCTCTTACTTGATTTTGCAGCACGATCATTGACTAACATTCCAAGAATGACCTCTTACTGTGTGATAGATAAAAATTAAAGCTGGGGGGAAGAAAACAGCAGTGACAGGACGATTTGCAGAGAGAAAAAGCTTTGGCACCCTCTGGTGTTAACTTCACTCTCCGGTTTGATCTTTTTCTGTCACCGATGCCTGCAGAGAAAGCAGAGGAGCCAGCGTCTCGGTCGCGTTGAGACATTTCTCATTCGTTTGCAACTGCCATGACCTACTTTCCATGGAAGCTCAACTGGTTGAGGAGGGTTGGGCTGTGGGGGTGGGGGTGTGCTAGGTGGGGTGGGGGGTGAACACAAGAAATACAGTTGACAGATCAAGAGGAGCAAGTGATTGAATGCGAGTTTAATGTTCCTATCAAGCAGGAGTGTGATGAAAACCCTACTTTCCCGCAAAAACGATAGCTGGAAAACCAAATCTGTCCGGTTTTAATAGAATATCACTCATGTTCCTTAGTGCTGCTGTTTTTTGGTGAGGGTTGGGGTGGGCTGAGAATCGGATTTGAAATCAGCAGGCATTCTTGCAGTTAGAAATAGAAATTCGCCAAATGTGCTACTTTTCTATTTATTTACTTTTTTTGTAAGCAAAAGCTGTTTGTTTTGTCCCGAACTCTACCTGCCGTCTGTGGAGCGGAGGGGCTATCAAAAATGCAAGGCTGACAGGATTTGTATGCTCCTAATCATCTTCTCTGAAACATCCTGACATAATGTCTTCCAGCTGCTACTCTCAAATATTTTCAAATTACGCTCCTTTGTTCGGAGGCACTCCACGCAAACGTACACGGTGCCATTTCAGTCAGCGGAGCCGCCCGCACCGTTCTCTTGACACACATCATTCAGAATTGTTTAGCACAAACGATCGCTCTTTTGTTCTTGTTAATGTTCTTTTTTGTCCGTTTTGATTTGTTTGTTTGTGGCCCTGTTAGCATCTAGCACCTGTTATTGTGCTCACGAGGGTCTAATCATGGCATTGTCTGCCATTGGAACCGTGTCCACATGAGGTGATGGTTGTGTGTGTGGACTCCGATTAATTGGTGGCACCATGCCTCTGCTAGCGATGAGGAGGCCCTGTGACGCACATTTGCCGTCATACCATCCAGCTGCCCTCTGAATCCAGAAACTTTGCTCTTACTGCGGAGCTGACACCAGGTGACACAGGTGCAATCCATCTTCATTGAAAACTCAGAAATTTAACCCCCACCCTGCTGATCTGTCACCCCATTCCAAGTCTATTCTCAAGAGGTGGTCAGCCCCCTCTAGGCAAAGGAATACGTGCGTGCGTGTGTTTATGTGTGTGTGTGTGTGTGTGTGTGTGTGTGTGTGTGTGTGTGTGTGTTGGGGAATGAACCATGCTACATGTGCACTTCAAACAAGGCTCAGAGTACCAGGTACAATGCTCACTGGTGGAATTCAATGAAGCACACCTGAGATTAGCCCCATTAATTTTTCCTGCTGTTCCTCTGGGGGGTTCCTCCCGCTCCCCCGTCCCCCACACCCACAACCTCCCTCTTCACAATAGGTGGGCCCAGGGAAGCTACTGCGCAAGCCAGGCATTCAAATCGCTGCTTTAGCAAGACTCCTCTGCCCTCATCAGCTGGACCTGCAGCCTTGTAAACAGAGAGAAACCCTTGTCACTTAGTCAATATGGACCGGGGAATTGATTCACGCCCCCCTGGGAATCCACCTCTCCCTCCTCGGAAAGAGAGAGAGAGAGAGAGTTAGCAAGAGAAAGAAATGCATCCGCATTCCCTTTGCAAAGCTAATGAGTGTTGACAAAACGCAGCAATCTATTAAAATTCACAGAATCATCATTAGGGATCCCAGTCGTGTCCCTTAAAACTGTGTCCCCTGGCTGCGAAACAACAGCTTCTTCCCAGAATCAATAGCAACATTCTACCAGAATGATGCGCTAACACTGTGATGTGACTCATTACGGTAACCATAGGGACATAAGGACATTGAGAAACTATTGCATCAATTTCATTTTTTTCCACTTATGACATTGAACACGTCACTTGAAGGTCTTTCTTTTAATTTAATTTTTTTTTTTATTTTATTTTGAAGCAGACAATGTGAAAAGACATTGAAATTTGTAACAACGGATGTTTATGACGAGCAATTACTCCTCATCAGCCATACCGTAGTCTAAAATGCTTTACAATTAAATCTATAGCATAGCACCATTCCTACCATTAAATGCTATGGAATTAGAAGTGAAAAACCATTCACCATCATATTCAAAGGTATTTTTTAAACAGCATTTCTCAGCCATGCCTGCCATTGAGTGCATTTTTTTTTCACTAGAACTTTTTTTTGAAAATGTCAGCTATTTAAAATTTCCCTGAAATCCCAACGTAGTGCTTGTTTGATATTATTAATCTTTTCCTAACCAGACAAAAAATATTAAAGACATAAAAAACCTACATGTAGAGGTAAAAGGATATATTTGTAGCAATAATGCAATGAGGAAGGTACAGAGAAAGTGCTATAAATGAAAGGACAACATTGTGCATGTGTAAGTTCTTTTCAAATTGTTGAAAAAAACTCAAAAACTCACTACAAGGATAGCTTTCTATACCCTATTCATGCGGACATGCAACAGGTAGCATCCACTAGTAGTGTTCCTCTGTATGACACATGGGGACCCGGTGCTCCTGCTGTGACAATGTTTAAAACAATACCACACGAAAACAATGGCAAGAGTTCAGAAAGGTAAACATGGCACTTGTCGAGGGGCTGTTAGTGCCAGTGGAACAGAGACTTACAAAATAATGCCAGACCTTGAATTTAGGGCCTTGGGAAACTGCCTGACGGATGAAGGAGCACCAAGATAGGACAGGTGTGACTAGGTTCATCTTGCTATGTATCCATATCTGTTTATATATACACACATACATATATACATACAGGTGGTCCCCAACTTACGATGGGGTTACATTCCACGAAACCCATCGTAAGATGAAAATATCGTAAATCGAAAATGCATCTAAGACACTTAACCTACCGAACATCATAACTTAATACGTGCGATGACCATTACGGGCTTGCCGCCTTCATGCCGGGCAATTTTCTTGAGTTTCTCCTCAAGAGTAATTGCCCTCCTCTTCTTCCTGCCACCAGTAGCAGAAGATACAGATGGGCATTTCTGTGACATTATGGATGCACAAAACACAACACAGATACAGGGGGGTATCTGTATAGGGACCACGTGGCAGACTGGGAGATGTGGATCGCTGCTGCTGCCCAGCATCGCATAAAAGTATCGCACCACATATTGCTTTCCCGGGAAAAAAATCAAAATTTAAAATTCGAAGTATGGTTTGTAATGAATGTCTATTGACAGCTTACCATCGTAAAGTCAAAAAATAGTAAGTCGAATCATAGTCAAAGAGCAACTGTATCTGTTTACATATTTCATCATGGTATGTTGACTCTTAAAATGAATAAAATAAGCATTTCTTATTAAATTTTTTTCTGTTTTTAATTTTCTAGACTAGCTTCCAAGAACATATTTTCTCAAAGGGTTTACCTTCAAATGAAGCATTCTGATTTCCAAGTTCAGCACAGTGGATCTTGCAAAGATCTGCCTGTGATTTGTATCTTTAATGCTTTCTACATCAACAATTTCATCAGAATATCCAAAGTTAAATAAACAGTTTCTTGGTCCTTGTCACAGCATTGATTATTGCAATGGTTTTGTGACCCTGTTCTCATCCAGAATTTAAATCACATGCATAGTCAATACTGTAATAGAGTACGTTTTTTAACCTGGAATCCCAGGTAGAGCAGTAGCTAAAGAGGCTTGTTTGGCATGTTGTGTTTTAAAGTCAGGAAGTATTCCCATTTGCAGTGTATAGTTATTCTGTGGATTTTGACATTAGGCCATTTAAGAAATTGTACACATTTTCCATGTTATATAATACGCCTACAAAAAGACCGGAGAATTGATGTTTTCCTTTCAAGACTGTCATACCAGATTTCAAGGAGTATTATAAAATTAGCCTTCTTTTCCATGTGTACAAATTGGAATACCAAAAATTCATTACATTTGACCAAGATGGCATCTTACTTTTCAGTGAAAGAATTACTTTGAACAAAACTGCAGAATATTGCAATTTGTTGCTATGGTAGCCATAACCATAGAAACTGAGGAGAACTTGTGAAAAAAAAATAAATAAAATGTTTCATACATCTGGTCTTGCAATACTTTTGGGGTGGGTGGGCACTGATTACGTAAGCAATGCATCAAGGATTTCTTCACAGGCATTTATGGGGGTGAAATAGAAAAGTTCCACAATGAGTGACGTGATAAAGAAGTATGTCAAAGAAACGTTTTGTAGATCGCTGTTACCAAGGTACCGTAGGAACAGTCAGCAGTTCAATATGTACAATATTCCGATTTTAAGTTTCCTGTGCCAAAACTTCACTGTAAATATAACACATTAAACAGGCATTAATTGCACTGCAATATTTCAGAAGGAAAAGCTACTATTTAAACATCTAAACAAAAATTTCCCCACATTCACCTGTCTTCAAAATCCAATCTATAAAGGAAGACAAGGAGAATGTGGGGAAATTTTTGTTTAGATGTTTAAATAGTAGCTTTTCCTTCTGAAATATTGCAGTGCAATTAATGCCTGTTTAATGTGTTATATTTACAGTGAAGTTTTGGCACAGGAAACTTAAAATTGGAATATAAGGAAGACAAGAAGAATGGCAAATGTTTAGAACAGTGGTTTTCATATAAAATGGGAGACAGTGATAAGAGGCTTTAAAATTCTCCGGAGTCCTGAAATTATTCAGGTGTGTTTCCACCAGAAGCTTTGCTAATGAATATACTATAAAGTTTAATGAAAGGCAGCATTAAACTTCTGTTATTAAAGAGTTTATTATCAGTACCATATCCATGGATAAATTGCAGGTACACAGTGGGGTAACTTATATAAGTATATAAAATATTTTTTTTTCTGATTAAGCAAGACAGCACCTAAATCTGTTTTTCTAATAAGTCAGGCTTAGATGTATTTTCCCTCAGTAGAGCAAAAACTTTTGACAGTTGTTCAGATTATATTTTCTGTTGAGGGGACACATTAGGCCTTAGGTAGGCTTTAAGCTCTTAATAAAACCCTTGCTAACTCCAATTACTATATGTTACCCTTGAAATTAGGGTGGAAGTGCATTACGATTCCTTCTCAACAGTTTCTAAGCAAATATATATACTCTTTAGTTGGAGAAAAACTTCTTAAGTTCTAGAATGTTGCAATTTTACCTTAACATACATTAATAAATAGTCAATTTGCTTCTTGTTCTACTATATTTGTTGTTCAGGTTTAAAAAAAAAATCACTGCTCTAAAACACCTAAAACCTCAAAAACTGTAGGATTCTTCTGAATGAAAATGACAAAATGGTAAACACATTTTATGTGAGATGGTTTCTTTTTATTGCGTTATTTAACTCAGAAATTAAAACTATTTGTATTCAGTCATGAAACTTTCAGCAAAATATTTAAAAAAACTATTGAACTCATTTCTCGTGTATATGTTCAGCACATATCTGCTCACTGTCATTAGGTAAAACTATTTTGTCTGTGAAATGACATACAAATGCATTGTCATATCAAATTATCAGAATATTCAAATATATCTGATTTTGACTTTGTACTCTTCTGTATGTTTTCTTTTTCCTGGACAACTGTGCAGGTTATTGCAAGATATTTATTAATATCATTTAATCTCTCTCACTGATAATTTTTCTACATGCTGTACTGTAAATGCCATGTGAATATGGATCGAGATTTCTGAGTATCATAAAATGGCAGAAAATAGCTATGGTACCACCCATAGTTCATAATGTTATAGCTTTCTTGATTTCACTCCTGGAAATGTCAGTCAGTGTTGACATGTCTTTAGCCTCTTCCTGCAGTCTGGGCCGTATTTACTATCTGGTTTCACACTGTAATTCAGACATGAATTGAAAAGATTTGGTTGGAAATGAAACCACGTGAAAACTTCTTTGTTTTGTCAAGAGTAAAATTGAAGCTGTTCAAAAATCACAATTCTCATTTGCAGTTGTAAGATATAGTTCTATAGAAAAAAAATATGCATTATGTGATAGACTAAGACTCAATTCAAAAATCATTTCTTTCCAGGATAGATTCTGGATCACAAAGACCCTGACTGAATGTGCAGATACTAAATCTGTCTGATTGAATGAGTCAAAGTTGTACTTCCTGCTTGTCCTTGTTTGTGTTTTTAGCTGTTTAGTGCCTTACTTGCACATGGTGAGCACATTGAATACAATCGTGACTTGATTACCAGTGGATTTCAATGAAAATTAATAAATCTCATACCATGATGAAAGTTGTCATAGCATCTGGTACCTTTTTGAAACACTTACAGAAAGGAATATTGTTTCATATAGAATTTTCCAGTTCTATGCAATTATTTACTGCACAAAGTACAATTAAAATTTACATGATTTAGTGAAATGTTACTGTTTCAGTGGTAAATCTCTGTTGTCGGTGGAATTGTAGAACATTACTCTATGATCAAATTTCATCTAAAAAAGTGATGGTTCAGTTAGTTATACACACTTGCGCTTAAAAAGTATTTACATCAACTGTCTCTAAGAGCAATTAAAAGAACTGCACATTTCATTGTGCTGCACAGTATATTTTCACTACTACATTTCATACATTCCTTACTTCACCATTTAACACAAACTTCACAGCTGAAAATTTAGTAGCACTTTCATATGAAAATCATTTTAATTTCATTAACTGCGTGAGATACAGCTGCAATACATGCATGCACATATCACAGATGACTTCCTGTTAGCAAATTATGGCTTGTCCTCAACTATCACATTTGACTTTGAGAAGCACCAGTAAGCTTTTGATTTATTTGTAGACACACTATGAATTTTTAATTATACAATGCACCTTGAACTATTCATCGATAAGTGCATGTTCCGGTTACATTTCGAGCGAGTAGCCAAAGCTTAACGGACTGGCCAAGCATTGAGTATGCTTTGCTCGTGTTTTGACACATCCAATACCGGGTGAAAAAATAACAAGTCAGTCACATATTGATCTTAAATCTGAAGGTAGCATGCCTTATCTGTGATACAGCTTTGCCTGACTTCAGGCAAATACGCATCAGCACTCTGCCAGGCCATGAGATTCAGACCCTAAGAGGAACCGATGTAGAACATACTCATGAGTGCATAACTGTTCACAGAAACATGATGAAATGACCATCAGACCCTGACCGACTTACCATAGACTGTATGATCACAATTTTTCAATATATTTGCAAACCCTGCACGGAAAGAGTAGAGAAGAGTGTAATATCTGCACATCTGTTTTTCTAATTGATAGATCGTCGCAAACCTTGTTTCTGTTTGATGTCTGATTATGATAATATTTTATCATTGAATGATGAAAGCTAAAACAAGGTTGCCAAACAGTGACAAAGAAACAGATGAAGATAGTGACAATATTGACAATAAAAAGTAGATTTTATGAAGACAATCAACTTTTTTTATTTAGCTATTTTTAAGTATAATGGCAGAACAAGGTCACACTGGTTGTCTAGTTGCATTCCCTTCTGTCAAGTTGCTATCAAAACCAGCATGATGTTCAAACAAGGAATGAATGATAGAAGAAAGCTAGAGCCTTGAGTTTGAAAGTGCACCTTAGATAAGCTATGCCAAAACTGCCGATTCACTTAGAAAGTGGTTTTTTCCAAAGAAACCTACAATGACAGATTTGTATACTACAGTACTTACTTAGTTATTTACCACTTTATACAGCAGGGTACTGTATCAATTTGAGGTAACTTGATAAACTTGAACTACAGCACAAGTGGGTATTGAAGCTCGAGTTCTCTGACATGAAGGCATTGGTTGAATAATCACTATGCTACCTGCTTCCCCCACAGTGATGCTGCAAGTTAGTATTTTTCTTTTACTGTAAATAACAGCTCCTTCTCCAATGCACTGCATTTTTAATTAGTTGGATATGAAATGTATTTGTACATTTAATTTAAAAAAAAAGTTCCATATTAAACCCATAAACTTTTCCATAAACTATTCATCATCCCACCACTGACAATGAAACATCAGAGGAGCATGCAGTCTGACATTTACCCATTTGCCGTTAAATCAAACTGAAGCTCTAAGAAGACATTCAGACATTGCTTTGCTTTACTTCACTGGGTCTTCTGTGCTGTAAGTCTGGAGCAGAGGGCTTGGGGGAGAATGATAGGGTTGCTGTAGATGGGCCATTTTCTTTTCCCACTGAGGGAGTACATTTTTAATCCACTGTGTTCAAGCTATTCATTGTCTTCTTTTCCATTGGAGATTTCTCTCCCTTTGATTTTTTTACCATGAGAGACTTGGTCTCTCTTTGTAGTTTTCCTTGTTATGGAATGTTTTCATTTTTATTTAAGTCTTCTACTTCTGTGAATTCTTCACATCATTTCTCCTTGAATTTATATCTTTCTCTTATCAATTTGGCAAGCAATGTAGCTTATACATGCTATTATTTCCATGTGTTTTGAACTTCTGTGTTTAATTAGTTTGCATCTTTAACTACTAAGCCGGTACCCTTTGACTGATGCATAATTTCCTCTTTTTATTGCTTACTGTATATGTATGTTTTGTATAATTTGATTTCTCAATTAATTAACAATTTTTTTTTTTATTATTTTAATAAGCACTGCTCTGGAACCTTCTTTTACTCCACAAGGTTATTGTAAATAAACAAATTAATTCCACTTGTAAACATTATGTCATAGATATAATTTCAATGAAAATAATATTTTATTATAGCTGAGTGCAAAAACATATTAGAGAGATCATGTAAAAAGTATATGCCCCAGAAAAATATAAGAAGACTGCAAAAGTAAAATATTTTTAGGTAGGCTTAATAATTATATTATATGTTGAAAGGTATGCTGTTTTTTTATACATTAATCTTTTGCTTTTCGTTATTGAAAGATTTTTTTTTTCATTAACATCAGAAAGTGGGTATCTCAAATCAATTTTTTCTGTAGTTTTATTAAAAACAATGTCATACTAAGAGTATCTATGTAAAAAGTGTCTGAATGGATACAAGAACGGATAGAGAAATTATCCTTTCAAGGTGCAAGATGGAGGAACTTTTTGCAAGTCTGGGAACCGAATCCGGGACTGTCCATATTTAGTCGCCTGATATTCAGCACTTCTGCTATTGCTTGGCAAACTTGATTGTTTCCCCCAACATCTCTGAGGCTACACATAGTGATCTAGAAGCATGAAGATGGATTGAGACCTGGTGGGGTAAAAATACCATTACCTGGACTGCAGTTTTCTGGCATAGCAAAGAGCAGCACCTGAACTATTCCAGTAATAGTTAGCTAATGGTTTCCTCAGCTGGAAAGGTAAATGCAATTTCAAGGCTAACCAAAGCTCAGTGTAGCATATGTGGTCTTCTGGGGAAAATGACCCTGAACGTGCCGCTGTAGGGGTGGCCTCAAATGAGTCCCTTGAATAATAGAACAAAGCATTCTGGGGCACTACTACTCCAGGTGGGTTCAAATGTTTCCTAAATTGAAAAGTACCATGGGTCAGGTATTTATAGATGGGTGCCTTTCAGAATGGATTCAGAGATGTCCACAGCAAGGCAACGATATTTGTAAGTCCGGGTGATGCTCAAGTGTTGTCAAAGCATGTTCTTTCTTTGCCTCGAAAATGCTGAATAGTTTTGAGAATTTTTTTTAAATTTATTTTTTGGGTTATTTTTAATGTGGATTGGCCTGTGTTTTTCATTCTGATGCAAGACCACATCACTTGGAAGGATAATTTTTGCATTTCACAAGGATCTGCCAAAAATCTGCTAATGTTTATCATTTGTGTCAAACAATACAAATACATCTGAAAAAAATAAGAAAAAGTCAGTTAACATTTAAATTTTGCATTATTTATTTTTTTAATTTTTAGATTTGTTTCTATGTACTCAAAAGAAATACATTTTATATGCAATGCTCTCCCAATTACTTCTAGTCCTTTTAAGTCATCCTGATCCATTACAATAGCTCTATTTGAAAATGAAGGCTGGTGAAATTTTCAGAGCCAGAAGCATTTGTACTTTGGATGTAGATGGGGCACAAATGTATTGGCAAGACATTTTTGGCTGTTTCTGCATACATTATGCAATATCTCTTTTGTTTCATGTTTAAGTAAAACTAAAGAACAGTCTGCATCCCCAGTAAGTAGCCTGTTTTAACACCAAAAAAAAAAAAAAAAAATAGTGTGTAAAAGAGAATCATGCAGTTTTGATCTTGTGCTAATCTGTTTATTTCATGAAGCTGAAGTGTTTTACTGAGATGCATATTCAGTACTGGAGTAGACTAGTAGACCACCGTCTTTGCACCTGAAGTAAAATGCCATTAACCAATTTATACTACACTTGAGCACACTGTAAAAATGAGTAAACTATGTCAAATGTGTGATGATGGTCATTTATTTTCTAGATTAAAATATAAAATTATAAAACTGTTAAAGCAGAAAAAAAAACTGATTTTTATGTAGGTAACACAGGTTGGATAGACATTTTTAATTTGTTCGTTTGCTTGTCCAGGGTAAGGACAGAGTGGGCCAGAGCCTATCCCAGACTTATTGCCTGGCATGAGGCAGGGTGCACCAACTCATTGCAGGGCAATCACACACACTTGTTCTTTCATAAATACACACACCAAGGCCCATTTAGAGTTACCAGTTCACCTGAAACATGTCTCTTTGGACTGAGTGGAAAATGGAAAACTTGGAGGAGGCATGAAAATAGTAAGAACTTGCAAACTGTTGCATTTGAACCCATGCCCAAATGTACAGCTTAGGAGCTGTGAGGCACTAATGCTACCAACAGTACTACTGTGCTACCTAGAGATAACTTCTTTAGCAAAATGTTGCTGTGCTATTTGCTTCATGAACAAGCAAGGGGCACAGTTTGCACCTGCAATACTTTGGAGGGCTGAAAAGGTTTCCTAGGGCTGAATCACAAGCTCACATTTAAGTTAAAAACCTAGAACAAAAAAAAAAAAAAAAAAGAAATAAATACAGCTCCGGCTGAGTTATGTGATATAGTGTTTGGCTATTGAACTCTGCAGGAAGGCTGGCGTTATATCCCTTCATTTCACCCGAATTGCCCTCATAAAATCCCAAAGGCATACTTGAGTACAAGTGCTTTGCAGAGAGCGGGATGTTGACCAAATGTGCAATGAAACATGCTTTTAAGATATCAACCTGAACCACAAAAACTTGGCTAAGGTATTTACTTTCTATACTACATGGATGTTTACTCATTCAAATCAATGCCAAAAATAAAAGTTTTTCAAAGATACTCTTATCAATTAATTGCATGATGCATTAATTCCTCAAGAAAAAAAAATCTGTAGCAAAAGATGTGAAACGAAGACTTTGTACAAATGTGAACAGAATTATTCTGAAGCAATTTAAACACCAGCATGGAACAAACAATGTTTATATCCCCCTGGGATACTCTATGCATTTCCAGTAAATAATGTCCAATTATCATATGGTTCCCCAAGGACTCTACTTTCTTGAATAAAAATTTTCCAATCGCAAAACTTCCATTTTATGGAACACATGGGAAGCCATCTTGATCATGTAATCTTCATCATGTAGAGTATCTCTTAAACCACCACATACTCCGTTTCTTTTCCAGTCCAGTCTTTTCTAGCTGCAGGGAGCGAAAGCATTATTCATGTATGTTGTTCTAATATCTAAAACACAAATGCAGGAACCATCTGTCAGCTCATTTCTTTTTTCCAGTCTCTCTCATTTGAATTTCTTAACTCACTAAAACAGCAAAGAAGATCCGGAATGTCTATCAAGTAATCAAATATTTATAAGGGAAATATACACACACACACACACACACACACACACACATACACACACACACACACACTGCGCCACCACACCCCCTTATAAGGGAAATACTCATTCTCAATAAGAAATTAGAATTTTTTTTTACATTAATACTGCAACTAAAATTCCCTGCGCATGTGCGTTGTGAAGTGTGTTGTGAATGTTGACACTCCATGTTCTGTGTAATATATTAATTTTAATAAGTTTAAAGAACTTATTCCATCCTTTACCTTATTAGATTTTAAATAACTGAAGCACCCATGTGAATTCAACACACTGATAGCTGTGACAGTGAATTACAACAGAATGTACAATATTTATGATTTCTGCTTATGGACTCTGCCACCTGTTGTTTTCTTTTGCAGTTTTTGCTGGAATATACCTGTAAGGTCCTGATGACTGAAAAGTTGAAGGCTTATGGTGTATTACAAAACTATTCTTAGCCTGTGTGTCTTTGAAATCTATCTCCTGCCTTCTGAGAGTTATACTTCAGCAGCATCCATTGAGACATAATAAGACAACTGTCTATTGCTGCACCGCTCAATACTAATGACATCACCCTTACTGAGAAGTCCCATCACTTCAGTCCTTAAAGCGTTACTCACTATTAAAATGAGAGACCTCTAAATCTATGTTGCATCCTACTAGCACCTCTGTCACTTTCTGGCACAAAACCTTGTGTTAGCAAGCTAAAATTGGACATAAGGAGAGTAAAATAAGGGAGGAGGCTTTGAAATGGGCCAAAAAACCTTTGAATCAATCCCAATCTCCATGTCTGTACATGGCTTCGCAGTTTTTGACGGGCAATAGCTCAGTTAAACCAGACTGTACAAAAAATTAAATAATAACATGTCAATATATGTTTACTAAGCCACCATGAGGAATCTGAGACTTCAAAACATTTTGAAAGGATTTTTAAAGCAGTAGCTATCTAACCTGTAGGTGGCATTTGTAAAGTGCAGGGAGCACTATTTGCATTTTGGTCTCTGTAAGTTCTTTTTGTGCATACATTTTGTCCATAAAGTGCCTGTCCTGAAAAAGATGCCTTATACTTCAAGAGGGTGAGAAATGCTAACCACAAACAACAGAATGGAAGTCATTCCACTCCATCATCAACAACCACTTGTTGCAAGTTTGGTCAAGCAACCTAGGGTGCAAGGCTGAAGGGGATACACCTCAGACAGAACACTAGTCCATTACAAGGTACCAAGCAGGACTCAACCCACAGACCCACCAAACAGCAAGGTACTGGATAAATCTGCAGCGCCACCACACACATCAACCCTCCGTATTTATTTTGATATTTAAAAATTTAGTATGGCTTTATGCTAGGAATCTGTGGCATTCAGTTAGGGAGTATATTCTGATTCCCAGGTGCTATAAGAAGCCAAAAACATTAAAGGAACAGAATGACCTCCAGAGACACATACACATTTCCCAGAACATGCTTGACATTGACTGACAGTTATCTTTGCCGACTATTTTTTGAAAACTATAACCTTCAAATCCCAGGGCAGCAGGCACCACAGCGGTTAGAGCTCTAGCCTCTAAAGCTGGTGTTTCCAAGTTCAAATCCCACCCCACTGCAATATCTTTGAGCAAGGTTTCTATTTGGAGTTGCTTTGATAAAAAATTTCTATGCTCTATAAATGAGTTAATAACTATAAACCACTCTGCAGGAAAAAGCATCAGCTAAGTAAATAAAATCAAAACTTCTGGCCGAGCGATGAAAACCATTTCTACATTATTAATAAGCAAACAACACTGATGGCAACAGGTAAGCAAGTAGAGTTCTTATGATATATAAACACCTTTCAAAAGGGTACCAAGAAAGGTGAAGAGGACTTTCAGGAACTCTGAAGTCCTTGTCGCTCCCAGGGCTGAGATTGTAAAATCATCTGATGGAGAAATTGGCCATTGAGACCCTACTGGCATATTACATACTTATGCTTCATGGTCTGACTGGAAATTCAGCCCAAAGGAAAAGGAAAGTAAAGACGACCATGAAAAAGGCAAAGAAAAGAACGATGTCTCCTTTTTAAATTTTTAAAAAGGCAGCCTAACATTCCTTCAAACAGGGAGTTACTAAGTTTTTGCCAGTATTTTCCCTTGCCACTCCAGCAGAATACCTGTGGGTTGAAGTGATAGATATCCTTTGTCTGTCTTTGTAAAACAATTACTCTTAACAGACTAACTTCATTTATCTCCATGGCTCTAGTTTTACATATTAACTTCAGCCTCCTGTCCCTGAATGTAATACCAAAATATTTAGTTTATTCTATGTTAAAATTTTTAAGTACGCATTAAAATGCAAGGAGGCACGGTGGTGCAGTGGGTTGGATGGGTCCTGCTCTCCAGTAGGTCTGGGGTTCAAGTCCCGTTTGGGGTGCCTTGCGACGGACTGGCGTCCCCTCCCCCTCCGGTCTTACGCCCTGTGTTGCCAGGTAGGCTCCGGTTCCCCGTGACCCCATATGGGACAAGCGGTTTCAGAAAGTGTGTGTGTGTGTATTAAAATGCCCCTAATGTGATATACTAATATGATTTTAAGACCTTTCTTCTCCATTTGTTCAACGTTAGGCAATTGTGTGAAACATTGTGTCTTGGTGTGTGGTGAACATTCTTTTTTCTTTTAGACGTTGGTAAACCACAACAACTCTCTGAGTACCAAAGCTATTCATTAAAGTATCATAATAAGTGAGGAAAACCAAACAAATACCATATATAATATTTACAACAGTACACCACATATATCAGCTACACAATTAGCAGAAATCTACATCACCCTCTCAGAGAACGGAAAACCTTTTAAACAGCCTTCTTTCTTTATGAAGGACCGAACCATTTTAGACCGAAAAAGGGTATCATAATAATACAGATCTAAACCAAGTGAATGTTAACCTCAATGGAGCATTTGGGAAGTTTTACTTCAGGATATTTCAACAGCTTTGTGCAGGAATAGAACTTTTCCTTGATGTTCCTGCCCAGAATAATTACAAAATACTAAAAAATTCTTTAAAGCCAGGTCTTAAAGTAAAAAATGCTCATGGGTGAGTAATGCACAGAATTCAAACAATGCACATATTTTGCATAGTAGATGAAGTTTTTTTTTTTTTTTTTAATAAAGGTTTGCATATGACAAGAACATGTAGTTATGTAAGTGTGTGCAGTTTTGAATCGTTGCTAATGACTCAGTGATGGCAAGTGCTTGTTGCTATATCTGAATGTTCAAACTACACAGCACTATATCAGCTGTTATTGATTTTATGCTGCACAGTAGATGGTGCATGGCTGTGGTGTGATGCTGCTATTTTACATGTTCCCAATGGTTTTCAACCCCATATCAAGCACCACTACAGAGCACCATACACTATTTACATGTATTTGACCACAGTACAGAGTACACTTAGAAGGTGACAGGTAGTACAATGGTTACAGCAGACATTTTGCATGCAAAGGACCCAGGTCACATCTCCTTCTGCTCCAGTACCCTAGATACCCTTAAAAGTTATCCAGCTATAAAATGGCTAAATCATTATAAATAGCTAAATTTTTTTGTACAAAATACGCAAATTTAAAAAATTAACAGGGTCAGAATGCTGCATAGTGTTCATCTCCCTTTTCATTCAGTCTGTGAGAGCTGTAAAATTGTTTGGGTTTAATTGTCTGCACCTGGGCATTATGTGCCTAATGAGATCACTTCGGACTGATGACTGCTAGGGAACAATGGGAATGTGTAACTTACCAAACTGCCAGTCCCAGTCACCCAAGAAAATAATAAAGCTCATGTAAAAAAAAAATGTTCTGATTTGAGTTGGTCTGCTTTGCGTAATACCAACCTATTCTGTTGTTTCTGTTTTCAGCTGAATTAGTTTGAAAGGTAAAATGATGGTTTCTGTAGTTTCCTGTTCTTGTAGGTCTGTAGTTTTTTCTATAACCAATAGTCATTTCAGCATGAACACTTAGAAGTATATCACACATGATGTATAATGAAATCCTAAAATGAAAGTGAGTTTAGAAAAGCTTTACTTTTTTTAAATGTTAATGTTTCAACTTGTTCAGTTTACATAATACAATTACAAATTGCAACTGGTTAATTTATTATTCTTAGCCTAAAGACGGTCACGGAATAATGTATGAGTCAAACTATATCAATTAATTGCAAATAACAGGACATAAAATGTTGAAAATTAAAAGTGAAAACAGTTCTGTCTGAGTTATTGTTTGTCCTATTTCCATTTTAGTGTATGAGCAGCCCTTTTAAGAAAAAATAGTCTAGCGCAAAAATGTAAATCTTAAGACAATCAGTTATGAAACCCAAGGAAAGATGTTAACATCCTCAAAATAATGTGCACTCCGGAATATGCTGATTGACCTTTCCTCAAAAGACAACAATGGTCTTCTGGGTTCATATCTTTTCATTTAGTGGGTTCAGTATTGAGGGGGTGTAGCGGTCCAGCAGGTTTGGCGGGGGCCTGCTCTGTGGTGGGTCTGGGGTTCGAGTCCTGCGTGGGGTACCTTGTAGTGGACTGGTGTCCCGTCTAGGGTGTGCCCCCTTTCTCTCTAGCTTTGCATCCTGTGTTGCTGGTTAGGCTCTGGTTTGCCATGACCCTGCTCGGGACAAGCGGTTGTAGATATTGTGTGCGTATTTCAGTATTATTTTTTTCATCTTTACTTAAAATGTTATTCTTTTATAACTGCAATTCTTTAAATTTTTTATCAAAACATAAACTTTACTAATGGCTTGGAGCACAATCAAATGAATTAAAAAAAGCAGTTAAATGATTCAAGGCAACATTTGTTCTTCAGCAAATTAAGAAAAATTTAGTACAATATATATTTTTAAAGAGTTTTTCTATCCAGAGCAACTAGCAAATACGCCACCTATTTACATACTTAGACATTTAGAGTGAAAAAAAAAATGTATTCCCTTCTGAAGGAGAGCGTAACAGTTACGTTATTTTGATTTATACTCTTGCTTAAAAGTAGATTGTGTTATCCCGTAGACTTTCCATTTACCTTAAAATCTCACTGTAAGATATCGCTTCATCTTGTTGTTGCATTTTGGAATCTGCAAATCATATTGTGTATTGTAGCTTAACCATGCAAGAAATTGGCTGTGTTAAAGGATTCAAGATGTATAATGATAATAAATGTAGATAATAAATGTAAGGTTTTGTTTTCTTCACCACTAATGTGTGAGGCGTTGTGCATTCAGTAAATGTTGCTTAATTTAGATGCAAAGAAGCTCGCAAATTGCAAACATAAGTATACCCCGCGGCATTCCATGATGGGCGCCTTTGCATTTCACTTTTACTGAACAGGACCTGTAGCGGTTCCCAGTTCTCTCCAGTCATTCCAAATATTTCACATCTCGTTCTAAACATTGTGTTTTGCGTATTGGTGAATTTGACTGATGTTGTGGGCCTTCCAGCTCATGGAGCTGTTCATCTGAAAGTGGAGTTTGGCAAGACCGTCCAACAATAAAATAACACCTCAAAGCGACTGCCCTACAGTAGCCTCCATAACCAAGCCTTATCACAAGCCACACAGACAAGGCTTTCATGTTCTACAAATTACAATTATCAAAACTGTATATTATGCCAGCATATTTCCCATTATGCCTGCTAGACTAGCAATTCTGTTTTGTTTCTGTTTTAGTTTGTTTTGCAGTGCCAGATTCCAGAGGTGGAGTCAAAAATAATGAAAAAAATGTGCAACAACATACCATTTAAAATTCTCATGGACAATAGACCTTTGCACTGTCCTATTGTACAGTGACATAATTAGAATGGTGATAAACAAACATTGCCAATGAATGGTAATGCATGTAATTTTTCAGTTTAATGACTACAGACTTCTGCATTAATTTACAGAGGATGCATGAATAACCCATTTCAGCTATATTCGGAAATCTAATGACTGACCCAAAGGTTGTCATATGGATATTGTCAGGCCTCTTAGTCATCAATATGTTGAACTCATTGCAGAATGTATTGAAATATCTTGCCTTGGTAAAAATGCACAGTTATGTAGGTTATCCAGTTGGGTAATTTCTAGACAGAAGTCAAACAAACAGCATAGTAGCATTGGTGTGACACGACCTAGTGTAAACAAAGATATATGCCTATTTTGCACCTCAGCTTTTATTCATTCAGACCATCCCAATCCCCTATATTATACCTTTTTGCTACATTTTTGGTGCTTTCCCCTGAAGATGATTGACAGCCTACTCAAAGCAGTTCAGTATGACATATACTCTATTATAACTGTCTGGCTCATTTCCTATTAGGTGTCTAGGTAAAACAATGTTTTAAATTCATTGCAAGAACATAGCAAAAATCTGAGACATTTCTTCAACACCTTTGTCAACTAACCCTGGTAAAAGTACAGCAGATTCCTGATGGCAATCAATACAGTGTATTAAAAGAAATAATCAGTCCACAAATAGTTTATTTGTTTTCCATGTGAGGTTCCATCAAAGTCAGTACCAATGGACTGTAAGACATGACATTAGATCAGGTTAAATGTAAGAAAATAATAAACACAGATCTACAGACTCAGGCCTTGTATTTAAGATATGCTAAATAGAAAACGTAAAATTTTCAGTAGATATATAATGTAACATTGTATTCCTATAAAATAAACAGTTACATTATTACAGTGCAAGAAAAAAATACAAAACAGAATCCTTTTTTACTAATGCATTACTGAAAAATGGCAGATTCTTGCAAGTGATTGTAAAAAACTGAAAATTACAAGTAAATATGTACCTTTCATTTAGCTAATGTTAGTACAGGTGGTGCCTGATTTACGATAGGGTTACATTCTGCAAAACCTATCGGAACTCGAAAATATTATAAGTCAAAAATGCATTTAATACACCTAATACACACCTTTGCGTGACAGCCTTGGAGATGCGGATCTCTGCCACTGCTCAGCATTGTGAGAAAGTATCACTCTGCATATCGCATGCCCAGGAAAAAAATCTAAATTCAAAATTCAAAGTACGGTTCCTACTAAATTTCTATCACCAGCTCACCATCATAAAGTTGAACCATCATAAATCGGAGACCACCTGTACTTTATTTTATAGATTTTTTAAAATAAACAATAAAAAAGATCTCAACTTACTGTATATACAGGTGTGGGAAAGGTTAACTGTAAAACCCATGTTTATAGTGTTCAATTCAAAGATGCTCCAAGATTCTCAGTTCTTTAGAAGAATCTTGCAGGGTTTCACTGACAATCTTGATGTGGCGGTTTTATTTGCAAATGTCTTAAAGCACTAAAAATGGGTGCACCCCCGTATATTATGAAACTGTCACAGTTTAAGTGAGTATTGATTTGTCAGAAGTCAAACTAAGATCACCATGTCCTGCCTTGTTCTTCTGATCATTTATATTATTGCATAGCAAGCCCTGATTTTCATTGTTGTGCTTCCCATATTTATATTGACTTCTGCCGTTCCTAAATAATGACCAATTGGGAAAGTAATTCAGCGCTGCAGGTTGAACTTGCACAGAGAGCTCGCACCACGAATAAACCATTATGCCTCGTGTTTGATCAGCTTAGAAAATTGGAAACATTAATTGTGGTGGGGGCGTACAAGCTAAAAGGCAATGACACAGGAGATAAAACATTTAAACTGTACAAGGCAGCACATTTTCAACTCAACAAGCTGTCTTGCCGTGATTAACTGTAACACAGCAGTGCAACATTTTGACTGCCGTCAGCTTCAGAAAGATAGATGTATTTAGAAGCAGGATCCCTCGCCCTAGCTTCCGTTCTGCTGACAAAAAGAAATGCAGATAGTGAGACACTGTAAAATGTTACTAAGCAAGTGTGGGCATTTCTGGAAAAAAAAATGCAAATCTTCACGCATTATATTTCAGGAAAAATAACACGATTTTAAAGTTGCCTTGCCTGCCGCCAATGTGCATTCGAACTCATACCATTATGCACACTTGTATGTAATTAAATCTAGATACAATATACAGAATGTGTGTAAACGTATGTGAATGGCTTGGAAACACAAGTTCTCAAGGGAGGCAGAGGCTTTGCTTCTCCAGGCTATTAATTTTTTATTAATTTGTTTATTTTATTTTGATAATCCTTCACTGTAGATTATGAAGCCTTCCAGGCCTTGAGCTAATAATCAGGTACCACATCAACAAGGAGTGCAGCCATGAAATAGGTGTTCATGTTCACTTCTACTATTTGGTCACGGATACTATTTCAGTCATCGAATTGCAATGTCAAATAACCCAAAGTATGTTTGTTTTTGGTGTAGTAGTACCAAATAGGTTATGTTTCACTAAAATTAGGTCATTCTTAAATATCAAGTAAACAAGTGTTTTCAATACCATAACATCCTTGAAGCTGTGGGGGATCATTAGACTGCTGAAGAGCCAAGTTTGTTTAGTACATATTATTTCAGTGCAAATGATACTGAAGAATAGTAAATGTGAGCTATATGAAAATACTTTGTTTCTAAAGAATTAGTTGATTTAATTATTTGTATGTTTTGCTAAAGCATTCCTCTGAAATGAAAAAAGTGAACTTCACAAAAAATGTAAGAAATTTGCATTTAAAGCAAATTGTTTATTGCATTGTTTCATATAAAAAAGCACAAACTGCATGGAATACGGGTATACTTTTTTCTTTCTAAAGATGGCCCTAACTCAGCTAATTTCACAGAGAAAACATTGTGCAGACATTAAATATTATGATAAACACATTTTTGCCTTGAAGTTGTGGCATTTTAGTTTTTATCCCCCCCCCCCTTGACTTTATCATCATTTCTGTTGCCATATGGTGGTGCAGCCAGCAGTGTTGCTGCCTCACAACACCTGGACTGTTAAGATGTAGATTTGAATCCAGTTCAGTCTAAAGAGTTTGCATGTTTTCCCTTTGTCTTCCAGGGTTTCCGTCAGCTGCTCTGGTTTCCTCCCACAGTCCAAAGACATGTAGCTTAGGTGAACTGGACAACCTGAACTGACCAAAGTCTTACTGTATATGTGAATGTGTGTGGCTACCCTGGGATGGCCTGGTAGTCCAGGGTCTAACTTCCCATCACCCCCAGACTGCCATGACCCTGACCAGGTGATGAGCAGTTAAAAGTGAGTGTGTGTTGCAACAGAAAGTAGTTGTTTTCAAAGGTAATGCTGCCATTTGTGAAAATGAATTGCCTGACTGGAAAATCCATTCTTTGATGCTACATAGAAATTTGCTATTGATTTTTAAAATATATCCAAAAAAATGTAGTGAATGATAATGAATTACAACAAAAAGCTTTGCTTGCAGGGCAGTTATAGTAAAATGTTACAACCTTTCTGTCTCACAGAATCTCTTGCAGTAGTGCTCTGTTACAGCATTCCGCTGACATTCTCTGTGCTTGTTTATCTCAACAGGAATAGGTTCACTGTATGCACCTGACTTTTAATTTCTGCTCAATAAACTTCTTCTCTCTGGGCTTTTGACCATTTCTGCAGTTTTCAAGTATTGTCATTCTCTGGCCACCCAAACCTATATTCTACTTGTTTATACCATGCTAACCCTGGGCTGCCTTTAAAAAAAAAAAAATTAATAAATAAAAAATGGCTATTGCTTCTTTCCTTTTTTTTTGTGATTTTAAGTGTGTGATAGTGTTGTGATTTTTAGAACACCCAAACCCTGCACAAATTGATAGACTGTAACCCACTTCCCATAGCACAATCCAGAGGATTTGATGCATCACTGTTAATCAATACAAATGCCAAAATATATCACCTTTTTTTTCCCAAACACCATGATGACAGCAGCAGCCTTTAAAAAGTCAAAATAGATGTCTCACTTGTAAAACATGGTTCAAAAACTTACATATAAGTAATATTCCCACCTTTGCAATGCTGTAAAACTTCACGGGTTACCTTAAACTCAGGAAAACAGATGGAAGGAAATGTAAAAGATACCTTGCCAGCAAGCTGATTCCACATGGTAACCATGAAATACTTTCAGAAAGTTTACTTCATCCACAAACAGAGAAAACAAAAGATAAATTTTGAACATGTTCTCCCAAGTACGTCTTCTCTTGTTTCTGAAAGAGAATCATCATTTTTCTACGACTACTTTGGCAGTGTCATTTATTCTCATTTCATTGAGTCCTGGCCCTGCGGATTTCCTTGTACATCTGGTCAATGCCAATTATGTGTCACTTTGAGTACAGGAATGATCTTTTTACAAATGTAGTTATCCTGTACAAAATGGTGTTAACTAGCAGAATTTTTGTTACTAGTTTGTCTACCCAAAAACTCACAGCTGCCATGAACGTTTTTCCCCTAAGTTTTCTGTTTGTATTTTTTTTCCAGTTTGCAGGCTTTAATGTATATAGTTAATTGGAAAAATAACATTTTTAGATATGTTGATAATAATATTAGCAATAAATTTGTCTAAGACCAAATGTGGTCTAAAAGCCCATGAAAGCTTGATAAAGTTTTAAATATATTCATACTATAATGTTGTATATAAAATCACATCAGCAATTAAAGGTCTGTAGCTTTTTCAGCATTGCTTGCTTCCCTCTGTATGTCAATCTGTCAAATTTGCCTTACGCCTCATGTCATAGCGTGAAATAAATAGATCAATCTCAGCACTGGTACAGTAGATGACAGATAATTGTCCCTAAACACCTGTGAACGGTATAACCATTTACACTACTGTGAGCATGATGGACATTCTTGGCCTTGCTCTGCAGCCAAACCTAGTCACACTCTTCCCATTTAGTCATCATGTTTGTGTTTTGCCGCTGAACGCGATTAATCTATTTTTGACATGGCCAGTGTGCAGCAGAACGCGGCAAAAAGAAATATTATTCATGCATAACTGCACCTTTCATGCCCTAAAGTTTTTTGTTGTTGATTCAATTTTCAGACAGAGTTAGTTTTCTTTCCTTCAGCAGATCCTTTTTAACCCCTCGTCCACATCCAAGCAGGGTGATGTAACAGGTCCCTGGAAGATGTGTCTGCTGCAGCCTCCATTCTGCTGTACCCTTTGGCATAACGGCCAGATGCAGTCCGTAGAGGCCAGAAGGGCAGTGACTGCACGTGTTCAAGATACACAAAGTGACAGAAGCTGCTCTATCCCTTGCTTTTTTGTTTCCCAAGATGTTGGTCTGCATGTATAGCATGAAAATTGCAGAAGTCTTTGTCCTGGATCTCCTTATTCCTAGTGAACCTTCACTATTCTCGAAGACACATGAAACAACAGCTTCCAAATGCCCCACAGAGCAGTCTAGACAGTAAAGGTGAACAGCCCCAGACTTGCTGAAGTACGCTTGACCTGAAATGGTAACAGTTGCCCAGCTGCATAAATGGGTTTAGAATCTAATCGTAAGTTACTTAGTTGTCATTGCCCGGACAAACGGACTGGAGACAGGTGATTGTTGGACCCGAGTGGGGGTTTGATTTCGTGAATGGGTTCGTGGGACAAGGCAAAACTCGTGGGTCAGGGACAGGCGAAGGTCTTTGGGGCTCGAACGTCACAATGCGGGCAAGGCAAACTCGATAGTCGGTGAAAACAAGTTAGGGTCAAGAACCAAGAGCTAGGAAACCAGGCAGGGTGCGAAGCTTACGAGGAGACCGCTGAAACTGCAAGGCCACTAGGGCGATTGCTAGAATCCGCCTCATGGCTTGGATTCAGGACTCCTTTTATCCCTGGTGTCATCAATCAGCTGCAGGTGTTACCGCTCTGCTTGTTCCTGGGGAGTGACAGTAGTACTGTTGGTTCCCAACTTACAACGGTTCGACTTATGACGTTTTTGACTTTAAGATGGTGAGCTCGCGATAGAGATTCAGTAGAAACTGTTCTTCGATTTTTTTTTTTTTTTTCCGGGCAAGCTATAGCTAGCCGTGGTGTGATACTCTCTTATGATGCTGGGTAGCGGCAGCAATCCGCATCTCCCCGTTTGTCATGCAGAGGTGTGAATTAGGTGCATTAAATGCATTTTCGACTTACGATGAGTTTCGCGGAACATAACCCCATCATCACTTGAGGACCACCTGTATACACACCTTTGCCCCTGCAAGTGTCTTGATGAAATAACATGTTGGCACTATAATGAGTTTGGCATGTGAACCATAAATGTTGTTTACCACACCTTTAAAGACGTCATGTGGTTTCCAGTTTCCTCACTTACAATTCTTGCCCTTTTCGTAATATTATCTGTTTCAATTTATGTTTTTCTTGGATATAAGTATCCTCTCATTAGTTTTCATAACAACCCACTGTCAGGCAGAATGAACTGATCTTCCTCTAGCTGACTCACTGTACAACGTAGGCTGACTTAAAAGAAAATAAAAATTAATAACACACAAGTTATGGTTTCTCCGAAGTCAAGCAATTGTGAAATGCTGACTGGTGTTTCTTATCTTTCTGTTGTACAATTAGAATAGAAGTTTGCTTTGTGCAGTCTACAGGGGAGGCTAATTATTTTATCATAGAAACTTTAATTAGGCATATCTCCGAGCTAAACTTACTGCTGCAACTAGTGATGGATAGAGCCAATGACAGCGTCACAGTCGGGGGAAGTTAATTTATTCATTTTGTTTTAGTTTGTTATGGGCAAGAAACTTCCTCATCGATGCAGAAACAGATGTGTGTCGGAATCAGGACAGAAACGGATATCTCAGGATATTCTGAATTATTCAAAAGCCATCAAAAATAAGAACAAATGAATACTTTATCTTCAGTGCCTCTTCCTGTGAGTGATGTCACTTGTGCATTGCCAGAAGTGGTTTCTTTTTTCTACTTAAGTGTTCCTGGCTAGGTAAATAAACAACATTCCAAAGGCTATTTCACTAGCTTTTAATTTTATTATTTTTTTACATTATGCTAATTCAGTGGCAAGCATTGCACACTGGAATTTAAATGTAGTCTAATTTATAAATACTTATCTAGGGAATCTAATGAATTCCACCCCCCCTCCCCAAAAAGGTTACAATTTGGTATTATTTTGATTAGCGTGTATATATATATATATATATATATATATATATATACTTTTTTTTTTTTTTAATAGAATTTTTACTATATGTAATCTGTGTATTGGGCAGTTACCAGACCAGCTACTTAATGAAACTCAATTAATAAACATTAATCTCTGAAACTGGGAGGTGTGGTGGCGCAACGGGTTTGGCCGGTCCTGCTCTCTGGTGGGTCTGGGGTTTAAGTCCCGCTTGGGGTGCCTTGTGAGGGACTGGCATCCCATCCTGGGTGTGTCCTCTCCCCCTCTGGCCTTGCATCCTGTGTTGCTGGATTAGGCTCCAGTTCGCCGTGACCGCACCTGGGACAAGCGGTTTCAGACAGTGTGTGTGTGTGTGTGTGTGTATGTGTGTGTGTTTGTGTGTAAACTCTAAAACCTCCAGAGTACAAGGAAATCTTGCAGTAATTCATGGAACTAACTGAATCATCATGATTTATTTATTATTAATTTTATATATGAATAGATAGATAGATAGAGGGGGCGCGGTGGCGCAGTGGGTTGGACCAGGTCCTGCTCTCCGGTGGGCCTGGGGTTCGAGTCCTGCTTGGGGTGCCTTGCGACAGACTGGCATCCCGTCCTCGGTGTATCCCCTCCCCCTCCAGCCCTATGCCCTGAGCTACCGGGTCAGGCTCCGGTTCCCTGCGACCCCGTATGGGACAAGCGGTTCAGAAAGTGTGTGTATAGATAGATAGACAGATGTATATATAGAAATACATGCGTATTGTCACATATTTCTTTATTTCTTTATTATTGATGAAATGAAATATAAACAGGGAAACTTAGGGCAGCACATAGTTTTCTGGTTGAACAAATGTAATCTGGTGCTCAATGCCTAGGAGGTGTATTATTGCCTTCCCTCAAGCACGATACCCTCAGGTGCTACAGTGGGGACAACAGGTAGTGCGGTCTTTTGAGCTATTGCCTTGTAAGCAAAGGACACAAGTTTATTTCCCACATTTAGCTGTAACACCCTTGATCATAGTACTTAACTCTGGACTGTTTACCCAAAGCTGGATGGTACTTCAAATTACATATTCAGCAACAAAAAAAGCTTCGTCTTCAAATGTGCACTGCCAATGAAACTGAAGGTTTGCCCCTTGTTAAAATTAAAATGTTGCACTCGAGGCTATGAGAAAGAGATAAACCAGCACTTCTTGGTTTTGTTTAGCCCTTGGGCTGCATTAAGGTCCCAGTCTCCATACTGACTAGACGCATCACAAAGCAGGACCATATGTGTACAAACACTGTTGCAGCTATTGGAGTGAAAACCTTCAGATGGGTTGGTGCACCTGTCCAAGATATGCTGCATTGCAATGACACTGAATTCTGGATCTGGATGTGAGTTTATCCTTGTCTGTTTTACTGTGACCTTTACTGTAGTCTCTTGTGTGCTTTGCTTGTTTGTTTTTAACAAAACTTGTAGTACTAATATTGCATCCCTAGCGTGAGATTATGCTGAGCCTCTTCCCTAAGTGTACGACAGACCCCCTCAAACTGCAGTCCTAACTGATTTTTCTGTAAATCTTTATCTGATGTGTGATTTTGCTGTGTACTGAAGAAATGTAGAAGAAAGAAATAACTTGGTCTCATGAAAGGTTGCGGATGCTTCGAAGGAACGTTTTTTTTTTTTTTTTTTTTTTTTCCATTCATTCTTGTAAAACTAGTGTACTGTACGGGATATTAATTTTAAAACAAATTGTTTATTGCATTTATCATTAATTAATTCCATTGACCTCTCAAGGTTTCTGATGAATCTGATGAAGGTTTCTGGTGCGTTTTCTGTTGAAAAACTGCTATTATTATTTCTAGCCACCTCAGTAGACCACATTAGGATGAATCATTATGAATAATGTATTAATACTTGGCAGATGAATATTGTATTAATGGTATTTTGATCAAGTTAATGAAGCATTTCTCTTACAGTGGATGGCCTGCAAGGATCTTATAATGACTACTATAACTAAATATGACTATTTTGGGACCTTTTGGGAAATTGGACCACTCTTACCTTAAAATAACATCATCAAATTCCCATCCCAACCAAAAGCACCAATTACATACACAAAGAAAACAAGCATTTTTAAGCTCTGTTACAAATACATATGTATATATTTAATGCCATGCTCTTTGTACTATAAGGGACTGATAACTGGCCATATCCTAAGATACTGCGAATTATTATCATCATTATTATTATTATTTATTAATACACAGCTAAAGCTTTCTGTAGGCCTGCAGAAATGCTTTGATCTTTGTAGTTACTTCATATTTATACTCAGTACAAACTGAGATTTATGCAATATTGTCTTTTATCATCATTGTATGAAAGATAAAAGATGATAGAATCAAATGCCTAATATCCAGACTTCCAAACTGTAATTAGACTGAACCAATGCTGAGGGACCCTTACACTGTCAACTTAAAGCAGTATTGATTGTCACATTAAAGCATCCAAACTGTGCATGCAAACAACACAAGTGTCATAGTTAATGAAATTCTTCCTCCTTTGTGTACAAAACGTTACAATGATGGCTTCAGGGATGGGGTGAGGTGGGGCAGTTGAATTCACTGGAAACTGTATGTTTATATTCTATGGAATAAATAGCTTATTAATCGCTTGTGGGAAAACATGACGTGTGACTAAGGAGTTAGGAAACACGGGCATAGAAGTATTTCTTTTTGCCATATACACTAAAAACATAGGATTGTACACCCATCTTTTAGGGTGGGACAGTGTTTCTGTACGTAGATTTTGCATCTTTTGGCCTGTGCATGAAATAACTAGACCAATTAATGAAATATGTAGACTGCCATGCTCTATAAAGCACATATACAACTTCTTCAAACCTCGTAGTAGACACGTTCATAAGAGAAACATACAGAACCTTAATATCAAAAAGTGTATTAGCAATAACATTTCCCAGCCTCTGTGAATAAAACACATATTGTTCCAACTTATTAAATTACTTCAATAATGCAATGTTGGCTGTGGATGTTATTTGATTCTACAGTAGAGTTTGCTGCATACAGGAGGAAATGACCTCATAATGTAATTTATTGAAGTCATCATAGGTTTCGAATATTGCATAGCTACTTTTTCTACATGTAATTCAGTTCACAGCAGGGACAGGCTGCTGTGTTCTACTCTGAGGCTGATGCTGTCATTGCTGAGACAGTACAACATGTGATGCCAGGTGGCTGTAAGCTGCTGGAAGTGTGATGTTCTTTTTGATGGGAACAGACAAGAGCTCCATATAAATAGTTACTGGCACAATATTATACACACTGCACAGGTACTAAAGAACCAAACAGGAAAATCTCCATACTGCTACAGCATTTAAACAGTATTTATATTGTGCCAATTAGTCCCTATTCACTTTGGATCATAACCCATCACATCAAAAATGCTTTTGTAGGCAAGCCTAGAAATCTGGGTGACACTTGATGAATTTGGTAGCTGTAAAGGAGTTATCCTTCTTGCACTTCAAAATTAAAGAAGTAAAATATGATATCTGTGCTAAGACATACAGTATATGTCTACATGTACAAAATGCTAAACGGCATTATTGGGGTGGCACAATGAGTAGCGCTGCTATCTCACAGCATCTGGTGGTCTGAGAAGACAAGGGTTTGATCCCTGCTGAGTCTGTGTGGAGTTTGCATGTTCTCCCCATGTCTGCATGGGTTTCCTTGGGGTGATCTGGTTTCTGCCCACAGTCCTCCAACATGCTGTTCAGGTTCATCCATAGTGTGTGAGTCACAGAGAGTGTGTGTTCCACTGATGTATGGATAAGTGACCCATTGTAAGTAGTTTATCTAGCAGTGTAAGTCACCTCGGTGAATAACGTGTGCACTGATGACACTACACAGAGTTCATTGGAAGTTGCTTTGGAGAAAAAAATGTCTTCAAAATGAATAAATGTAAATTATGTAGGCTGAGACTCAAACAGATGTATTTTTCTGTTGGCTCGCCTGCGTGCTTACTTGCTTTCTTGTTTGGCTTTAACCCGCTTAGACTAAAACCCCGAATTTTTAACCCCACAAAGTTTTACAATCCCCAATCACAAGTTTTTTAATGAAAAAACAAGAAATGCACAATAGTGAGTTTTTTTGGAACTGCTCAGCTATCAGTACAGTGATCAGGATAACTTTTATGTTGCTCTATTCCAGTAACATAAGCTGCACAAAGTTTTCTGGCACAATATCAGTGACTGACCATTTCTTTTATGATCACATTTCTAAATACCCTTTTGTTAGCGTTATCCTGTTCTGACACATTACTCCTAGAATCCCTCCATCGTTAACAACCGCTTGTCCGGAGGCGAGCCGGAGTCTGACCCTGCAACCCAGGGCACAAGGCCGAAGGGGGAGGGGACACACCCAGGATGGGACGCTAGTCTGCTGCAAGGCACCCCAAGCAGGGTTCGAACCCCAGACGCACCACACAGCGGGCACCGACCAAACCTGTCACACCACCATGTCCCCCACTAGTGTAATGAACTTCCGCGCTTTAAACATCCCTGTCATCATTTTCCATCTAGTCTGTTATACATTTCACAACTTCTGTGGCAGAAAACCTTCTTGCCATCTTGCAGAGAAAAATAAAAAATGGTCAACAGGAAGTGTGTCATTAAATTAATCACATAGCTATATTAAACAGGAATGGCATTGGTAAATGCCAAGTTAAGGACAAATACTTAAAAGCACATGATTCAGTTATGAAGCCTGAGAAATGGTATTGGAAAAAATGCCAGAGGGGTAAGAAACATCGTATGTACTAACCTGAAAGGGTTAAGAGTATTATTAACAATATAAATCATTACTGTGAAGTAAAGTTGCAGAAAATTAATTTTAACCCCCCTCCCCATCCAATAAATAAACAAATAAATAAAGAACTCTCATGATAACTATGTATTGCATTTACAATAGAAGCTACTATAGAAGCACTGAGGGTTTTATTATGCCATCACTAAGTTATGAAGGAATGGAGATTTTTTAACTATGAAGACATTTTCAGTGCTGCATGCAATCCATGTGCATCCAGCACCATATGCTGCAGTCTGAAGCCCCAGCCAGTATTTCCTCAGTGACATTTTCCACTGTATGCAGTTTCTGCCTCACTGTCTTCAAACAATGCTACATGCAGATGGATAACTATTATATGGTGTGGAATTCATTCATGTCAGCATAAAGTCAGTGAAATCTGCCACATCTTTTCTGAGTTCCCTCTACAGATGACTGTGCCGCCAAGCGTCAAAGTATCTGAGGGCCTTTTTATGGCGCTTTTATCTACATTAAAACTTGTGCGACAATTACCTACTTTTTTATTTCTGTAAAATATTGAGGGCCATGTTGCATGCTTAGCAACCAGCCTACATGCTCCATGCAGCAGGCTTCGAAGACTTGACCCGGAGGAGGCAGGTATCATACGTATCACTTCAATGCCATTAGCTGTCAGGAAGTGATTTTTATTTCCATTCAGATCACAGAGGGAATCAAATAGGGTTATTTCAAAGACAATGATTGGTCCTGACAGGTATAGATTAGTAGCTCAGATTCCATACATCAAAACTAAAGCAACAAGAAGGCATTCAGAGACAAGAGCAGCTCTATGAGAAATTCTTTAGTAAGCAGTGCTCTGTTTCTTACATCCCAGTTATTCTTTGGAGAGGTGACTTTATTGCTATCATCACCACACACTCAAACTTTCTCACACTATATTAGTCCGAAGATGAAAAAATGTTTATTCGATGTGAAAAGAATTCACTTATTGTCTTCTGGTGGAAAGGAATATTGATAGAATTTGTGACTTTATTTTGCATTTTAACCCCTTTTCTCACAATTTTTGGTTAGGTCCTGTACCCGTTGTAAGTGTATTTGAAGATGGCAACACACACCTCAGGAGGAGTGAATGCAGTCACACACATCTTCCAAAGTGCACAATGTCAGCCACCCACTTCTCTTGGCTCTGTGGGCTGCAGGCTTCATTGGGCAACATAACAAGCAAACCCGTGCAGTGCTGCTCGGCCAATTTCACCCACAGCCCTGTAGGAGTCGAACTAACCATAGGTGTCGCTATGGCCTTAGGGGGTTGGGAGACTCAGCCATCTCACCCATCCAAAAAAAAAACACAGGCCAATTTGTATTCCCTGGGCCTTCCCACCACAGATTGCTAGAGTGGCTAGAGCACATGGCAATTTACCAAAGCACCACTGGGGAGGCTCCTGATAGACATACTCTTTATGGGTTCAAATTTTTTACTGTAATATGTTTTAGCTGACAAGTGACTGATGACACAAAACAAAAATAAGTAAAAATATGTTTTCCTTGTTTGTACTGATGCTCACTTTCAGTTTGTTCTGAATATATTTACAGTTTACCATAAGGTGATTTTAACTTGAGGCTGAGTACCACTTAGCCATAATTGTCTGATTAATTTTTACTAAGTGCTAAAAATATGGTGTTTTCATTTGTCCATTCATTCATTCATTCTTGATGCTTGTCCTAATGTAGAATTACAGTGGTCCATTGCCTATCCTGGAAGCATAGGGTAGAAGGCCTAGAAGGGGGGCCAAGCCCTTTGCAGGATTCCATACATTATGAATTTCAGGAAAAAATTGAAACATTTTTTGATGCGTAAAAACACATAGTAATATGTATGTGTCTATATATATATATATATATATATATATATATATATATACAGACACAATAGACAAGATAAACTGACAAGATTTAACTTACAGGTATTAGTTCTCTTCTTTAACCTACATAATCCCTTTCTCAAAGAGTTTTAAAGTAATTTGAATAAAAGACAACAGTTTCATCCCAATGAAAGACATGATCAGCCAGAGCAAAACATTCAGCATATTGAAGATATCGTAAAAACACTCAACTAGGGCCAGAGGTATCACATTCAGAACCCAAACACTGCTTTCAAAACAAACTGTGCTCACCTCCTGGTGCTCCCTATGCATTTGTGTCACTTATGGAGACGTTGTCATAGAAACTACAACTATTGAGCAGTCATGAATTTTTAGGGTTTTCCTGTACTTACTGCCATTTTCATTCACTTATCACTAGTTTCAGGTCATCACATGTTTAATATACTTAGACTTCCTGCATTCTTTTACAAAACTTCTCACACATTAAAATTTTATATTTTGTCCTAAATGGAACATTTAATTCCACCAAACTAATAGTACCCAAGTTCAAATAATTGATTTATTTAGCATGCAGCCTTGGGTATTTTAAAAAACATGACTTTCAGTGAGCATGGCTAGCATCAAAAAATGGAAATAAATAAAAAGAGTAAAAATCAAAATATCCCTTATAATCAGGCATTATAATTATGTCTGTCAGATGTTCTTATATTTTAATCCCTTCAAAGAGCAAAGAATCAACTCTTTAATCTCAAATTACATTTTCTTTTAATTCACAAAAGCAAAAATCTATAAAATTGTCAACATCGCAGTTAGGTATTATAATTTAGCTGTATTATATTTCAAGAATATCAAACATTTCCAGAACAATGGCCTGTAACAGAATTTATAGAATTAAATATTATACATTTTCACATTATTTGAGATTTCACAACATTTTAATTCCAATTAGAAATAAAATATTCAGTTTACCAGACAGATATATCAACATGGGTGTGCTTTTTTGCTCATTGGCAGCTGGTGTACCACAGATCCAAAGGCAATCATGATTGAAAAATTTATTCAATTTTAGTTACTGTGTTTAGCTCATCTCCTCTAGTCTTGGTGATACATAATTCATTTTACTTGGCAGGAAATGAAGATGTCTAATAAGAAAAAAAAAAAGAACAAGAACACACGAGTCATTTGGAAACAATGAGAGGGAAAGGTCTCTGAACATAATTTTGGACTTCCAGAGGAAATATGCAACTGACAATTGCATGTGCTTGAGCTGTTCAACATCAGCCCTAAACTGAGTGGTTATTTTTTTTCCCTATTGAGAACCCAAACCTTAAATGTTTGCCTGTCATTAATTATTGGAAAAAACTAAACTGAGCTTGGAGACCTAAATTAAAATTAGCTTATTACATTAAGGAACCAAGAACAATGATACTGTCCCAACCTTTAAACATGTTTTCTGTTTTTCTGTCATTTTGGTGCAAACACGGTCAGTGACCTTTACATAAAGTCCACTTTTGTTACGGTTTGGCTCCACATCTTAATAACATTCTTGACTCAAAATGAAGCATGAAAGGAATGCTCAGCCCGCTCAAAATGAAATAAAGTTACATTTTCTTGGCCTGTTATATTTTGACCTGTGTCCAGTATTTCTTTATAAATCATTTCTGAACATCGACAGCCTGTAGAGATTTTTTCAAAGAATAAGTATTGTCCATACCCAAAGTATTAGTTACTTTTTTGGACTAAAATTAAAATTTAAAAAAAATTGCTAACATCAGGTTTTTTCACACTGCCAATTTCAAGGCAGGGTAGCATTAAGATGAGCAGATGTGCATTTTCAAATTTGAATTTTCAACCTGTGACCACATTTTCAACCCGGAGTGAGTCAACCCTGTTTTCACTCGGGTTGAAACGCTTCACCCTGGGGTGAGATTCTTGCCCTGGAGAGAAAACTGAAGCATGAAATGAACAGGGTTCAATTCATCCCCAGGCTTCTCACTAGCAAAGCAGGGATAAATATTTTCTGGAATTTGGGCATCTATGATAAATGAAAAGTGAAAAGACCGCTGCTCTGTCCTGGATTAAGTATTTAAGTTAAAAGAAAAGGAATAACTGTACTGCATTAATGATCAAAAAAGAGGCAAATAGGGATAAGTGAAAAAAATTCACTTTTATGAGTCCATTTCTGTTCTATTACTACTACCCCAATTTTAAAAAAGTACTATTATTTGATGTAACTGTATAGTTATTGAACAACCCATCCGTGATATTTGCATTATAAACTCCGTTTGGAAAGTTTAAGGTTGTAGCACATCAGAAAATATATTGTTTGACTTCAGGTTTAATTTAGCTATTTAATTTTTGTCAGTAACACACACACACACACACACACATTTTCAGAACCGCTTGTCCCATACGGGATCACGGGGAACCGGAGCCTACCCGGCAACACAGGGCGTAAGGCCGGAAGGGGAGGGGACACACCCAGGACGGGACGCCAGTCCGTCGCAAGGCACCCCAAGTGGGACTCGAACCCCAAACCCACCGGAGAGCAGGGCTGTGGTCCAACCCACTGCGCCACCGCACCCCCCACTTGTCAGTAACATTAAAAATTTATTTTATATTTTATCTGACATCTGAAAAGGAACACTGATGTGAAAACTAGGATGGTTGATTACAAGAGTGACTTGCCAGGGTTTCCATAGCCCTTGATGGACTGAGAATTGCAGTGTTACTCACACACACACACACACACACACACACACACACACACACACACACACACACACACACACTCACACACTGGCTGAAGCCACTTGTCCAAAGCAGGGACCCGACCACTGCGCCACCGCGTCCCCTTGCAGGGTTACTCTTTTTTAAAATAATTCTTATTAAATTAAAAAAAAAAAAAAATCTGTCATGGAGGATTTGAAGCACAATAAGGGCACAAGACCTATTCCAAATATCTCCACACAACACACACACACTGTCTGAAACCACTTGTTCTGAGTGGGGATGCGGTGAACCAGAGCCTAACCTGGCAACACAGGGAGCAAGGCTGGAGGGGGAGAAGACACACCCCGGATGGGACGCCAGTCCATCGCAAGGCACCCCAAGCAGGACTCGAATCCCATACTCACTAGAGACCAGGAGCTAGCTAAGCCCATCCTGCCACCACACCCCAACACCCCCCTCTGAACACAATAGCCACAGAAAATGTATGCAGCAGGAAAGAAGGAAACAATGTAAAGAATAGAAGGTTCTTATAGACAGAGCTTTTAGAGAGAATATATTTTTTGACAGGGACTTTGACTATCTGTATTGCCCACAGAGGTTAACTACTGTGATAAGTTTTTGGACATTATATAATTAAGTTGGTTTGCAACAAAGAACGAGACAGCCTTTCAAGTGTTGAGAGATACATGTGGAGTCTCCCAGAAGGTCCATTGCTTAGATAACACCCATTAAGCAGATCCAAGTTGACTTAAACTTTGGAACTGCAGCCAATAATTCAGAAGCCATGGTTTAAGCTCACTGCATTGCATCATAGGAGATTTACGACAACATTCACATTAATGGTGGGATACATAAAAATGTAATTTCATTATTAAGGAAGACTGCTAGCTTAGTGGTGCTGTAACTGCAAGATGGAGTCTGCCAGCAACATCATAATTGGTTTTTGCTATTGTTGCAAGCAAGAATCCCTTTAAGGCTTTATGAAAACATTCACCATTGAGTTCTGTGACAGAACCTTTGAAATCTTCAAAATATTTTAAGGGCTTTTTATATTTAGTTCATATAATGCTATACACAGTAGCATCACATGTCCTTCCCCCATCTGTCTTATATATGGTTATAAGTTACTACTAGTTAAATATTAATATTCTGCGGCTGACATTATAGTATGTTTATTTTCCCTCTGGCACTGTGGGGAATACCATCTGCTTAACAAATAACAAATGGCTGAATATCTTTTGAAATCAGAATTAAGGGCTCTTGTTAAAAGGAAGTCTTCTGACAAACTTGAACACTATTTACAAAGAGTGGGGCAGATGCTCATGGAATATTTACATAGATAGGGAGGAAGACTCTAGGAGTCCATGGTCTGGTGGCTGGTCCTCCGTACAAAAGAGGGATCGGAAGCTTCAAGGAGGCGTGCAGCCCCAGAGCATTGCTTCACAAAGCAGGAGCGCAACTGAGAAAGAGGTTTCTTGATTTAAAACTCAGCAATAGCCCGAGTATGGGCAGAAGCAAACTGTTGTGAGCAGAATAGATGCAAATCCCGATGCCACAGAGTGTCCAGAAAATTTCGGGATTAAATTAAAAGATCAGATTTAAAGCCAGTATTGTTAGAATCCATTTTTTTTTATCAAGATGGTGTCATCAAGTTTTTAATTGTGACAAAAACAGCAGCAAACCTTTATATGTGTAGAGCTTTTGCACTCACTAACAGCAACATTTAATGACATTTTATTTAATTTTGCATTGGAAAATTGATCCAGCCTGAGTTCATTGACCTGACCACCATACCCAAGTATTCCTCATCTCAAAGGCATGCCTCAGCTGATGAAACATTTTGGATATGTTATGCATCATAACACAAAAAAGCAAATATTAAAAAGTAATAAAACACAAAAAAAAAAACAGCTTTCTAAGGATGATTGCTTCCAAAAGGTTCTACAAATGACTGCTCAGGCAATGTTGCACATTTTGTTCTGTTCAAACTGAACTAAAAATTTTATCAACTGATACAAGCCTGAGGTTATTTAAGAAGAGTACCATATGTGTATATGTTGATAGAAATGTTTTTAATTTTCCGTAGTTAATTTGCCACTCTAAAATAGTTCAAATTAGTATTCATTTTAAAGGTAATCATGATTTCAGCTGGAACTCTCCCATTTAATCCAATATTTTTGACTGTATTTACATGCTGAAAAATAAAAAGATACACAAAATATCACTTAAAATAAAAAAAGAAACATATGAAAACCATATGCAAAAATTTTCAATCAGTTCAAAGACACTCAAAAATCAATGCTGAATTGTAAAAGCATGTTAAAATTAAATTACCATGTCATTCAGGAATGTTTTTATTGAGAAACCTAATCAAAGGTTGGGAGAAAAATGGTTCCTCTCAAACTGCTGTGTGTAAGCACACCATAATATAGAGTGTTACAGTTGATGACTCTTAAAAAACTGTCCTTGCCTACCACTTCTCTGTTTTATAATTGCAAAGGCAAGGGGAAGGTCTATTGCAAGGGATATAATTACTAAGCTGAATCAACTATATTATAGGTTAAAGTTTGTAAGGTGCATTTCAGATTGTCTTTATACCCAGTTGTAACATTATCTGGCATCTGGCCTGTCTGAAAATTAGAGAGCTTTGTTAATGTAATGAGGTCAGATGAAGACATTCTCCTTCATTATAAATACCTAATTTAATTCTGGAAAGGAAGATTTACAAGCTACATACACACAGACGCACACAATCATAATGAGGAATCACCAATTGCCTGTTATGTACATCATTGCTAAAAGTTGTTCTTGACTGAAGTTCAGAACAGGTTTCCACTTCAGCGTATGCAGTTTATAAACCGGGTGTTCAAGTTCATCATGACTCATTGAGTGTCTGTTTTTTTTTTTTTTTTTTGTTATATATATATATATATATATATATGACTACAGAGGGGATGCGGTGGTGCAGTGGGTTGAACCACAGTCCTGCTCTCCGGTGGGTCTGGGGTTCGAGTCCCGCTTGGGGTGCCTTGCGATGGACTGGTGTCCCGTCCTGGGTGTGTCCCCTCCCCCTCCGGCCTTACGCCCTGTGTTACCGGGTAGGCTCCGGTTCCCCATGACCCCGTATGGGACAAGCGGTTCTGAAAATGTGTGTGTGTGTATATGAATACATTTTCGGGGGGCGTGGTGGCACAGTGGGTTGGACCGGGTCCTGCTCTCTGGTGGGTCTGGGGTTTGAGTCCCGCTTGGGGTGCCTTTTGACGGACTGGCGTCCTGTCCTGGGTGTGTCCCCTTCCCCTCCGGCCTTACGCCCTGTGTTGCCGGGTAGGCTCTGGTTCCCAGCGACCCCGTATGGGACAAGTGGTTCTGAAAATGTGTGTGTGTGTGTGTATGTGTATGTATACATTTTTTTCTTAGATTTATTTTAAAAAAACGAACTTCAAAACTTGCCAACTGCTGAATGGTTTAAGATTTCTGTGGCGAGTTGCATATATCACAAGCATTCATATCAATGTGAAATGTTGGCCTTCCTTGACCCTAGTTATACAATCAGAAATAAAGGAAATACATAACATTGCACTATCATGAATGTTCACAAAATGAAAAAAAAAAACTAGGAGAGTGAGATTGCTGTGCATCAGATACAACACAAGAACAAATATCCTTCAAAAATGGATATATATTAAGGTTGCAGCTACATTATGTAAGATTTATTACCTTGAAGTAATAAGTGTCATCCATACAGTTAAACTCAGACAAGTTACCGTCTTGGAAAACTCATTTTGTTCAATTCTCTCATTGTGTATTGAACAACAGGCCTGTGTTTGACCATTGCCTCTGTTAGGATTTGGTTTGTGCTAATGACTGGTTCAATTGGCAGGTACGTCTGAAATTGCCGTGGCTTCTTATTTATTTTATTTGGAGTCACTGGGTATAGCAGTTAAGCCTTCAAAGGCATCTGCAGTTTGTGTTTACAAACAGTCCACAGAGATGCTTTCCCAAAAATAATGCAGGGGAGGGTATTGTCAGTGTACTCCAACCTAAAAAGAAATTCACAAAGATTTTTGAGAAGATGGTAGAAATAATGGTGCATTAAACCCATTTTATTTTGTTTGCTTTGATCAGCCATCATTTCAGTATTACACAGTACTGGCAGCACAGCCTTCACTTTATTCCAGAAATACTGTAAAGCAAGATCACTGCCTAACACTCCCGAAATTATATTTCTAAATGTTTTCAGTGGATTAACCTCTAAGGTCAAATCATAACCACTGCTTTTTAAATCATGATGACACTCAGAGGCTGCATTACCCAGCCATTTCTTTGGATTAATAAAGTATGCGGCAGAGTTTCACAGCTTTCATATACTCTCTGCACAATCCTTTTGATACATGGAAATTTAGGCAGTTTGTCTCCCTATGTGAGAAAAAGCTTAATTACAAAAAAAAAATAAATTAAAATAAAGACAATGTCACAAAATTGTGTTTATTTTTATACACTTTTTTGGAAGAAATGTACTGTAAATGCATATTGAACTACTTTCTGAAGGGCACATTACTGTCAAGGTTAGCTTTGTTTAGATAGGCTGGGTAATGGACTAATCCCAAGGGCAGGAATTCAGGGAATGAAGTCCTAAATGGTTTTTCCAATAGCATTATTGGTAGTCGCTGCAAGGACCTTTAAAGGGCATTGGTAAACTGTACTTTTGGTTTTAAACAGTGTTTAAGGGGCCACCACATAGTGTAGTGGTTACAGTTACTACCTTTGGGCTTGAAAGACCCATGTTCAGATCCCACCTGTTGCTTTAGTACCCTTGATTCAGGTACTTGCCCTGAATTGTTCCGGTAAAAATTTTCCAGTTGCAGGAATGGGTAAATCACTGTGAGGCATTCTGAAGAAAAGCCTCCATTAAATTTATAGTACAAGGTACAGGATGACATTTCAGGACAGAGGGGTCCACAATGTTTCGTTTTCTAGCTGAAGAGAGACTCAGCTGATTTCATTTGTGTTTGATGGTGTAAGCGGGAGAATAAATGGCAAGCTTAGCAGCTAGTGTGCACGTTTCACAATGTGCTGCTGTCAGTTTAATTTGGTGTTCCTGAAATGTGTCATAAATATTCTACCATCAGAGTGGAAGTTTCATTATAAATTATCCAAATCCAGTACTGCTGACAGACATTCACTATTAACAAGACAAGGACCGTTTTTTTTAATTTATTTATTTATTTATTTATTTATTTATTTATTTATTTTTTAAGAAAAGCATCTTGTATAGACTACAATATTTAATAGTCTTACATTCACATTCAACATTCAAATCAATGAATCAGTTTGTCTCAAAAAATATTTCAGTTTCTATTTTCATAGTTTCTTTTAAATTCATTTTTTCAGATGGAGAACTGGTTCTATATTTAAACTTTTATTTATATTTTCACAGTTTGTTAGCTTGCATTATTTTTTCCTACATCAATTAGTTTTGTTCCCCATTTAGTAACAGTTCATTAATGATACTTTATTAAACAAAGCTAGTGAAAAAGTCAATAATTTATAAATCAAGTAATGTGTTTGTGATACACTTTACAAATAATTGCATTGAACAGACTTTATCAGATGATGAAGAAATTAAGATCTAATGAATTTTAGATCTCCCCATAAATGCCACAGAGCCCATTCTACACTGTGCACAGTAGGATAGTAGCCTTAAACAGAGTTAATGTCAATAAACATTTTGGTAAATTGTTATTCTGTCCATGACCATGACTTTCAAAAGTGAAAACGTGATCATTATTGGGCAGGTCTACCATGGACATGTGCCACAGCCTTATGTTGATGTAAGGAGAATTTGAAAATGTGCTTGAGTCAACTGTCTGGGGGCATGAATTGAATAGCCCTGGTGCACATTATACCATTATAGTTTTAAAGTGTTATTTAAACTTTTGTGCATGAAAGTGTAACATGACTGTACTTTAGAGGTGAGTTTTTTTAGCAGTAAACTGAATCTGGCTTCAGTGGAAAGGGATAGACAAGAACAATGCTAGTCTTTTATGCTTTGCAATCTGTTGATGTTGAATCATTTAATGTAACCTCATATGATATTCCACTTAAAACTCGGACAAAAAATGAAATTTAATATCAACCTACAGCCATGCGAATAACAGGCATGTGGATTTTAATGAGGGAGAGAATTTGTTCATGCTGCTTACTTTGAAACAAGCAACATCTTTAAAAATGAACATGAAGAAAAGGACAAAAAGAAAAAGACAGAGAATAAACAGATGTTAAACTGGAATTTAATTTTTTATTGCACTTATAGTAAATTTGTTTAGCTAAATTAATGAAGAGATATGCATAAACTGCAGATAAAAAATGGATTTCTGTGGATGATAAACAGTACTGCAAATCAAACTTGAAACACAATCATTCTGTGAATGATGCTACAGCTGAAAAGATTTAGATAAAGGTGTTTAACCTTTTTGACCCAAACTTTTTTTTAAAAGTTTGAATGGTTTGTTTGTTGATTGGTTGTATTACAGTGGTAGAGCATTTCAGCATTTAAATTAAGAAAAATTTTTACTTACAATTTCAGACAATACCCATAGGACAAGTGTGAAAGAAATTAAGTTCATCTGACTATAGCTGGAAGTGATTACTCCCGTACTGTATCATGGTAAAGCCTTTCCCTTTTTAATTTGCATTTTCTTTCTGGTATATTAGTCCAAACTTTTTCTCGTTACTGCACCACATAAGGTGTAGAATGTATGCATGGGGTTTGAGGTCATTGGTATATACAAGGATCCTGGTTCAAGAAAAAGCTACAGCGACCCAGAATCTTCTCTCAGGCCACCACTTCTGTCCTGGCTTGATGAGAAATGCTCCAGCAATTGCTGCTTAATGAGCCAGGGGGAACACCAGCTGGTTTGCCATGAAGGGGATCCACTTGAATAGGATTCCCAAGAGTTGAGTGCCCCGAGGCACTGTTATATCTACTGGGCATTGTAAATAACATAGGACATTAAATATTTAACACACTGTGTTGAGACATTAAAAAGGTGACCGCTGCTATGCAAGTGACCTCTCAATTTAAACTATGACTTGACAAGACTGTAATTGCCTGACAGAATAATATACTTTATATATTGATTGGCCTGCTCTTTGGTTTGTGGCGGATGGAATATTTGACAGTGATACAGCCTTGTGAAGCTGCTAGAATGCCCAAGACTTGCAGTAACTAGCCGACTCATACCTTAGGGTTAGTTTCCTACCATTTCCATTCTGATCAGAGGTTGGTGTTGCTTTTGATGGACCAAATTTGGCTAGATTTCTTATGTTTACTTTCAGAAACATTAAGACCACAATGTATATTTTGTCTTCATTCTATAATGGTTCCTGAAGAGAAAAAAACATACAGTGATTCATTGAATCAACTATATGTCAATCTGTCTGATATTTGACCAAAATGGCTTCAGTGACATTTAATGTACCATTTGATTATATTCCTTCGTACTACACTGCACAGTAATTCACATAATGAGGCAGAATTTACTGACATTAACTTCACTGTCTTTGATGAAGGTATCTTAATGCCTTTCCTTTTAACGCCCTAAAATCATCTATTGTGGTCACATATGAATTCATTTCCGCTGGTAGTTTTTATATACAGTAGTAAACCATTAATGCAATGTCTCAGTGTTCTTCAGAGGGAAAAACGAGATGGATAAAGCAGCAAGGGAAGTACTCAGGGAGAAGGAACACATGGTAACTGTAAATCCTCTATAAGCCTGTAGGGCACAAAAAACCAGGCACTTGACTCTTGATCCATTTCTGAACTGTTGAGTTGAGGTTCTTATAGATCGTGTTATCCCTTATCTGGGAACAGACACCTGAAATTTAGTAAAATCAGGATGCAAAAAAATTGAATCATCTTGTTTTTACCATTGATTCATTCCTTCCAGACCTGAATGTGATCCACTAAATATTTCTTCTATGTCTTCTTGAAATCAGACTGGTCAAGGTGTGAGAATTCATTCTAAAGCTAATAATATCTAATGTCTATTAATGTGTTTATATGTTTTAATCAAAGGAGTGTTGCAACACTTGAAAGAAATTGGTTATATCATCACAGACAGAATATTTCTGGAAAACCAAGTTCTCTGTTCAAAACTCTTGCAATACAATGCAATATAATTTATCATATATTTATCTATCCTGAATACAGACCAAATCTAACATTTATGATGTGTGGTTATTTATTTTGGTTACAGCAAGTCTGGAACATGACCTCAAAATTACACCATTTTTCTTCTACATTATAAATGCGTATCTGGCATGGTTAATTCAGAACTCTTGCATTGTGTTTAGTCCTGAATAAAATTTTAAAATGTCACCAAAGAAATGACTGTGCATGAGGAAAGATTCTTGTCTGGCTTTGTGTTGCAGCTGGGCATGCACATGGATTACAGAGGAGAACACACACAAATCTTGCACAACATGCATGCAATTCCAGTACTCCACAAATAATAAGCAAACACAATTAGACAAACACATTAAGAACAAAATGAATAACAGAAACCCAGTATAATAAAATAAAAATATACATGGTTTCTGTGCTTCTTCTGCCCATCAGAAGATAGTAGAACTATACTGATCTCTGAAGCTCATGTATGGTGTAAATGTTCATGCACCGTAACTTTATGATCATGCCCAGATAAGCCTTTACACAGCCACTACTCCTGTATTCTGTGTAAATATTTGTGTACCTTTAAAAATAAAAATTTAAAAAAAAAAAAAAAATCTAGGAAGGTGATCAGGATTTCTCTATTCTGAGTTTTATGCACCTACTTGAGTGATGAATTATCGGTGCATAAAGTGGAAAGAAACAAACTAGGTTTACTTAAGAATTGCATGTCTGGAACTATGTCTCTCTTTCTCTTAATGTAATGCACAAATTGTATTTTCTCTGAGATGTATACGTCACCTTGGAGAAAAGCATCTGCTAAATGAATAAATGTAAATGTAACTGTATAACTGAAAAAATCCATTTGACTGATTGGATTCTGTAGTGAGTTCTACAGACAATTCAAAATTTGAAATTTATCTAAAATATTTTACAACTGTTCATACAGGTAGGGCATAACCTTAAACCATTAAATCATAACAACCAAACACAAGGTTTCATTCAGAAAAGAAACCAAAACAGTATGGTTTGCCTCTACTTCAGTCATGAGTCAGTTTAGGATTTCACTTCATGTTTGTTTTCTGTCCAACTGTGGTTGCATAAGTATGTGGCTCCAATTATCGAATGTTGTGACTTCAACAGAAGACATAGTTCACTTCATTACACATGCAAATATGTTTGTAACTAAATCAAAGATATGGCCATATTCATTGGACATGGGCTTCCTAGTATTCTTTATGTACTTTATGTCTCATTTCAAACTTCCTTTAAATTAACTTTTTGCCCCAATCTTATTTTTGTCTTACATGCCACTCAGTGATTCCTTACCAATGGCAGCAGGCACCAAAGCACCCATCTGGGAGGATCTCTTTAAGACTTTGAGGTTCATTGAGCCCCAGTACAGCTGGCTTTACTAGGAGAAGTTTTGCTGTCTTCTCAGACTATGTTGCATGCTTAATTTTCTTTCTTTCAGAACTGGCTTTGTATAAGAAAAGCCTACTTGGGTGCATTCAAGCAGCGCCAAAATATTAGTTCCGCCTAGTTGAGCCAGCATTGAAGCTAGACCTAAGAATCAGGCATCCCAACCCTAAGACCCTTCCTAAACTGTTACTTAATTGACACAATAATAAAAAAAAAAAAAAAAAACAATCAACTGTTAAATAGCTAAATCAAAACAGAGGGAAAATGTAAGGGCAGGGTTTTTTCCACTTGGAAAAAAAAAATTGAGACCATGAGTTTTGCAGATTTCGCACAGTCAGTCTGGGTAATAACTGCTTGTGTCAACCCATTGGAAGAAGTGCAATTCATGCGTCAATACGTCTCTATCCGTCTGTCCAAAGCACGCCTACGTGTTCGTCTGCAAATCTGTCAGTCGACGAAGCATGAGAGTAGCCACGGAGCCGGGGCTATTTCTGCGGGAGAATGTTTAATGTGCGCTGCGTCTGGGGGTTGAAATGGGGTTGTAAATCAGCAGTCAGCCGACGCCGTAGATGACTGGCCTCAGTGGGGCTTGGACAGCAGAGGTGAGTTTCAGCATCCCGCGGCAAACATGCAGCACTCAGAGCTTCATTTTGAACTTGATTAATTCCTTCCCAATGTACTTGATTCAACATATTTTTTTTTCTTTTTTATATGCATTTGGAGACAAATTCTTTGGTCTGTCCTTTTCCTTCAAGGAAAATCAATACAATGTCACTCAAAGATCAGGAAGTGTCTTTAACACTAAGATCCTTGAGAAATAATGACCATACAACTTCCACAAGCTATTTAATCACCACACTGGATAAATTCCAACACATTACCTAAATTGGATCAATCTCTACTGTAAAATAAGCTTTGCAGACCAAATCCTATTGTCTCACTCGCTCACGCACTGAATTTGTTGAATAAATAAACAGGTTCTTAATTGTTATTTGCTAATCTCTTTAATGTTTTAATGGAAAATGTTCATCATGGAGGAGGACATATTTCTTTCAAGGAATTACTGATTACTGCTAATTTTAACAACTGCTTTCAGTCAAAAGAAAAACTTACATTTCACGATATTTGAAATTAATTTAAACAGGAAGAAATTAAATTGTTCAATGAAAGTTTCTCTTTTTTTTTAGGAAAAAAAAACTCAATTTTAGATGGTTCAACTCAGTGGAATGTGAAAATATTGGATTTTCCATTTGTTTAGGGCATATGGCATTGCTGGTTGCGATTTAAAATGATTCATAACAAATAATCATTGGTTGTATTTAAACATGCTGGCTATTTGAAGGGGAAAGAAAAAAAAACTGGTAAACAGTTTTAGATATTGATTAACTGCTTTTAGTGTCATTTTGATTGATCAATTATTACTGCTCCATGAATGTTCAACTGACTGCAAGTATAGCATGAACACACCATCACCTCATTAGTCAAAGAAGCAATTTGGCACAAGTGAAGGCATATTTTAACTTGTTCATTGTCAGTCCTGGAGAATAGCAAACACGGAGACACACGCAGGAGGCACATATGCCAAGCTTGGTAATGGAAGGAATATTTCTGTGCCATCACCAAGGTCAGGCATGCGGTATGACTTGGCATCTGGAGATTAACAAGTCTCAGGAAGGTTGAGGTCTCAGGTGGGTTAGTACCCATGAGTAAACTACTTGACCTGAATTGCTATAGTAACAATACCCATCTGTATAAATGTGCAAAAAATTCTGTTCTTACCCAATGCTTTTCACCCATGATTCAGATAAAAGCGCTCGGTAAGTAATGTCATAACAACCATCCTAAGAGTGCTTCACAAAGGAGGAAACTGTGTTCTAGTAGGCAATATTCAGGACAGATATTTATATGGAGGCTTTAAGTATTTTCATTGTCGTTTCAAAAGTGCTATCTTCAACACATCTGAATAGCCTGTAATGCTACTGCATCACTCAAATTATAAATTCTTCCTTAGTCAAGAGCTGTGCACAAATATTTATGACAATTCTGTGATTTTAGACCTAGACAATCATGAAGCAGGGGGCACGGTGGCACAGCAGGTTTGGCCAGGTCCTGCTCTCTGGCGGGTCTGGGGTTTGAGTCCTGCTTGGGGTGCCTTGTGACGGACTGGCATCCCGTCCTGGGTGTGTCCCCTCCTCGCCCAGTCTTATGCCCGTGTTGCTGGGTTAGGCTCCGGCTCACCGCGACCCCGCTTGGGGCAAGTGGTTTCAGACAGACAATCATGAAGCATATGAACATCAAACAACGTCATATAGGGACTCTATCAGCATCACGCCCTTGACATACCCAATTTCAGAGACACTACACCTGTAACAACACCATGTTTACCTTGTATACAAGTTGTAAAGATGATAGATTGATTGATATATGGTTTATTTCCATTCCTTCAGTTTTACATTTATTTTAATGCAATTATTTGCATTGGTACAAGTTCAATTACTCAGTATGACATTTTTCCTATCCTTTGTAGGGATTTATTATTTGTCATGAATTTAGTTCATTTAAATTTGTCATATACTGTATGTTAGCAGCAACATTTGCAGTGCACATTACTAAATTTTGAATTGATTCATTGGTATGTTTTGTTTCCCTTCCATCTAATCTATAGATTGTATCACACACATTCAATTTTGCAGCTTTAAAAATTCCACTATAGGGTTACCTGACACCCAGGAATCTAGAGGTTGCTGTTCTAACTGGTGCCAAGATGAAAACTGCACTAAGATGAGCAAGAAAATGCCATCACATTGTTGTTACATTATTACATTTTCCATTACCATACATGTTGCCATTCTCTCTGGATGCGTTTATGCACCAGAAAGGCACTGGAGAAGGGTCCTATCCACATCTCTGCTCATGCATTCTATACATGCACCTGTGACCCAGGGCAGCATGTGTTTCTCAGTCTGCAGCTGCTGATCACACACATCACAGATGTTCTTTGCCCCTTGCCTTTTAAATGACAAGTCCAAGATGTGCAAACAGCGATAATAATGCTGAGACAGAACTTACCAGCACCTGCAAAACAGTAGGTAATATAGTTGAAGCAAAGGCTGAATCTTCAAAGTCAGGGTTAAGGGTGGAGGGTGTAGCTGAAGGTAGTTAGATATGTAGACATCTATTTGTGGTGAAGCGTCCCACATCTCTCATGTTTCTTGCATGCTTCACACACAGACACATAAATCTTTTAAGAAGTACAGGCACTTGTGAGGGGAGGGTACATTGATCCAGATACTGCTCAGTTTGGCTCGGGTATCAGGGTCTCCCGTGTCTGAAAGTACTGCCGACCAGATACGAAGGTTTATATCTTTTTTCTTGGAACAGGGCCACAACCACCCCAAAAAAAGGATGGACGTAATCTTTTACAAATCACCTTCAACAAATTGTTGCCCTAAAACTTTCTTCTTCAGACAAATTTGTTTTATGATTATTCTACAACCTTGACTGAACCTCAGAACTGAGATGTAAGGATTTGTGTGTCCAAGTTTGTGTGTGCATGAGTGAGAAACCAACCTGTAAAGAATGTACACATTTAATCTGTTTTTCTAGTCTTATATGGCATACAATCATAGGTTGCCTACAGAGCAGAATAGCTTTCTTTTACTGAAAGGCAAAGACGTGGCAATCTTTCCCTCCCTTTCAGTGTTTGCATTTTCCTTTTCTAGTTGGGTAAATTGCTATGCTTTGTGGCCTGTTGCCTTAAAATATCACCCCAATGATAATTAAAAATAAGTAAAAGTTATCTGAGGCTTCACATATGATTTCTCTTAATAAAAAAAGGCTGCAAGTATTGGCTTGCTTAGGCACTGCCATGGATCCACAGCAATGCTGGCAGTATGTGCAAGATGAGGTGTAAAATATTAATGAGGGGAGTTCATTAAATATCATCAAAGTCAGCCCAAACTGTAGCTACAAAGACAATCACTCACTTAAAAAAAATATTTTACTTAAATGAAGAGATACTGAGGTGTCCATAAACCTTGCTTGGTAGAGAAATTTCCACAAAAGGACCCATCTGCTTTCAGAATCCCTAATGAATGGCATCTCTTTTTTATTAGTAAACCGTTAATTGTTATGAACAAGTGATGTTTGCTGATAATTGCTCTGTTAATCTTCATTTGAATTTGTTAATTTATGTTACACCACATTTTGATTATTGTCATTTAGCTGGAAGAGTGGAAGCAATGAAAGTCACTTTGGGTAGAACTATTTCACCACTGTACCCAGATATACAGGTGAATATTTTTCAATAAATTTATGAAAAATATTGATTAGGATTTTTCACAAGCAGGGTTCCACTTACAATCTGTTGGTCAGCAGATCAGCTCCTTGCCCACCATGCTATTTGATGCCCTGCATTGTGTATACATGCAATATTACCCAAAATGCACATGTAAATACAAGTGCTATTCTGACTATGGCACTAGTCACCCTAGCTATAATAGGGGACGTCAGTATCACCAATAATGATCTCCTTTTAGTTATGCAACATGTCAGGTCTTTCAAGAGGTCTCTAGTTAATATAGATGTGACAGTCACACTTTATAAAGCAAAGATGAGGTGAGAAGATGCCTATTTGTTTGCATATGATTTGCTTATCCATGAATAATTCAGTGATCGTGAATTCAAACCTGGCAGATCCTCCTGAGCTGCCAGATTAAAAAATTCCGCAGAAAGAACTTGAGAGGGCTGGTAGGTGGGAGGCGTAACAAATGCATTCATCTCCGGAGGCAAACAAGGGAAGTAAACGGTCAGAAGTGCACGCGTTTGCCTTGCAGATGGATATTGTCGTACTGCGCACTTTCTTTGTGCAGTTAGGATGCAACTTTGAGTTCCCTGCTACCACCCACCCCCTCCATCGCCCATACTTATGGTACCCTGTTGTCACCAAGTCAATGAAAATATGTAAAACCTCTGGCTGAATATTGAGTGGATGGTGTATTTCTACAAATAATTTCAGAAATTCAATATTGCTTGTAGGCATATGATGTACTCTTCATACGACTGCAAGTTTGCTTGCTGGTGTCAACAAAGGTCTTACACTTATTCGGATCCACAGAACCACCAATGGCATCAAAAATTTTTAAGTGCATTTACTTCAAATGAAAGTGTACTGTGACAATTTCGTATTGTGCATATATGTGGAAGGTATAATTTAAAAGCCATCATGAAAAATTCAAATTTCAAGCTGCATAAAATATTTCAACAAATACAGACTTGCCTCACCAAGTTTTTGATTGAGCAAATTTAAATGTCAGTTAAAAGTTTTCATACACTTGGGCAAGCTGGGCGATGCATGAATAGGACAAACTGGACAGAAAAGTGAAAGCAAAGCAATATACAAGTGTCCTCCATCTCTGGGAACTGAAGCATAAGAGCTAAAATGACATAGTGCCTCATTTCCTTATTAAACATATTAACCAAACTTGTGGGGAGGGGGGGAAAAAAAAAAAAAAAAAAAAAAAAAAAATTACAGCATGTGTAGTCAGACTTTTGACTTAATGTAAATGAAGTCTGAATTCAGCATATATTCATATTTTTCAACTGCTGTGAAAAAGGTACTTTTCAAAAACTGATGAGGCGGGGGGCACAGTGGTGCAGCAGGTTTGGTCTGTGCCTGTTCTCTGGTGGGTTTGGGGTTTGAGTGCTGCTCAGGGTGCCCTGCAGTGGACTGGTATCCCGTGCTGGGTGTGTCCCCTCCTCCTGCAGCCTTGCGCCCTGTATTGCCGGGTTAGGCTGTGGCTCACCGCGACCCTGCTTGGGACAAGTGGTTTCAGTCAATGTGTGCATGTGTGTGTGAAATATGAGGCAACCAAAATGCATTTATGTAATGGTATAAGATGATATAAAAAAAAAAAAAAACACACACACACACACACACACACACACACACACACACACACACACACACACACAACACCAAACCATTAATTTAACTGCAGTCAAGAAATTGCGCATTCAAATTAACTGAGTTTTCCCATAAGGAAAAACTGTAGATATGCTTTTCTAAACCGCACCGAGTCTTTCCCCAACAGTTAGCATCTACATCTTAGCATGCAAACTTAGCTGGAATGTCAAAAAAAAGAGAGTTTTACAGGTTAAATGATGGCAATTCAATAGCCTGTTCACCTCATTTGACTGACATTTAAATAACCTATGGAAGTCCTTACTTTTTGCCAGTTATAAAAAGATAGTCGTGTATGTACACATGAAAACGAGGAGAAAAAATTAAGAATTTTGTGAATTCCCTCTTCATTGTTTTACATAAGGTCAAATCCTGATTGCTACAAGATGACATTGTTAGGATATAAAGTATTTCTTTTACTACCGTTATACAATAGCACCTTTCAAAAGATTTTTTCCCCCCCTCATTTTTTTCAGGTTAAGGGGGAATAGATGGGATTTTTTTTCAAAGCTATTGTTGACAGTTCTTTAAACTGCTTCATTTTGACAGATTTCTTTAAATGAAAACCTTAATGGCAAAGTGAATTCAGAAGGCTAATCTGAATCGCCCTTTTTTTTGCTTGAAAAAAGAAAAAAAAAAAGGCTAAAAGACATCGCTTCAAAATATTCTTAATATTACTGAACCACCCCCCTTCCGTACCAATGTTCTAGGACGTACATTCGGCAGCATTTCTGAAAACCAGAATTATCTTCAGAAATATCTTCAGTACCAAAACATACATTACACAGTTCAAAGGGAATGGAACACAGAAAGTAGTACAAAAAAATGTAAGCATAGATTAATTTTTGTATGTACAGATGGATATGGGACTGGGACAGGATATGCTTTTGTTTAGTGAAAGCAGTGTGTCTCTTTGGAGAAAAGCATCTGCCAAATGCATAAATAAAATTCAATTGTGATGCTGTTACTAACATTAAATACAATACTACATGTGTCTGTGCAGTAATGCATCAGTGCTGTATTGAGATTGATTTGAGAAATCTGACCCATAGTGTACTTACTCTTAGTATATCAGAATAAACACCTTGCTGAAAGGTACTATTGCAGTAGCCTGGATTGGAGCCTGATTCATCTACCTTCAGGTTAGAAGTCTATGTCCTTGACTGCAATGCTACCGGTTACCCTCATATTAACGCCAGTACTAATATATTGTCTAATGAGGACTCGCAGCTGTGAAAGTTGGGACTAAAATAGAATAAACTCATTTATACTGTTAAATTGTATTCCACAGCAAATAGTGTTTTGCTTGCAATGCTTTTCTCAGCAATAATTCACGTTGTGACGGTAGCACGACGTTTCTCTCTGATACATTTTTTTCTTTAGTATTCAGAGGTTGATTTCTTAATGCGTTTGAACTCCAGTACCACCAGCCGTCTGCCTGAAGGGCAAACGCAGCTGAACGGTGAATGCGCACTCTCAAATGTCCTGACACGGAACCAGGATGGCATCCTTCCTGGACCATGGCATTTGGTCCCAGTGTCTCACACGAGACGCGCTCCGTTTATTTTCATCTCTCAGCAAGGCTTTGCATGGATCCCATCCAGCTCGGCACAGGCTGGGCCGAGACATCCCCAAACACCCAGGTCTTCATTATGGCCCACAGTATGCGGGATAGCTCTGGGTCATCCATGATGCCCCTGCTCTTGCCTCAGGAAATTTTGCATAAAAACCTGCAGCTCTGGAGAGTCTAACATGTCAGTTAAAAATGGTGCCAAACTGGTGCACAGAAGGGACCTCAATCCATTAAACAAATCTCAGCAACATGTCGGCTGTTTCAACAAACGCTGTCGAGTTCTGGGGTTGAAAATATGTCACTTGTTTTTAATCGCAGATTCCTACTATAGTATTTTGATTAATTTCCCTGCGCAAGGGTTTTCTGTATTCTAACCACATTTACGCTAACACTGCTTAATGTTCATAGCAATAGTATGATGCAAACAGGGTAGGGCAACTGACACCAAAACAGAAATGAGGCTTTACAGTAGCAGTGCATTTCAGCATAACATGAAATATGACTTTTTAGCACAGCAGTAGCTGGCAGTCTTACCATATGTGGCTCACAGGGTCTACTGGTTTCCATAGCATCCCCACAACAAACTGACAAATAAAAGTCATTGTCATTACATTTATTTATTTTAAAAAAGAAAAAAAAAAAATAAAATAGCACCTGTCTTATGCAGGTGTTGCAAACTCCCTAATTGGCCCATTTCCAATACAGCTATTTAAGTCACCTGTTGCAGGTGAAACAATTATTCTCTATTGAAGCAAGCATTTTAATGAATCAATTACATTCTAGGACAAAATAAAAACTGGCAGAACTGTGGTTGAGTAATTGATAGAGAAGGACTTGAAATATGGTTGAATGCACTCAGATGTTCAGCAACATTCATAAATAGGCCTTGCACATGAGGAACAAGCAATTACAGTAAAAAGTATTCTTAAGCACTTAAGGCAAATATTCTATATGCACATGTAGAGTGGAACAATTCAAAATGACAAAATTTACACCTTTATTAACAGTAAAGTTTAAGTAGATTTCCATTAAAATCAGCAGGAGGCAAGTATTAATAAAGCTCTAGACAAGTACTAAAGACAACCAGTTCAGGACCAAATTTGAGAATTATATCATTAAAATACACAAAATATTAACTTTTAACCAAAGGCTCATTTCAACACTACAACATGTAAGATGTCTTTCATCACAAATTGTGTCATTAAACCCTTCCGATCAAGATGGCGTACAATTTTCCCCAGCAATTTCCCCACTGCAGCCATCAAGGCAAGGAACCCTGCAGCTTTTTGACAATATATTTTAATTAGGGCCTGGCTGACACACAAAACACCAGGTGAGTAGACATAATAACCAGTTAACTACTTTAATATAGCAATTAAGAGTTGACACAGAACAAAAACCTGCATAAACTGTGGCCCTAAAGGACCAGAGTTGTGCAGCCCTGACTTAGACTAACATAGCAACCGTGAAGCCTGTCCAACTGCGCAGTGATTAGATGCTGGAATTTGGAGTGTTACTTTCTATTTCTAGGCTTATAACCACAAAACAAGGCACATATATTTTTTATAAAATATAAAAAAAAAAAAAAAAAAACTGGGAATCCAGCTCAGGTACCAATTAGCCTTTGGCTAAAAAGGCAGATTCTTTCAGTCCAGACCAATTACCACAGGCCTGCCTATCTCATTACAGCACCTGTGCATTGATTCTGCTTTCCCGCCCCAGTGAAGTTGTTTTTAAAGTTTTTTAAATTGGTTGCACCTGAGCATGGTCTCGTTAACAAGAGCACTGTGAGGCAGTCAGGTGCGTCAATTTGGTGCCTGTCAATGAGCATATCCTGGGAGGCTTTGTACCTCAATCCATTATTCAGAAGATCCCTGTAGTGCTGAGCACCTTGTCCTAAATGATATTCTTAAAACCTAGGGAAAGTTACAAGAGCAGCTGTTTTTATGTGTGTGGGTATGAACATTCTAAGGTATGGCAACATTTAACCTTAATGGAACAAATTAGGAATCATTTTCCATAACTGTTGATATTATTCATTACATTTACTCACTTAGCAGATGCTTTTCCCTGAAGTAACTTACAATGGATATGATGTAGTGTTACTAGCTCACACACCTTATTCACCAAGGTGATTTATGCTGCTAGATACACTCATCCATACATCAGTGAAACACACTCTCTCTGTGTCACTCATACACTATGGGAGAAGCTGAACAGCTTGTCTTTGGACTGTGGGAAGAAACCAGAGCACCTGGAGGAAACCCACGCAGACAACATACAAACTTCACACAGACTGAGCAGGGATCAAACCCGCATTCTCTCGTACCACCCAGGTGCAAGTGTAGCGCTACTTGCTGTGCCACCCAATTCACCGTTAAACTCACAAACACGGGTCAACTACTACACGGCAATGAAAATCATACAGAATTCCCACTGATCCTTATGTGGGCCAGGTCTGCAAATGGTCAGCGTGGGTCCTTTTAGTTAATCTCTGCCACAAATCCAGCTGTTTAGCTGAATGCAGAACTTACTTCCAGTGATAAGAATGATCCAAGAATGATCTAGGTCAAAATCACTCTAAAAATTCTGCCTAATTTTTAGATTTAGCAATGAATCAGAGTTGCATGGTTATAACCAAAAACAAGAATGTAAGTATCTCATTATACAATGTTATTGTTACAGGAAGTTCATATACACAGACTGTGTGGCCTACTGGGAGCAGATCCTTGGAGGAAAATGTCCTTAAAATACAATCTACAGAGAAAAATATAAACTATTCAAAATATTTTGAAATAGCTCAAAATCAAACTTGGAGTTTTTTTATTCTAATTTCACTATCCTCATTGCCATGGGTATATGTTATGCATTCTCCATAGATTGAAGTACTGATGTAGCAACTGACAACACTGGGCCGTGAGTTTTGTAATAATACGGAGAACACTGTTTAGGTGTTTACTGTTGGTCCTTGTGATGTAAGAGTAGTAAATACTAAACCCTAAATCTCTCTCTCACACACACACGGGAGCTTAACCTGGCACCAGAGGGTGCAACGCTGGATGGGGAGGGGACACACCCAGGATGGGACACTAGTCCATCACAAGGAACACCAAGCAGGACTCAAACCCTAGATCTACCAGAGAGCAGGACCCAGCCAAGCCCGCTGCATCACTACGCTCCCCAAACTCTGAATCATAAAGTAGTAATTAAAATATCAGTCACAGACGAAAAGAACATGCCTAATAGCGTAACAGTAATATGAGCACATAGTAAAAATACCTTTTTCAAATGTGTATTTCTAGCCTAAAAATTAAGATGCTCGAAAATATTGTTTTTCTTAACTGACCTGCATATGAAGCATATATAAATTGTTTCTATCCTTTAAAAACTAAAGTATATACACAAACTTAACTGCTGCTTGACCACCAAAATAAGGTTTCTGTATTAATAAAACATAATAAAAAACAACTTTATTAAAAAGACAGCAGTGGTAACCATTAACATAGTCAAACTAAACAGCATAAACAGCATATATATAATGATCTGCACTGACAGTGCAAAATATATTTTGGTTATTTCACAGAGAACCACATAGTTCTTCATTAGATCTCTGCACTGACACCTTCTCATTAAACAATGAATTGAAAAAGTTTCCATGTTTCACTTCACAGCATCTGAAGTGTTCATAGGCATATACAACAAGTAAGAACTCACACAGTACTAAAAATATTTGGCAAAAAAAAAATAATCCGACACACAACCTAAGAGATGCGCAATTTGCATGCCAATTTTAGTTTAAGTTGTAGTTGGACACCCTAATGGCTACCTCACAATTTCAGTTACAGTACTTAATGTATATTAATATTGTCATATATTTTGCATATACATTTTATTTGAACTTTAAATATATGCTGATAAGACGCTTCAAAATACAGTACTCTCATACAGCGCCATTTCGTTATAGTGCAGTTTTATTTTTTCCCTGAGTGATTATAGTAATTTACCATATTTCTTTAAAACTTTAAAAAAAAAAAAAAATCAGAATGAATTAGTGACCTCTTTACAGTGCTGTTGCATATAGCGTCCCATTTTCTGAAGAATGCAATTAGTGTGCTAATTGATGTATTTCTGTACATAGAAAAAGTGTAACTACTAAACCATAGTTCTACTTTAAGCAAAGAGTATGATAACTCTGGAAAGTCATCAGTACAAATTGTTGAATGATATAGCTTAAAAATTTTAATTGAGACATATAGGTTAAAATGAAGAAAAGGCTTTAACCCACTTAACTTCGGCTTATGTATCTCATCTTAAAAATGTTGCCATGTGCAGGAAGGCCTTGTTATGTACCGACACCAAAATGACAGGTGACATTTGACACTGGCAGGCAGAACTGATCCCGATGCACTGAGTGGAGATTTCACCGGCGTCCCTTGAGGTCCTCATTCCGCTAACGGCGGTGGCAGATATAATAAGCCAGCTTAGAGACGGTTCACTGCGTACCTCCCATCCTCATTGTGTCAAACCCTTTCCCGTTCACCCTGTCTTGGGAACATCTGATCATCTGTCCATCAAAAGGGGTGTGTGCACCTCCATGCTGCCAAGGCCTTGGGTGAGTCTTTCCAGTCAGCCATGCATGAGGCACAGAAGACACCATCCTTTTATACCGCATACCTAGCAGCCTAAGTACTGGTATTATCCTTTGAAAAACCATCCAAATGATCTGTCTTCCATCAGTCTCAGGAGGCATTATAAGTCTGCTTCTTTGGTAAACAGTGGCTTGTCGTTGTGCAGCTTTTCACCGGGAGAGGCATTACTGCAGTGTACGGCCCTGCACCGCAAGTCTTTCAATGAGATCTTCCGCCATCCAGCTACAAGCAAATGTGATGGAAGGGACTAGCCTGAACTCCTCAAGAATATCAGCTTCATAGCTCTGTATAGATGTTGAACCACAGCTTGAAAAAAATCAATCCCAGAGACCTCTGTGGGCTTCCATCCAGCTGCGGAGGTCCTCAGAGCTGACCATTGATCTCTGTCTCTGCCTAGGTAACCCTGTCCCCCCTCTGACACTCTTTTGGTCCAGTTTAATTGGTGCTTCTTCAGAGCAATGTCTGGCTGAGGTATTCTCCATTGGTAGTTCACATATTGATTCCCAATGCTTGTAAAATATTGTTCTAACTTTTAAATAAGTTTTTTAGTGACAAAAGTACAACGTGGATCTGTCCACCTGTTTTGAATGTAGATTTTGTAAGCGACCGTAAGTTGCCTTTGATGAAAAACGCGGGAAACAACGGCGCCATCTTACCACACACCGGATAGCACTGTGAGTACGCAAAAGTAGCAAAACACCAATTAAAGGTCATAGTAACGTAAAAATAAACACATAAATAAGTAAATTTTGTTTCAAAAAGCAGGCAGAGTAAGAATAATGTTAAGCTATCAATTTATGCCAAATACTTAGAGACGTCTGTTCTGTCCTTAATATAAATACTGCCAAACACTGCCACAGACTAGTCAATGTCAATAAATATTGGTAATAGATGCATTACACGAACATTTTTTTTATTATTCTAAAATACTTTGTTTGGAAATGTATATTTACATTAGTTTTATTCGGTACCACAAAGTTCACCTAAATCTATTCTGTCATAGTGTAGGTTGTAACATGACAAATCTTTCGACTTAAATTGATACAATCGCAATGCTCACTGACCCCACTCTCATTTTGTAAATATAATACTAGCACACATACATCTGAAACGTGCAATGCACAATACAAATTTTATGCTGACCACGTAAACAAGTGCCGGAAAAAGGCTCCATACACAAAAACCTCGGGCATGTGGGAGGTAGTTGACTTTCAAACACAAGAACATTGATTGAATCATTGTTCAACTGATGTATGATTCGGGTGAAAATCAAAATAAAAATGCACTCCTAGGAAATATTCAGTTTTTCAAACCTGCAAAATGCTGATAATTCCATTATCCCCCCCTCCCTAAACGCACAGGTTATCCAGCCAGGTCTCCATCCGCAAAACCTTTAAGGAAATATCATTTAGTCCAAAAAAATGAAGGAGAAATGGTGGAAAATGAGTACAAGTTCGACGCGTGCAGACTGAGGAAAAAAGGCACGCGGGGCGGGCGGGTTCCAGTCCGCGCGGAAAAACGTTCGTCCGCCACGAGCTCCAGTGAAATGAAGGCGTCGGGAGACAGGCGGCGGGGGAAAGAGAGCGCGCGCGGCGCAAGGAACGTTCCGCGCGCGGCGCTTCATCTTAGCGGTGGTGACGCGCCACTGCAGCCGCACTCCCGGAGCTCGGAGCGAGAGCGAGCGAGCGAGAGGGAGCGAGCGAGCGAGAGCGCGCTTCCCCCGTTGCACTCCACACTCACACTCAGCGTTCAAACATCTCCCTTCCATCAGCTCCGCGTTTTTTTTTCCTCTAACCTGCTGCCCGTCTCTATTACCTCTGGAGAGAAGACAAGCGAGGAGACAATTTCCATTCCTGTATTTTTCACATTGATTTGGTTATTATTATTGTTGTTATTATTTTGGTGCGACCGACGGTATGCCTTTCTTTTCCCTTACTTTTATTCCTTGCGCAGTAAATTGATTTCCCCCCCCCCCCTAATTTTCCGTTCCTTTCTTTCTTTCTGTTGCTTTCTTGCGTTATATTCGCCTTTACAGGTTCATTTTTTTGGTGGAAATCGGACGGAAGATGAGCTTCACTGGAGTCTAACGCATTTTTAAATTATTATTATTTTTTTTTCCTGTCGTCTTGACCGTCTTGTTGCACTAGACTTCCATCGCGGGCAATGGGAAGTATCGATTTACAAGGAGGCTGCACATTTTGCTGTTTTTGAGGGATGTGTGCAAGCATGTTGGAAAAATAGCCATAGCTTCCGGATTGTAAGGTAATTAACGGCATTATTGCAATTATCATCGCTGCGCTGTCTGTTAACGGTGTTTATTATTAGCCCTCTGTACTGCGTGGAAAACTGAGAGCTGAGTAATTCAGGAAGGACAAGTGGTCCACGGATACCGGGCTATTCGCCACAGCCTTCTGACATTTAGTTCGGAAGTTGATCTCTTCGGCAAGCGAGGAATACAGTACCTTGGAATGTGGGCATTATTTCATAGTTTGGAATGGCGCTAAAAGCGCGGCGAAGCTGGTTACGGGAGCCGGGGAATATTCTCGGGTTAATGCGAAGTTAAGAGGCGAAATTTCTGCGTGTTGTTGTTTAAAATGGCAAAGAATGGAGTTCTGGCGCCGTCTAGGTTCCACAGAATTTGAGTAGGGGTTCATTTATTTTATTTTTCATATTTTCATACTTGCTTCCAAAACTTATTATGAAAAGAATTATTCAGCGATTCGCCATTTTCTCCTTTGCTTATACTTCACGGTGGTCCATGGCTGTTTTTTTTTTTTTTTTTTTTTTTTTTTTTTTTTTTCTTTTTCTCCCTCTCTCTTTTTTAGCGACGCGTATGGTGCTTTGAAATCCCAACTAGTTTAATGCATCAGCCCGTCCTTAGGACCACATTTCAGTCGCATCCGTCACAATGCGAGGCTTAAACTGCGTGATGCGTCCTATATAAACCGGTCCCACGCATGGAAATGGAAGGGAAAGCGAGCCCGCATTGTAATATCTTAATAATAGACTATTCTACACGGTCGCATTATGCAAGCACCCCTTATCCCCCCCCCCCCTCCCCTTCCAAGGAAAGGGAAAAAGGCAAGAGTTGCTGAAAAAGAGAAGATTTTTGAGGATTTTTCAAGACAGCATCCTCTTCTTTTTTGCACTGGATTTGGACGCCTACACAGCGCGGTGACACTGCGCCCAGCTGCATTGCCTGTAGGATTAATGCAATGAGGGCATCGCGTGGCATTTCTCCCTTTCCCACAGCTCTCTCTCTCTTTCCCCCATCTATCAATCCATCCATCTATCCCTCCATTCCATCCCTCTCTCCTTCCATCTCTCCATCTCAAGATTTGGGAAACTACCTAGGGTTACTCAAACCCTACACAGCAAATAAAGAATTAAAATCTGCAGTGACTAGCTGCATTGCATAACCTACCTGTGAGCACATCCTTAATGTATATACTGTATATATTAAAAGATAGTAATAACAAGAGCCAAGGAAGGGAGGGTAGGGAAGTCTGGATTATGAGTACAAGGTCGGCTCCACTTGGTTGTCTAATTGCCTTGGTTGTCTTAATACCAACCCGACCATGGAAGAAGTAAAGCCCTGCAGATTTAATATTAGTAAAGATGTAGGTTTGAGACGTTAAGGTGGTTTATGTGTTAAGGTTGAGTGTTAAGGTGGTCTGCACTTGATGAGGAGAAACGCACTTCTCTCCATCCCAACTGGCTGCGCTAGGCATTGTGCGCTTATTATATGGAGACTGAGCGCTCGGTCAACTGGCATGATGGCAGAGTTGCAATATTGATGTCGCTCTTGTTTTATTTTTTGGTTTTTTTTTGTTTTTTTTTTTTTTTTAAATTCCTTATTTTGCCTTTTATTTATTTATGTGTTCATTGGTTGAACTGCACTGATGTGAGAGAAGCACTGCTGCTGCATTAGACTGCACACAATCGTCATGCACCCACATGTACAGGGAGTTTTTTCCGCAAATCAGATCAGCATCAGGAACAGGTTTGCGCGTAAAGTGACCTGCCAGATTAAACCGATGCGTTAGATCGTTCATATGATGTATTCTTTTATTATTATTGTTGTTTTTGCTGTAGGCGTTCGTCAAGTAGCAGATGTAGACAGCCAGAGAGGAACATGCAGATTTTGCAGCAGTCGCCTGGTTCTGATCTATCAATCCATGTTTAAATGACAGTGGAAATTATTTTGTCATTTTGCTTGGTTGGGACGAACGGTAAGAATTCGATCCAATTGGTTCTTTTTCATGATTTCCGTTGTCTCAAATTTTAGGGATGCTTTATTAACGATTTTCTAGAATAAGAACGCGATATTCACCGCATAAAATTAATAAGGGTTATTTATGCATTAAAACAATTCACAAAATCATTTGCCATCGAGTTTCATTTATCCTTTTTATGTTTTATTTAAATGTATTTTTAAATAAATAAAGTCAAACCACAAGGTGGCAATGTTGGTCCAAAGTTTAGTTTACCCCTTAGGATAAAAAAGGAAAATAAATCGGGTTCTTCAACACTGCAGCCCTCCAGAGAGCTGGCCAGATACATCGTAGTACAGTTTAAAATTGAAATTGACCGTGCATCTCAAATAAACCAGGTTCTTGCATGGAAATAAATAGTGCACGAATTATCAGCCTGTCTTATTCAGAGGGGACATGATCAGTGCTGAGCTACATCTAGTGTCTCTCTCTTTTTTTTTCATCTTTTAGTGTGTTACTTGCATCTTTATTTCCTTCCCCCCACAGGCCAAATGACATAGGATGAAGGCTATTCGTAACCTGTTGATTTATATATTTTCCACCTATCTCCTGGTTATGTTTGGATTTACCGGTGCCCAAGACTTTTGGTGTTCCACTTTGGTTAAGGGGGTTATATATGGATCCTACTCGGTGAGCGAGATGTTCCCCAAGAACTACACAAACTGCACTTGGACGTTGGAGAACCCAGACCCTACCAAATACAGTATCTACCTGAAATTGTACAAACGTGACCTGAACTGCTCCAATTTCTCCTTGCTGGCCTATCAGTTTGATCATTACTCTCATGAGAAGATCAATGAGCAGCTGAGGACCAATGAGTCCATCGTGTACATCTGCGAATCCAAGAACATGTACATATTCCTGCAGTACGACAAGAACTTTGTGCAGCTTCGCAGGCTTTTTCCTTACGACTACACTGGATTGATACAAAGGAGGACGGAGGAGGAGCAGAGGTCTGTGCTGGAGTTTCTAGTTCTGAATAAGGCGAGCCCCAGCCAGTTCGGCTGCCAGGTGTTGTGTACATGGCTGGAGAACTGCTTGAAGACAGAGAAAGTGCCCGCGGAGTCGTGTGGAATGGTGTACGCCAAATGCACCTGTCCGCAGCACCTAGGTGATGGGGAGGTGGAGAACACCCTGGTGCTTAACAATGTGGTGCTGCCATTGAACCCCCAAACAGAGGGGTGTCTCACCCCCCAGCTCAGAAATGGGCACATCTGCAATTTGAGTGCCGAAGTCAAGCGACCACCTAAGGAGGGTGAGTATGCTTTCTTCTCCTACTGAGTTTTTCTTTTTTTTTTCTTAATGTCTTACTCAAATGTGTATCTCCAGTGATCCAACCAACTCATCATAAATAAATAAAAAGCAGTTTTCAGACTGTGGGACACATTCACAATTGTTTCTTGGCAAGCCTGTAAGCATTAAGAGCTGGATCCAGAAGATAAAGGAACATGTATATATAAGACACATTCTTCCAACCACAGCTCAGCCCACTTAAGGTACAATTTTGAAAAAAAGAAATAAGGAATATCAAACCGTGCTGTTACCAGCTGATAAGTGATAGTGACTCAACTTCCCATGAATAAATAAAGAGCAGTTTTGCGGCCTGTGGAACACAGAACCGCAACTGCCTCTTCTCAAGCCTACATGTGTCAAATGGTTGGTTCAGAAGATAAAAGGATGTGTATATAAGACATGTCCTTCCAAGCACAGCCAATCCTACCTAGACAGAATCGAAAAATATATGAGAACAAATCAAACCATTCTGTTATGAGTTGATAATTGATAATGACTGTTGTTCATGCATGTGAGGACGTACATGGACATGGAAGCCAGTCTTACATTCAGCTCACATAAACCTGTGTTGTACCCCTGCTGTGTTCTTTCTACTTGCACAGTAACACAGTAACGTTGGTAAGTAGTTTAAAACGTAGGTGTATTTTTATGTTTGTTTTTACAGTTAATATTAACAGTAGGGAGTGTGTTTCAGTTGACTGAGGTTTAGCCTTAGGAAGGCAACTTCTCTGCCTTTCCCATTTAAAATTATACAATGTAGTTGTCTAATTTATGTAATTTTAATCAATATGTAGTATTATTGTGCTTTATCAAGATTATGAAAGCATGAATGTACAATAATCAAAAAATAACAAGAAAGGAAATTACATTTCAAAGAAGGGCTTTTCATTGTATTGGGTACTGTAAGGACATCAGAAAATTTTCATCACTTAAAAAATGCTTGACGTTGATCTTTCCTTGACTAACTGGTGAATGGAAGGTCAGTTGAGGGGACTGTTAGTAGAGTCCAGCGGCTATAACATACTTCACAGCAGTCTAAGCTTAGATGCAATTTTTGATTCAAGTTGTAAAAATCATAGGTCACCAAATCTCAACACTCTCAAAATTTAAAAAGGCACATCCCAGCGGGTTTGACATCGGGAACTTCCAATGTTTAACTTTTCACACGGAAATGCTCCTCCGTAAATTAGAAATCAGCATTTGTTTATCAACCTGGTTCAGCATCTTAAGAGCACTGGCTTATTTTTTAAAGCTCCTATTTTTAGAGTGAAAGGGCTTTAAATCCGTTTTCATCTGGCTGGCCAGTAGGTCACCATCAGTTTAAAAGCATTGCATCAGACCTTGCATCAGAGTGGGTGTTCCGAACGCGGCCCGGTTACCGTGAACTAGGCTACCGTTTGATTAAACGGCCGACTTTGATCTCCTCGAAGCAAGGCAACAAAGGATGATTTCAAAGCATGAGGCAATACAGGCCCTAATATTGTAAGGTCTGTCTATAGCGCCTACATTTACGATTTACCCAGGCCTCATCCTGTTAAGACAAATAACGACTTTTTGATAGGCAGCAATGGAGGTTTGATGTTACACAAGGTTGAAATACACTGAAACTCTCCTTCTTTTTTATCGCCCAAGAGTAGCCTGTCTGATTAAGAAAAAAACATGAGTTATCTTGTTAGTAAATAAGTTCATCATTGTCCTGTCCTCCTGAGACCCAGCCTCTCACTTTTGTCCATGCTGGAGGACATATGTTTTTAAGTGTGTCTGCAAACTGTTATAATGGTGAGTTCTGCTACATCTAAGGACATTCTATTCTTTGAAAGGATACCACATGTTCGGTGGTAGGGCTTGGAGAGCACCTTTATAAAAATCGTGCAACTATAATCAAAAACCTTCTCTGCTGGCTCTCGGGAGGCTATCATTGCAATTTTACCTGGGAGACTTGGTTTGCTCACAACGGTGTTGTTGGAGTATTATGATGGAAGAACATTTAGCTACATTCTTACATCCAAAAACAATAACTGAAGTATTAGTGATGGCAAACACGGCACAGTAACTCTTGAGATCGAGAGATGGAAGGAGAGAGGGATGGAGGGATGGATGGAGAGATGGATGGAGGGACTCTCTGAAAGGACAAGTTGAACTTCTTCTATGCTTAAATGTAGATTTAAAGTTTCACTGAAATATCTTAATCCCTGTAGATTAAATATTAAATTGTAATGTATTAAATTTACATGGAAAAGGTGTTATTTTCCCTTCCACACCAGTTTTACAGTTTGGTCCCTGATTTACACAGAATTTCCTGATTTTACTATGGTTTACAAAGTATTAATAAAATTGTGCCCACCAGTGATCTCAGAGATGTGATGCTACTACAGACTCCTCCATTAGAGCACAAGCACAGATAGTGGCCCTGACTGGTGTGCAGAGAAAACCTTTGATCGACTGGATGCACATGTGGGACAAGCAGCATTTTGGAATTGAGGGGATTTTATAAAAAAGCGAAAAATTCCTGTTACATGACAGATAAGGTCTTCGCTGGTGAACTGTGCTTAATATACTTGCCTCAGCTTTCAGGATGTTGCCTGGATTTAACCATTAAAGAATTAACATAATACTCTTTTTTGGATTTCATTTCAGTACTAAGCAGAACATCTTATATCATGAGGAAAGGGGAGCCTTGTCTTTCCACAGATGGTTTGTTGTAAATTTATTTATCTGCTTATGTTTCAGAGGGCTAGTACATTTGCTGTGGAAGCAACAGACAAAATACAGCTATATAAGTTATAGAGAGTATATCTAATAACACTAATACATACATGCTCATATTTAGTCCAGTTCATTGGCTTAGGCAGTTGTATACTGTAATCCATCTACCATTTGCACAAACCACTTACCATGCTAATACAACATCAATACTGCAGCCTCTAAAACACAGGTTATACCCATCAGGTCAACTGATTTAAGCAATCTGGACATTTAGGTGTTGAGTCTTTATTCGTGAAAGTCAGTTATTTTGTAAACAGGCCACTCAGATCAGATTACCAACAAATTTGGTTGCCACAGTTGTGCAATGTCTTCAGATATTGTCTCATTGACTGACTCTGGGCAGCTTGTTTGTCACTAATTATCAGATGCTCTTTGTCCTCTTTCTGGGAGTCTACTCTTCCGTGCTTTTTATAAATAGGCCTTAAATTGTCCTTTGTATGAGAGAATGGGTATGTCAGTCTTGACCTGAATGTCAAAACATGCAGTAAAGAAATCCAGTGCATTCGTTCTTCTAAAGCCCAAAAATGGGACAGGTCCAGTATCGCACGTCACTTTTACACATCTGTTTGGAAAATACAGTAGCACTGACATTTAGTCTACAATACATCAGTCTGTTGGAACTGCGGTGAACGTCACCCTTTTGTGTTGTTTAGTTTTTTCTATCTTTGTGATATTTAGTATGAACGTTGAAGAGTTTTTTTTTTTTTTTTGTGGATGCACTTAACTGTCAGATAAGATGCACAGGATGACCTTAAGATGGGCGAGAACATGCAGAAAACTACTGTTCACCTTTATAAACTCCAAAGTTGCTTCTGTTATGTCATTTGATGAAGAATGTATTTTTTCTGACTATTGGGTAAGCTTTCCCCACCACTACCATATAATTTCTGAGTAATATTTGCATTTTTGTTGATAGTACTAAAGCTTTTAATTCATTTGGTAAGAAGGGCACAGCATCAGGGGACACAGCATTCCCAGAGCCCTCTCATCTTGTAAATTAGTTTTTTTTTTTCTACTTAATATCCATAATATCCCATAAGTTACCTAGTATATGCACATGTTGGACTTTTTAGTGTAAAGATAAATACATGAAAACTTTTAAATTTTACCTTATAATCAGTGCAAATTGCTTACACTTGGTGATTCAAGGTAAGGTTAAACTGACAATAAGAGTAATGGGTACAATAAAAAAAGACATCACTTAAAAGCTTAATGCACCTTCAGTTTGTTCTGTTCACCTTCTTTATTCCCTTAGATATTCCTCAAGGCAAACCTTTATGATTTTTTTTTGCTCTTCTCAGATATTGATATTAAATATGGAAAAAGACATACAAATAGATTTTTGCAGTTTACCTTTGTGTAATTGTTACTATTAATACTGTTACTAAGTGTTACTTTTGGGACAGAACAATTATTAACTAGGATGTTGCCATCTGAGTGCCATAATCTGTGTACTGAATGTCATCAAAATTAAATGTAAACATTACACACAAGTATTGTATTTCATATAAATCTAATTCTCAGTTACAAAATGTTCCAAAAGAGTTTTTATAAGTGGTTCAGTTTGAAAACAACCATTCTAAATTCAAAGTGTAACTATAGTAAAGCCCCACACTTAATGTCTCACCTAAATTATTTATAAGAGAATACAGACCACATAGTCTATGTAAACAAACTATTTAAATACCCACAAATAATGTGTTTTTTTTCCATTTTTTTCAAAATCTGTTCATAGTGGAATGGTTCATATGTTATATGTCATATTCTACAGTTGCATATTATGTAAACAAAATCACGCTTGAGTCATATTAGGCAGCTACAAGTTTACAAATGACATGGTAACATCATTTTGTCTCGCAAAGTTCATGTTCTTAAAAATTGTTTTTGTGAACCAGTGTCCTTATACTGCATTTGTGTATATTACTAATGGCATCTACACAACACTCACATTAAAGCAAATATCAATTTTTCTTGCCTATGAATTCTTTTAATTTTTATTAAATGCATTTTATAAAAGAAAAATATTGACTTGACATGCCCTAAATAGTAATCATCAACCTCTCCTAACCGCCCCTGCCTTTCTGTCTATAGGAATAATGTCATAATTGATCTGTACAATTATGCATCATAAAGTAATACTGAAGATCTAACTAACAAAGCCATTCATGTCAGGCTACTTTTAGTTTTTTACAAGTCAGTGTGCTTCAGAGGCCTTTAATATTTTCTGGCTTGCAACCCATAAAGACTCTCAATGTTTGTCACAGTAGACAAAACTATTCAAACTACGTCATTACAGTGCCTGCAAACTGTAAACTTTTTCCCCCAAATTTAAATTGGTGTATTGTATTAGTAGTTAAAAGAACTGGTGCGACAAAAGACACACTCCTCCATTTTAAATTGTATTCAGTCATACATCAACAATAATATTGATGAGTTATCTTAGGTGGGGAGAAACTTTCTTTATTGGAAGCATTCATACCTTTCAACCTTGATAGATGGTTCTCCAACATACAGTGGATGGCACAGGTGACAAGGTAAAATAAAACACATTTCACTGCATGGGCATAAATGACAGTGTATTATGAATAGCTTCTCATTTGTGAATCTGTGCACCATATATCTCTTTAAAATCCCTCTTTGACACAAAGATGCATCTGCAAAATTGCACCTATAGAACATTTATATTATTGCAAAGAAGCAGAACAAGGATTATGGAAAATATTCCAAACACAAAAGCAAGTCTTTGGAATTATAAGAAATATACAATGTTAAGGGGGACGCAGTGGCACAGTGGGTTGGACCGGGTCCTGCTCTTCAGTGGGTCTGCGGTTCGAGTCCCGCTTGGGGTGCCTTGCGATGGACTGGCATCCTGTCCTGGGTGTGTCTCCTTCCCCTCTGGCCTTATGCCCTCTGTTACCGGGTAGGCTCTGTGACCCCATATGGGACAAGCAGTTCTGAAAATGTGTGTGTGTACAATGTTAAATACAATTCATGTCTTAGAATGACAGATGTTGTTTTGCCTAGCCAGGTTATGAGATCACACGGGTTACTTAGTAAATGTGTAGGATTAGGTCCAGAGATGCATGGAATATTGATGGTGCAGTCTGTTAATCCTACATGAGCACAAACCTTTGCAGCTATGTGTTATGAAAGCTATGATCCCTGTATGACAGAAAGGGTAAGACAGCTATTAAATCTGTGTAGTGGACATGCATATATTTGACAAGTGTAAAATTGCCAGTCATTAGGCATTGTCAAACGTATCTCACGTAATAGTACTGAATGTTACTTGAAGCTTTTTTGAATTTCAAATGAAGACAGATCCCTGCACACGGCATGAATCTCGCCTTTCATTATTTTAGCGTTATGATAAATTCTTCATTAATATTTATACACCATTATTTATTTGAAATATAAATAATGAGCCTTTTTTTTTTTTTTTTTTACATTTAGTGAAAGCTTTAATCCGCCCATCTCTCTTGGGGGAGTCTTATACTGCAGCTCTCTAGCAGAATCAGACTTCATGAAGTACAGCCAACCTTCTGAGTGCTCAGACATAGGGATGATGATGACTGAGCAGGTTTTTTTCTGCCTAGCATTAATGACCATCTTTAAAACTTATTATCATGCAACTTTCTCAGCAAAGGAATGTAACTGCAGTTATTGTTTTGAATGAGCAAAACTATATACATATTTCAATGAATTATTTCTTTCATAATTACTAAGGAATAGCAACAAAGAATTATTTTCTTTCATAATTACCAAGAAAGGGGAACAAAGAATTATTTAAAATGTGTTCATTCAGCTTCAATGATTCAGTAACAAGACATATTCACCTCACCAAAAAATCAAGCTCTGAGTGTGTCAGCTCTTTGTTATTTCAGTGACATATCTTTGGTGCAGTGGTACCCATTCCTAACCTCAAAGTATTTCGTTCTCCACCAGTTTTGTTTGTAAGTCTTTCATCTGAAGGTCTTCATGAAAAAGACTTCAATTTATGTTAAAAAGACAAAAGAAGTCTGTATACAGTATGATATTTGTCATCTTTCATAATAATCATTATGCTCATAAAGGTATGTTTCTGGTGGAATCACAGGGTTTCAAGTCATTGATAATAGTGTGAATATATGCTGTCGGAGATTAGAATGTTCATTTGTTTTCTGAACTGAAAGTGATTTTTATATATGTCTGTTGTCTAGACCTGTGTACCTATGTATCTGAAGTCTACGTAAAGTAATGTCCTTATAAAATGAACAGATGCTTGACATAATAGATCAAAGGCAAATAATGCATACAGTAGGTGTTTATTTATTATAACTCACTAAAATATATGGCTTGAATGCACAGCTTTTCAGGCAATGAGAGCACATTTAAATTCACTTATTTGTGTTTGCATTTTCAGTTGTATTTACTTATGTGCAAGTGTGTTTTGTTTTTCCTGATAAAGAACATACACTGAAGCAAACTGAAATGTTTATTTATTAAATGTGATTACATATACTCCCAGGGGGGTGTGGTGGCTCAGCGGGTTTGGCCTGTGCCTGCTCTCTGTTGGGTTTAGGGTTCGAGTCCTGCCTGGGGTGCCTTGTGACAGACTGGCATCCTGTCCTGGGTGTGTCCCTTCCCCCCCCCAGCCTTATGCCCTGTGTTGCCGGGTTAGGCTCCAACTGACCCCACTTGGGATAAACGGTTTCAGTCAGTGTGTGTGTGTAAATATGCAATATTGTTGTATCACTATGACAATAGGGTTTGCAGATGAGAATATGGTTTTTTTCATATGCATGTCTCTCCCTGATATGATATTTCCTGCCTTTTTCTCTTTATGAGTTGTGAATAACTGGACCTTTCTAAATCAAAGCAAAGACTGTGGCTGTTGTGGTCATGTTTTCTCTGGCTTCAAAAAGAACATGCTGTGAATGCAGTGCTCACAAGTAATGAGTCTCCGAAGATGAATGAACAATTCAATCTTCTTTTTAATACAAATTAGATTACTTTATTTTCTCCATATGCATAATAGGAAACTTTGGATTGCTATCCATCAATTTAAATTCTCCATTAGTCTTCAGAAAAAGTTTAGAAAGAATAATATGTTGCCAGAATTCCCATACAGACCTCTAATGCCAGCTTAGATAGAGCTGTCAGTGGGGTTTGGGAAATAAATGCTTCCTAAAGGTGTCAGTGAACCAGGGACAGTTAGTCACATTTGATAGGATGGCCCCCAGAGGAAAATTCACAAAATTATAGGACTAGATTTCTCGGAGGACCTGATTGGATCCTCAGAAGTTTGCAAATCAATCATGTCTGCTAGGCTGTATTTTTTGCATGTACTTAGAAACCTGTCCGGAGAACAAATAGCTGTGTAGAATAAGAGTTTTTAATTTGGGAATTGCAATACACCACATAACTTCGGTATTTTAACATCAAGGTCCCATTTCAGTTAGCTAAGAAAAGACCAATACTTACATGACCTGATTATTCCTTCGCCAACAGCAAGAGCCCTGAGCTCCTCAATCTCTGTCTGCTTGGTGTTCCCCCTCATGGACCTAAAATTGGAAGTCTTGAGGTTCTCAGTTTCGGCAACAATTTTGTGGAATGAGCACCCTCTCTCCCTCGGAACTGCTGAATCCTCCAGCATTCAAGAAGGTTCTTAAACGTAATCTCTTTCAGACCCATTTCTGTTTGAATCTTCCATCAGCTCCATAAATTACACAATTTATTATGATCATCTTTATATTCACCATCTGACTGAGTTCTATAGACAGCTACTCACCGAATGTATGCTGGCAAAAACAACTGTATCAGACAAAGTGTGCTCCGATGATCTTTGCTTCAGTGCATCTGTATCTGAAGCTCTTTGTCTTTAGTCAAATGCATTTTTCTTTACCCTGAGTTGTATCTTGCTTTGGAGAATTGTGTCTGCTAAATGATTTGATGCACTAAATTATGACATTCTGTTTAACTACGTTTCATTGAGTTTTCAATTAAAGTTGAGTGAGATTTCTACATATATTTGAAAGAGATAACTATTTGATGCAGTTCTTCCTAGACCACAAAAATGTCAGCTTTGCCCCTCAAAGGCTTACAATTACAATGTATGAAATAAAAATATTTGCATTAACATCCTATTGGAAGGACTTGCAAATGGGAATGTCACTCATACAGTCTTTTACCATTAGTAATTTTCGAATCCTAGTTGAAAAATGCATCACCTAAATTAATGGAACCAGAAAAAAAAAAAATAAAATAAATAAATCCTTTTTTTTTGTTTTTTAATGCCTAACACCAACTTATTTAATATTTGTAATGAATATTATTATTTGTAGCTTGCCCTATAATTGCTGTGTTTCATTTATATTCATTCCTTCTCAAAAACTGTTTGACGAAAGCAGGGTCACAGAAGTCCAGAGAGTATCCGCAGAAGACACTTAAACATAAACGCTCCAGTAAAAAACTACCAAGCTGTATAAAAGAATAAATAGTTGGAAGCTGCTGTGAAGAAAAGCAAGAGCTAAATTCAGTAATTAATTAACAACCACAGCACTAAATCTGATTTTTTAGATTTACGTAAACTGAAAATTGTGATTGGTTGAGATTATCAGTGTAGTGAGATCATTAGCAGGAAGTGGAAAACATATACAGTATATACGTATATATTATATATGTATATAGCTAGCTTTGTTATATAATAATTTGTACAATTACGCTGTATTTAGTGAGAAAATAGCTAGACTGATACCACTGTAATGGGCAAAAATACCGTTGTACTGAATAATAGGCCCAATGTATGAAAAAAAGATATATATTTAATATGCTGTTGTAGCAATTTTCGTTGCGTGGCACCCTGATAAATGGGGGCTAAGTATATTGTGACCTTATACAATATGTCACTGAACATCCAGGTGTAATTAAAGAATTTTTGTATAATATATATTAATTATATTAATTAAAATTATATATTACAGGAGGGGGGCATGGTGGTGCAGCGGGTTTGGCTGGGTCTTGCTTTCTGGCGGGTCTGGGGTTCAAGTCCTGCCTGGGGTACCTTGCGACAGACTAGCGTCCCGTCCTGGTGGGACAAGTGGTTTAAGATTGTGTGTGTGTGTGTGTGTATTACAGTTTTCTATAAAATTACTGTGTAGATATATTTAAGATTTCAATGTTCCACTCTTATTTAATGCTCATGTGTATCCTACTGCTGATGAAGTCTCACACAACATGGATGCTGTGAACTACTGTAACAGATGTATCACACAGCAAAAGTACTCAATTAGGGCCAGAGACCCCGATCTTTTGTAGTATGCAGGTCACTGTTGCAGATGTTCTACCAGTCTGTTGGAGCAGGTGTGGTCTTCCATGCTGCTATATCCTGAAGCAAAGGCATTTCTACAGGTGATTCCTGCAGGCTGAACAAACTGAGCAAGAAAGCTGATTTGGTCCTGAGAGTTGGGCTGGATGCTCTGGAGGAAGTAGTACAGATGAGGACTCTGAACAAACCCCAATCCATCATCATAGTAACTCTCACCGTCTGCACACCACCCTGGCTAAACAGAGGAGCAAATCTGTCTAAATCTCTATAATACAGCTCTCATTTTAAGATTATTAATTTACGATAAGCTTAATTATCCTGGGCATGTCTGAAGGGTGTCTTCTTTTTTTAGAAACACATAGAATTCTGCAAATGTGTATCTGACACTTTCATTTCTTCTTTCAAAAATCAGGATCTTGTGGTCTGAAAACTAATGCAGGCCACTAATCATGTAAACGCAACAGATTAAGAATGAGAAATGAATTATTTAATGTCCATTTTATTACAATTTTGTTTTTGCATCAGACATTTGATTTGAAAATACTGTGCGATGTATTAGCTTTGTTTTATTTCATATGCATTTATCAAGGTTATCAACATTCAGCTGGTGAGGCTAGAAAACAACATTGGTACATCACGTAAAAGTGTTTTGAAGGTCACAATCACAATTCCATCATTTGGTAACATTTATTTAGCCTTTTGGTAATCCTTCTTGTATGCCCGAGTGTGTAACGGAGCAAGAAGGGAGTTTTAACTCTGAACACTCTGTTGTCACTGCTGGTCTACATGGCTGTTCTGGAGCCTGCCGTGTTCAACCATCAAAGACAGTTCTGCTGGCCTTGTGATGCACCGCAGTCAGGGTGCGCCCGGCCTCTCACCCTTTGCTTCTGCGATAAGCTCTGGACCACTGCAATCCTGTCCTTAATGAGAGAGTGAATAAATGAAAGAGACTTCAGCCGGAAATCAGATCAGAAAGGTGAACCTTTCTCGATTCTCATAAGAACCATCTTTAACTCTTGCCAAGGGAACGACTATCAGACAGACCTGCCTCTGATTTTAAGCTACTGGGACGCGCTTGACACAAAGTAGGACATTATTCGGTGTCATTTAGGGACAGCGCCCGCGAATACTGCAACTGTCAGCTGAAGCAGCGCTGCCCGTTTTCAGAAGTAATTATTTCTGAATGAACCGATGCAGCCTCAGCTAGCCTTCACGTCAGCTTTGTCAAGGTTCACCTGCTGGGTTTGCTGAGACATGGATGAGTGCCCCACCGCTGAGGACTTTCTGGGCCGCACACACATACTGGTAGGGCTGGACTTCCTCCAAATGAAAGCCACACTGGCCCCATCCCACTTGTACAGTAGGCCTTCATGGATAGCGTATGGTTTATTCAGGAAGACAAAGGAGCACGACTAAGAGCTTTTAGCTTTCTTAAAGCCACTTTGCTTTGAATATACAATATTTTGCCTATGTCTTGTTTCAGATTTTTTCTTTGGAAAAAAAAGCCAGGTGTATCATTTTTTAATGAGCACACTGCTTAAGAGGGGCAAAAATAGATTTTAAACCGTATCAATTACTTATCGTAATATATTTGAAGAGTTGCAGATAAGGCTAAGTAAGTGGTAATGTTAAAAGTGTAGCTTCACAATAAGGAAAAGTGATATGCTTCACAAGCATCGGAGCGGTCGGTTCCTCGGCAGTTTATTGTTGAAAGCTTTTTGAAAGCTTTTCATTTAAATGAAAAAAAGCATCTGGCTTTCATGCAGATTACTGAGGTGCTTACAAAATAATGCAGTAATATACCGAGCAGCCAGATTTTCAATGTCACCATCAGGACATGATTTGTAAAGAACCTGTGGCTACTGAAATGCTGCCGAGGGAGTGTCAGCAACTTCTCTCCAGCCCTTTTAAAACAACCGTATAAGCTGTTGCCCATCCAGATTCAAAGGACATCTAAGTATCTCTTTTAGAGTCTTAGAGTCTTATGACTTCTCAGCTGGGCATTATGGGAGCTGTTCCTCAAGCTGGCATCCCCTGGTGCGATAACTAAAGTGCACATCAAGACTTCCTCTTGTTTTTCTCATAGCTGAACAGAATTGCCAGTGGACCTTGTTCTAAGGCTTCCTTTCTTTTTTGTTTCAATCTGACGGTCCCTGAGGGACTTATTACTCATTGCCTGTGAAAGCCCTGGTGTCATTAGCAGATTTAGAAGATACTGAAGAACTTAATAATCCTTCACAATTTTATAATGACATATTCTTTTCAGCCATAAAGCTTTTACATGTATTAATTCACCAATGTCTTCACAAGCAGAGAGACATTGGAAATATCAGATAAACTGAATCTTCACTTGGGCAGCACGTAGTGTAGTGGTTGAGTTTTACGTTTCTTTGCAGAAAAGCACCTGCCAAACAAATAAATGTAAATGTACAGCTGCAGTCTTACACTCGAAGGACACAGGTCTCAATCCTTGCTCCTGATGTGGTGTTCTTGATCAAGGTCTTTAGCCTGAATCGCATCTTTTAAAAAATGACCTAGCTATTTCAATGAGTAATTAATTGTAAGTAGTCACTGAACATAGGAACTTACTTCAGAGAAAAGCAGGAGTTAAATGAATAATTAAATATAAAAAAATCACAATACAGAAATTCAGAAAATCTGTAAATTAATCCATATTATTGCAATACCGTTCATCCTCACGACACCCTTTCTTGTTTTGTTGACAGTCCGATTTTATATGTTAGACCAACCACATTCACCCTGGCATCTCATAGATCTCTCAAAAGCTACATCGTTTGTTATGTCAGGCCTTGACAGATGGTTTGTAGGCTGACAGCCATAAGTCATTGATTAATAGCCCATCCATGGTGTAATCTTTCAGTAAGTTATTTTATTTAATCAGATACATTAATTTCATGGAAGAGTTCAACTTTTTAATTTTTCATTTTATGAGAGCTAAAAATCAGCCAAGTATTTAAAAACTTAATAATTACTCAGGATTAGTGTTAGCTGCTCACTGAACTGAATATGAAAAGAGCAATGTGTTAAAAATCTCAGTACTGTTCACTTGCTTCTTTATTGTTTCACATTATATTAATTAGTTATTCACTGAAAAAGCAGAAAATACTCTTGCAATATGCTTAAAGTTTGTTCGTTTTTGCATAAAACATTGAAATATGTCTCATAGCTATTTCAGAATTTTCCGAAAGTCAATATGAGATAATGTACATGACTATAAAGTCTGAATTATCTCAAAAGATGATTTATAAAACAATTTATAGAAGGACATTAGGTTCCCAGTAATTCATATTGATTTCTGCAATGGATGTAAAATATTAAAAGAACAATTAGGTAGAATTCATGGGAAACATGGTACTCGGTGATGGATATAATTCTTTGGTTTTTCCCATTGCACGACTTAGGCCTACGTGTTCAATATCACCTGGTAACAAGCACTGAATCATCCACGACAGAAATAAGACTTCAGTTGACATAACGTCAAGTTGAATTATGCTTTTGATTTAAATTACAGTGATTTCATCCTTTTTCGTTGTTTTATATGGAGAGGTGTCCAAAACCATGGTATTAGCTGAAGCCTTTTTTCATCTGCTTAGATGTACATTTGACATAATGGGTCACATTAGCATTTTATGTACAGATGGCTACAGTATATATTTTTGTTCGTTTTTTTCTTCACTTTTGATGCCTTTTAGAAATGCATTCGAAACAGATTCTCATGTATTTGGAAAGAAAGGTCCTTCTACACTAAAGCATCACATTGACACTTCATGTGGCTCAGCCTTCTTCTTTCTGCAAGTTTTCTCACTTTTGGACAGTTATAACAATTTACATGACACATGGAATGCAACTTGGGATTGCAAATGCACCGCAGTGACCCTACTGCTCACTGGATTGTCTGCTCCTTTTAATTGCTCTTTGCTTCTAACACCAGGGGAGCTGCCCTGTAACTGCAAACCCATCAGGACGAGTTATTGTAGCTTATCCACAAGGTCTGGGGATATAAAAGACAACAACATAAAGATTAACATGCATTTTATTCAGGGAGTGACTTAAATGCAATAACTGCATTTTATTGGTGGCTACGCGACGTGCTTTGATGAATTGTTATGATACAGAAGGGTTGTTTTAAGACTTGTAAATTGAGAAGTATCTATTGGGCACTCTCAAGTAGTTTTCTCTTGTGAATTATTCAAATAATGGTTCAGTTTTACCCAGATATCCTGCTTTTGGCTCAAATGAAAAGTCGTCTTTTTTTTTTTTAATACGTTGCACTTCACTTTGTGTTGCTTGGCCAATTATTTATAAAAAAGTACAAAAAACTCTTGCATTTTTTGGTACATGAATAAAGGCTCTTCAATACTACTTATTAGGACAGGCAACTTGGTCAATCAGCTCAACGTGACCCTTGAGTAAGACAGATGTTAATACTCCTGGAGACATAAGTGATGGACTTTAGTGTGGAGCAGGAGCAAGGCAGTGGCACTCAAAGACACATGCCATCAGTCATGTTGGCCCCCAGGGGGTCCCACAGAAGCTTCCTGGCATGTTGAATTCCAGCATAAGCCCCTGCTCACTTTCAAGTGCAGGATTTAGTGCACACCCAAAATCATGCGAGCTGCAGCGCTGCTGCAGAGAACTATGTTAGAATTACACATCAGGGAAACCCATTGGATGATGTGAAAAGCCTTGCTCTTTATGTGCCCAGCATGTACTACACGGTGACTGGCAGCTATGCTTGAGATGTTTGTTAATTCCCATTTGGGGCGCATCTTCAGTCAAATCAGCCGAGGCACTATAATGAAATTCATTGAATGATTGGTAAACTTGTTACTTGTAAGATTTTGATTAGTAAGCTAGTTTTGTATTTAGGTTTTCTTTTTTTAAAATTATTATTACTACCTACAAGGGTTACTAGTACCAAAAATATTAACTGTACATATGTGTATGTCAAGTTTATCCCATGTCTATACATCACACAATGAAATTCTTGCTTTCATGTCTCCCACAAAGTGTAAAAGTTATAAATACAAAGTACGCAATAAATTCACTAAAAAAAAAGTTGACACCGAAACAATGGATACAACATCAAGATGATATTTACAGAAATACACCAGTTTTTTTTGTGCAGATGTCAATGTGGGTGTCTGTTGAGTGACCTTTGGCTTGTGGGCAGAAGCTGTCTGTGAGTCTTCTGGTGCAAATATATACATATTACATATAGATACAGTATATTATATATAGAGGGGGGCACAGTGGGTTGGACCGGGTCCTGCTCTGTGGTGGGTCTGGGGTTCGAGTCCCGCTTGGGGTGCCTTGCGACAGACTGGCGTCCCGTCCTGGGTGTGTCCCCTCCCCCTCCGGCCTTACGCCCTGTGTTGCCGGGTAGGCTCCGGCTCCCCGCGACCGTGTATGGGACAAGCGGTTCAGAAAATGTGTGTGTGTGTGTGTGTGTGTGTGTGTGTGTGTGTGTGTATATATACATCCTACATCTGAACACCTTCAGTAAGGTAAGAGGGCAGTGCTACCTGCTGTGCCACCATGCTGGCCAACAGTGCATAAAATAATTTAACAGCATATTAAATGAATAAACATATATATCCCTCACTGTGCTGTGCCGAAGGTGTTTAAATGTACATTCATAGATGCTCTGTGTGTGGACTTTGCTTGTTTGCTGCGTGGGTTTCCTGCCTGGTGACTCTAAATTGCCCTTAGTGTGAGGATGTGAGTGACTGTGTGTGGCTACCCTGCAATGGACTGGCTTCCCGTCCAGGGTGTACCCATCTCTGCCTTGTAGCCTATGATTCCACAGTAGGCTCCAGACAACTGTAAACCTGACCAGGTCAAGTGGTTAATCGATGAATGTTGTAGAGTGATGGAAGAATGAAATCCACATAATTAATATGTTTCATTTAATGTCTTGTCTATGGCCCATTAGGCACTCTCAGACGTAACATTTGTATTTTAAATGTCATTAAGTGTTATTATTTTTTTATTTTTCTTGCATCCTCTGCATTAGAGAATATCAAGAATTAGCTTAGTCTGATCTACATGGCTGGGGGGCGCGGTGGCGCAGTGGTGCAGTGGGTTGGACCGGGTCCTGCTCTCTGGTGGGTTTGGGGTTTGAGTCCTGCTTGGCGTGCCTTCCAAAAGACTTGCATCCTGTCCTGGATGTGTCCCCTCCCCCTCCAGCCTTCTGCCCTGTATTGCCAGGTTAGACTCTGGCTCCCCGTGACCCCGAATGGGACAAGCGGTTCAGAGAATATGTGTGTGCGTGATCTACACGTAAAAACCAAAATTCGAATTCTTATTGATGGTAATACTAGTTACAAGCCCCTTCTGTAGAAATATCTTAGCACTGTAGTGAGTACTCACGGTCTTATAATAAAATGTAAGATTAACAGAGAGTTTGTCAGGAAGTAATGTTTCAAATTAATAAAAAAAAAAAAAATAAAGAACGTTATCAAACTTTACACCACTGAATCTTAAGCTTCCACCATCTGTGCTGCTGCGAAGTACACTGCTTTTTTGAGTAATTGCTTTTAAAAATGCCTCGTTTTAATTGTCATCCATCAATACTTCTGGAGTAAAAACATAAAAGAAATCTGATAAAGTATTTTATGCAATAATGTCCATGTTGTTTACAGAGCACAACTTTTATGCTAAAGTCTTTTGAATACACGGACTGCAGATTTTAATTTATCTTTTTCGTAATTTATTTATTTATGTATTCATTTATTTATTTAGTTTCTTGTTTGTTTTCAGGCATCTGTGGCATTTAGTTTGGCATTACTGTTGTTGAATTGAAGCAGAGCAACATTTGAATACTGTATGTATTTTTTAATTTTACTGTTAAAGCAAGAGCTTTGTAAAACATAGAAAGTATGTGATTTATTTTAACTGATTTATTTGTTCTTAATTTAATAGTGGTGGCCCTTGTGTACAAAAGCATTTGTAAACTTGTAATAAGAGTGTCAACAGTAGAATGACCTGTATATCCAACAGGTCCACAGGTTTACAAGTCCATGAAGGCAGACATACAAACAAATACAAACATACACGTGTATGTGTGTGATGATTCTGAAACAGGATTTAAGACCAAGGTCTAAGACTTAATGTCTAAGAAAAAACGTAAACATAAATGTAAACGTAAGACCCAGGTTTGATCGGCATTTGAACTGTTTCTCACAGTTTTGTCAGGGGTAGGATGTTGGAGTGGAACGAGTGATTTTGACACCATTCCCAAAGGTGAATTTTGGACTCTTGAGAGACCTGTGAAATTTTGGTGAATCTTTGGTCTGGTTTGGGATCAGTCACTCAGTATTGTTGGAGTGTGCTCACTTTTAATTGTTATTTACTCTTATTTACCTGTTACATAGTGTTCATTACATTATTGATTTATCTTTTGTACTCTACATATAGAGTTACCACAGTAACTTGATATGTTTTCTCAGAATTAGGGATAGGAGGCTAAAAATTCTTGACATACATAAGACACGAGTGCATTAACATCTGTACAGTAGTATGGCCTTTGCATGTATCTGCATATTTCTGTAACAGATAAAACCCAATGAAATTGTGCAGAACAGTAATAAAACACCTTTTTTAAGGTTTTTTGTGCTTTATCGTCGAGACTACAAAGAACCTCAAATTGTCTTAAAAAGATAAATTCCAACAGTATCTATAGTTTCTCTCGAGTTTGAGGTGCTCCATAGAATATTTAAGAAAAAGAGATCTCATCATGTTTCTTATGAGCAATGCAAATTAGTTCATTTGCAATCACTGTAAAGTGGAATGGGGAGCATTAAAAAAGACAAAACAAAGTTTTGTAGCTATTACAAAATCTGGAAAGTGCACCGAAAAGAGATGTGTTTTGAGATCCTTCTTGAGTGCTGGGGTGAATTCAGCAGCTGTGAGGGAGAGGGGGAGGTCATTTCACCACACTGGACCCAAAGCTGTGAACCAATAGACTTTAATTTTGGACTTGCAAGTGGAGCCATCCAACAGTCAACGATAAAGGAGTGCAGTGCTCTTATTGAAGTGTGGGAAATTATCAAGTTCTGCAGATATCAGGGTATTGATCCGTTGACCATCTTTTAAGCCATTAGTAGAGTCTTGAACTTGACACAGGCAGCCAGACGAAGTTAATGAAGAGAGACAAGGAGGGAGAATACATATGAATACCTTGGAAAGACAATCACAATTGGAGTACAATGTTCTGAATCAAGTGAAGAGACTCCATGATTATGACTGAAAGACTTCGCATGATGAAGCTGTAGTAGTCCAGGTGGATATCATCATGCCCTTGACCAGGAGAGTTTGTTGTGTAACATGGTTGAATATGATTGTATAATATGGCTTCAAAGTGCAGGGAGAATTTTGAGTCACTAGTTGCTCCAATGTTTTTGACCACTGAAACAAATGAATTAAGTGATATGTGCAGGGTTCCAAGCAGGTCTATGGATCTGCTGGGAGATTGAGGATCATGGTCTTGCAAAGTCTGAGTTGTACAAGAAGGTTTTCAGAGAATTTAAAATAGTAGAGAATTCAGTATGCTGGGATTAGGGGGTGACAGGATGTATTAACCTGGAACCAAGTGATGAGTAGGAATGGGTATTTGTTCTTGACCACACAGTAAGGAATTAGAACTGTTTAAAGACAGATTTTTTTGAAGTATAGCTCTACTACTGTATAATAACATTACATCTTATTTGCTGTGTTTCATAGCTCTACAGTATGCATCTTAATTTAGGCAGAGACTGAATGAACGAATGAACAAATAAAATACCAAATTGGAAAGCTCTGAAAGAAATCCTAAAATGTTAAAATGTACTTACATGAAGAAGGTAGCAGGAAAAGGCAGTGGAAAAGGGTGTAGGGTTTTGAGGAATCTAAGCAGACCATTGTGTAATCATGTAAGAGAATTATTTCACAATAGCAGAAGATTAAACCCAGGGATAATAACATTTTGTAAAAACTTTGAAAAAGTTGCTTTTTAACTGTACCATTTAATGGCGGTTTCATCGGAAAACTTTCTGGAAGAGAATAAATGAAAGTTTAAGCACAAACACCAGTTTCTCAAAATAGCACTAACAGCTTTAACGTGAGGGGTACTTTAAAGGAACAATTAGTTTCCTGTGATATTATTTAAGCAACAACAGCAAAAATGTGCTGTTCTGTATGCTGTCAGTAGTGCATTGATGGTCATGGTGAACACTGATTAAGAGTAATGTAACAGGAAATTAACCATAATTATTAGTATAAAAGTTAGCTTGAGTTTTTTTGCTTTAAATAATAAGCTGTGTGTCAATAATGAGCTGTTTCTCACATTATTTAATGCTGCATAAAAATACCAATTGTCTAGCGATATTTTATTTATGAAGTATGGTTTGGTGAAATAAATTGAATTTTACGTTGCTATTATAGGATCTTCAATTTAAAACCAAAAAAGAGCTGAAGGTAAATATCTATCTATGAACATATCAATGTCAGGATTTAATGAGCAAATGCAGTGACCTTGGTAACTTTCCTCTGAAGGCAAGTCATCTTATTCTTAGTCAGAGTCATAACCTTACTTTTAGTAATTGCCACTTCATATTTGGGCAGGGTGGACGTGATTGGCATTTCATGTTTCACTGCAACAGTCTAAAATCCTTCAGACTGAAGGGCGACAGGCGAATTGCTATATTTAGTAAGCAACTGCTCCACTGCACACTTTAAGCTCAGTGTCTAAATTTAACATTAAAAGGCTGATATGGACTCACTTGCTAATCACAAATTAAAGACACATGAATGGATCAAGTGGGTCAAGATTTCTACTGGATCTCAACCTAGGTCACAAAAACATGGTTATACAATACCCATCAAAGGGGGCAGCAGGTGGCATACTGGTTAGAACCATCAACTTGGAGTGAAAGGACCTTGGTTTGATTTCCGCTTGGTACTGTAGTACCCTTGAGCAATCTGCTTATCCTGAATTGGTAAAAAGTAAACAGTTGTTAAATGGTAAATAACTGTACATAGCTTAGTGTATGAACCTAACATTGTGTGTTGCTTCGGGAAAAAGTATCAGTTAAATGTATAACTGACGATGATACAGGTGTATGTGTATGCTGATTATTAAAAACACTACATTTTGAACTGGGGACAGATATGTTCGGGCATAAGGAACTGGTATTTGAAATTGTTGCCCATCCTGTAATTTCCCCTTTGGGTGTTGTTAATCTATTGATTATATTAAGTAAACAGGGAAATGAGTGTATCGTTCCCTTTTTTTCTTTTGTATCTCCAGAGGCTTTAGCCTTTAATCCCTGACTGCATTTTTATTTATTATCCAAAATTTTATTCTGACTTTCAACTATAATCAGACCACCATTATCTTTTCTGCTTTTACTGGGGGCTAGTGTGGCACAAGTATGTGCTTTAATTTGAAATGCAAATATGAAAACAGATGGACAAAAAATGCAAGAGAAATGCTTTAAAAACATTAATAATGCAATGTTAGTCATTTTTTTAAGCATACCTGGAGTTAAATATAATGTGATTAGCATTTTTAATATTTGATGTTTGGACTAAATTGCAGTGCTTTTTTTCAGAGAGTTCTGAATGTCCAGGCATATTGCCAGCAGTGGGGGGAACTGAGCACCTCTAAAATAATCTGAGCTCAACACCTGATTTCATTTGTTCTCTTCACTGACCCAGGACGCCTACGGTCACGCAGAGAGTGTGAGACCCATGCAGTTGAGCCTTTTCACCCACCCTCACGCCACACTTGAAATTTATTACGCTCCATATCAGCTCTGTACTGTATCAGGTGGCATACTAATATTTTTTAGAATAACACCAATGCCTTTGCTCCTGACTCAGTTACTTGTACTCTGATGTCATCCAGATATTATGCTAAACTATTTTCAAAACTACATTTCAAATCAGGGTGTGTTTGGTCTGGCACTAATCATGATGGATTTGTAGATTCATTCTTCTGACAGTTCATGAGAACAAGATCTCCAAAACATAAATTAGTACCTAACTGAACACTCCAAATAAAAAATGAAAAGACAAAGGCCCATCAGCTCAGGTGTCTGAAAAAATATTTTAAGAAAAGGCATATTAGGCATGAAAAGTATGAAAACCACGAAAACTCACACAATCAGCAAACAATCTCTTCTCAGTACTGACCTCTCTTCTAACAGAAGTCCTCTTAGCCGCGTGGTTAAAATGGTCACACCTGGGGCTCCACAGGTATGTCGGTCAGTCCAGAATCTGGGGGATGACTCAGGCTGCTCTCTGCTGTCTGCTCACCGAATACCTTTTTTTCGATAATAATCTTTCTGGGCCAGTGCCTGAGTTTGGGCAGAGAAAATTAAGTAATAAACCAGCTGTAAATCCTGGTTTTAGTGTGATGTGACTGACTCAAAGGATGTGTGGAACCCCACCCTCTGTTCTCTCAAATCAAATAAGGGTATAAAATTGCTTGCATATCTTTTGATGAAAAGCTTATGTTTTCATTAATGTACACAGTTGTTTAATTATTGGCTCTCTAGGTAAGGGGGGAGTGCGGTGATTGGAAGGACTGTGAACATTAAAACACCGCTGTTTGTTGGGTTCTAAATGAAGTACACTTGTTCTACACTCCAGGTGTAGAAATGACTCACTCATCTTCAGTCAACAAAATTAATACTTGTGATAGGGCTCAACATTTGAACATCAGCTAAACGTCATTCTACCAGCTTTAGTGATGATTAGAGCTTTATACTGGAGCTTTAAAAAAACATTCTACCTGGTGATATTTTGATGGTTATCTGTACCAAAACTGCCTTTATTTTATATTTCATATTTTATCTAAAGTATAAAATCAAGCAGATATAGTGAATGTTACTCTATATGTCAACTCTGTCACATTCTGTGCGACTTCATGATATTGGCTTTTCTCTCCAAGACAATGCATGGCCAGATACGTATCAGACCTCAAGTCTCCCACGAATTTGGGTTTCTATGGCAACCACTGCACAGAACAGATGAGACTAAGGAGAAAAGAAATATTGAACGTATACCATATTTCAATATCAGTAGCATGCTAACTTAGTAATGATTGCAGAAACAGAGATAATTGAGGTGTAAGGTTTTAGGTGTGCCTTTCTCGATTAAATAGGAGGCCTTTTCCACAGAGAAAAGAAGCCATATGTTATCCTGTAATTGAATTGCCATATTTTGGGCTTCTTTGTAACCGAGTAGCCTGGCAAAGGCGATTTCATCTTGCAGGTGGTTGAAACAGCAGACGCATTTAGATTTCCTAAGTCTTAGCACATTGCGCACATATGGAACACTTCAGGGAATTGACTTTATTAATGTAATTTATTTTTAATATACACTGTGAAACTTATGTGACCCAAGCCTTGCTGGTAATTTCCATTTTAAACCTAGTACCCTAGATTAAAACTAAATGCATGTCAGTGGATTTTGGCTGAAAATATTTTCATGGGTTATGTTATGGTTTTGTTTGGCATACAGTTTTATTTCCTTTATCTAAGAAACTAATGTATGACTGTATACGAGTGAAACATTGGTCAATTTATGACCAGAAGTACAGCCTGTGTAGAATGTGGTATGGTATACCCTAATTTAATCTAAACCCCATCACCTAAAACCTTGAATGCTATAAATCAGAGCCTCATACTGTATGTTGCAGCACCCTAACAATCTGAGTAAATTCCAAAAAGGACTAAATAGACTAATAGCAACCTGTCATCAAATCCAGTATTGAGTTTTCCCTCATGTATGGCATAGAAATATTTTAAAATTATTAACATGTGACATGCAAGAGAGCTGGTATATTGAAGACAATTTGTAATTTCAGAGTATTCACCTCACTTTAATTACTAGATAGCATAGGTAAGAAACTGGTAGCTCACCAAACAGAGCAGCCCAGAACAGCTAAATTATATTTACAGTTGCAGGTATGGGGAGCGGGCTCGGCCAGGTCTTGCTCTCTGGTGGGTCTGGGGTTCGACTGGTGCCTTGCAACGGACTGGTGTCCTGTCCTAGGTGTGCCCCCTCCCCCTCCAGCCTTGTGCCCTATGTTGCTGGGTAGGGCTCCGGTTCACCACGACCCTACTCAGAACAAGCGGTTTCAGCCAGTATGAGTTGCAAGTATTTCATTACATCAGTCTATCTATGGTTATTATCTTAGCAGGGTTCAAGTTATTTTTTTTGTTTCTTTTTTTTAAAGAATGTATTAATGTATTTTTGTAAATCTACAAATGAATAACCTACAATATATGATATAAATGTTCTTATTTTGCCTGGTGCAGTAAATACCAGGTTCTTTTTATGGTTTATCAGTGACTGATTTTTCTTTTCTTTTTTCTTTTACCTTTTTTTCTTATGCAAACTTAAAGAAATTCCAATTCTAATTTATTCTGTTCTGTTTAAGTTCTGTAAATGAGCAAATATGTATGGTACCTGAGACAGTCTCAAATCAATGGTCATACCTTGAGTCATCAAGGTCATCAGTGGTTCACAGTTGCAGCTGGTTCATTGCTATAACATTTTATCATTTTCCCTCCCAGTTTGTGTTCTGGGTTTTCTATTTTCCTTTGCAACACATTGTTGTGATCATTACAGAACAGAAATGGTGAGTCCTCAGTTAACACTTTCACATAATTTGCATAGTGCCATTTAACATGAATCGCGCTGTGTCATTCATCAAATCAACAGCTCAATCAAACCTGTAATTAACAGCTAAGTTTGAACGAAAAGCAGAATACTCAAGGGTCCACTAGGACTGAGGACCTTTGTTCAGATGACATTTTCAAACACTCTTGCCAGGAGTCCTGCGTTGACAGGGGCCTACTTGAAAACAAGACTTTTTTCAGTGATTGTGAGGATAAGTTTAGCAACTACCAAAAAGAACTTAAGCCCTGTCTACACTCCAAGTGTTATTTCATGAGATGAGTTGTGTGGGCCTGTGGAATATGGTGTGAAATGGTCTTTTCTGCAGTGATACTCTCAATATTTTTAATATGGAGAAGGCCAATGAGCATGGGGTGATTGCATTGTTTAACCAACTGTAAGGGAAACTGGACCCATTTAACATGTGTTGTTGAAGCAGTATAGACTTGAAATATACTCACTATCAGTAACCACTGGGACTTCAGTGCATTGCAGGGAAGCCATACTCATTTTTATGCACACTGTACAAATTAGAGTCACCAATTCACCTGCAACACATGTCTTTGGACTGTGGGAGGAAATGTGCGACAACATAGGCAGAACATGCACACATCACACAGACTGAGCAGGGATCCAAAAAATGCCCGATTTTACAGCCCAGGTGTTATGAAGCACCCGCAGTACCCTCTGTGCCATCATGCTACCCTACTTCAAATATAGTCAAAGTTCTTCCCATTTGGCTAGGTAACACAAATATTGCTGATATCGTTGAGCTGTTAACATGAAAGAAGTTAGTCTTGACTATCTTCTGCTATGTTCTTCCATGCGTGGGACACCATGATGGTGAGAGTACTCAGGATTTGTGCAAATGTGGAAGTGACGGAGATGAGTCCAAGGACTGAAACATGCCAAATTAGCTTCCAACAAGACAGAAGGAGAGATAGTCTTTGCTTGAGTGATTTCTAGAGAACAGTAACTGTTGGTCCCACATTAACAGTTAGGGCTATGAGTCACATTCAGCCTGCTGTGCAGGACTAAGCCCTCCTCTCCACAAGAAAAGACAGAGAAACTACAAAACTATAGGAAAGGTGAACAGTCAATATGTAAAAACACAGTGTTATATTCATTACATTCACGAAGAACATTTGCCAAGTAGTATGCTGCATATTTTAATTGGCTTATGATAAAACATTGTATTGAATTTCACACCAAGTAAAGTTAGTTGAATTTATGTTAATATTTATTTGCAGAACTATGGGCTATCTTCCACTTGATGTTGTAAGTCTGCATTATTGTCATCACAGATTTAAAGTAAATGTTTTGCCTAAAAGATAATTATAGGGTACACAATGCAAAAGTAATAGTATATTTGTACCTACTCTTAACTGTATTTTCCTTGTGGTTCTGACAACTAAATGTTAACTTATTCCAAGTAAAATAGAAAAAAGATAAAAATGCAAATGGCAGATGAAATGAAGTTTGTTAGCTCAAGACAAACAGCTCCCCACTGTGCTTTAATACACACCATGCTTTTCCATACGGCATTTGGAAGCAACACTTAGCAGGCGTTTTCCTTGGAAACAGCACAGTGTCCCTGAGTCAGTGTCGCGCTCGAAGACCATCTTGCGTTGCTCCCAACCCCAGTGGTGGAGTCTGGCTGTTTTCTTGTTGTCTATCAGTGACTGAAGTGCAATAATTGCAGTTTTTTTTTTTCTTTCCTCCGAACTGCAAGTCATGGCAAAAGAAGGAAATTGGGGTGGGATAATATAAACAGTCAGAGAATACCTTGACATTTGGCAGAAGGAGCATGTGGGTACGAAGCAGGCAAGGAGTGTTTTCATATTTTAACTCAATGTTTGACAATTAAGATTTTTTTTTTTTTTTTTTTTTTTTTTGTAGCGTCATTTTTCTTTTTTTTCAAGGAAAAAGCCAGTCCGGAAATTGAATAATTTTTCCCACATAAAATACTGGAGATATGGGAAAGAGCTTGGTTTTCTAATAGTTTCTGCTCTTGCTCTCACCACAGGATGTTATTACTGATGTCACAATTCATAGTCAGGAATGCTAGCAATTTGGCCAAACATTAAATCCAAAGAACAGAGCATTGGGTTTCTTTTAAGGCCATTTATTTTGTTTCTTGGTTTACTTCAAATTATTTATGGAATTTTCTTCTTTGAGACCATTTCCTTGAATTAGATCCTAATCACCACTATGCAGTTTTGAAATGTTACATTATGAATGCAGATTATGCAGCAAAGCAGTTGTAGCTATAATTATGGTCATATGAAAAAAGGATTCTTCTTTTATTTATTTAGTTGAAGATAGAATAAAAGGATCTTGAGTATTCATTATTTCTGTGAGGGTTTAAAGACAATGAAATTATAAATTTAACATGTTATTTTATGATTTGTAGAGCAAGACACAGCAGCACAGTGGGTAATCCTAGTGCCTCATAGTTCTTGAGCTGTTTCATGGGTGTGGGGTTGACTCATTCTCCCCATAATTGTCCCCACAGACATGCATGGAAGAACTGGGTACTATGAGTTGGTTTTTACTCAATGGCACATATCCATTATGATCAGTGCGACCATTACTGACTCATGCTATGAATTTTGAGACTTGCCCCAGAAGAAAGAAAGAAAGAAAGAAAGAAAGAAAGAATTGTTCTTAAGTTATATTTGGACTTAATTTTTACTTCCAAAAAGCAAAATTCAGCATCCATTAGTTACCGTACTTTGGGCTCTCCAACGTGAAGTGATTTGCCCTTTCTGGGGTTCACTCCCCATGTAAGCAGCTGTTTAGAGTGCTTTTTTGGCTGTGACATAGGCTGCTGGCAGGGCAATGACATGTGGGCAGTAGAGGTTAATGAATTACTACTCCTGCAGCTCATCTGTTGTTGAAGAGCAGCCTGGCAGGGTCAGGCTGGAATCTACCGTACAAATTGCATCGACACAGATCTTCTTGTTCAGATTTCAACGAACACCACACTTCCCTATTTAAAGTTCAAAAAGCGATCTGCCATTTTTCATGACACTATCTCGTGTGATGCGACTGCTCTGTTAGTAAACACGTTTGGCTGTCAGCCTCACTCAACAGGAATTATCTAGAAATGCTTGATTGTTATTCTAACTGCTTGAGACGGCGCTCATAATTTTAGGTTTTATGCCTTGTCCCCCTGCCAGGGGTACAATGATGGTACAGAAAGTTTTTTAAATGTCCTGCCTGTTGGGGGGAAAAATGAAAAATGAAAAAACATAACCTAGCGTGTAAGAGAGCCTTTTAACCACTATAATTGTGGTATCTGTCTGTAATGTACCGCATGCTGTTTGTAGAATACTACTTAAGGTTGTATTCACAGTCACATAATACATTTATCAAAGGATGAATACGCTGTAATTTGGTAAGTGCTGGAACTTGAAATTACACGTCTTTAAACAGAGACAAGATAAAGTCTACCCTCTGATTTTGGCAACATTCACAAATACGGTTTCCATATTCCAATTGCTTGTAGTGAGATGTGTAAGTTCATTATTTGGTTTTATTTATTTGATTACCTTTTTTTTCAGAATTAATTTTCACATCATTCTTGATGAAATTTCAGGGAAATGTTTGAAATGTTTGGGGGGTGTGGTGGTGCAGTGGGTCCTGCTCTCCGGTAAGTCTGGGGTTCAAGTCCCGCTTGGGGTGCCTTATGAGTGCCCTCCTGTCCTGGGTGTGTCCCCTCCCCCCTCCAGCTTTATGCCCTGTGTTGCCGGGTTAGGCTCCAGTTCCCCACGACCCTGAATGGGACAAGCAGTTCAGACAATGTGCAATATGTGTTTGAAGTGTTCCAGAAGAATTTGTCAAAATATCACTTTACGGGTATAGAGGTGCTTACTTTATTTATCAGAATTAAACATTTTGCCTTTTAATTTTACCTAACAATTCAGTGTTCATATCTCATTATGACTATGAAAACATTTACTTTAACTGTTACTATTAACAAAGCCTGAAGGGTCTTCTCTAAAGTATGCCCTCATTATTTGAGTGTGTCTTGCGTATAGTTTTATGGGTATAAGACTAGGGAAAATAATGTGACAGTTTAAAGCTTATGCTCAAAGAAACTTTAAGAAATCAGTGCAGGACTCTGTAGGAAAATCAGATGAAAGATGTTCACGATTTGTTCTAATTTTAAAGTTTTACTTTCTACTGCTACGCTATTAGGCTGAGGTACAGATTTTCTACACCAGAAAGCAGTTCTGTTAAAAATTTAATACATTTTTGTAGCCTATTAGGTGCATCACCATTGAAATTCAGTTTAAGCTCAGATTCAATGTAATATTTGGATGAAAACATGCATCATTCATAATTTGTTGGATTACTGCTGAGATTGTACCCCCCCCTCCCCACCCCTAAGTTCTTCTTCTGTAAGAAAGTGTTCTGAGAAAGCATCCTTTGATGCACCCAGCAGTGTGCATAAAAGTGCATTCAAGTCACCGCAAATTCGGAAGGAAGCGCAGTGAAGTGAATCTTAAAGGTTACGAGTAATAGGGAAGCGTCTACCGCAGGTCACTGTCTCCTTCAAAACAATCTTGATGTGCACGGCATGTCTGTGTGTGTGAAAAGACCTTGTGTTGGGGGAGGCCGGCCCCCTGCTTGTGTTGCTCCCTCATTATTATGCCCCAACCGAATCCATGACTGGTGATCCTTTTCAGGGCCACTGTGAGAAATGGCTAATTGTACATTCCTCTTCCACGGCTCCGCAGGGCAGTCGTGCTCCCAGCGAGCCTTTGTGGTTACACATTTTTGTACCTGCGCAGCGTGACAGCAATTAAGGGCCATGAGTGTTGCGAAATAGCTTTCATCTGATATTTTCAAATCCGTAAGAATGTGCCGTAGCCATTGCGATGACTATCATTGGGCGGAACGCCGTTCATGACATTAAGGTTCAAAAAAGTGCTGCATCACTAGAATGCGAGCAAAAAGTTGTAGTGGCAGCGGGAGTGGAGTTAAAATGAAGTTATACTAGAGTTTAGGGAGAATGATTGTATGGAAAAGGTCATTTCTTACGTCCGACATTGATTTTTTTCCCTGTATGCCACAACCTTCACAATGTCGCCCCTCCGAAAGGGAACTGATTTATTGGGCTAGTGTTGTTATTTGGACATTTCGGAACCGTGGTTATTTGCGTGGTTTCAGAGTGGGTTGCTGCATGCTCTGGTAGATTGTCAGGTGTTTAGCCTGGGGGCTTGTTGGGCTCGCACAGGGAGGGGGGGGGGGCATTCAAGTAGCACCAGCGCTGTGAATTGGGAAAGGGGGGAAAGTGTCACAGCTCTGCATGATACGGCTGGCCTCGCAACAGCCCCCCCCCCCCCCGTAAGCAAAGTAAAGACATTGCCTCCAGCTTTGCCGTCCTTATGCCCTACAGCGCCAGAGTTTATCAGAACATCCTCCACCCCCCCAGTGCTTCAATGGAGGCGATCGTCTTCAAATGGTTATTGTCAGAAGGCTGGTCTGCCATTCGAAAACAGACACCAACGGTGATTAAAAAAAAGAGTCACCCCTGTTTAGATAGTCGAGGGCTCGAGGTGGAAAGCAAGGTTTATAGCTCTCTTCACCTGGTGTTTGGCAGCCCCAGGATGGTTAACATCCACACCAGAGTTGTCACAAGTGAGGTTCTGCTCTCTTATTAGATGCTCTTTCACTGATCTGACATGCCTACAGAGAGTCAGACCTGCATAGATGTAAGGAGTGACAGAACCCACGGGTTCAACCTAATTAGTGAAGAAAGGACGTGGGGCTTCCAGGCGCACTTCTGCGTGTCAGCAGCCGAGGCTCCCTCAGCATGCTGGCACCAGACACCAGTGGATTAGCAGCAGCAGTGTGGTGCCACAGTACGTGATAAATCTCAGATCTTCGAACCTGTTCACGATTGCTACAGAAACAACCGTGCGCATCCTTTGCTTGATCCTGTTGTATCTACTTGCTAAGGGCTAAATTAAGAGAGGATTTCTTAAGGAGTGTGTGATTATTCTTTGAAATACAACATTTTATTCTCTGGCTTCCACCTCAATCGAACAGAAAGCTGCTCTTGAAATATGTGAGCACGGACCTGAATTTGCCAAAAGTAATGACTAATGCCTCCCAATTTTCCTTTCACCCTAACCCTTACACAGTTTAAACTAGGAGTGATAATCTCCTGATTGTTTTTGCAACCAGTGGACATTTTTAATTACTAATAAACACAACAATGTTCTGCTAATGGAATTTTAAGTTATGTTGATTAGATTAGTTTGTCAACCTGAAAATGGTATTCAGAAAACCACAGATCCATTTGGATTGTGTTAATGTATTGATTCATATGAACTCTTGTCATTGTCTCCCTTCATAATCCGATTAACCCCGTTCAGGTGTGTCAGTGCTGTAAAGGCCACATCATCCAACTCGTACTCTTAGATATTTCCTTCCTCTTTATGAAGCTTGAAAGGATTCAGGATAAAACAGCTGAATCATCATGAGTCAGCAAGCACTGACCCCCTTTTGCACTTAAAAATAGTTGAGCTACAGTACAGCTATAGGGGTGTTTATCATTTCCTTTTTTTAATTAACTTGAATTGAAATTAATTGCAGTATTATTGAGCAAATTTAAGTTCATCACTCATTATTTTTTAGCCTTTTTGACATAACTGATTGCGTACTTTTGCCTTTCCATAACGGGAACTAGCACAGATTATATGGCTCACATAGACACTTGTTTACTAAGTGTCCAACCCTTGGGCACAGTTTGCCAGCAGTGGCGACAAACAGTGTATCTAAAAAAATATGCAGCTGAATTTTAAGAAGAAAACTTGGCAACAGTCCCTTGTTTGTGCACCGCCCTACTGCCAAACATATTCTCTTTACGACGTCTAAGTAACACCGCTATGCTTAGAGTCTTTCTACATTATATTTATGTTTTTGTTTTTCCACATCTGCCAAAGCACACCTCCTCATCTTTCCAAATGTTCTTGAGATAAATGTGTTAGACATAAAAAGGGCAAAGGCAGAAGTCAGACGTGCCTGTGTTAGCAAGTGGTCAGCCGGTTTGACAGCACAGTTAATATCACCCTAGCAAGAGCAGTGTACTGCTGTTAACTTAACAGTCTGTATCACAGCTGCACTGTTTATTTCTCACTTATTTCTGTCCAGAAATAGTTCCTCTTCATGGAGTTCACGTTCGTAATGTTTTCACATTAACAACTGAAACGACTGTACTGAATATTAAGTAATTTGAAGTTTTAACTTTAAGGATTGCACAAATTAAATTCAGATGTTATTTGTACATGCATTAATTAAATTCTGAAATATAACTTAATTTCATTATAACATTATTAACTTCATTGATTGCGGAATACAAAGGAATGTCCATATGCTTCTTGTGTTCATTCCATAACAAGCCATAATTGGTATAATAATTGCATTTATGCATTTTGGAATATTATTAGGCCTGCCTCCCACAGAACCACTTGTTAGTTATATGTTTTTCTGACCTCAGTGGTCATGAACTTGTTGCAATTTCTGTGTCATCTTGGGTAGTTCAGTTACATTCCTGTTGATGTCATTATATGGAAAAATTAGCATTTACAATTTTAGTACAAACTTCTTGTGCATACAGTTTCAGTTCAATAAATTCTGTAGAAAACCATGGAATTATTTTCATTCTTTTCATACCTCTTACTTGGTATTGTAAGCAATATGATTTGTACAGCCAAATGAACCTTCAGAATTTATTGGCATGATACAATTTCTCTGGGATTTATGGTCCAGTTGTTTTTCATCATTGTTTTATAGTAGTTTGAACCTTTGGGCTCACACAGTTTCTCCCAAGGAGACAAAAAATACTTCTTCTTGGATTAAAAAAAATCGGTGTCAAGGTTTAGTGCTGTACTTGAAGTTTCGGACCAAAGACACTATGCTGTTGATGCAGAAAGGTGCATTTTAGAGTGCTGAGGCTTTTTTAAAAGCATAGACGACTGGACAAGGGTTAACTAAAGGCCACGTCAGGACTGAACAGTGGCTGTAAAAGGGACGTCGACTTGGGAGGCAGCAGTCATGAATCAAAAGGACAACACGGTAAGTCATGACATTTCGTAGCAGCCTCTTGGCCAACTCTGGAATGCAGGATGTTGTAAGCAGCTGCACAGTTGAATTGATATGGACACGTATAAACTCGTAAGTAACAACTGTGTTACACTGGTCTTGGTGTAATCACTGACGTAAATGAAAGTGTAAAGGTTACTCACGCATTAGGTCAAATCGTGAACATTAAAAATTAAAAATATCTGCACAGTGACAAGTTGAGTCTGTCTTTGATTTACAGCACTACCTTATATACAGCATCTACCATAAAGCTCGAATTCTCAACGTTTTTTTTTAGAACTTCAGGTGATGGCGATGGTCCTTATGAATGCACTTTGAAACACATGGAACACATCCAACCTGTGTGTTACCAAGAAGTCATATGAGCCATTATAATGGTCAGTGTACAGTCCTGGTACAATCAGTTCATGGTCTTTATGTGGTCAGAGTACGATCTGTTTATGGTCAATGTATGGCTATTGAATAGATACCGTAGTCAGTTTAAAGTAAGCTTTAGCACTCTGGCAAAACCTCTGCTAATGTCTGTGATCTTATTTTTCTGTATATGAACTTAGTCAGACTATTTTTTTTTTTTGTACTTTTGCTTCCCATACAAAGTTTCCAAAATTTGAAGAGGACAGTATCTTTGGAAAGAAATATTATTCTATTGAAATGTATACTTTGCTTGAGTCCTTTTAATGTAAATAGAGACCAACATACTCTTGAGAAGTAAAACTTACTAGAAGAAACACTGTCGTTATATCACTGTTTTGCTTAATGTAAGTGGCCTTTTTTTTTCCTTTTCCTGAAATATATCCGTAAAATATGCTTCTTTTTATAAAGCGAAATTCCTTTAGTAAAAAGCAATTCTACATTTTAAAGCATTTCACTTAGTAAATGCTAACCCTTAAAGCTGACAAATAAAACTTTCAAGACTGTGATTTGTGTTTTTAATTATTCTGTTTTGATGTAAGTAATTTCCATTTGCACTGTGTAACTGACTGAACTAATTTACAGTTGCCAGTTTTTGCTTAGATGACATGCATAACAACATACTAAATGCCTATGTGGTCATTTCAGAGGTGCCCTGGATTTCTGGATTTTTTGTTTAGTAGCAGACTGAAGGCTACTGTAGCCTCGCATGTCAAGTTCCTCACTTGTATGCTGAAAGTTGCTGGCTCATCTCCCAGATGGAACCCTGCTATGGTACTCTTGAGAATGACACTTAACCTGAACTGCTTGAGTAAAATGTCCAAATTTGAGCATGTTAGCAAGTTATCATCAGAAATATTAACATAATTCTTAATCAGATTCACTTCTTTTGTATGTGTCTCTGTGTCTGCTATCTATTGTTATTTCACCCTCTGGCTTATTACTCAGGGCAGCTCAGCACTAAGTCATCTTAAAATAAAGTGGAGTAAATGCTCTCAGTTCTCAGTGATATGGAGTAATTTTCCTAGACACCACTAAATAGGTGCTGCTTTATTTATTAGTTCTTCTAATACTGTACATTTTTAAAAATTAAAAATGTATTATCATACAATGATATGGTATCACAGTAACAGGGAGCCATATTTATTAGAAATATGCACATTAACATGTATTAATAATTTTAATAATAATAATAATAATAATAATAATAATAATGCATGCTAAACGCAGAACTTGACAGATGGGTAGTTCCTTAGTTCCTCCTGATTCTGTTATTGTGACACATCATCAAATACGAGTGGTTTAATTGCAGCAAAGTAGCTGAGGGGAATTTGCATCATAATAGCAATCTTTTGCTTTTCACACTTTTAATGACAGCCGAAATCACTTTGTGTGTGCCTGATGTGGAGGTGCTCCGACACAGAACGGTACATATTTCAGAGCAATGTGCCTTTTGTATATCGCTCCGTCAGCAGAATGTTTCCTTGTTTGTTTTGCATTGTATGAATTCCAGTCACTCGGATGATGGCGCGCATGCTTGCACCACGTATTTCCCATTTCACATCATAAGCTTTCATCTCTGGTACTTGATTTTGATGTGCAAAGAAGTGAACTTTGAAAAAAGGAAAAACTGTTCAGATGTTGGGCTCCTGAATACTGACAGCATATCTTTTCATATATGAATCAAATTAGACCCCTTTTGTGGTTGAGGTTTATGTCACAGAAATATTATTTAAATGACATGTATGATGAATGAGAATTGAGGTAGATTATAATTTCAGCAATAATATTATTACTTTTTAGTGCAAGTCTGCAAAGAGGGTAATGTATGACTGTAAATATTTTGTATATACTAGTGTAAATCCCCCTATCCTGTTTACTTGACCATTTTCTAGACACCTCAAATAGAGAGTTCTAAAAGAAGAAAGAACTGAATTGTATGGCAATGTTCAGAGAGAATATGAATGGACTGCGAAATTAAATGTACCTCTCTAACCTGACATTATGAATTCAAAAGCATGAAGTGGTGGTTCTGCTAATAAATGTACTTTGTCTGACAAGTAAAAAAAACAAGTAATTATTTACATGAATCCATTATATCAATTAGTTAGTTGTTTTTTGAGTGCTAGAAATAACTCACTTAATTTTCAAAATACGTTCTTTTATGATTAATCTCTAATCTAATTTTGTTCTTGTTAACTTGCATTCAATCTGTGGATTGCCCAGAAAACAATTGTTTAAATTAATTTTAGTATTCACCCCAGTGGGGGGTGTGGTGGCGCAGTGGGTTGGACCGCAGTCCTGCTGTCCGGTGGGTCTGGGGCTCGAGTCCCGCTTGGGGTGCCTTGCGACGGACTGGCGTCCCGTCCTGGGTGTGTCCCCTCCCCCTCCGGCCTTACGCCCTGTGTTGCCGGGTTAGGCTCCGGTTCCCCGTGACCCCGTATGGGACGAGCGGTTCTGAAAATGTGTGTGTGTGTGTGTGTATTCACCCCTTTTTGGATGCATAAAAAAAGCAGTTTGATACACATTCCCCTGACTTGAACATATCTTGTTTTCTGCTTCTTGAGCAATTGTTAGAGCATTTTAATTTACTGTTTATTGGTTTGTGAAAAATGCAGACTCCTATGATGTCAATGCTACAGCAAATGAACATTCACAGCCTCCACACTTCATTAAAAACAACTAAACAACTTTTTATTTTATTTATTTATTTATTTATTTATTTAATGTAGAAATGCAGTAGCTATGTTTTTAGCTGTAGAATGTAACCCATTTTTGTTGCCTTCCGTTAGCAAATAGAGCAATCAGATGATTGTATGATGTGGAGAATGGACATAGGATAATGTAGGATTCTGCTAGTCTAACTAAATGTCAGTAATGGCCCCAAAGTTTAAAAATGCTGACACAAAAATGGTATTTTAAATATCACCTGTCCCATGTGTCCCTTTATGGTAATAGTGTGCTTCTTGATTATGCTGGTCTTTTCAGTCTAAAATTTGTACACACACACACACACTTTCAGAACCGCTTGTCCCTGACAGGGTCACGGGGAACCGGAGCCAACCCGGCAACACAGGGCGTAAGGCCGGAGGGGGAAGGGGACACACCCAGGACGGGACACCAGTCCGCCGCAAGGCACCCCAAGCGGGACTCGAACCCCAGACCCACCGGAGAGTAGGACCACGGTCCAACCCACTGCGCCACTGCGCCACCGCACCCCCTCTCTAAAATTTGTAGTCACTAATTATTAAAGTGAAGGTTTTCAAAACAAAAAATCATAATATATAATTTTACAGATTCTAGTAATTATAACAGTAATTAATGAATAATGATTAATGAATCATAACAACTGTGAGTCAAAGATCATTTTTGTGGTCCTTGTTATATAATGCTAATAAGGACCAGAAAAGTATAGTGAAACAATGAATGCATAGTGAGTGTGGATGAAGGTAATATAATTTAAAAAGTGGAAAGCATGCAGACCTGTTCACACATTCATCTTTTTGTTAGCTGTGCCTTTGATTTTCTTTGGCTAACTTTTAAAAATACTTGGAGTGAATAAACTGAGATTTATATAACAACATTTCTTACCCACATTCTTTTTCCATTATCAAGTTCAAGTTCAAGTTATTTTTATTGTCATTCCTCTATATAGCTTGTATACAGTGGAACAAAGTGTTGTTTCTCTGGAGACCATGGTGCAATACAAAACAGAGTACCAGACAGTAAAAAAATACACAGGACATGACGTGGACACGGACATGGGCTGTGAACTGTAGGCAGTTTGTAGTGTATAAATTATTGTGTTATTGTATTGGATAACATTTCCTTCTTACTGCTTATTTTACTGATGTAATATTAAATAACATTATTCAATTATTCAATTCAATGTACATTTTGATGCAGCAGTGGTAGCGAGAGACAGATATGAATGCATTTACGTACTGCTTTAGTAACCAAATTGCAGCATTATACAGTAAATGATATGTATCTGAAGACCATTACCAAATTTGGCTTTTTTTTGGAAATAAGGTACTGTATAATGTATGGCTTCTTTATTATTTTTCTTATTCAGAGTATTCTCTCACTTTAGGAAAAACACATGCTCTCTCAGTTACTGAGTAAAGTTCACAATACTAATTTGTAAATGGGTACAATACGTTTCAAATGAGTTTCATAATTATAAAACACAATTTTAAAATAAATATAGAACACACACTTATTTTTCCCCTAAAAATGTATAAACTATATTTCATATCGTTAAGGTTTATTGGTAAGTTTCTGCCGAGACCCTAGGAGTAGAAATGTGATCTCAAATCACATTTAAAATCACAAAGAATTTTTATTGTCAGGAGAATTATCAAAAAGTTGCTTGTGTGCTTCAGCTATGTATTCCTATTTTGTATTGTAATTACCTGCAGTTATCTCTTTGCAAATCTATCTTTAGCGAGTCCCGCAGCTCTGAATGATGTCACACTTGCTGGGACCCAGCTTGCACCTGAGTCATCTCCCCTTTGGCTGGTCTGCTGTTCTGCTTCTATCCTCATTAGTATCGGCATTTCGGATCAGCACCACCAAGTTCACTGGACAGGGGCCTGCTGGAATTATGTCACAGAGTGACTGAAATCCCTAAATAAAGAAAACAGTCACAGAGCACAGCTCATTACATGTTAGCACATTTGCACACATTTTGGCACTGCACATCACACCCTTCAATTAGCATCATTAAAATTCTTTTGCTTCACTCTAGCTCTTTTTGTTAAAGTATTTAAAAGCTCTTTGTGAGAAAGATACCAGTAGTAAATAAATGTATTTTGTATTTAATGGTCTGCTAAAGTGCGGCCAGGCTTAGTTTTACATTTGGGTACTCATTATTCATCAGTTATGGAAAACCTTGACTTAGTGGACCAACTGGACACCTGGGTATGTTTTTTGCCACAGATACTGTAAAATTTTGTGACACTTGCTATTGACAGTGAATATACTAATCATGAGCCTTCTTCGGAAACACCTGAGTTACTTTTATCCGTTTACAAAAGAGTGCCCTTACTGGTCCTCCAGCATTGCTCACAATTCCAGCATAATTCTTTAAGATATTGGTTTGCACTACTAACCATACCAAATCCACACTATTTCTTAAGTAATATTTTTAGATGAATATAAGGTAGTGAGGTTAGATTAATTTTTAAAGTCAATGATTAACTCAAATTAATATCCCGTACGTTTAGAAAATGCCACTATACAGAAACATATGCGATAATGTACAAATGTACAAATAACAGAATTATCCATATCTATCATTGTCAAGGTCCTGCGAGGAGTATGGCCACCCTTTGCCTTCAGTCTAACTCCAAGCATTCTTGGAATGTTATCAAATAAGTCCTTAACTGCAGTCTTGACGTGAAGAAAAAAAAGGCTTCAGCTCTTCAAAGGATGAAGGAGATGTTTCAGACTCTTCACTTGAGAGCTAATCATAGAGGTTCAGTGTTTAGATGTGGTGACTGGGGAAGCCATGGAAGGTGTTTGGCTTCATACTTGTGTTAATAGAGTCTTTATCATCTTTGAAAATGGGAACATGAGGGAACATTGAGGGTACCACGTTTGCCAAATAGAATTCATCCAGTCCTGTAAAATGGCCTCATATCCCTTGGCCGTTGTACATCGAATGGAAAGTTAAATACGTGCTCACGAAAACGCTGGAGAAACTGTAACAAGAGATGCCAAAGCCTGCATTATTCCTTTTATTTATTCATCTGTTCTACTAAAGTTTTTACAAAACTTGTGTTATGTCGTCACTTTTGTGTTTACATTAAATAAAAAAGTATATATATTTACCATTGTGAGTGCTGGCCTTAAAACACTCTATCTAGCCAATGTACAACTACATGGCATCATCAGACCTAATGACTCCCACAATATGGCAAACTATACTATTATAGATCCCCCACCATGTTAAACAGTGGCCAACAGACATTGTGGGCTGAAGCCTTTTTTTTTTTTTCTCTCCAAAAATAAATCCGTTCGTATGTAGGAAATACGGTGAAAGATGTCTTATCAGACCGTATTCTCTATTGCTCTAGGGTCCACGTTGTGTGCTCTTTTCACCAGGTTATATGTCTGGGTTTGCTGGCCCTGGATGCAGATGGTTTTTGAATGGAAGCCCTGCTGTAAATTCCTGTTTTTTATGCTGACGGTGTATGATTTTGATCGATACTGGGTCACAAAGGGACTGTTTCAATCCTGTGGTAATTTTTGAGGCTGTTCTTTTGAGGAATTTAGCAACTGTCTTGTAAAGTGTCCATCTCTCCCTGTGGTGACCTTTGACTTCCAACCAAAGTTCCTCTTTCCTTGTGCAATTTGTCCATGTTTGGCAAAAGCTGTCATTATTTAGATGCATTAAATAATTTTGCAGTTTTTGTTACTGATGCATTGCAGTTTGGACACCAATTATGTGGCCTCTTTTGACCTCTGTTAGTTGCCTCATGTTGCTTTGAAATCTCACATATCAAAGTGTTGACTGTTAGACCTTTTTATAGCTGATGCATAGTGTTAATTGGCAATCGACCCAATATTACTCCATAACTGTGATTTACTTACTTCAAAGTTAATCTCCTTTTGCATGTGGAGTTCCCATTATTTTTGTTCACCCCCGTATTGTTTTATATAACAGATCCAGGAGCTCACTTTTCATATTCAATTTTAGCAAGAATATAAAGTAACAGTTTTAAAATGACCTCAGAAGTTACAGTACAGCACTTTACTTTCTTCAAAGAGGCTATTCAGAGACTGCAAGCCTGTGCTAATAATATGCACAGTTCAATATTTAAATAGCTTAATTAATTCTGTTTAATGAAAAACAAAGGCGCCCACACTATATTATGTCTTCTTCTCCTAATCAACTTCATTAATTATATTATATTTCCTATTTCAGTTGAAGCTTGTATTTCACTTAAATTCCATTAGTGGTAAAAGGTTTCCACATAAGCACTACTCAGCCTGAGAGCCATCATAAAATCCGAAAACCTTTCGTGTATATAAAAATTCATATGTCTAAAGCTCTATTGAAGTAGACAATAATAAAGAGAAATTATAAAATTTGGTGAAGATATTAAAAATGGTCTACAAGCATAAGGAAACAAAGTTTATTGAAAGTATAAAGGTCTGTACTGTTACAGATCTAGCTTTTAAATCACAAAGTTGCAGTCAGAATACTTTTTCTTTCTTTTTACTTTGATTCTAGCAGACTCAGAAAGTACTTCCTTTGAATCCAGCTGTCAGTATGAACTTTACATGTTCTCTCCATGGTCAACCAGGCTTCATACCATAACCAAAAGAAATGTGTATCAGGTGTATTAGTGACTTAAGTGTTATTTAGTGTTATAATTCACAAAGGTGTCAACTCAATCCAAGTTAATAATAACAGACTGCATACTACATATATAAAACCACACTTATGTCATATCTGTCGTATAGCCTGTATTTTTTTTCATAAATTCAGCATATGTTGGTTGTTCTGCTGACTTTCTCTGACCTTCCAGAAGCTTAATTTAATTTAGTCTGGAAATAGGTAAAGTTTTCCTTTCCCCCAGCCTTTGTGCTGTCACAGCACTGATAAGCTTGCATTTTCAAGACAAACTTCAAATTAGTGATGTGGTCTTTCTTGCGAATACAATGACTAGGTACAATACAGTCATAATCTTACCACAGCATCATTATTATTATTCTGCTGTTCTCTTTCTGGCAGCATGATTGTGCAGCCGGTAGCACTGCTGCTTCTTCATGCCTGGGCTGTTTGAGTGTAGCTTCAAATCCACCTCATCTTATGTGATCTTTGTATGTCCTCTTTCAGGGGTGGGTTTCAGGTGAATTAGCGACACCCAAATGCTCGTAGTATGTGTGTGTGTGTGTGTGTGTGTGTGTGTGTGTGTATGTGTGTGAGGCTACTCTGTGATGGACTGGAGTTCTGTCTAGGGTATACCTTGTGCTTCTGGAACAAGCTTTGGATCACTGCAACTGTGAGTCTGACCAGCAGTTAATAATAGTGAATGAGTGAGAAAGTATCCAAAATAATGTACAGTATGTTTGGTACATACAATGATACATAATTGCTATCTTAATTTTTTCAGTAATCAGTAGTATTCATTGGGTGTGAATGCTGGAATAGATCAGTCTTATGACTCAAAAGTATATTGATCTGTTCTTGTCTCAGCATTAACAAAGGCCTGTTATCAAAGATTCCAACTCCCCCTCCTCCAAGTGCTGGGTCATGACCAATTTGGATTTTAGGTGTAATCCTTGGTATTATCCTTGATTTCTCCATCACTGGAACAAAGTGTCAGAAGTCTTAAGGCACTGTAAAAGAAGGGACTGATCTGTATTATTAGCATTTCTTTAAATGAATACGGAGGTTTATACACTGAGCTCAGTTTTATTAAAAATTCATTCTTCTTAGGGAGGGACATAATGTCTTCTTGTTTTTTCATAAATTTTATTATTTACCACTGGAATAGTTTAGTCTTAAAGACTTTGTTTGATAGGACTTATTAACAGAAGGAGCTAAATTATGGATGGGCTTTGCCAGAACATTAATCAAATTTCATACTCAGTGTTTTGACACATTGTGCAACTGTTAATTTAGATTAATTGCAGGGGATTAGCCAAGTGACGCTGATGTTTCTGCAGCTCAACATGTCAACATTAAGAAGCCATTGAGATGGCCATCCAGCGCGTGTACAGAAAAGACCTGACTAAGCAGCCTTTTCCCAAGCATCCAGTAGTCCAATCCAGCAGACCCTGTGCCCAAAAATGATAAAATGTATATATTTTGTCCTGAGTTCTTCTGAGATATTCTGTGAAGGCTGCATTATTCAGTACATTTTGTGTCTGGGTAATCTGTCTTGAAGGGAGCTGTCAAATGCCAAAAAGGTGAACGACATCGCAGAGCTGTACCGCTCGGGGTCGTCCTGAAATGAACTGGATGAAGCCGCAGGAAGCACTGCTGCAGGAATAATGTACATCATCTAAAACTACTCGCTACATGGCGTTTAAGTGTTAGAAGAAAGCCTCAATAACCCTTTTTTGTTTTGCTTATACACACTTAATATGTCAAGGAAAAACTCAGCAAAATTCCACAGTTTAATTAGAACTGATGATACCTGGCTAGAGCTGCCTCGGAACAACAACAGAAGTGGCCATACTAAATAAGGATGCATGTTTTAATTACTGTGTATTTGTAATGTAGTGCTTCTCATTTTTTAAAGTAATTAAAGTGTCATGTCTGTGGGAAACTGGATATGTTCGAGGTGCAGTGCCGTGGAGATTCCATCCACTGAGTCTCCTGTCTCCTCACCGAGCACCACTGCTCCCGCGTTCCTGCAAATTCCGATCAATGGCCCTTTTCTGAGGGTGCAGAAGCCCTGGAATGGACTGCTGTGCTGCCTTGCAAATAAATAGATAAAAAGCGGTCATCCTCCCCCGCTGTAGTTGGCTGTTTTTTTTTTTTTTTTTTTCTTTTGGCAGCCATCTAGCACCTCTTTGTCTCCGGCAGAGCTTTCTCCTGGAGTTTCCAGTTTACAGCCTCTGCGTCTGGGAGGGAGTCCAAATCACCTCCTCCCTCCTTCCTTCCCTCCTCTCTTCTCCTGTCCTACCCCGCCCACCACACTCCTGCCCCCCACCTTACAGTTCATTTCCCTCCCTTCCCAGCAGTGTGGGTTAGCTATTCAGCATTCCTGTCACATGGCTTTCTGAGTTGGGGTGTTGCTGCTTTTTCTTATCTAAGCCTCCTCCCATAGCCCTTATTTCTTGGTCATTACTCCCCATTTTTGCTACTTGGGTGTGTCCATAACATAGCTGAAAATTTCCTGAAGCTACACCATGTTTTGTCCCAGTCTGTTTTCGTGCTGGTGATTCGATGGCTGCTTGGGAACTAGGAACACATGTTTCATTTTTAAAAGAAGTTAGTTCTTTGGCTTCTTAAAGCTTTTATCTTAAAATTTAAAGTTTTATAAGTGAAACATTTTAAAACTGAAGTAATGGTAAGTACGTTTTTCTTTTTATTGGATATCTTCCTCCATTAAAATCTGAAAAGAATTATAGATTTCTTTGATTATTTATTCATAGCTGTCAAGAATTTATTCATGAATATCATACCTTTTAAAGATGAATAATGTTTTGGCTTATACCAAAGCAGCTACGGTCTGACTGATTGACAATGATGAATGTAATTTTCTTCCTCTTTTAGGAGTCAGACAAGACTGTGTTCAATTCAAGTTCAACGTTTGCTGTTGATGCTGTGTAATTCTGATTATTATGTGGTTTGTACCAATGATAACAATCTAGTAGCTTCAGCAATGGCATCACAAGATGATCAATATACTGTATTGCCTTGCTTGATTGTGACTTTTTTTAAGAAAAATTCATATATGAGATCCTGTTTGGTCGTGGAAAATGGGCTCTGGAAAGCAGAGCATACTATTCTGGACAGTCAACTACACACCACTCGAGATTAACATGCTGAGGAGAGTGGTGGGTAGATTCAGCCCCTGATCCACAGGAATCAAAGGAGAGGTCAGTGAGGGCCAAGGCAATCCAGAAGATCCGCCCCCCTTGGTCTCCCAATCCTGACTTCAGAAAAAAGAAAACATTAAGATTAACAGATGCTACTTGATCCATTCTCCCCAGCGGCACAAGTTTTGGGGATGTACCTATTAATCATTTAAATCGCCAGTCCACTTGGAAGGGGAAGAAAGACTCTGCAGTCTGGGGCTTTGGGGGAGCAATAGAACAAGCTGGAGACGCAGAAGATTGTTGAGAATAAGTTATCAACGTCACAGTTGGGGGAAGGAGAAGAAAGTCCCACTGATTTGTCTTCAGCTGAGTCTCCCTTAGGATGTCCCTAACATTGCACGCCTTGCGTTTATAAGATAAAGATCAGATCTTGGCTAGCAAGAGTAATGTGTGTTTAAAAAGGGCCTTGTATGGCTGACATTAATCAAGTCAAAAGTTGATCCTCCAGTGTGTCACTTACAAGGTGGATGTATTTAGGAAATTTCAGTTTATGACATAATAAAATTGAAAGAAGGAATGAGGTATTGAGTTCAAACCAGCATACATTCATATATATTTACTCTGAATAATTGATAAAGGCTTATAATGAATCCTCCCACTGTGGGTTGTTCACAGACACTGGCAACACTCGTTGTTGTAGCCTCAAATAAAAGCTCTACATTTTGCTTTCGACTTTTTAATGGAGTGCCTCGTTTATTTGGAATATTGGTATAACTCCTCATGTTAGCATATGAGCTTTTGGCTCCTGGATAGACAAACGAGACAAGCTTCCTTTGTTGTGTATGCTAGATATGTCTCAGTGCCAATGTTAGACAGGTGCAACTTGGAAAAGGTATAGAAACATTATAGGGATTAGAGAAAAAGAAATGAAAGCTACCGTTTTCAACTCTCACAAAATGAACATCTGTTAAGTAATTAAGGCCATTGGACAAGAGTAGATATGTTGTTTAAATCCAGAAACTAATGTAGCTGAGCAAGGTTGTCTTAAATCTGAAATTAATAATACGGGAAGATGTCTCTTGATATTTGCAATGCTTAGCTCATTATATTTGTTCGTAAGCCTACAACAACGGGCTTAGAAAACAAAATTAAGGTCATTATAGGGAAATCTTTTGACTGATATTTACAATATTCATAATATTATTTTTGAGAGAATTTTTCTCACGTGACAGTTCACATTAAGGGGCCTTAAAAGCATTCTGTTGTTTTTACCTCAAGGTATGAAAAAATAAAATGTTTATGTATTTATAAAGTCATTGTGGTTAATGGATTTCAAGTAACATAAGACTTAAGCAAATATTTTGAAGTGTTTAGTTGTGACTGAATTACAAGACTAGTTGGCTGAGGAAATCATCGTCAGTTTCATTTTGACCTACTTACTTAAAATAGGTCCACTGCCATGTTTTATAACTAGTAATGGAGATTCACTGTCTGGGTATTTAATGGAGCAATCTTTCCATGTAATGTGCTTTTCAGAACACCAGCGTAGGTGATGTTCTGGGCATTTGATCTCACCACTTTTAAACATCCTGATAAAAAGCCTGTTGCACTGAACTGAAAAGATTTTTTTTCCAGATATTTTGGAGCTGATTATTACTATATATAACCATCAAAGGCAGCGGAAAAGTGTGTTTTTGGGGCGAATTTGAAATAAAACATCTGGGCACTAATTTCATCCAAAACGCAAAACAAATAATTATCGTCAACACTTTCTTGAGGAAGTTGCTTTCATCAAACATAATTATTCTACAATAAAATCAGGAAGCTGTGAATGCTTGTGTAGAGTTTATGTAGTTGAACCTTATGTAGTTGAACCTGGTTCTAGTATCAACATAAAATGTCCATTACTGGCTTTTATTCACTAACACAACCCATGCTCAGAAAGCTACATTGTGGCTCTGTCTTCCCATTAGTCATCCAATCACCAGTGCCTATTTTATTTATTTCCTCTTGCATGCTTTCACAACCTCATTATCATCCCATATGTGTCCGTCCTGTCATTGCCCCAAGGATCTCTGTGGGCAGCCTCCGACCAGGACAGCCCGACTGACCATGTGCTCTGCCGGCAGCAAAGGCAGGGTGCTGCCCTCCAAGCCCCTAGAATACACTGAATTTGGTGCCGGCCAAGTCTGTGTTCAGTAAACGGTCCTCATCTGTGTGGAAGTAATAGGGGATTTTGATCAGCCAAGACAGAGAGATGCACTGATGCGGGTCAGGAAGCAGGGACTGTTGCGCTCCCATCCTTGCGGGTACCCCAGCAATAGGGAATTTTTGGGGCCTTGGCAGTCAGCGAAACGGATCGTGCGGCGAGGCCTTCTGGCAAGTCGTCTGTGCAGCGGCAACTCCCTTTGGGATCGCTCAGCAGGAGAGGAAGCTGAAACCGGGATAATTAGTACTGCAATAAACAAATAAAAGTGCTGGTTTAAGTATGAAGAAAAATGGGAAGAAAATTGAGAAATCACTGAGGCTGTCTGACATCTGCCATTTTTGAGCTACCAGCAATATTTTAAACCCATGCTGTCTAAATTCACATCACCTTCCTCGTTCTCTGAACAGAGCAGCTTAGCAAATCACAGTGTGCATTACGATTGTACCAATTTAATTTAAATGACACTTATGCATGCATGAAGTACATGAATCATCGACTTTGTTTAGCTGGCAATATAATATTCCTCCAAGACTTTTTCGCAAATAGTTCCACACAGTGTCGATGTTTTGAAAACCATTTTTGTTATAAGCAGTTACAGCGTGTGATTGTGTTAAAGCCGTAGTCTTTTCAAAAGTAGGACAGCAAAGTTAAGCAACAACTTTTTTTTTGTTTGATACTGATCAAAACCATAATATACTGTGTTAAGGATAAGTAAATGCACCGTGTTTGTTACATCAATAGACATGTTTCCAGAACTGAGTAAGCCAAAATGAAGCTACTAGATAAATTGTACTGATTTAATATTTTTTTTACATTCATTTACTTAGATTCTTTTCTCCAAAGCAAATTCCAACAGATGCTATGTAGTGTTTATGAGCCCACACATCTTATTCACTAAAGTGACTTACACTGCTAGATGCACTACTTACACTGGGTCACTCATCCATGCATCAGTGGAACACACTCTCTCTGTCACTCACACACTATGGAGGAACCTCAACAGCATGTCTTCAAACTGTGAGAGGAAACCCATGCAGACATGGGCAGAACATGCAAACTCCATGCAGACTGAGCAAGAATCAAACCTGTGTTCTCCCACACACCCCAGGTGCTGTGAGATAGTAGCACTACTTGCTGTGCCACCATGCCACCATGCCACCCCGTTGTTAAGTTGTGTTAAATGGAATCATACATTTCATTCTGCTGAACTCATAGCAAAACATAGGTTTAGAGTTATTTCATTTCATCCATCTATTATCAATAATTTGGGGACCGCAGTGATCCACAGCCTATCTTGGAAGCACAGGGTATGAGGCTGATTACACACTGGATGGAGCGTCATCACAGGGCCATCACATGTTCATTTACGCACACACTAAGGACAATTTAGATTGTCCAATATACCTGAAACACATCTCTTTGGACTGTGGGAGGAAACCACATGAATATGGGGAGAACATTTCAATTCTGCACACACTGAAGTGGATTAAGACCCTCATCCAAAGAACCTTTTGAGCTTTGAGGCACCAGCACTGCTGGATCTCCTATTGGGTGTCCTACCATTCCACCCTGTTCCGTATTAGTTTTGCTAAAACCTACTGAAAGTGTTCCTTAATAAGAAACATAGAATCCTTTTTATGTTCTTTCGTTCCAAATTATGTGTTTTCTTGCTTAGATTGCAACACAGCAAGAGTTGGAGGGAGTGAAGCAGCTATTGATGTTCTTGAACTTTTGCATAGTTTAATAAATCCTAATTAGATTAGGTGGAGAAAAAATCAAGAAGGGACAGCTTTTGCACTTTGCTGATTAGTGTGAAAAATATATGCATACTGCAACATTTTTATATCGGCAAGCTCATTAAGACTCTCACACTCTGGAAACATCGAGGAGGCCAGAGGGGGACTAAGTATGTCCTCTATGAGCCAGCACGTGTTCATATACAGGCATCAATTCTCCAGCATGCATTATTTAATGGTGGTGGGGATTTCATCCAATTGTCCCTTAAAGAAAGTGAAAATAAGAATGTAATCCTTTGACTTATGGTATATTATAGCTTTTGCTTTATATAGTCAGCAAGTAAAAAGGGGGCAACGGGTAGTGTATCAGTTCAAAGGACAGTAGGGAGCATAGTAGTTAAAAGCTGCTGCTTCCAGAGTTGGTGGTGGGAGGTTTGAATCCCACTTCCTGCTGTAGTGCCGTTGAGCAAAGTACTTACCCTGAATTGCTCCAAAAGAAATTACAGAGTTGTTTAAACAGGTAAATTGATGTAACTTAGTGTGTGTTTGTTTATAGAAAAGCATCTGTTAAATGAATAAATGTAAATGCAATGTTAAAGTCATGGGCAAAGTACTTACCCAGAATTTATACAATAAAAACTACCCTGTTTCTATAAATGGGTGAATAAGTGGTTCAGTACACAAATCTAACACTGTAAGACACTTTGGGGAAAAAGTGTCAGGTAATAAATGGAAACAAATTTCAACATAACTACATTGTAGATTAAACCGTATATAAGCAGTGTGAAACATAACTTACGTTGACAATGTTTGTATAGTTAACTTTGTTTTAGTGTTACCTTGGTCAAGTAAACAGTCCTCTTCATCTCCTGTTGTCTCTAAGGAAATATATTAAAAGTACCTAAATGGTTGTTTTCCCAGACTTCACAGCACTTTTGTGTCAAAACTAAAGGGACATTGGAGTTTCCCACAAAAACATCTGGCAGCGACACATTGACAAAAGCCGGATTCAGAGGAGCTATTCAGACCTGGTTATTGAGGGGTGGAGAGTCATGGTCCAGGAAAGTGACCCGTTCCCAGTGAATCTTTCCCTCATTGTCTGTCTCGGTGCTTGGCAGGGCCACATTCAGATGATAGCACCTATTGTGCGGGTGGATAATACACTTCAATCTCCCTTAATGCCACCATGTCAGACGTGTCTGAAGATGTGCAAAAAGGTTTTTTTTTTTTAAACATTTCAGTGGGCCAAAAATAAAATTATTTTAATGTTTATCACTTTCTGTCAATAGTACATATTTCTGTGTCGCAAGTGTGAGAAAATTGTGAAAAATTTATATTCTCACAGGCAGTAAAATACCCAGAGAATGTGATGTTCACATTGGTAATGCCAATATTTAAATATCCTACTTTAATAATTGTAACTATCTAGATTTGAATGCTTTATCTTTGTAAATTTTCACAGTTGCCATATTTTGTGCCTGTACCCAACTGAACTTTACCCAGCTGTGTAAGGGGGTAAATAATAATAAGTAGCTTGATGATGTAAGTTGCTTTGGAGAAAAGCTTCAGTTAAATGAACAAATGTAAATGGAATGTAATGCCTACTTGTGAAGTTACACCAAAAATTTTTCGTAAAAGAAGCATTTCTCCAGTAATTTACTGAAGCACAGCTAACAGAATAAATGTAACTCGTCTCTACAGAATTCAGTATATAAATGAACACACTATGTTTCAGTTTTGTTGCACAGGACAGATTTTGAAAACAAATTTTCTGCTTCTCACTCGTCTGTACCTTGATACGGCATCAGTTGTGAAAGTTTTATCGCAGATAAATTGACAAAATAACCTAAAACATAAGTATTGGGGGCCCCTCACTGCAGGCCCTGCTAGTAGCATAGTGGGTAGTGTAGTTGCTTGCTGAGCATAAGGTTGTAGGTTCAAATCTTTATTCTACCTGTAATATGCTTAAGGAAGGTCCTTACCTTAAATTGCTCCTGTAAAAAAAAAATCCCCAGCTTGATAACTAATTCTAAATAGCTTAATGCTGTATGTTACTTTAGAGGAAAATGTCAGCTAAATGAATAAATGTAGCTCTTACCCATTGTAATGGTCCACTGTGTACAATAGTTCTATAATCTTAATTGTTACTCCAACAAGCTGAAAGGTATTGATACGTTAGTCCATTTATTAAAATTGTTTGTTTATTCACATGTTCTAATTAATCACTTCAAAAAACAAACTTGCTTCTGCTGCAACTCCTACTTGACCAAGAGGCAAGAACTGGGATCAGAAGTGATAAATATGAGCAAAAAAATAAAAACATCCCTTAGTTATAACACAGTGAAAAAAATATATATATAGTTTTACTACTTATTTAGTGGGGTAAAATTCAGTCAAGAGCCTTGAATGGCTAACTGCACCAACATATGGTGTTTGTGTGTATTTGGTGTATGTGGTGGGAGCGGGTGGCTTTGGAGATTTACGCATTAAGAGACTATTATTTTGTAAACTTAGACTGCTCTCTTCTGCCTTTCCCTGCCCAGTAATGAGGGACTGTCTTTGATAACTCATTTCATGGTTCATTTAGACTAATGATTGACTAGAGTTTATGTTGGGTCACTCAGCGACACTCCAGGACAAAACTGTGAGCCTTTTAATGTCTGAAAAGTTTGTTGCCGGTATAGAGAATCATTTCCATTTTTGTCCACGTTGGTTTTAGATGTTGCAGATCTAATCCTGGCCTTGCCGCAGAAATGAACACAGTGTCTGTGGAAATATTTAACAATTGGCTGCCTGAATAAACAGCAAAGAAAATAATTACTTGAGTGAACAGACTCAGTTGTCCTGGATGATGTCGGCCTTAAGGGAGTCTCATCTTGTCTCGATATTCTGCATTTAGCGTGACCTATTTAGAGATAGATGCTGATGAGGCATAAACTACAAACTCTCTTCCAGACGTCTGAAGGATTTGCAAATGTTCCATTACGACTGTATGTGGGGCCATTTTAAAACAGATATGGAGCATGAGGATAAAATGTACACTTGAAACGCAATTTGTGAAATAATACACCTGAGAAAGATAGTGCTGTGTATGTGGGGGCAGGTGGTAGCGTAGTGATTAGAGCTACTGCCTTTGCATTCCAAGGTCACAGGACTGATTTCCACCTCCAGCTGTAGGACCCTTGAGTAAGGTCTTTATCCTCAACTGCTCCGGTAAAACTACCCAGCTGTGTGAATGGGTAAATAATTGTGACCTTAACGTTGTAATTTGCTTTGGAAAAAAGTGTCAGCTAAATGAATGAAAGTTTATTTCAGGTAATATTTTCGGAAAGGTTCTTGATCATGGAGAAATTGGTGGAAAACTGCTTTCGCTCATTCAGGAACGTGTCACTGAAGAAATTGAAATGTGTGAATAAACTCTTCTTTTTTACATGACGAAGGAATCAAGAAATTAAGCAAATGTAACATGCTTCAAATTTCTGTTTCTTAGTATCTGTACACATAAAGCAAGCAGTTGCAATTCACAGTAAATGTGACATAATTTGCAGATTAAAATCATCCACATTCATCAGTGAAATTATGTAATTACTGTCTGTCACTCCTCATTTGTCCATTACCCTGAAAATGCATTGTTTTTGGTGTCATGCATATTGTGCTTATTTTGCTTGATCAGCTGTATTCACTGTGACTGGTTTCATTAATGTTTAAAATGATGTTGATTTTTTGGGTCAAGTCATGTCTCTATTAGTGCCTATCCCGGGTTATAATCATACTGTATATCATATCAGAAGTGTAGGTCTTAAACTATAAATCCAGTTCATCACCAATTATTTTAACTGCAAATAAATAATTTATAAACAGTCACGTAATTGAGTGAATACAGGATGGCCCCATAGGTACACCACGGAATAACTTTTTTCATCTAAGACAAAAAGGGGGATTTTATTTTGGGAGAATAAGTTTCATTAATGCAGTTTTTTTTTTTTTTTTTTTTTTTTTTTGTTTTTCCATGAAGCATCACTGTTATTAAAAGGATGCTTCCAGTATGATACCTAATTTACATGTTACATAGTGGTGTAAACTTAAATTATAATGGCCTGTTTGAGCTGTGTAAGATATTCTGTACTTTGTAGAGAAGGAACCACTGGCTGTTGGCATGCTACTATCTCTGGGTTTGCTGTGTTTTTCAGGTAATGTACATAGCATTATGTACAACCTTGTTAGCGACTGTCTGTTGCTACCCTGAAATATCACGGGAGCAAGGATATGAATCCAGTCTTTAATTGTGGTAGAAAATAAACCCATCAGTCATACTGTGGTCATACTTTAAAACAAAAGTTGCAGGGGTCCAACAGAAATGTTCTTTAAATGTTCATGGGGCAGCAGGTATGGAAGTAGTGAGAGCGATTATTCCTGTCAAAGGACCCAGGTTCAAAGATGTTGCTGTAGTGCCCTTGGTCAAGCTATTTATCCTGAACTGATACAGTGAAAATTATACTGTGCAAAATTTGCCTATCATTGTTTATAACTGAACCTTTCACGGGAAGTTGCTCTGGAAGAACGACACCGGATAAATTTAAAATAGATTTCTAATTAAAAAAAAATTAGAAAAATACGTGGTGGTCCTGAAATACTTTTTAATGATGGTACAAATTGATATGTCTGCTACTTATAAAGCTTTTTATAGAACATATATACAACTGCCATTCTAAAAAGTGCTATCTCAACTCAGTACAAACTGAAGAAAATTAAATGACATAGCATCGAAAATGACTATGGCCTTCCCCCTGGGACATATTCCTTTTTCACTTAAAATTGATGCAAAGGTCGTGAATTGTAAAATAAGAACTTTGTGTTTGTGTGTGCCTGCGTGTTTGTCACTGGGACATATGGAGATGATTGTATTGCAGCTGCTCAATATTCTATAAATATTTTTTGTCACAACTTCCTTTCAAAGGAATCGAGATTTAATGAAGTTTCTAAATTTGCAGAGTGAGCATTTTCAGGATATTAGGCAGTAGTTTTAATCTGGGCTCAACTGAAGTTTTCATACATATTTGATGTATGCGGATACTTGTGCACTGTGCTGGATCTAACCCATGTTGCTCGTACCACGCAGGCCTTGAAACAGACCGTGAGCCTTGAAATCAGCTCTGAATCCATAAACCCAGTCAGGGACAGAGAGGGAAACAGATCTAATCTGTCACATGAAATAAGTATATCTTAATACACTTATTTTCCCTACAGTGGAAAATTGTGCTTTGAGGATTTCATTAAAAGACATGATATCATTGTTAAATTTCCCTGCTTTTCTCATTTTGACTAATTCACCAATTTAAGTTATATTCTCTGAAGTTTTTAGACTGACTTGTTAGGGTTCCCAATATTATACTAGATGAAAAACAATAAGCAAAGCTAAACAATGACACAGCACAAACGAGTTACTCAAAGCATCTTATCTGTTTCAGTACACTTTTATTTAAGTTTAGGCATATTTTGTTCTTTATATGCAGTTCTGGAAGCTTTGGAAACTGTTGGATGGATGGATGGATGGATGGATGGATGGATGGATGGATGGATGGATGGATGGAAATTATTTATTGGCACTACTGGAGTTGTAAGTCCTGTAATGTAAACACTTGCACCCTTTTATGAACATGATGCTTTGTACAGAGTAAGCTTGTAAGAGGTTGGTTGGAATGAAAGCTAATAGAGTAAGTCTCCCGGACAAGGAACAGGAATCTTTGAGCCATGTTTCTCTTTTTTTTTTTCTAATGGAAAACCTTTCTGTCTCATAGAAAATTGTGCCCTGCTCAAGAGTGTTGGTCAGCACTAGGCTGACATTAGTCCAGCAGGCAATAGTGCTGAAATCATGGCATTGTGTTTTTTTTCTCGGGACAAGACGGAAGCGACATGTCATCCATCTCCTGATAGCATCAGCCAAGTGGGCAAATCTAATGAAAACTTTCAGAGTAATTCTGCAGAGCAGTATTGCAAAAAAAACTGCTTGCTTTCCTGGGATCAGAAGATGCATTTGCTCCCTTCTGTGTCTGATCCTAATATGAAAATGTAGAGCATACTACAAAGAGGACCGGTTGCATTAGATGAGATATTACTTCAGACAAGTAGTTTTATAATCTTAATTATGACTCATTTACTGTTCTGCACATATAAGTTGCACAGCAGTACAGAAAAAAAAATAGTTTCCTTTATTGTTCTTGAAATAAATCACAACCAATGATTTGAATGCACATATTTCAAACCATTATTGGACTTTAAACTATGATATTCAGAGATTACCTGCGTAGGGTTGAAGATTAATGAATATAAGATTTCTCAAAATATTAACATCACTGGGATTTTATTTTATTTTATTTTATTTTTTTGTGCTTGAGGACGGCTCTACATCTGAAGGACAAAAAAAAAAAACACATCCGTGAAATCCTTTGTTACATGTGTCTGAGTGTGGCTGCCAATGAGCTCCTTTAGAAACTGGTGATACCCTTCGCAGGCAAATGGCGAACAAATGAAACGTACAGAAAGGGACGAGTTGGAAGGAAGCAGAGTGCCGCAGCCGGGCTGCTTGCCGCTCCACTCGCCGGCTTTGGTAACGTCAGAGCTCCATCTAGGTTGTTTCATGTGGTACTGCCATGGGATTTTCTTCTCCAGCGTACCGACGGACACGCTTTCCTATGGCGCTTATCCGCAAGATGCGTGTTCAGCTATGATGGTGACCATGAGGACGATTCCTGCTCATGAGCTGATGGAGGGCGGGGGTCACTGGGTACTGAAGTTCGCATTCAACTGCTTTTGTCGAACAACACCTTACGTTTTTAAATATGCATGTTAGAAAGGATTGCTTTGGTCGGTCTCCTAGTGCACTGTTGTATGCGTGGGCCACTGCCTGAATTATTTATAGATAGCAAGGTAAATTATCCCACTTAGAGAGCCAGTGGGAGAAATTAGACAAATGGAGAAATGTGCCAAGAGTGCTTTGGGAGTGTTGGATATATTTTTTTTTCAGTGCTGAGAACAAGCAGAGAGCACGGATATCTGATGATCTGGCCATGTTAGAATATGTGGACCCATGAATACGTAAGAGACCTAATAAATACAATGTATATCAGTTTTTACTTTTCTGGTGGTTTTTATGCAGTTGTTTGATTTATCTTTATGCCCCGATCATTCCCCTGCAGTAGTGCCAAATTAAAAGGGAATGTAAGTTTTTGCTTCGAATTTGCAGATACCATACTGTTTTGTGAAACATTTTGGCAGCATTTTTCAGTGCATTGCAGAGTTGGACGGGAAACCGAGATAACATTTGTTGAGCAAAATCAAGGGAACAGAGACAAAATGTCAAATTCTGTTAGCAACACGTGACAGATCGCATTCATCCAGTTCATGTTTACACTTGGGATGTCCATGAATCATGTCAACTACTAAAGTGATCATGAAACTGGGAGTTTAGAAAAACATGGAAACAATCCAAAACACTTTTTCAGCGTCGGACTGGAGTCCGGCGTGGGAACATAATATGGTAAAAGACCATAAAGGAGTAACAAGTATGATTTAAACAAGGCTTCGGCTTTGCTGCAGCTGTTTCATTTTATAACAATTACCAACTTACTGCTGTTACTGCATCCTGAAACCTCAACGTATTACATAATACGTTTGACATGGGAAACATTGCTTTTGGGGGAGCAGAAATCGTGTCCTCTTCAGATTTAATATTGAAATTAAAGTGTATTAAAACTGAGTCATAGCAACATTAACGTCAGTTATTGGCGTTATGATTAAGCCTGAAAGTTGAGCTTCCAAGCAGCAGCATAAACAAGGGACCTCAAGCTTGAGAGATACCAGAAAGCAGGATTCTGCTGGTTTCCCTTGGCCTTTCAGCCTCTCTGTCTCTACAAAAAACGAGCTGTCATGTGTATTTGCAGGAGCCCTGCTTGTTAAGCGACTCGTGTGACAGGCCTCTGACAGGTTGGTCGACAGGTGTACATGTAAGGCGGTGCCATTTTGATGGACGTGACCCACTGAGTTCTGAGTATGAATCGAGTTCTCGTACACCTACGTAAGTGTGTGTACGGTTGGTACTAATGCTTTGCAATATTACTGTAATATTACTTTTATCTCATATCTGTTGCCACAGTAGGGCACCTGACACGGTCATCAGTGATGTGAAACTGTTACTGGTCAGCAAAACCCCATCAATAGTAATGTAATGTTGGGCTGTATGGTGACATAATGGGTTAAGCTGGTGCCTCCCAGCAGCTGGTCGGTCTGGTCTGGTCTGGGTAGCACGGTGGCACAGTGAGTTGCGCTGCTTTTTGACAGCACCAGGGTGGTGTGAGAGGTTGTAGGTTTGATTCCCTGCTCAGTCTGTGTGGAGCATGTTATCACTGTGTTTGTGTGGGGTTCCTCCCACAGTCCAAAGACATGCTGTTCAGGTTCACCCATAGTGTGTGAGTGACAGAGAGAGAGAGTTCCACTGATGTATGGATGAGTGACCCATTGTAAGTAGTGTATCTAGCAGTGTTAAGTCACTGTGGTGAATAAGGTGTGTGGAATTATAACACTACACAGAGTTCATTGGAAGTTGCTTTGGAGAAGACTGTCTGCTAAGTAAATAAATGTAAATCTGAGCACTTTAATGGGTTTAGAGTTCAAGTCCTGCTTAGGATGTACAGATTTACTATGTTTCTCTCTATGTTTCCACTCCCAGACATACTCAGAATATGGCACTTGGAACTCCCTTCAGTTCTTCCTTCTCTTTGTAAACCAAGAGTGCTTGTTGTGAGTTGGGATTGACTCAGTGGCATATCCATCAAAGTATTAATACTTTACCTTTATAATAAGTCTCCATGCTGTTAGGATGTCTGTCTGTCTGTCTCTCTGCCACATATCCATCACAATACAAAGAAGTCACTTGTGTGCTGGATTCCTAGACCGATAAAGTTGAGTGCTGAAAGTTCTTTCCTCTGCTATCGTGTTCAAGACCTTTTTTCTCCATTTATTTTTTGCCCATTAGCCATGTGCTGCAGGCAATCGGACTAAATTGAAAGCGATTGCCAACATTCAAAGAGGGAAGCAGGCAACTGAGATGGAGTGAGTCTTCTTACCTAAAGCTATCGCTAAACCTTTTTTGAATCGCTCTGGAAATTCCATGTAGTCAAAATGGACCAAATATTGTTGTTAAGTAGTCATATTTAGAAAAGAAAAAGAAAAAAAGTGTTGAAAGTACCCCTTCGATGAATTTTCGTTTGTCTGCTACAGTTTGTAGGCTGGCATAGTGTCCGGTGCGTAGAAATTGTGGCTTTATTTTATTTACTTCCTTTTCTTTTTCTTTTGTCCTCATGAGCCCAGAGTCTTGGCATGTATTTCCAACATTGTGCACACTGCTGATATACCTTTAAACAAAGTTGTTCACCACCACTGAAAATCCAGCTATATAATGGAGTTTTTGTTAGATTTTGTACATATGAGTCGATTTAGCATCTGTGTGTTTGAGTGTGCAGAGGGATAAGGCAGACCGGAAGGAGAAGCTGTTTCATTTTTGCCAGTGTGATGGATGTAATTTATGGGAAGTTAAACAATAGAGGCCTACAGGGGTAACTGAAGACAAGCATGACCTCAAAACGAGGTGTGTTATTTATCTGGCCCTTTTTTCCTGGGGAGGTACAAAACCGCCAGGCCCTATTGGAGAGATTTGTGACAGGAAAGGAAGCTAAATTGCTTTCCTGAAATCACCGGTGATCTACGACGGGAACCTTTGGATGGTACTTCAGCATGTTAATAAATCTCCATCTTCTTCACATCTGGGCAACATCGCAGGATGTGCAGGTGTCTGAGTTCCTCAGTCGGCATGACGGGGGCAATTGTTACGGGTGCTGCTGCGCCACTTGCACCCCAAGGAGGATGCTGACTGTATAGTGGAGCGGTACTTGACTCTGTTTGTTTTCCTGCACATACATACCGAGCATAGTAACAGTGTGCAGCACAGATTTAAAGCCATCCTCAGCCTAAGCCTTGGGAGCTTTTATTCAGCTCGAAATAAACTGAAATCCACTAGAGCCATTTCGTGTATGAATATGTCGTCTAATGGAAGCTGATGAGGTGCACATTTCACATCTGAAGATTGCAGTGCATGCAGTTTATGTGATGTCATCGCCTAATATCAGAGGAATGTGCTGAAGAGGACAGTTAGTTTATTGTCAGCCTTGATACCAGTGCTTATTTAATTGCACATATTTATGGAATCCAGTATTATGGAGAAGTATTCGAAATATCTTTTCATATATAATGCAAAGGTATCCAATCTCATATTAAGGTAATAAATCACTCTTGCCATTTCTTACATTTATTCTCTGTTATGTATTGTCATGTATATTTACTGAGCTTTTATTAAGCTAAGTAGACAGACAACATTATCCAGTACCCGACAATACTTTTGCCAATGTATTTTTGTTTTGCATGCAATTATTGAACAGAACCCCTTAATTTCCAGACATGTATGATGTATAAAATTGTCTAAAACTGGGCTGTTTTTTTTTTTTCTCCGCATTCTTCGTGTACACATCACATTTAGCCAGTACCCAGTACAAAGCAGTATAACATGTAGCCCAGAGATAAATTCAGCTGAAGTGATGCAGCGGTTGCAGATTAAACAGGTTAAGGGTCAGTTTCACAAACTCATGCTTGGCCTTGAGGTATGTTCGCAGGGTTTTGTGGAAGGTCAGGAAATGAATCTGGTCCGGAAAACAGCGGGGACGTTCACCAGAATTTCAACGTGCAAGAGTATAACATTTCATTTGCATTGGTGAGCACATCTTATAACAAGATCTGACTTTGCAGGTTAGTTCTGCTGCGAACGGAATATAAATAGTAGAAGATATCCATTTCAACGTTAGCGTTGTGTTTACTCATTAAGTTTAGAGGACTGCATTACACAAAAGTGCATTATTACATATTGTTTGTTTTATTTTTTTAATTGTGCAATGTTATTAGTCTTCCACAAAAGTTTTTCCGCTTTGTAAAGAAACATTATGAAATGACATTAAGTTATATCCAGGATGATTTGTATACTCAGCCACAGTCTTGATGTTTAAGTTACATTCAGTCGCTGAAATGCACAATCCTCCCTTTTATGTGGTTTTCTCTGCAGTGCGTTGTGTTTAAGTGGCCACTCTTGCATCGCATTGTGTGTCATACCGTGCGGTTCTCCGCGATCAGCCATGAAAGTGCCGAGAGAGTCGTATGGCAGGCTTGTAGTACGCATTCTCGCAGATGTCAGTTGAAATAGAGCAGCACGGTGGTCGACCACCCTTTCTGTGGGGAAGTCTGCAATCGATTTGTTCCTGCAACAGCCGTAGGGGCAATGTGAGATAAGTGTCTGACAGGCATTGAATTGGGCACCAAGATGGGCTCCGCTGCTACACCAAAGGTCATCTGCCCTCGCAATAAGTTTGTCTCTGTATTGTGTGGGCAGTTTTTCTTCTTATGAAACCACTGATCGTGTTGAAACATAACTGTTGACTCTCATATAATATAGATCTTGATTTCATTTTTGTTTACAGATATAATGGTGTTGCGGGAAAGCGTTACAAGGTTTGACCCAAATACCTGTTAGGTACAAATTGCAAGACATTTTTCCTATTTCAAAAGCTGTAAAATGAGATGAAGAAAAAAAGACTGGCAGAAATAACTTTGTGAAAATTAGAATTTGTTATTATTATTATTATTATTATTATTATTATTATTACTCTGCCCTCAAGTCAAATTCGGTTAATTTGGCTGAAGAAATTGTTAATTCCTTTGTGAAATTTGAATATAATTTTAGGCACAATATACACCTGCTATACTGTCATTGTGTTTTCATCTTTGGACTCAGTATTTCAGTTGTTCTACATATTCCTCACAAGTGAAAGGTTGTTAATGAAAGAGGCCTGGGACAGAACATCTAAAACTGACATAAAATAATTCACACACACACACACACACACACACACACACACACACACACACACACACACACACACACACACACACACACATTTTCAGAACCGCTCGTCCCATACGGGGTCACGGGGAACCGGAGCCTACCCGGCAACACAGGGCGTAAGGCCAGAGGGGGAGGAGACACACCCAGGACGGGACGCCAGTCCGTCGCAAGGCACCCCAAGCGGGACTCGAACCCCAGACTCACCGGAGAGCAGGACTGCGGTCCAACCCACTGCGCCACTGCGCCCCCCCATTAAAATAATTCAGTTTTCTTAAATTTTACTGAAGTTAAGGAAACCAAATTAATTCAAACATATAATTAAGTCAATATCACCACACAGTCATTTTCTGAATAATAGTCAAGAAACAGTTTTATGAAAACAGGAAAAACATGATTACATGTATGCTTAATTTTTACACTTTTAAATTGCTGCAATTTTCAATGCCATCGTTGCAGTACAATTAAAAAAAATAAAAAATAAAAAATAATGAATGCAAGTCAAGTGAATAATCCCTGTCTGTACAATGTCAGTTTGATTAGGAAACAACATTTATTCAACATGTTTTAACCCAGTAGATGTGTTGTAAAAATAATAGGAAGAAAAAACGGTGACATATTTTCTGTTGCTGTGGATGGTATATGTACACCATAATGTGGAGTTTACGATTTTCTTCACCAAGGAATTCCCAGCACCTTTAACAGAGGAACTGCATATTTCAGCAAGTTCAACATGTTTTGCCGTGCTCTATTTTTTATTCACTGTTTCTGTATGTATTTATATGAAAAGAACTCAGTTTGCAGTCATGGGACCTGTAAGGTTACAGCTGTGCTGTTATTTGGCCGTTTTCTGAGATTTATGTGCTTGCTTAGACGTGTCCTTGTTGCAGCTTGCCAGTCCTTTGGGCAAAAGAAACACTGTCTTTACAAGAGTAATGTTTATGTACATTTCCTCGTGTTTCCAAGTCAAGGTTAAATTGCTCAAAACTGAATAATACCAATGCATAATGTCCAGTGCATCACTGCAGAATACAGAGACACATTTGGAATGTGCTTTAATTCTGTCCAGAGCCCATGCAGTTAAGCCCACTTAGTATTAGTAGACAGGGTAAATTCGGGCCAAACGCAGGCATTCTGGGTAAAGTCTGTTGCATAGGTAATGTTACCATGACAGACGTGGAATCCAAATAAATCATGCAACATGGTCTTCAGATAATTATTTAAAAGTCAGCGCTGCACTTCAAAATTCCAGCTCTTGATAAGCAAATGAATTTAGATGTGTAATGTTAGGTGGGAGATTTAAGGACATTTTGCATAACTGTGTTGTGACTGGGCCAAAAAAAGACTCCCTGATGCAAGGAAAGGCAAGATGTCGACAGAGAGACCTTATATCACACTGATAGAAAGTTTACTCATCAGAAGTTGTAGTATGATAGTTTGTTCTTGATCTACATGTCAACATCCCATCTCTTGCACAGGGCAGAAACGATTGCACTTCCCTCTTCTCTGAGTTATGATATAATTCAGAGTTGCTCGGTGTAACTTTGTACTGAGAAAAGAAATAAATAAATCCCGTATTAACAATACCATAGGGCTATGATTGGTGAAATGATGGTTATCCTTCTTGAAGGAAAAGGAAACAAGAAATACCAAGAATAAATCAAACAAGGATTTAAAACATTGGGTTATACAAGGTCGGTCCAATTTGGGGGAAAAAAATGTCTGATTAATATTCTTCATATTCTTCATTTCATACTCTCCCGCAACTGGCAAATTCCTCAGGTCCAGAAAACTGCTCATTTGTTAACTACAGCTTTGTACCCAAGTTCCTACAGAATTTTGTGTTGCATACAAGTGTAAAGGATATGTTTTTTTGTGACTGCATGCAAAACAATATAACGTTGTTTACACATGTTTGCATATGTAAACAACGTTACATTAATCTAAGAAAACAGTACAAGGTGTACATATATATACAGTACTGTGCAAAAGTCTTAGGCACTTAGATGTTTCACAAAAATTCACCCTCAGGCATTTTATTTCGGAAACATCAAATATTTTTTTTTAGACTGTTATTTAATGTCTTTTGCATTAGTGTCAATGGGAAACAGCATATTTTAGATTTCCAAGCATTCCTTTTGCAAAAAGTTACAGTATTACAATAAGGGATTTGTTTGTCATTAAAGAAAGAAAGTATACACACACACACACACACACACACACACACACACACACACTGTCTGAGACTGTTTGTCCTGAGCGGGGTCGCAGCGAACCGGAGCCTAACCTGGCAACACAGGGCGCAAGGCTGGAGGGGGAGGGGTCACTCCCAGGACAGGACACCAGTCCATCACAAGGCACCCCAAGCAGGACTCGACCCCCAGACCGCTAGAGAGCTGGACCCAGCCAAACCCGCCGTGGGTGTTGACGATGGCTGGTTACTAACCTTTGTTGTAAGTTTATTAATTAAGAGCATTATTTTCGGTAACATTCTCACTTTACAGCTTTTTTTTTCCCCAACCAAGTGCCTAAAACTTTTGCACAGTACTGTATACGCAGATATTTTAATACATATATATAATGTTTTCTATATATATATAAAAATATGTGCATATATATGTTTATACACCATATATATACTCCTACACATATATATGGTGTATACACACACACACACACACACACACACACACACACACACATATATATATATATATGTATATATATATATGTATATACACCATATATATGTGTGATGTTCTTTATTACTTTTATGAACAGTTCTGAATCACAGCAACATAGCAACAGAGACAGCACACCGAGAAACTGCAAATACATTCAATTACATAAAAAAAGGCCAGAAGGTCAAAATCACATAGCACTATCAGAATGTAATTTCTTTACATATAATAAATTCATTGTGTTGTACGATGGCAGCTCAGACAGCAAGTCCGCATAATGTTAATTTAATTTACAATGATGGCAAATAATTATTGAGAAAGTTACATGAGTTGATGTGCTAGTTTTGCATAATGAATGCAAAATACATTTCAAGAAGCAATTAAGTTATGCTGTTTAATTTTGTGAAATTAAGTCAACCATTTTAATGGGTTACTGCTGTGCACTGTAAACATACACCCACATGATGGAGTCTTATGGTGTACGCTAGGTATATTGAAGGTATAAAACTGACTATAATCTTGACTTTGACTATAAAACTGAAGGTAACTAACTGAAAGTTTAAAAACTCATTATTATGCCAGTAACTTTCAACCACCTTAGATGTATCAGAAAGAAAAAATAATATTTCATTTGAAACAATGTACCGTCTCCTGTTTCTCTAGTGTGAAGGTTTATTAGAATTTAACGTTGATGTTCATCTAACGATACCATTGCTTTTTTTAAGCGTTGTCAAAATTTCATCTGATATGGGACTGATATCTAGACTACATTCTCAATAACACAGCAGGGTTTTGGAATTCCCAGATCATAACAAAAAACTTGGCACGTTAAACATTTCCATACATTTCCAATCTACATATATATAGATTAATATGTGTGTGTGTGTGTGTGTGTGTGTGTGTGTGTGTGTATTTCCAATCTACATACAGCAATATCAGACCAGGGTTTTGGAATTCCCAGGTCATTAAAAAAACCTTGGCATGTTCTCTATATATAGATTTCCATTGTACATATAGTAGCCCAGCAGTCCATAATCTGCTGCTGAGGAAGGACCATAGACAGTACAAGCAATGCATTTGCTAAACTTTACCCAACTATTATCATCCTACAGATACAACATATATTTCTCAATTTACTATATTTTTCGCCATGTCACCCATCACCCAAAATGTGTTTCTATCCCATGACCCTGAATACCAATCCTCCATTGGCTCTTATAATGAATTAATTACACTATTTTTTTTAATATGAATTAATTATAATAAATTAACTAACATGATATTCAAACTTGCAATGTTTTTTTTTTTGCAGTTACACTGGGAAACATGCTAACATTTCTATCATGTGCTTACGTCTTCAGAAAAATACCAATAAGCTAAATATTGGAAACACAGCTCAGAATACATTTATAATACAAGAGATCTTATGATCTTAAAGATTCTGCCCGTTTTATGCACTAATGGTTCAAAAGTCTGGATTTGGTACAGAAACTGTGGATCAATAGCATGTTATGCTCATGTCCCCCCTCCCCTCCACTGTGGCTTATTTTAATGATCCTGAATGGCTTACACATTTCTTTTTTTTTTTTTTATTTTGACTTTATTTTTATTTTGGGAGGGACAGGGTGGGGGAAGGGTGGGTGACCGTCTTGTTTAAACCAATGTGAGTTAATTTGCATGTGTGCTATGTGTCTAAGCTGTGCTTTTAAACTCAATTAATACTCCAACTCACCTGATAAACAGTTTCTCTGTTTTTTTCCCCTTTTTCCTTTTAAAGTAAAATGGCAAGTAAGCAATTTATGTGTGATCTTCCTTTCTAGCCGTGTGCTGCTGTTGTTACACACTTCTTGCCAAATAAAGAGTTAAGTATTGAAGTTCCTGTTCGAGCGTAGTTTTCATAAACCTTTATTCTGTCCCTAGAATTTGGAATGATCGGAGAGCATACAGTAAAAAGTCAGCGGCCAAGATCAGTTCATGAAACAAAGGGCCAGCAGGAGCAAGATGAGTCTGCTAAATTTATGGCACAAACTGGTAATACAATAGTTATATTGTTTCTTTCCTTTTTTGTTAACTAAGCTTAATGTCATCTAAGTCACTTGCATGCCTTCACTTTGTAATGCACCTTTTTTTAGTGACAATGTTTACGTCATATTGCTTCCCCCCCCTCCTCCTTCTTTATTGCCGTCACCAACAAAAAAGTCCATAAATAGATACTGCACACAATCTCCTAAGATAAATTTGCTTCCTCCCACCATTTATTTGCTTTGAATCAGGAGTGTAATTGGGTTTCCTGGTTTCTATTTGTTTTACTGTAATGCTTTAAGAATGAACTGGCAAGTATATTATTTATTTCCCACTAAATATTGAAGAGATGGGCAAGATGTGCTTCCAAGCATTTAATGACTTCCAGGAAGAATAGTTTAATCCAGAGCCAAAAGGGCATTTAGAGAAATATTAAACCAACTCTAGTAAAAGTGAAAAATGTTGCCACTGCAATTAAGAATTGTCTTCATAAATAAAATGCTTATAAAAGACACTAACTAAGCAAGTAAATCTCAAAATCCTGGTCATTTAGATAGTCAGATATTCAGCAACTTTTTGTTTCCTTAAATGAACTGGGTGATGTGCATAAACTGTTACTATAATTAAATGAATAAACTTAAAATGGGAAAAGTGTTATGTAATTAAACCAATCTGGCATGGAAGGTTGAATTCAGACTATCCCTCTTTGCATGCTGATCTTAATTTCCTAGTAATCAGTACATTATTTTTCTTTGCTGTTTTGGTTCATTTGCTTGTTCTTCCCCATATGTACAAGCTTGCTAAACATGGGGCTAGTGTGAAGGGGAGCAGTCTGCAGTCTCTTCTTTTTTCCTCATTATTATTATTATTATTATTATTATTATTATTATTATTATTATTAATGGTTATTTGTCTGTTATAACCTTTTCCTTAATCTGTGAGAGTTCTTTATGCAACCTTTCTCAACATTGCTTTAACTTGCAAACATTTCTTTACTAAAATTTATTCCCCTTTGTGCTTTGAGAGCTTGTTATTTATCATTATGAACCATTCATATAATCTTTTTAGTTTTCCATCCTTTAAAGTGTTTAATTTTGTTCCATGATGCTTCATGTAACAAATTGATCCACCTTTCAGTGTGATGCAAGTCTAATTTATGATGCTTTAATAATGTTAGAATCTATCTCTCTGAAGATGTATGTATATATTGAATCATTTCACCCTCAGGCATTTTATTTTGGAAACAGCTTAGTTGCCCAGTGAATTTTAAAAGCATCATAAGATTTCGATTAAATTTGAATGTATTCAGAGCTGAAATTACAAGTAGTATATAATTTACACTTGCTGCTCTAAGCAAAGCAATTCACTTATGCATACAAGCCAATGCATTAAACAGACTATCAGACTTTGTAAAGTCTCACCATTCCCACAAAATGAACAGTAATAGCATATATTATTACATTTTTTCTGTACTTGGAAATGTTTGGTGCCTATCTGGAATTTATTTGAAAGCAAATTATTTGTTTGCTTAGAAATGTTGTTCAGATGCCTTGTAGTCACCAAACACTTCTCAGTCCATTCATACTTTAACCTTTTTTATTGTTTCTACGATGCAAGACGTGCTGTGTGGGTGCCCATTTCGGTTGATAATGACTACAAATGAGTCTTTCTCCCTTTATTCAGCATTTCATATGGCTTTTATATCGAAAAATTTGTATATACTGACAGCTATAGGCTACTGATCGGTAAGTCAGAATTTGCTTACAGTGTCACAAAGTCTACCTGCCCAAGGCATCTTGCAGTGTGACATTTTTTCCGTTTATACTTATATATACAGTTGTTTATTTAATAAGTAAGAATTCAGGGAAAATATCACTGTAGCAGTGCCTTAACCCTTGCAGTCCCAACTCCTAAAACCCAATTCAACAACCCCTATCCTGTATTATCTCGTACTTTCAGTTCTGACTAAATTTATTTTTTCTTAGGGATTGCATGGTTAAAAAAGTAATAATAATACTATTAATATATAAAAAACTGACTTTGCAGATTATCTAACAGAGAATATGATCAAAGCAGTGTTTTTCAGCCCTATTATGACTTCTCGTGTTTTAAATAGATGCCTATATATCTATATGTAAAATAGTCCATTCAAATTCAGTTAGAACAGCAAAAGAAGAAATTGATCTTAACTGTTTTTTCAGAATAAATGTAGGAACCTTGATATAGCCGATACAAAGTCCTTAAACTTTCTATGTTCTAGACATGACAGTGGTGACATGTGAAACACACCTATTGTATTTTCACTGGACACTATATGCATATGCATTTGCAGTTATATCAAATTCCTTTATATGGTGCTCGTTCCACATCATTACATGTTAATATCCCCACTCTAAGTAGTACATTGTCAAGAAAAAATGTAAAAATCTCAAGTTTACCTGCTATATATTACTGAAAACAGCAGTTCATTAATTATCAGAAGCTTTTAATGTAATGTTATTTTCTACTGGAAGTTTTCATTTGAACGATGAAATATTAGAACATTTATATATCTAGAACTATGATTATACAAAATGTAAAAAAAAAAAAAAAAAAAAAAGTTACCAAACATTGTTTATTTTGAATTAGGTTTGGATTGAATTTAAACTGATTTTTCTTAACATTTTTTTAAAAAACTGCTTTTGATATAGGTTAAGTTAGTTTATACATTTGTTTCAATCAATGAAAACTTGCTCTTTTAGTGTAAAAAATCTGATAAAATTTTGATGTTTATTAGTCTGCTAAACAACTCTTCAAACCCTGAAACTCACATAAATACTTGAAATGACAAACAGTGCCATGCACATCTGTGGTTGTAATATAGCTGCAATGTCTTTGATTCTTTTCAGTATTAATAATTTGATATAAATAGCTTTATTCTGCTGAATACAGTGGAGGAAGTTGCCTTATTTATTATTTTTCACTCTTTGTTCTGTCCTAAAACATAACAAAAATAAAGCACAGTTTTTCTTTTTTTAGCAGCTTTTTACAGATTAACTGCTTGCACAGTAGTATTGGATAATAAAATACATTTCCTCATGAGCTGCCATTTGGTTTTATTAACTGATTTTGTTTTTTCATTTAACCCATTTTGCATGTTATCTTCATGTTGTTTCTTCCGTTTTGTCAATAAGCTTTTTTCTGTTGAACTGCTTGCATGAAGCATTTGATGATATTGTAGTATAATTGATATGGATCCTAAAGAAACAGCATCTGTGTAAACAGATGTATTATGTATTATGAATAAACATTTTAAACAAATACCTATCTCAGATCACACACTGTGCGGAAGCCTTTACTTGATCTTGCAATTTTTCGGCCAGTACATTTTTATTGGCTGAAAACTCCATGTGATCTTTGAACAAATGTCTGGTTTGCTTTATGTCAAAATGTTGTCAAGACTCAAAAGCTTTGCATTGACAATAGACAGTTTTAATGGAAAAAATGCAGTTAACAACAGTGTAAAACTGGAAAAATAGGAAGGGGAACTATATAAACACATTTTGGACACAATATTAGTAAATTTGAAAAAAGCCAGAGCTCTAATTGTGTTTCTTTTATAATTTTGCAGACGGCCAAAGTTATGTTTTGTTCTAGCCAAAGAATTGACCTTTCCAAACTCTAATAATAGAACCAGTTATTACTGAAATTTGTCTGGGGCCTGGACACTGTTATGGAAAGTTTTTTTTTTTTTTTTTTTTTTTTTTTAACACTTAAATCTGAAATAATTCAAACAGGGCTTGGAGGATACACGAAACCATGGAAACTATAGGCCTGATATTAAAGCTAGTGGGAAATAATAACAGCAATGATGCTTAAAGGAACTGTACTTCTGAATTTAACAGGTGCATAAAGCATGTTCAAAGATCACATTTAAAACAAAGAAAAGAGCTTAAAAATTTTAAAAAAAAAAAAAAAGAAAATCAGTAGCCACTTAACATGTAATATGCCCATGAGTGGCCTCTGACATAACCCTGCCCCTGGGCTGTAATGTGACCGTGGTGCTGCGTTTAACTGGTGTCACCCTTCTCCCACACAGGTGACTCTGGTGCTGAGGAGTGGTCCCAGTGGAGCTCTTGCTCAGTAACATGTGGTCAAGGGTCGCAGGTGCGAACAAGAACATGTGTCTCACCTTACGGAACACACTGCAGCGGCCCTTTAAGAGAGTCAAGGGTTTGCAATAACACTGCCCTCTGTCCAGGTAGTGTTAGCAGCAGATGCTTGAATGTTACCTCATTATCTTTCACTTATAACAAGTAATATCTTGTACTTTCACAGAAGTGTGTTTTTTTTTAGTTATTATACTATGTACTTCTATCTGTGTTATCTATAAACTGTATTTTTATTATTTATTTTAATTATTTTAATGTCTTCATCGTTGGTACTGTTTCGTTCTACTTTCTTTCTATTATTATTATTATTATTATTATTATTATTATTATTATTACTGTTGTTGTTCTTGTTCTTATTTTTTTTTTTTTTACTATTTTCACTATTAGAAGATGTATTGTTAGTTTTTCAAGGACGATGTTGATTTTTTCCATCCTTTTGTATGCTTGATTCAGATTTTACCCCTGATTCAGTTTAATTGCTATTTTGTTCCTTTCCTGTCACCTACTTTCCCCAACAGATGATCATCTTCATCTGTTCGAGTCATCTTTAAAACTAATGCAATGTGTTGTTTTAGGGTGCCTCGGTCGTTAGACATTGACAAGCTTTTTGCGTGCCAGCACTGCTTTGTGTTCGCTGCTGGGAAGAAGCATGGTCACATTTGTTAAGACACTGCAGGGCATGGTGTTGGGGGGGGGGGGGGGGGTTCTGTTTTTCTTTTTCCTTTTTTTTTTTTTCAGGCCAGCTGCACATTGTTGCATGTGAAATTTAGAGAATAGCACTGACCTTTCCGAAATTTCAACACATGTAACTCATATGAAAAGAGTAGCTTTGTTTTGTTACTGTTCGGATAATAATAATAATAATAATAATAATAATAATAATAAAAATAAAATAAATAATAATAATAAGAATAAGAAGAAAAATAGTATCCTTTATCTCTTTGTAGAGCTTGGTGTTTTGCTCGAACAATTAAGTGCCTTGTTCAAGGGTAGGATATCAAGGACCATCACGGGACATGAATCTCCCCCAGTGACCCATTCAGGACCCTTAGCCACTATGCTACCACCTGCAGCTCCATATGCCTGTTGTACATGGTTCTGTGTGCTTGCCGATAGTATAATCCACAGCAAGCTTCCATCATAGTTATATGTTTCACAGTGTTCTAGTGATATTTGGGACAATTCGTTTGTTGTATTTTTTAGATGGACCAAGAACGCATTATTATTATTTCTCCCCTTTTTAAATTACAGTAAATAGGCTTGCAGTATCTGAAATGTCGATGTCCGCACAGTTTTCAGGAACTCATTAATTTGATAGATCAAGGGTTGTGATCAAGTGTTGCGGAAATAGTTTGTAGTCTGAAAGAGTCAGTTTTAGTAGTTTGTAAAACGTTTGTAAAGCGTTACGTTACAAACTTTACATTAGTTTGTAAAAAAAAAAAAAGTTGTGTGAATGGTTGTCATGAGAGGTGGATGGTCCTTTGAATTTATCAGTTTTGCACACCCTTTTCTCCTGGGCAACATATGTCACAGAAAACAATACAACAACCAATTACACCAACAGATGGAGAGATCTAGATGCAGACATGTGATTCTTGAGTGCAGTCAATATATCTAATACCACTGTATAAAGTATAAACTAGTACATATTCTACAAGTAGCTGCATGTAGCATAGCATTTTTTTTTTTTTTCCGATAATGAAGTACACATTTATGGAGCACACAGGAGATCAGGGGAGAAGTGAGTCAAAGGAAGATGCATTTTGAGAACCTGTTTGAATGTTGAGAGAGATTCGGCACTTCTGAGTGAAAGATGGAGATCATTTGGTCACTGGGAGGTGATTTTTAAACAAAATGATAAACAGACAGGTTCCAGTAGTACTGATAGATGCTGTGGTCCATTTATCACAGTCTGGTATGAAAGTAGTTGAAACTTTTTGGATGAAAGTAGGAATAGTATATGCTAATTGAATTATGGGGCAAGTTTCAGTCTTTTCCAAAGAAAGGCAATTTAATGAGGAAATGCTTAATGTAATGTGACTGCTGCAGGACTATATCCCCAGGAGATATGCAGTTCATTACACAATATTTGACTGCAATATCTTTGTAAGAATTTCTTTTCTCCTTTGGTGAAGGATAGGTTTCCAGGAAAGTCATGGTGTCAAAGGTACACTATCTTACAGATTAATTCACGAATGCTTCAGCTGTTTTGGCAGTAGTACAGATATACTTGTGTTTTTGATCATTTTCTACTTTTTCAAAAATGCATTTTCATGGCATGTGTAAAATACATACTTAGCATTGGAATTAGCATTTTGGATCTACAAAAAAAAAATATTTTGTTAGCAAATCAGTAATCAGCTTAAGTCAGATTTTGGTCCACACATCCACACTTGCATGTGTTGCTGACTTTAAAGTGTTGGATGTACTGGTGGCATTTCCATTTTAACAAGGCTGAACCAGGTATGAGTTAAGGCACTCATATACATTCATATAGCTTCAGAATTTTCTTTCTGCCCAAAATCACCCAAGCAGCCCTTAGAGTGAGAAACTGCAATAAGACAGATGTTTATACAGTACAATATTCTGTGCTACATCAATAAACTGGGCATGGACTAATCCCACAATTAAAATAAAAATAATAATTCTTTTGAGGAAGGAAAACAACAAAAATAAAACAAAAAAACTCAGGATGTGCAGCTGTTTATTATTTAAACAGACTTTAGAATAAATTTACTTTTGTCACTTGGGAAAAGTAGTCATCTTCTAAAGTGAATGTTTAGCCGAAGTACTATGATACAAGCAAGTCTAAATGAAAAGCAATAACACTTTCAAGATACCATTAATTATTTTATTACTTATATTACCCTGTTTTCCTTCTATAATGTTATACATACTGTCACAAAATTAATTTGTGCTTTGAAATTGCAAATTGTCGATTACATCATGTAATTGTCTCTTCAGCATTTATCAGACTGAATACATTAGTATGAATTTAAAGAATCTTCAGTTTTGTGTCCTCTAATGAAGGAGCACATAATATATTTTATAAAGAAAGGAGAAGTACTCTCAGCTTAAGGTGATAATTTAATTTATGAATAACTTTGTATTTCCGAAACACTCCTACAAAGTGGGGAACAAACGTCATCTATCACAATTGTATGCCTAGCTTGTGGTGCAGAGGGTATTTAGCTTTAATTAGTTCTGTTTGAGGTGTATTTTTTTTTGTTTAAATCTGTAATTATAAGTTTGAAATTATATTATCAGGACACATTATTTTCTAAGTCGAGAAAACAGGCTACTCTCTGACACGAATAACCACACAACGTTTTAGGGAAAGGCAATTTCGGTCCACTGCATACATTGTACACTGGCTTTTCCTCTTATGAACAGTGGAATTATACAAGAATTTGGCAGTTTATTATTTTTCATTGAATTTGCTTCACTTATTTATCTTCTTTTATTTCTTGCAGAGCCAAAGCAACATGTGTTTCCACATCCAACCAATAGGTGTCAGTAAATCGCACACAAACAGAAAATGAATTTACTTCCACAGCATGTGTTCGTGTTTGTGAGTGATCAATAACACGATGACAAATGTTGCACAAGGTTCAAATCTGTCAATAGGCTGCATGGAATAGGAGTGTGTGGCGACAACATATCTTATGACATATATGTGCAATATATATCTGTTAAAGACTTACAGAACATAACGTGGTAGTAGAAGTGATTTTAGATTTACAAACAAAAACAATTATATAGAGATTTCTGCTCTCAACTGAGATTGTAAAAGGAGGAGCCAGTGTACAATAAACTGCACTTATATGCTTCACAAGTTGTATGTTACAAACACGTCAGACAGATAAAAACAGTCGTCTTTGTGATTCATGCTGTGACCTTTTTCTTATTCATCCACAGGGAAGATATGCATGCAAACTTTTTTCTCCCTTATTACTCTCCAAGTGTGTTCCATTCCTAACACTCTTTTTTTTCTTTTTTTTTTCTAAAAATTGTATATACATATATATGTTCATTCCAGTCCGGCTACGTGGGTGATCATCGCTGCGCCTTTGGGGCACAGAGCTCGACTGACCCAGACACAACCCACCGAATCTAACACCTCTCCTCTGTCCGCAGTGCACGGCGTGTGGGAAGAGTGGTCACCCTGGAGTTTGTGTTCATTTACATGTGGCAGAGGCCAGCGCACGAGAACGCGGACATGCGACCCGCCCCAGCACGGCGGCAGGGCATGTGACGGACCTGAGATCCAGACCAAGCTCTGCAACATCGCCCTCTGCCCAGGTTCGTCACGCTCGTTCTCCTTCCCAGAACACAGTGCTCTTTCACTCTGTGTCCCACATGTGATTCTAAGGAGGTCAAATTGTCTGCGTGGCGTTCGGGAGAGAAAAGGCAAACGAATTAGTACAATGAGAAAGATGAGAACTTGGCAGTAAATGGCAAGTCTGGTCTTTAGTGCTCCACATCAAGGTGAAAATACAAATTAAAGGAAATAAATTGTTCAGTCATGGTCTCGGTGAACATGAGGTTCCTCTAACCTGTTCCTGACCTCAAGGGGGGCTAACTGATGAACGGGTTAAAGACCCAGTGGTGTACCATCAAACTGGTCTTGTTCAGAAAAAAATCATTTAGCTGTAATTGCCACCGTCATGCTGTAAATACATTAGCTATGAAGAGTTTTCCATGCTTAGAATGATAAGGTCCTCTCTTACTGTGTGAGTGGGATTTGGCAGCCCCCCCACCCACCTCTGTCATGTGCTCCAAAGCTCTCATCTCAGTCACAAATGACGGAAATGTTTCTAATGAAAGGGGGCGTGGTGGTGCAGTGGGTTGGACCACGGTCCTGCTCTCCGGGGGGTCTGGGGTTCGAGTCTCGCTTGGGGTGCCTTGCGACGGACTGGCGTCCCGTCCTGGGTGTGTCCCCTCCCGCCCTGTGTTGCCGGGTTCGGCTCCGGTTCCCCGCGACCCCGTATGGGACTAGCGGTTCCGAAAGTGTGTTTCTAATGAGACAACTTTGTCTTTCTCTACTTCTTCCTCTTCTCTTCTTGCCCCGCCTGCCACTCCTCATCACTCCCACCACCGCACCCTTGGCCCCTCAGTGGATGGGCAGTGGCAAGAGTGGAGCCCGTGGAGTGACTGCTCGGTGACATGTGCCAATGGGACCCAGCAGAGGACCAGGCAGTGCTCGGCAGCAGCGCACGGGGGCTCCGAGTGTCGGGGTCATTGGGCAGAGAGCAGGGAATGCTACAACCCAGACTGCACAGGTAGGACCCCTCTAGGCTGCTGCCACAGGAGAAGACTGGACAATGAACCGGTCACATACAGTATGTAGATAAAGCAGCTTTCACTTAGACCCTCCATACTAAATGCAGTAGGAATTGCATATTGAAAGCCATGGGATGCATTTACTCTGGTGGGGAGGGTAAGTACTGATTCCTGACATCCTCTCGCATGGTTTACAAGGTGGGAGAGGGTGCAGAAGTGGTTTACCATCAGCTTCTTACGTGCTTGTTTTTGGACTGTGGAAGGAAACCAGAACACCAACAGGAAACTCATGCAAACATGCAGAGAAAACACAAACTCCACTGAGTCAAAGTCAATGCCAGACACAAAACTCCAGTCCAGAAAGGGTGAGACAACAGCATTACCCTCTTATGCCACCATGCCATTTACATTGCTTGAGTGCAATATAAATTTTAACATTTTATTCTATTGCTCTGTCATATATGTGTGTGGAAGTACATGATTTAGGTACTTTTTGAGCACCATGCCATTCGCTGTAAGCCTATCCATCAGTACGCTCAGCATCCTACAGGAACTGATCCCCCCAAAGGTATTTCACAATCAAAAAGTTGGAGATGAATAATAATAATTGAAAAAAGTATCATCAGCAAGAGGTGGCAAAGAGGCGTGTGAAAGAAAGTGAAATGAGAAATTATATAAAATGTCTCAAGACAATACTTTCGACAATGTTTTTGCAAGAACATGTCTCTGTTGCCATGTTATGCTGACATATTTCCCAAATACCTCAACTTTATTAGTCACGTAATAATGAAATTTTTCTTAACCGTCTGCCTCTGCAGGACGATCAAGGTTGTTTGGAATATATTTGTTGTTTTTATAAATAGTCTTATTACAGACAACTAAAGAACATAAGTAACATTTCAAGATAATCAACTTCCAGACAGCCCCAGACTGACATATGGGTGTGAAGACTGTGATATGACTTTTTCTCCAAGAAACTGACAATCCGTTTCCTTCCACTTGTCCTGGAGAGAATCACAATGAAATAATACTAATACTAATATGGAGGGTGTGATGGCATGGTGGCGCCTGCTGTGTGGCGGGTCTGGGGTTCAAGCCCTGCTTGGGGTGTCCTGCGACAGACTGGCGTCCCGTCCTGGGTGTGTCCCTTCGGCCTTGCACCCTGTGTTGCTGGGTAAGGCTCCAACACACTGCGCCCCTGCTTGGGGCGAGCGGTTGTTGACGATGGATGGATAATATACAAGTGTATACTACAATAATAATAATATAAATTATTATTACTGTTGTTGTAGCAGCATTACGAAGTGTTATTTTATCTACCACTGGTTTAGCTTCTCTTTGTCGATAAGGTGGCAATCGTTGTCAGTATACCATGTCATATTTTTACCATCTGCTTCAATTGGCGTATCTCACATGAAAGTGAAGAAAATTTTAATTGCAGAGCTGGAAGGTTTGATACTGCTCTTACAAAAGTACAACGCAGTGAGACTTGCTCATCTCTGGAGACACCTGCTATCCTCAAGAGAAGAGGTTTTGTAGAAATTTATACTGATATTTCCAGAGTGAGAAAACACCCAGGGAGCCTTTGAAGTACTATCACTAGATCAGAAATCCACAAGCGCTAAAGCTATTATAACAATTAAAACACTCCTTCTTTCTTGTATTTGTGCTGTTTTTATTATTTTTTTTATTTATTTTTTTTAATGGCTCTTTTTCTTCTTTCATTGTGTCCTTTATGTCATGTTAGAGTAGCCCAGACTTATGTGGAAAGAAACAAACTAACTGCACTTAAGTATCAGGCATCTGCATCTATGTCTCTCCTTCTCCTAATGTAATGCACACATTGTATTTTCTATGAGATGTATGTCGCTTTGGAGAAAAGTGTCTGCTAAATGAATATATGTAAATGTGAATGTATGTGAAAGTGCTTAGAAATGTCGGAAATTGAGGTCCTCCAGGGACACTTCCCAACTTTACTTTTAAAACCATCCTCAAGTCCTTGTGTTCTCAACACATAAGCTGTATCCAACTTTTTCATTTTTCAATTAAAAAACTGAACATTCAACAACACTACACATAATCAGCAAAGCAAATAAATACAAATGCGTACAGATAAAGTAAACACAGTAAAAAGGTAGACATAATATTTTGTAGAATGGATCATGCGGCACTGAGAAGTTTGAAAAAAAGTGTTCATATCTTACAAGTTCTGAATTTATTCTGTATGCCATAGCAGTAGAACACATTATCTCACCAAATGTGAGCGAGTCATAAAACAAATGTTGATTATACATTTTAAGGAGTTCTTTTAATTTTTCCCTGTTCTCTGAAATTGTTAATGTGTTACAAGAATTTGTTCTTAAATTAAAAGCTGAAATAAAGGTAAGTCCAGTTTAGCCTCCATGAACCACAGTTTTTTTTTTTTTTGTAGTCCCACTGGTCTACCTTGGCAACAAGGGTGCGAGATTTATACCGCAGTGCAAGTGAAAACGTCTGCTTTTTTCTAATGCAGAATTTTACGATGTTCATTAAAAAGCCATAAAGCATGTTGCTGCTTTTTTGAAACTTTACCATAAAACATGCTTTAATATTGGCTAAGTGAGGGAAATTATAGCCACAGCCACCGAGCAGCCTTTAAGTGACAAAAAGGAGACTTATTTGCAATTATTATTCATTATATCATACCATCAAAGACAAAAAGTGCCAAAACCTTATTTTGAAGTGTTTCCTGTGATTGGATTGTACTGAAAAGCCCAAAAATTTAAAGTTAATTCAAAATGTTTCTTTTTTTTTTTAGAGTTTTAACCCTAACTCTCACCCTTACCCTGATTCTAACCCATAGCAACATCGAGGCAAAATTCATACATCAAGAAAAAATAGGTAGAGCAAGGGCAGAAGGTGAAAAAGGCTGCAATACTTCACAGATGGGATGATGTAGTTGTAGCTATTAAGTGCGAGAAAGATGTCCAGATACTCCAGAAATTGTTTTCCAATCCATGTCATAAATGATCACAATTACCTTTCAGTGCATGTTACATGAATAGGGGTCGCATTCACCGAAGGCCCTCGAAATGACTGTCACCAGCTCTTAAAACTTGATTACCAGATGTGCACATGTGTTGCATTGCAGCAAATGAACAAATAAACAAATAAATACCAAGCCATGTTCCATAAGAGGCTGGTTAAGGCCAGTGTAAAGGGGAGATTCAGAGCAGCTGTCAAATTTGTCCCTTCCTCCGCAGCCAATGGCCAGTGGAACCCCTGGGGTCCCTGGAGTGGCTGTTCCAAGTCCTGTGACGGCGGCTGGCAGAGACGGGTCCGACTGTGCCAGGGGGCCGCCGTCACCGGGCAACAGTGCGAGGGCTCCAGTGATGAGGTGCGGAAGTGCAGCGACCAGCGTTGCCCAGGTAATCCCACGACAGGTGGGTTTCAAAGTCAATTTACACAGAATGGGCGCTGGGACAAAAAATAATAAAAGCTGAATAAATTGAAGCCGCACATACATTTGTGGTTCCAAGTCTTCAGAATGGATCGCTTTTCTGCCGATGGGATTATTATCCAGAATGGCACTGGGGCCTTGGAAAACAATCACTGACAGGGTTGAAGCAGGCAAAGACTCTCCCTTTTGTCTTTTTTTAGAGTGTTAGGGCTGATTAATTTCTGTAAGTGATGGCATTGATTCTTTCACTTTGTTATTGTCTCCATGGAGATGGCGCCTATTATCATAGCGAATGCGCTAATAAGGCATTGTTGCACTCGTCTCTTTTGAAACAGTGCATTTTTCTTCGGGATTTTGGCACGTTAGGAGACAGTACTGTGACATCTGCAGAAAGTTACTTAATGTGTTAGTGACTCCGCAGAAAAAGGAAACATTTACTTCTTTAGCTGACACTTTTCTCTAAACAAAAAAGAAAAACTTACGACGTTGAGCAACTTACAATTATTTACCTATTTATACTGCGGGATAATTTTAGTGGAGCAATTTAAGGTAAGGACTTTAGCTCAAGGGTCATACAGTTGAAGATGGGATTCAAACCTGCAACCTTTGGTTTTAAAGGCAGTAGCAGTAACCACTCTTTTACGCAAATAAGGGCCATTCCTTGTACTGACAGCAACAGGAAAGGAAATCTGAAAGCTGGCTATAATATTGCCTGCTAAAAATATTGTAATTACTTTAGTATAATTCCATCTCTGAGAATGACTTTTGCCACTATAAATCTTTATTCTCATTTGGAGCCGAAAGTGAATCGCTGATGCTGAAGGATGAGTCCAATTAAAGCCGATGTGTAGGACTGTGGGCAAAGACGAACAAAGAGGACGCGGCAAGAGTTATGGACGGGGACAGCGGTCGTTAGTTAACGGGTGGCAAGTGTGTGTCCTCCTGAGTTACTGCGAAGGTGACCCTATCCAACTTGTTTGCAGCACCATATGAGATTTGTCCAGAGGATTATGCAGTGTCCATGGTGTGGAGAAGAACTCCGTCCGGGGACCTGGCCTTCAACAGGTGTCCACCAAACGCAACAGGTAAAAGGTGGATTGTGAGCTCAAGTCAGGCTGCGCAGCGGTTAAGGTCACCTTGACACTCGAGGTTTTCTCTCTCGTGCGTCACACATCGTGGAGACCTTGCTACACCAAACCGCTGCTGTTGTCTCAAATCCCCGTTTCAATATGGGCAACATTATTCATATATGCACCCAGCAACAATACTCAATATGTCCCTGTCATATTTGATTAAAACATGCATTCATACTCTGATGGATTGTAAGGGTTTCTGTGTATCAATGGATTTTCTATCTGCATAACATTGACCCAGGTGGCATCCCATTCCCCTCCTCCGGTACACATGATCCAAGAGGCTTTAAACAGAGCTTCAGAGGAAATTCCAACCTTTCTCTCGCATCAGCACCCCTGAATGGGGCTTATTTCCATTGCAGCATGGCAATCATGTAAAGTGGATGTATTAATGACAAACCAAAACAAGCTTCCTTTAGAGGAAACAACATTTAAAGAGTATATCATTCCATATATGGAGTTGGATGATTTTTTTTGTTTTTTTTCAAAGAAGAATAATGAGCAGAGTTCTTGGGACATGAGTCTTTCGGTGGTTTACCTATTACTCTGAGTGTAACAACATTGCCATGATGGTTCTTTAAAGAGTCCTCATGCTGTGCCATGTTTGCTGTATGTGTTAAAATTCTTATTGCAGAGCCATGTTGGCTATGAAGCAACCAACATACTGAGAATGGTGTTTCTATGTGTACTTCAGTGATGTATAGTACCAGTCAAACATCTGAAAAGACCTGGTCAACTGGCCAATACCTGTGTGGGAGAAACTGGACAGAATAGTGAAAGGAAAGCGACACACAAGTGCTCTACATCGCTGGGAACAACTGCAATAGAGCTGTGAAAACATGGCAAATCATTTACTGTTCAAACTTATTAATCAAATGCATTGGGGCGAAAACTGGTTTTTGGCGTGTACTCAAACTTGTGACTGTCGTTGTATGTGCTGTGTAACGTCAAGGTGTTGCGTGTCCGAGGTAGTGTGCATGCTGTCGGTTGATCGACCTGTAAGCAGTATGTGTGTTGGGGGGGAGTCAGCTGTCACTGCGGCTCTATTGAACACACACAGATGTGACACGGCACCTGAGACAGCAGCCAACGCCTGTGTGCCGAGTAAACTTTCACAGCTGTTGTTATATGATCCCTGCTCCCTGTGCATCCCCTTCTAACCGTCTCTCTCTCTCTCTCTCTCTCTCTCTCTCTCTCTCTCTCTTTGTCTCTCTCTCCCGACCCCCTCCCTGCGCAGGCACCACTAGTCGACGCTGCTCTCTCGACCAACGTGGCGTGGCCTTCTGGGAGCAGCCCAGCTATGCCCGATGCATAACAAATGAATACAGATTCTTGCAGCAATCAGTACGTGCAAAGTCAGCCTCCCTCCCGCGCCTCCGTTCGCAGCGTGTCATAAATTACCCACCCGAAAATTTCCTCAGCACAGTACCAAAGATTAACGGCTTTCAATAGGGAAGCAAATTAAAACCCTAATATTGCCATTTTCCCCCTTTAATGGATGATGTCTCGGCTGCTGGAACTTCTCGCTTTAGGAGCTGCTGGAGTCTAATGGTAGTAATTCCACCCTAAGTGCTTTCACGATCCTCAGCCTTCCTTTTATGTTTTGGATCTCTTTTGCTGGAGTTCCTGGGGAACCGAGAGCCGAGGGTGTAGAGCTGCTCCTCTGGGCTCCTTGACTTCATGCATACTAAAAGCTCACAAGAGCCTTCCGTGCTCCCTTTCTTATCGCTGAGCTTCATCTTATTGTACATCACACTGGAATGCTTGTGAGCCAGTGCTCTGCCCAGTTTACAGGTTTATTTATCCACACTGCCATAAGGTTTTTGCAGTGAAAAGCTTTGATTCGGCTCATTCAACCATGAAGCAAATTTATACAATCAGCTAATAAATTATTGAATAGGAAGTAAAAGAAAATGTGCCATCACACATGGCACCTAATGACGAGTCCTGTTGTCTGTCATTGGCTTCGTCCTCCTGTATCTCCTCCGTTTTCCCCGTGCCTCGGGGTCACGGACCAAGATGCTCTAAGAGCACCCAAGGTTTCCTGCTCGCTTGCTATCTTAGCGGTTATGTCGTAAACCTGCAAATGGATTCGAAACGTTACAGCGTTCACCCATCTCCAGGTGAAGGAGCACCTTGCCAAGGGACAGAGGACCCTAGCTGGAGATGGCATGTCACAGGTGACCAAGACCCTGCTGGACCTCACCCAGAGGCGGAGCTTCTATGCTGGAGACCTGCTGACCTCCGTGGAGATCCTCCGCAACGTGACTGACACGTTCAAAAGAGCAAGCTACTTGCCTTCATCCGACGACGTGCAGGTGATGGGGAGGACGTTGCATTCGGAATAAGATGCAGCATGTACCTTTGTGTGCACCCGAATGGGGTGGGTGAGAGTGTGCGTGCGTGTAAGAGATCAAACCGTCAGGGCCATCCATCGAGGCACTTTTTCTTGTTTCTCTTGCATGGTTGCAAACACACTTAATGTCGACTCCTGGGCTTCCGCATGGTTTTCATGGTTTATACACCTCCACTCTCCCCGGCTTTTTTCGGCTGAAAGCTTTGATTCAGCTTCTTCAAATCGCTCTCGCCATTTCTCCAAGATGAGTTCAAACACGCTGTGTTTTTCCGTTCCTCCACCTTAAAGAAGCACCACACGACCTTTACTTCACAGTACAGTCCTGCACTTTCCTGGTCCTCAAGGTCGTTCCGGTGTTTACCGCTATTCGGGTTCTCCAAGCGCTCCGTAGGGCGTAGGGCAGGCAGCCGTTCTGACAACAGCAGGCCGAGGCAAGCGGAGGTGTACTCGACGCCACCGGCTCAGCATTCTGTGGGAGAGGGAGCGGCTGGTGGCGTCGCACTTACGCTAATGCAGCGGCTAAGTGGATGGATTACCACCAGAGGGAGCATCGGCATTCGAGAAGACAGAACTGCAGGTGTCAGGGGACCGCTTCAGTCATCCATCGGTGCAGAGGAGCCAAATCAAAGCACGAGGTCAAATCCCAGCCTTCATCTTGTAATTACCGCTGTCGTTTACCTCTCGAAACAGCACTGTGAACGCTGCGGAGAACGGCAATGTACTCCACAGCACGTTCGCGTAATGCCTCCAGATATGTCTGCAAAGTGCACAGATTAACCAAAACAATTTCTTAGCTGCCTTTGCTGTCCATCAAACTAATTAATCCCCCAACTGTACTACGCTGCAGCTGTTTTCTTCTCGTATCTCCGTAATTGCAGATATTACGGTGAGGGAGTATTGACAGGTACAGGAAGGACTGCGCTTGCGTGGCGTTCGCTGTCACACAGCGGAGAAGGCCCTCATCAGGTGTCGTCGCGCCGTGAGCCGTCCATTGTTTTCCGCATGTGTTATGATGTTTTTGAAGAGTGACGGATTAAGACACCTGCAGCTTAGTTTCCCTGGCAACGGAGCGGCCGTCGCTCCCCCCCCCCGTGTAACGTGGAACCTAGACAGAGATTCTGCTGTTTCCGAATTCTTGGTAAGGCAGCTGCAGACCTCCGGTACAAAGAACGAGGTGCTCTCACCGCGCTGATGTAATGTTCTGCCAGCATCTCGTTCCTCATCCAGAAGGCGCAGCACCTTCCAAAGCCATCAGTGCTTCCCCATCACCAGCATGAAATAAACACACACTGCGTGTATACAGCTGGTCTGTAGAGTTAAAACTTGTCCAAGTGTCTCCCACTTGCTCTCTGACATCATCACCATTATCACCAGTCTTTCTCTCATTGCCCAAAGGCTTGCCAAACATACTGATGAACCGTTCTTATTCTCCCCTGTAGAATTTTTTTCAGATCATCAGCAACCTTTTAGAAGAGGAGAACAGGGAAAAATGGGAAGATGCACAACAGGTAAGGAAAATCAAATTGCATTAATAAGAACACCACACACACTTGCTGAAGCCGCTTGTCTGGAGTGGGGTCACGGCGAGCTAGAGCCTAAGCCGGCAACACAGGACGCAAGACTGGAGGGGGAAGGGACATACCCAGGATGGGATGCCAATTTATCACAAGGCACCCCAAGCAGAACTCAAACCCCAGACCCACCAGAGAGCAGGACCCAGCCAAAGCCACTGCGCCACCTGTATTTTAAGAACACCTGACATTTGTAATTCCGCTCTTAATAAAAGTAGCTTTCCACTAAAATGTGAATACTTCATGTCTAAGTCAGATTACCTCATCGCAGTTATTGTGACGTCATCATAGCTGCTTTTTCCAAACAGCTGCTTTACCATATGAGCCTCATTGTGTGGGAAATTCAGCACCGTAGTGCAGTTCCGCTGTAGACCACCAGGTGGCAGCAACACTGCCACAGTTAAGGACACTGACGTCGCTCCATTTTGTTGTCATGGTGACTGAACTATAGTTATACATAATACCTAATTAATAAAAGTATCCTTTCACGCTCAGAGCTGTAAAAATGCTTAATAATTTTATTACATTCTCTGGTTGGATATTTGGGTTTTGTCCCAATAATAATGATAATAATGATGATAATAATAATAATAATACAAATAAGAATAATAATAAATGCATACCTTGCACTGGATTGGCATCCCGTCAATGTGTACCCCCCCTCCCATTTCTTTTTGTTTTGTTTTGCTTGTTATTGAAACTGGATTGATAGATGGATAATTAATGCAGTTGATTTTTTTTTTCTTTTATACTGTAAAAGGAGCAAAAATTATTATAAATTTGAGACAAGCGGTATTTGACAATGGATGGATGAGGCTTCACTGACTCTCTCACCCATAGCAGCTCACAGTATTTGATCCAGCTGGATATTTTGGTAGAACAGGGTAAGCGCCTTGATCAAGGGTACTACTACAGTAGCAAGGAGTAGGGCTCAAACCCCCAAACTTGTACTTTGTTACAAGTCCATGTTATTAAGCACTGCGCTGCTTGCTGCACTTGTTTTGTACAAAGAGTTGCGAATTGAAAAGGACAAGAAATTGCATCTGCTTAAACAGCGCTTGGCACCTTGCTTCATTATTCCCTAACCTGATAAAACCTCCAAGTTTGTTTTTGATTCACTATTTTGAATTACATATGATGTGCACAGACTGTTTGCTGTAAGGAACCTTGCATAATTTGGCCACCAGCACATTCTGATCCTGACAATCTGTATTTCCTTTGAGTCATATCACTTATCACATATCACAGACAGCACCTGTTTAAGGCAGTGCTGTGAAAGGATTTCATTCAAATGTCATTCCAGCTCAAACATTTCAGCCCTCGCCCTCAAACGAAGGTCCAGACCTGTCAGCGACAGCATATTCAAATGGAACCAACTGGCAAAGGACACACACCCTATTGTTAAGGGTGAAAATATTGCCTTTCGAAAAGACTGTCAGTCCAGTCACAGGCACTCTTTTGAAGTATTTACTATATCTGGCAGCTTTCTTATTATGAAGGGCTTCAAGTCTCATCTTCAAAAGGGAAGGCTCCCTACCACTGAAATCCCAAACATGATCCTCCTGCGGTGTAATTGGGAGAACCTGGAGTTCTATCAAGAAGCACAGCGCTGTAAATGTAAGGGAAGTGTCCATTTTCAGTGGCGGATGCTGGGAGTCGAATCGTACGGAGCGAAATTCAGATGCTGGACAGGCCTGGGGGTGCTTGTTATTGAAACAGTTGCTAGTGTATTGGTTAGAGCTGCTGTTCTTATACCCAAAGTGCATAGGTTCAAGTCTCACCTCTGACTGCAGTTCCCTTAAGCACAGTACTTCCCCTTTGTTGCTCTTGTAAAATTACCCAGCTGTATAAATGGGTAAATAAGTGTAAGTCAATTAACATTCTCAGTTGCTTTGGAGAAAAATATCAGCTCGATGTAATGTAAGTTCTGTTCATTTACAGCACAGCTCAGAAGTGTGAGTATAGCTGGGCAATACTTGTGGGGAAAAAAACTGGCCAGGAAAGCAGAAGAACACACAAGTGTCCCACATCTCTGGGAACTGATGCAGAAGAACTGCGAAGACGTGGTGCCTCAATTATTGATAAAATTTGCATTTACATTAACTCATCATTTAGCTAACACTTTCCTCCAAAACATCTTGTACTGTTTGAGTGACTTATTTATTTATATAGCTGGATAACTTTTTCAGAAGCAATTTAGGGGGAGTACACTGATCAGGGTTATTACAGCAGGAGGTGGGACTTGAACCTATAACCTCCGAGTCCAGATGCAGCAGCTGAAATTAGTGCAGATACCTTCTGAAAAGAATTGCTGCAGCTCAGCAGGACAGATGATAGCATAGTAAATACAGCTGCAACCTTTTGACCCAATGGTTGTAGGTTTGAATCTTACCTCTGGATGTAGTCCTCTTCAGTAAGGTATTCACCATAAATTGCTCTAGTAAAAGTACCCAGCTTCATAAATGGGTAAATAATTGTGAAGTTGCTTTGGAGAGAAGTGTCAGCTAAATGAATAAATGTAAGTATACTCAAAAGTTTCACTGGAAGTGTAGATGGAAAAAAAAAAAATCATATAGTGATGTAGAAAGCTGCAGTGGCAGCTGGCTATTTAGCTGCAGGAATTGAGGTAATACAGCAGGGACCCTCAGCACTACTTCTTGTCACGCATGCATCTACTCTTCAGCAGGTGTCCCTAACGCATCCACACAATCTGCGGTACATGAAACAAGTAACATAAACAAATAACACTAATGCTATTATTTGAGAAAGGAAGTGAGCAGCAACTGCCAGGGCAGGAGGGTTCTGGCACGTTTAGATACTATAGCTGAATCCGCCTCGCCCAGCAAGCGAATCATGGAACAGCGTCTCTCAGATGTTCAGTTGTTCAACGAGCTTGGCTTTCAGACAGCAAACATTTCATTACCAGTCGACGTGACATCATCATGGTATCACCTCGACTGGTGATGAAATGTCTGCAGTCTTAATGCCAAGTTCGGCGAATACCTGAACGTCTGAGTCAAGAACCCGAGCTACGAACACAATCAATCTCCTCTACCATTCCCAATAGCGTCTCTATTTTGAATACCACGGCTGCTGGATGTAACACGTAAGCGAGACAACTCCGTCTTTGTGTCCGGCTTTACCAAAGGTTGATGGCTACGTACCTCCATCGCCCGCCGCAGTTCTAAAGCCACCTTGCATCACTTGGCCTGTGTTATCTTCCCAAAGAGACACACACTGGACCTTTTATCATAAGGAACCTGAGTGACCTTGCTGCTCACATTTATCAGGAAGCGTTGATAATTATCATCGAATGTCCTTCCCAAAGTTATATCTGGTTTGAGTACAAGTTGCAGGTCAAGACTAAGGGCATGAAAGGTCACATTTTTCACCTCAAATGCATTAGACATAGTCCTTTGGGAGGGGGGATTTTACAAGGAGCCTCAGATGTGCCTGCAGGTCCTTTTAGTGTCTGTTCCACATTGCTGGTTGTTCTTTTTTCCCCACTTAACATCTGATGGAAATTCATCTGAATGCGAGAAATATATCTGCTGTTTTAATCCACTCTTAAGCACAGTGCAAACAGCTAAACCCCTGCTAGTTTTAAACATTTAATCCAAGCAGATTACGACAAAAGTGATTGTACTTCCTGTACATGGCCCGGCTTATTTCTGACCCTTAAAAGTCTTAAGCACAATTGTATGAGGATTTCTAATCCGTATTTATTTGCGTAGGGTTTTTGATACTAAACTTGTAAGTAAGCAATGGCTTGGTTCAAGTGAATAATGTTAAAATCTTCAAAATGGTATAATAAAAGGTCTGTCCTTCATAAGGATTGCACCAAATAGCCCTGATGATTTGATTTTCGCTTGTGTCATTCATTGCCAGTGAAGTACTGGCGTTAAAAACAGCAAAATAGAATGTCGATGTCAAACCCCAGTTCTCTAGCCATTCTAAATGGCATACATATTTAACATACCCAAACCATACTGATGTACGATGCATCATCCATTCATATATTATCAATATCCACATTCCGGTCCAGGACCTATCTCAAAAGCATAAACTGTGAAACAGGTTGTATTTTTATGTACATTTCCTGTGGGTGCTCCTGTTTCCTCCCACAGTCCAAAGACATGTGTTTCAGGTGCATTGGTAACTCTAAATTGTATTTCCAGAGGGCAGTAAAGCTTATCTCAGGGAAATGTAAAGAGGAAGCTTTTCACAGGTACTTGCAACCTTCGCTTGCTAGGGTTCACCTCCAGGTCTTGTGCCTTACAAACAATAGTTCATAAATTGTCTGGTCTGTCATTGTTATGAAGTACCAAGTCATCCTTTGCATGAAGCATCAACTGCAATAATAACAGCACTAACCATGTTTTATATTTTGTTTTATCAGAAATAAAAGTCAATGATGGTGGCATATTTGTTGGAATATTCTTAAAATAACACTGACAAAGATTAGTTAATTTAATAGTTATGAAATACAGATATGATCAGTAAACATTCCTTTATTAGGGACAAATTACACCACAAACAAAGTCTGAAATGTAAGAAAATTAACAAGATCAAAATGGTAGCTGAGTTATGTATCCACCTCAAACACGTCCAGAAAAATATTTTTGGGTTTTATTTCTATTACATATTTGATGTTTACCATGAAGTTGGTAATGTCAGCCAACCAGGAGGTTCCATACTACTAGAATTGGACAATCCTGAAAGGGTAATAAATCTGACTGAAGGAGAATTTATGAGAATACAAAGAGGAGTAGCAAATCTTGGCTATCTAATGATGTAATGTTGGGTTTTTAAGTACATATTGCATAGTGACTTTTTACAGCAAAAGTTTCTCAGGGAGGTGAGAATGTATAGTACAGTGAGTCTGGAACTTTTGTACTTTTTTAAGAGGTATTTAGTTTTTTTTCATGAGAAGAACTAGCATACCAGTTTAAATCGCTGACCAAAGCTTAATCACCCCATGCGCAGACTGAGAGCAATTGAGCCAAATCCACTGTTTTTACCGGTGCTCATTACTGCATATTGAACTAATAACAAGCTTCTTGTCAGCTCCATGTTACATTCGACTTAGACGGTCTTTGATCAACAAATCAAGTCTCAAATCCAAATATGTTAAGTTGGGCACTAACTGTAATTTTCTACAAATTAAAGTTGTTAGATGTCAAGTTTAAATTTTGTCACTATCTCCAGTGTCTTATATTGCATCAGCACATTGCAAATAAGCCTTTGGCAGCAGTTCCAGTTAGTGAGTATGTTTATATTTTTGTTACTGGAATTTCTACCTCTTCCTACATGTAAACTTGTTCTAACTCAAACAAGTTAAATGGAGAGCTTAAATAAACTGAATTGTTCCTTTTATACCACTCATTTCAGTTGGGTTAATGTCTAGGCTTCCATAGAATGGTGATCTTAAGAAATTTGGACATAGTTTTTGCCAGGTGTTTTGGGTCACAAATGTGATAGAATACAGATCTTCACCCTAAATGCAGATTTCCTTGCCTTCTAAAGTAAATCCTTCTGTCTTATATCAAATTTGATAATGTTTCACTCATTTATTTTGAATGACAGCACATTTTCCTCACAGAGAAAAACAAACCCATGCCATGATGCTGCCACCACCACAATTAATGAACGAAGAGCTGTGATTGGTTTGTGCCAACCAAAGCGCTTCACTTTAGGCTGAAAGATTTAACTCTAGTTTCATCAGACCATAAAATCTTTACTTCACAGTGTGTTAGATTGCTTCTGGAAAATGTGATTTTTTTTTTTTTCTGTTGGTCTTTCTCAAAGATTACACACAAATTACACACACAAAATGCAAAACCAGTGTAATACTGAACAGATTGCACATTTCTGGACAGTGAATCCTCTTTCAGCCTTTGTCAGTATTGCAGTTGCTGTTCTTCATCACTTTACAGATAGTTACCAGTGACATCTAGTTGTGTTGTATGGCTTGGTGCTGATATTGTCTTGATTGTGCCAGATTTTTCCCCTTAACTTCTTGCCACTTAACTAAAAATATTGACTTGTCCTTGGAAGGTTCCTCTGCCAGTCTTTTTATAATCTTCTTCTCCATCTCTTAAAAACCTCATTCTTTTGCCATCTTGACAGCATAACTGATCTGATTTACTGTTCCAGACATAAGAGCTGTCAGGGTTAGGGTTTGTTTTACTTCTAAATCATTTAATTTATTCCCTTCTCATGCAGGTGATTACAGGTGTGTTCCAAATCAACACAGGAATCACCCATTTTTGGTGTGGCACCAAAAAAAGAAAACTAGTACATCTCGCCCAAGAAAGAACTTTTGCAATAACAAAAATCTTTTTTGTATATGTTTCCTACAAAAACAAAAGTCCTAAACCACATTTTGCATACAATTGTAGTTACTGTTATTCATTTAAAAGTACAAAATCAGTCAGCTTGGTATGTGTGGCCATGCTGTGATTCTGGATCAAGAGCCAGTCATTTCAGGGTCAATAATCAGGTAATCATGTCTTGATTGTATTGAGCAACAAAATGACCAACAAATACAATGACATAATAGGTGAGTGTGGGAATGAGTTGACCTGTAGCTCTCTCTCATTCTCTCTCTCAGTCTCTCTCATCCACTGACTCTGATGGCAGCTCTCTGTCGGGAGCGAGCAAGACAGAGATAGACAGCGATCCGTACAAACTGTCCAGACGAATACCCATTGTGCTTTTCTAATTAAAGCTCTGCACCGGTCTCTAAAGTTTTGCAGCGGCAGCACGTGTTCCTGTCAACCTTTAAAAGTGTATACATGCAGACTCACAAAGGCGGATCCATTTGTCAAAGAGGCTTTCACTCTATACCTAGAACTGCATTTCTTTAAAAGACATCTTGGATTGGGGTACTGCTTCAAAGAAAATAAAAAGCAACAAATATAATAAATTCTTTGTCATGAATATGGGCATTGCCGTTGACTAATTAATTCATTTCACTGAGTGCAGCAAATACTGCCAAACATCTCCAAACCAGTGGATTTTGGCCCACGAGCCCACATATTGCCCTCGAATGGCTCTCCTGAGAATTTATGTCTGTATACAGCAATGTCAACAAATTGTGTCATGCGGTAAAATGTTTTCTTTCATGGGTGAGCAATGCTTTATCAGCTGTTTTGTGGACCAATATCAAAGTATTCAGACTTCAGTGTCCAAGCAGTTCATCAGCTGTAATCGACCTGGCAGCAGCAGCAATAGTAGTAGCTGGACTTTTCACAGAAAGCAGTGTGCTTTTCCACATCTTCTATAATACAAGGTTAATATGCAGAATATCAAATATTTAGAGATTAGAGAGTTGTTGTTTTCTTGTTTCTCAGTGATATTCTTCAGCAGACATTCTGCCGTTGTTGTTTACTGAGAATCCATTCCATACTTCTGCTCCTATATGTGTGGTATTGCAATATTAATGTATATACCTTGTCAGTAACTAGTCACAACAGCAAGAGTTATTGTTCGTTTCTCCACTTCGTTTATCTTTTCATGGTTCAGTCTCTAAAACTTGTCAGAGTCTTAAATTTCTGAATATCACTTGTGATTCTATTTGTTCTTATGTATAAGATATTCTTATATCTGTATATATACACACACACACACACACACACACACACACACACACACACACACACACACACGCATTGACTGAAGCTGCTTGTCCCAAGCAGGGTTGCGACAAGCTGGAGCCTGGCCTGGCAACACAGGGCACAAGGCTAGGGGGGGGCACCCAGGATGGGATGCCAGTCCCTCGCAGGATTCCCCAAGAACTCAAACCCCAGACCAAACCAGAAAGCAGGCATAGGCCAAACCCACTGTGCCACCCCCCCTCCCCATATATATATTATATTTATTATAGTATTTGTTGTGTTATTGGTTATGATGACCTGACCATTACTTCCTGGTATACCAATTGTACTTTACTCAGCCTTTGGTTTGTATATTACAAAATTGTGCTACTTCAGTATATCTAATTCTAATAATGTTAATTTGGTGAACAATGTATGTTGCAAGGGGGGTGCGGTGGCGCAGTGGGTTGGACCGGGTCCTGCTCTCCCGTGGGTCTGGGGTTTGAGTCCCGCTTGGGGTGCCTTGCGACGGACTGGCGTCCCGTCCTGGGTGTGTCCCCTCCCCCTCCGGCCTTACGTCCTGTGTTGCCGTGTTAGGCTCCGGTTCCCCGTGACCCCGTAAGGGACAAGCGGTTCTGAAAATGTGTGTGTGTGTGTGTACCTGCACTGTCATGTACTGGAATCCCATGCAGGGTGTATCCTGTCTTGTGTGTTTCTGGGATGGGCTCCGGACCACTGCCATCCTTCCTTTGGACAAGTAGTCACTGATGAAGAAACAAATTAATAAATGATATTGCCTTTTTGACATCTTATACAATGTTTTGTTCTATATTTTTATTTTTAATTCAATATGCGAATATGCTGAAGTCTGTACAAGAAAAGTTTTATTAAATGTGATGCAGCTCATTCATCCAACTGCCCTCCATGCTGCACAGCCTATTGCCCTTCTTGCTCGTCCTCCTTTCTGGCCTCTTCAGATGATGCCTACTGCGAGGGTTCAAAATGGCTGTGCATGAGACAGGCTTTACTGACTCTCATTCCGTTTTTTCCAGATCTACCCAGGCTCTGTGGAACTCATGCAGATAATCGAGGACTTCATCCACATAGTGGGCCTTGGGATGAAAGACTTCCATAACTCCTATCTGATGACTGGCAACCTGGGTGAGGAAACTCGCTACTTGCAAAGCATCCCAGACTCTCTTTATATTCAGGTCCCTCAACTGTAAATCATGGACACCGAAGTATAATCCTTCTGCTCTGTGCTGACGCCTGGTGTCAGTTCCTCCTCCATCTGTAATGGAGGATTAATGCATACACTTCGGTTCGGCAGGGGTTGGGGATCTAAACAGCCGTGAATCAATAATCTTAATTAAATCAAGCTCTTCCTCTTAATGTGCTGAATTACCACAGAAACACACTCATCCAATATTAACATTGTGCACAGTCGACACGATTCCTCAAAATGTGCTTCTTTTGAAGAGATTGTTTAAAAAAAAATAAAATCAAAAATGCATACTTGTAAGTATCTGCATATCATATATATATTTATTTGTTTAGGCAGTTGATACTATGATAAGCAACAGCGAAAAACTTTCTTAAGATTTCTAAAGGCTGGAGAATGTGTGTATGTGTGTGTGTGTGTGTGTGTGTGTGTGTGTGTGTGTGTGTGTGTGAACTGACAACAAAAGTCAAACCCAACAAGGATGTACATTTCTAAATTAAAAGAGGCAAGAGTGTTTGTGAGGGTCAACTCAATGATCGATTGAACATAGTGGGCATTGAGTATCACCTAATAGGGCCAACTACTCAAAATATTTGAAGGACAGCCAGGCCCCCTGAAAGCCCAGATGAGACCTAGTGAGTATTTTAAAGAATGGGATGTATTTTTAATCTGGAAACAGGACACTATCATTTTATTTAGTTTTAGTTTTAGATACTACAGCTCAACTAGCTTGTACATTATACTATAAAACACCCTTGGCAGAGGTGAGGCCCCAGCTGAGTATAAACAGCCCTATAGACCTTCCACATTCTCCACTGTATATGGAATATAGGTTTTTAAATTAATAACAGAACTGTCACATCTACTTACAGACAACTGTAACAGCATATTTAGTCTACGTTTGTCCTGACTGAACCCACTTCAGACCGAAAGTGCTGTTAGTTATGTCGCCATTAAAGTTTCCACATTTGTATTCGGTTTAAAACGGATTATCAGAACCACACTTCTTAACTGAGATTGATCAGTGGACCAGCCCAGATTTGCTTTAAATGACCAGCTGAGACAAAGAAAGCTTTCCTTTTTTCTGTAACACGCATGTTATATTTCATCTTTGCTTCTTATTTCCCACAAAAAAAACTCTTGAACTTGCAGCATATAATTAGTTCCTAAAACCGAGGCTACTGGAGCTCTCTGATTTCATCTCCATTTCCTCGTATCTGACTTACATTATTATCATCAAATGGATCAAAAGAACTAGAAGAAAAAAGCAACAATTTGGTGATTTTTATTTATTTATTTTTTTCTGCACTACTCATCTATCCTTTCTTTGTCTGGCTGTTACACACAGAGCTCCAGATACCCAGTATCATTAACTTGCCTAATTAGATTAAGCAGCACAAAGCCAGAAAAAAAAATCAGCATATAACTCACAATATTAACAAATATAAAAGTTTTACAGATGAGGAGCAGTCCTTGTAAGCTAAAAGTTGTTGTCTTAACCAAATGAAGGGGTGAAACAATTTTCAGCTATTGTAGACATCAAAAATCATTATATTAAAATGCTATTATTTTATGCGGTGGCGCAGTGGGTTGGACCACAGTCCTGCTCTCCGGTGGGTCTGGGGTTCGAGTCCCGCTTGGGGTGCCTTGCGACGGACTGGCGTCCCGTCCTGGGTGTGTCCCCTCCCCCTCCGGCCTTACGCCCTGAGTTGCCGGGTTAGGCTCCGGTTCCCCGTGACCCCGTATGGGACAAGCGGTTCTGAAAATGTGTGTGTGTGTGTGTGTGCTATTATTTTATTATGTGTTAGCAATAAGACTTCTAGTTATGCATGAATACAGGTGGGTTCATAAATAGGTTTGTTGAATATTGGTAGGGAGACCTCCCATACCTTGTTCCATCCATCGTCAACAACCGCTTGTCCCAAGCGGGCTCGCTGGGAAACCAGAGCCGTACCCGGCAACACTGGGTGCACGGCCAAAGAGGGTAAAGGACACATCCATCGCAAGGCACCCCAAGCAGCACTCAAACCCCAGATCCACCACACGGCGGGCACTGGCTGAACCCGCCATGCCGCCACATCCATACCTTGTTTTCTTTTGTAATTAATGGACACCCATATTTTTCCTGCATTGTGTCCATATAGTGTGGGACAAGAACATATCAAAAAAGTTTGTGGTTTCAAGTACATTTTAACAGTTTCAGACACTTTGCCAATTTACTTTTTAAAAGCTTCGCATTTGGCCCAACCAATAAGCCCCATTTACTTCCGATTGATCCATGACGTCAACAAAACATTGGCGTTAAATTAATGCTGGAGAATTTTATGTGTTATTTTACCACTGACTTATTTCACTGTGGATTCTTACTGTGTCTATATTCTAATCAAACCTACTGTTTCAGTTCATTCGGGTCTTAGGTTCAGCAGACGTTCCTGCCTCGCATTCTGTAGGCACTCATACACTGTGTACCGACGTTCCGCCGTCAGTAGCCTCACAATGAGCAGCCTGTAAACCATTTACACGGCAGGATTCGCATTAGCACAGCCCCACCAGACACTCGCTCCACGGTTTGCCAGTAATGGCCCACCTAGGTCGACCATCTGCCGACGGACAGGAAGCTCATTCAGGATGTGCTTTTCCAGGTATCGCATTTTAAAAATCTTTTTAATCCTGAAAATGGGCTGCAAAGCTGTAGGCCATTTTTTTACAGCTTGACCCACAGAGCACTGTACTATAAATATGCAGATACACTGCACGTATGTTGAGGTTGTTTTGTTGTGCAGTCTGTCATTTCTGATTATTCAATGGCTGCATACTTTTGGGGGACTTGTAGAGTAGTTATGAATTTGGAGTTGCGCTGGGAATACATGCAAAAACTCTTTCCTTTAAGCAATATCTTTATAATGATGTGGAACATTAACTTTCATAGTGTCCAGAACATGGTTTGTCCTGATAGTTATGTATCTATAATGTTTTTGCATCGCTATGTTGATATTTATTATTGTGTAGATTGGACCTCCAAAGGGATTTAAATAATAATGGATACTAAAATTATAGGAAAAGTTTTGTAGATGGGGGGGGAAAAGTGTAATTCATCAGTGAGATATTGCATTAATTTGTATTACCTGTGTGACAGATACACTGTCATTATTTTATACTTGTGCCAAAAAAACAAATCATTATAATTACCTCAGGGGTGCACTTCTACTCCTTGATTGGTGTGATGTGGATGCTCAGCAGCAAGACAAGGATTTATGAAATAATAGTTCATCCCTTAGGAGATACATTTATTATCAGTTCATCACAAGAGTAAAACAGAAAAGAATCAGGAATTATATTTCAGTCAAGGCTCTTTTGTTGCATAGCAGATGTCCCTGTACAATTTGAATGAATTTGTTTGGTAAAATTGGCTCTACAGTTGGCTGTAATATAGACTGCTGTGACTGTATGCTGTTAAACGGACAGGGATGGTTCAGTAATTTGACCCCCATGGTGTGAAGGAGTTATAGTGACATGGCAGTGAGTTCTTGGTCAGACACCTCTGAATTTAAATCCTAAATGGGAAAAAGTACCATCTTGTATTTCCTGTGCAAACACCTCCACGATTTAAAGATGCAACAAAAAGAAATCGGAAGAGAAATGTAAGGTCATTATTTTAAACCATGAATAATTATATCAAAGTGCAAGTGTACACACCTGTAGGAAAGACGAGTGTCTTACATTTGTTTTCTGAATGCCGTCTTCTGAATAACAGCTTTAATAAGGGATAATCTCTAAGATCTTTTCCATAACCCCATTTGTTCTTTGTCGTCATTCTTTTTACTGATTGCTTTTCCTTGCTTCTGATGTTTTTGTGATTTACTTTTCATTATATTGATTACATCGCTTATTCGGTTGTTATCATTGGTAGCATTATTGTAATCATTGCTGTTCCTACCATTATCGCAATCTGCTTATTCTTCTTCACCCATTGATCTGTATCATGTCTATCCTTTAATCCCTTCTTCTGAATCAATTAATGTAATAATTATGAAATGACAACATGTCTCATGTGCTGTACTTTACCAGTATATGGGGCTTGCTGTACACCGTTTCCAAGCTGAATAAAACATTTAGCCCATGCATGTCCATGCACTGATCAAATTAAATTTGCTGATTTTCTACATTTGGGATTAAAGTGCCGAAAAATTATTAATTTAATAATGATAATTCCTGGCATTTTCGAATAACAGAATTTTGGTTTGTTTATGTCACCGTTCTACAGAAACTGAGTTTGAACTGAAAACTTACAACAGAAGTGGCCTAATGTCTTTTCCAATTAAAAAAAAAAAAAAAAAATTGAGAAAAGAAATAGATATGTATGCAAAACTCTGTGTTGACATGAAGTAAAATATTCCTTTCCATATTCATTCAAATATTGTCCACATTAACACATGAAAAGATAAAAGGCTACGTTTGAGAAAACATTATTCCAACATTATTCTCTTGGTCCCCTTGGGCCACGACCCAGATGACACTAAACAAAGCTGACGTGAATTGTTGATTTAAAATCCTCAGAAGACGCCCCCATATTGACAGCATATTCATCTCGGCGAATAATGCAGAGGCTCTTGTGTCGCCAGCACCCTTGATTAAAAGAATAAACAGCTAACTTTGCTAGCAGCCTGCAGCCAAACAGTAAGCATCTGGCTCAGTAAGATACTGCCACAACATTGCGGGCCTAATTTATGGTACCTTCTCGAAACCGCAATAAATATCCGCCGTCGCCATGGCACCCTCTTTTGCAAGGCCCTGGGTTCTGATTGTCAAAGACTTCCAGCCCTTCTCCATGCTTCTGTCAAGTCTTCATAAGGTGAAGCAGCCTATTAACTTGATACAGAGACATGGGTTTGTTCAAGGGCTGAAACAAAGTCCCCTGGTAATAAAAAAGGAACAATTTGAGTGATGCTAAATATTCATGTTAAATATGAATATTTAATGTTGAATATGAATAGTCGCCTTTGAACTGTTATTTGGTGTGATGTGAATGGAACAGAGCAGAACAGAGATCTAAAGGGGAGTGTTTAATTGATCCACTGACCTCGTGTTACACTGGCAGCTGTGACCATTTCATTTCGTGGAAAAAAATGATGCCTAACCATATAGAAGAAAGCCTCCCGTTTGGGTTGGGGCTTGAATTTCTGTCTAGGGTGGGCATAAAAGTGTCTGTGGTGTGTAGGAGGAGGAGCAGCGTCACGCTTTGTCGTCCTTCCGTCTCATCCGACAAGGGGACTGAATGTGACATCTCTGAGCAGACCATGATGCCGCAGCTCATGTCCTCCGTTGACCGGCAGTTTATTTCTTCTGGCATGTGCAGTCACCCCTGTAAAGGAAACAGACTGCAAATAAAGAACCGTTTTATGTTTGTTATTGAAAGGGGAGAGCCTTTCACTCCTTTGAAAATGGCTGTGTGGCAAAGCTTTGGCAAAGACTCCATAAGTAAAATTAATGAAGGTTTTCTATTTGCTGTTTTGTTTTCCATTTTACAAATACAGCATATCCTCAATTTAATGGGCTAACTGGGGGCAGGCGGTGTCCGATTTTGCCGAACGTAAGTTAAATCCAAATGTGCGTAAAACAGCATCTATATGAAATCAATTCTCTTTTAAATAGCAAATGATGTATTTTGAAGCAGAGCGCAGCACCCACATTTACATAAAAAAACAAACTTTGCTCTCTTAAATATTACACTTTTGAAAGTAATAATAAATAATAAATTACCCATCCACATTTAACAGGAAAAAAACTTTACATTCTATGATTTCCTAAGAGGAGTCATTTTATTCCACTTACACAATTATTGTCAGTCTTGGCAAGAGATTGAAATGATTTGCTGAAAAAAATAGCATAGCACAACACAAATTTAATTTGTGATAAAACAGTCGATATCTTAGTTACGTTTGTAACACGACTGACGAAGTAGACACACACAAACCAATCAACCAGACTATTATAGGGAAGTAACAACGACATACCAGCTGGAAAATAACAGATTAGTGCTTACATACAACTGAAATCCAAAATCCATTAATTTGTGGTTTGTTAAATTGTGGATATACTTTGATGTTCGCCCAATCTATTCGAGGCCAGTAATCTCACTGGAGACAGCTGGTAGTGTAGTGGTTAGAGCTGCGGCCTTTGGACCCATGGGTTACAGTAATTGTAACCTTAATAGTGTAAGTTGCTTTGGAGAAAAGCATCAGCTAAATGAGTCAATGTCATTCTGATTTCTCCCTGTTGGGGCATAGCTCCTTCGTGCTGTTTGAAGATTTGGACCCATCTTGATGTGTATGCTGTGAGCCACCCTGTGCTTACTGCTCCTCCTGCTTTACTGGGTGATGCAACAATTAGAAGACATCACATTTGTCCAATTTAACCTGCAGCTCTGTAGTTTTCACTGTGAGCGTTAAGGGTAGAGAATACCAAACAGTTTAATTAAACACGGGTGGAATGGTGGCACAGCGAGTAGCGCTGCTGTCTCACAGCGCCTGGGTGGTGCGAGAGGAGATGGCTTTGATCCCCGCTCAGTCTGTGTGGAGTTTGCATGCTGTCCCTGTGTCTGTGTGGGTTTCCTCCCACAGTCCAAAGACATTGTTCAGGTTCACCCACAATGTGTGAGTGACAGGGAGAGTGTGTTCCACTGATGTATGGATGAGTGACCCACTGTAAGTAACGTATCTAGCAGTGTAAGTCCATGGATGCTCTGGTTTCCTCCCACAGTCCAAATACACACTGTTCAGGTTCACCCATAGTGTGTGAGTGACAGAGAGTGTGTTTTCCACTGATGTATGGATGAGTGACCCAGTGTAAGTAGTGTATCTAGCAGTGTAAGTCACCTTGGTGAGTAAGGTGAGTGGGCTGATAACACTACACAGAGTTCATTGGAAGTTGCTTAGGAAAAGTGTCTGCTGAATGAATAAATGTAAACAAGGGGACAAAAGGCCAACTTGGTGTTCCAAGGCCTCACCACTACAGATTTCTAGTGTGCCACAGTGGGGACATGAACCTGGACCATCACACACACACTTTCCAAACCGCTTGTCCCAGATGGGGTCGCGGGGAACCAGAGCCTACCGGGCAACACAGGGCATAAGGCCAGAGAGGACACACTCTGGACAGGACGCCAGTCTGCCACAAGGCACCCCAAGCGGGACTCGAACCTCAAACCCACTGGAGAGCAGGACCTGGTCCAACCCACTGCACCACTGCACCCCCATCCTGGACCCTCACTACAGAGCAAATTATAATTCCCAGTGTACAATTTCTCCTTTAAGGTAGAAATCTTTCTAGATGATGTGTCACTTATTAAACATTTCCCTAGTTTTGTCTCATGAAATACAAAATTTCTATTTTATTTTTGAACTACTTCAAAAATGTTATTAAAGAACCAATGTACTTTTGCATGCACTAATATTATATCCAGAGGCGTTCCTTGTTCTTGAAGATTCGGTGTTCCTAATAATTTGGGTTATCTAACGCATATTGAACAAAAATGAATTCTTAAGTTTTCCCTATATAAATTATGTAGGAATGTTCTTTATTATCCTCTGTGTGAGAAGCAATCTGCAAGCCACACACTTTTCACAACTCTGTGGTTACTGCTGCAATTTTGAAAGATAAATTTAGAGAGTACAGTTAGCAAGAGGCTGGGTGGCACGGTGGTACAGCAAGGTAAAGCTCTGGGGGCTCACAGCACTTGCACGATGGATTTGGGTGTAGTTTCAGATATTGTTCAGTCTGTGTGTAGTTTGTTCACCCTATTTCAGAGGTGTCCTCTCACAATCGAAAGACATGTTTCAGATGGAATAGACGCTCTGTGGCTTTATTGTGTGAGTGAATGAGTCTGTGATTGCCCTGTGATGGCCTGGTGTACCATCCAGAGTGTACACTGTCTCACATCCTATGCTTCCAGGACAGGTTTGAGACCACCACAACCCCGTACTGAACAAGCAGTTAGTAATAATGTATGTATGAATGGGTTCACAAAGGGGGTGTAGTGGTGCAGCAGCCTTGGCCAGATCCTGTTTTCTGGTGGGTCTGGGGTTTGAGTCCTGCTTGGGGTGCCTTGTGATGGACTGGTGTCCTGTCCTGGGTGTGTCCCTCCCCCTCCAGCTTTGTGCTCTGTGGTGCCAGGTTAGGTCTGGTTCGCAGAGACTGTGCTTAAGACAAGTGGTTTCTGCCTCTGTGTGTGTGTGTGTGTGTGTGTGTGTGTGTGTGTGTGTGTGTGTGTGTGGATTTCAGAAAAGAGACAAAGCAGGAACGTGCATATTTTAAGCTGATTTCAACAGCTTCATTAAAATGAGCAGAAGAGTAAGTGACAGCTTCTCGTGATGAACGAGAGTTTGAAGAAAGGGAAATATGAGTTGTGGGTTTTTTAGTACTGAGGGCTAAAGTTTGCTCAGCAGAGATACTCCCAGATGGTGAGCAGCAATAAGGAACAGAGCTGAGAGAGGTTATGTGGGTCACGCAAATATCCCAGGGTCAACAAATGCTGAGAAGTGTGAAGCAAGAATTCACTGGAGCAGGAGGACGATCGAGGAAGGAATGATGTTGTGGTGGCTGATGCCGGGGCATACAGCTCACTGCCCGGCGGTCCTTACGTGACACACAGGTCCCCAGAAGGAATGCGATGCCATCTGAGATGTCCTGTTTGGTTACATTTTCAAAGCTAGACAGCGAGTCGCTCACACTGCATTCGCACCCGCCATCAACGGAAGCACACGCCTCAAGCGTGGCTCCAGAGTAACTCATCCGTGAAGACATTTATTCCGACAAACATGCGCGTGCCCGCGGCTAATGTCCTACAGGGTGATGTGACATCTATGTTGCTCTGGTGAAGGCTAGTTCATCGAGTCGTTACAGAAAGAGGCCTCTCCACCTTTGCTAATAGCTGCTGAGGGGCAGCTAGTAGCACAGTGGCTGCTAATATAGCTTTTGAACCTCATGGCTACTGCTTCAAGTTCCACGGAGGACCTTGTTTCTCAACAAGGAACTTGAGCTGAATTGTTCTCATGAAATATATAATAATAAATAAATAATAATAATAATCCTTAATCCTTCTGATTATAAGGCACTTTAAGTAGAAGTGTCTGCTAAAACAAAATGAAGCTACACCGTGCATACTGTCTGTGCGGTTAATTGTAGCTACATCATTAGCACATCGCAGCAGGACTGTGTAGTTAATGTTCTTACAAGGCATTCCCGCAAACGCAGCTTTGCTAATTAGCGTATTACTGTACACGGGCTCATTTCAGATGACAAATGCTCAGTGCAACAAGCTCACTCATTGGTTGTTGAGGTTGCAACCTATTTTGTGTCATTATTCTTTGGTGCAAACAGGCTCACGGCAGCGGCTACCTTCGCATAACGGTGCAAAGAGTCCTTGAAAATGTTGTTTTTTCTTCTCTGAGTCCTGTTTCGGAAATGACTTCCCGCTTGATGTATAAAAGATTTCTGAAGTCTATTTACCTACAACGTCACCCAGCATCTTGAAAGCCCTCCTTTTTCGTTCAGATCAACCGCCTGTGGATTCGCACTGTGTGGCCCGTGACTAATGCTTTTCCCCGCCGTGCAGCACGTTGAACAGCTGGCGCTTTTGAAACCCCCACTTCCCAACCCCTGCCCACCCAGCCTTGCTGCGGTTGCCACGGCCCATGGTTCCTTGTGATTCCATGCCTGCTGTAGGATGATTCCCTGCCTGAGCCCCAGCACACCCCCTCAGTGTCTCTCACCACCCCCCACCAGCTCCAGCTCACAGCGCGCCGGCCACATCTCAGATTACGTTACCAGCAGAATGCGGCACAACAGTGGTGAATTGCATCAGGTCCGGTCCAGCTATTCATTTCCTGTGCTGTATAAAGAGCTGAAAGAGACAGAGCCTTGATTTGAGACCTTGGAGATCGCACTGCAGCCTGCCTTTTCCCGATAGCATCTGTGACCATTTTCTTCACAAAATGATTGATCTGGGTGGGGCGTCCGTCCCTCTGTCGAACACAAAGTGGTACACCCTTCAGCAGTAAATATCCAAGAGTAATTATATAGATTCCAACCACTTCCAATTGTCAAATGTGAATTGGACATTAGATTGTTTATTCCTGGTCCCAAGCGGTTTATAGGCCTTTTCCATGCAGGCGGTCCTGCAGACCCTAAGGAATGCCTTGCCTACGATGAGTTAGGCAGCTCCTGCCCAATCGATGGCAATTTCAGCTGTCAGCATGATGCCTCCTTTGATTATTAGTGTCTGGCAGCTGAGCTCAAATTCCCCGGGCCCTGGTCTGAGAGTCAGGTGCAAATGTTCTCATTAATAAGGGCTGTGCAATTGCACACAGAGCTGCAGTATTAAAAATACATCCCCATGCGTCATTTCCCCCAAACAGAGTATTATTCATTGCCGACAGTACATGGCATATACATTTGCTAGGTGGTGCTCACTGCTGGCGCACTGTCACACTGACAGCGTGGAGAGCTCTGCCCCATAGCAGGGAAGCGAACCGCTGAAGGCGCATTCGTGTTGCAGAGCATCCTGACTATACCACTGCGGCACTCTCCAAACGAGCATCACGCAGTGAAAGCAGGCTTGCAACAAAATGGTTCAGCAGGATGCGCAGCTCCCTTTCAAACGGTGCATTAACGAAAAGCACATTTTTTGTGCCGGAGTCTTTTTTTTTGTGCCCTGTGAGGCATTGATGCGAATGTGCAGAGACACAGTTACACATTATGTAGACCATATAGAACCTTCTCTGTGCTCAGTGCTTTCCTCGAAGCATGTGGGATCTGACCAAACAACCTTCTAGTTTCAAACCCGCTGCTGCTCCACATCTGTTTCAGTCACATAGGCTCACGCTACCTGTAACAGTAACACCTTGCTGTCACCCTGGCCTCAATCTTACGCCCTTCCATAACCGGGTTGATAGGAGGAGCGTTGGCAGAGGACGACCTTGTGGCTGCCGTGGGGACTGCTGTGGCAGATGCCGAGAAGCTGCAGTGTGGTTTCGTCAACTGGCCGAATCAATATTCTGGGGGAGTGGTCTGCTTTGCCTTAGCAGGGCTTTGATCTGTGCTACAGATTCTCATCAAAACCATCTGGAAACACCAAGGGCCTATTATGCACCAAAACATACTCATTAAGATGTGCGGGGACCTTTGACAGGGCAATAAATGGGCTGTTGGGAAGCTGAGCCAAAATTGTTACCCTTCTGCACTGTATCTGTAACCTTTGCACTCTGTGATTGGAATGAGATCTATAGGGAGACTTTTAAGGTGGTTCTAATGTCAGGAATAAGTAATCACAGTTTCCTCATTCAGGTATTGGCTTTTGTAGCACACAGCTGAGTTGCCTTTCATTGGATTACAAACTATGGTGAGATCATGCTGATTTTAGTCTTTGCAGATCCAAGGCGTCTTCACTCTGAAATGTGGGAAAAGAGGGGTAAAGCCTGTTGAATTACATCAATTGACATGATGCACCTTAAACTATTCTGATGCTAAATCACATGACCAATGAAGAAGCCAAAGAAATAAAGTTAGGAAATGCCTAGAAATTCTGGAATTATGTTTTCGAAACTAATTTTGAGGTTTTAGTTGGATTAAACTTCTGCATCACAATTATTTTTCCTTATTTTTTATTTGTTTTTCCATATTTTTCTTTCTGGAAAATGTTGTCCCTTCGTCATACACCCTAAACATTTTGTAAGACCTAGGATCTGTGAAACCCACCATTGGATCATGCATTGCATAATTGTGGTACTGTGGGTAATAAAGGCAAACCTGTTGTCTTTCTAGTCGCCAGCATACAGAAGCTGCCAGCAGTGTCAGTGATGACGGACATCAACTTCCCCATGAAGGGCAGAAAAGGCATGGTGGACTGGGCTAGGAACTCCGAGGACAAAGTCGTCATCCCCAAAGGCATTTTCATCCCTCAGTCTCCGGGTAAAACATTCTGCAATGTGTTGTTAACCCTGTTCCATGACACTTATAATTTATGAAGCTGATTCCTTTCACCGAAGCAACTTATAACAGTAGGTTTCTATAGAAAGAAGCCTTTTATTCTCTATCTCTTCATACTCTTTCTCATTTTTTGCTAAAGCAATTCAGACTGAGTCCCTTTGTTGTTATCGCAAGGGTATAATAGCAGGATTTGAACTTGAGCCTACTGAGTACAAGACAATGGCTCTACTCACTACCCTACCCCCTAATTTCTCCTGATATGTAAAATGTATACAGTGAAAACATATCAGCTCAGTCAACCTCATTCGGTTCTGAGTAAACCACTGTCTACAAACATACATAATTTATAGTAGCATAGCAGCAGACTGCTCAGAATTTCATAACAATGGTGTAAATCGTTAGATGTGTAGTGTCAAATGTGGGGGTATGATGAGTTTGACCAGTGCCCACTGTGTGGTGGGTCTGGGGCTCGAGCCCTGCTTGGGGTGCCTTGTGACAGACTGGTGTCCCGTCTTGGGTGTGTCCCCCCCACTTCGGCTTTGTGCCCTGTGTTGCTGGGTAAGGCTCTGGCTCGCCACACCCCCTTCTTGGGACAAATGGTGGTTGATGTTGGATGGTATTGCCTAATGTTTGAGAGAAACACATTGTTGGTCACCAATAATTTAAGAAGCAAGAAGGTTAGTAAGTTGTGAATTCTAAAGCAGAAATTTAACCCTGTCCAACTGTATATACAGCAGGGGATCTTCAGCTACAAGCCTGAGGAGCTGAGTTCACAAGGTTTTTGTTTCCACCCAGTCACCCTGAAGGCTGAACTTAGTGTCCCGTTTGAACCAGCATCACTCTTTTTCTGAGTTCATAGTCCCGTTAAGAGAGCTTTAAAGCATATTGGAATCCAAGATCCAAATTGAGCAACCATGATATATAATATTAATGGCTTTTAAAGCTACTCTATTTCCTGACAACATATGATTCATTATTAACTGGCGTAGGGATAATGTTGTACTCATCTCCTGTCTCAGCGTATTTCTGCAAAGTTACTGAGACTGCTTGGTCAGACAGCGCTGCAAATCAAAATTTGTACCAGTGCCATTTTTATAAATCTATCATCATTGAATGTGACCATGATGTGTCATGATGAAGCTGAGCGTTGCATTGTAATTAAGACTGTTCCCATTGTGAAGCTCTTATGTAAAGGACGATCACAGAAAGACTGTTTAATATTTATTTTCAATCTAAATTTCACTTTCAAGAATGGAGTTCACCGTTCGACCAAAAGGTGGGCAGCTGCTAGTGCAGTGGTCAGAACCATGGCTTTGGAGGTGAATGACCTGGGTTCAGATGCTGGTTTCTGCTGTAGTACTCGTAAGCAAGATACTTTTCTTCAGATGACACAGTAAAAGACACACAGCTGTATTAACAGGTAAATAATTGTAAGTAGCTTACTGTACAGACCTTAAGTCGTAAGGTTTAGAGAAAGACATCAGCAACAAAAAATAATAAAGTGCATAAGATAGTACCAAGGATTGCTTGATGTTGGAAGTGGAGTAGACCGCAGAGTTATTTCAGGAAATGTCCTTTGTCTGAAATCAAGCATGTCTTCTTAGAGCGTAACATCATAGCTCTACATGTATGTGTTATAGCTGTGTCCATCAACTTTCCCAACATTGCAGACTTCAGCATCAGGCAACCTGTCTCTGTTGCCGATGAAATGTGCTGACTTTCCTTTCCCTCACAGCTATTTCATTGATTACAAGTCCTGAATTCCTCTCGTGGTCTTCCTGCATAGGTCATACATAGATATGGTTAACAGGTGCCTATGCAGGATATACTGCAACTGTGCTAACCACCACTAGCTGTCCAGTGAAGGGGATGTTTTAGTGATTGTTATTATTTAGTCGATGCCTTACAATGCATACTACGGTACTGTGCTTACAACTGTGTACCCATTTATACAGGAGGGTAATATTATCTGCAGCAATTCAGGGTAAGTACCTTGATTAAGGGTTTCACAGTGACAGCGGGGTTTCAAACTTGGGTTCTTGAATTGCAAGGTTAAGGCTATAAGCAACATGCTGTCTGATACCCAGCACCAGTTAAATGATCAATTAAATAAGGAATATGTTATTTAAAATAGAAATGGTTTCTTTTGACTATTGTACTACCTTGTGATCTCATGGATCTTTTGAGGATGGCTTAGGGTTAGGGTAGGGTCCGAGCTCACAGTTTGCTAGATTATGTCACAAGTGTGGTCAGAATGCACTAATACAGCCACATTGATGAGTTCCATATCTTCCCCTCTAGACCTGGATGGATCACCGGTATTCATACTGGGGACAGTTCTGTACAAAACTCTTGGACTCATGCTGCCTTCCCCCAGGTAAGGCCTGCAACACATATCTTCCTCCACACTGCTTGACAGCCATAGTAAGTGGCACCATATCAGAGGTGATGGACATTTTAATCACAAACAGAATGTCTGCCATGCCATAGCTTTGGTGGAATTTATCTACCCATTTCTCTGCATGCTTAGGGAAAACAGAAAGCCCAGGAGCCAAAGAAATCCAGCCATAGAGCAGCTGATGAAATCCAGCCATAGAGCAACCGATGGAATTCAGCCATAGCACAGCCAAAGAAATGCAGCTGTAGATCAGCTAACCAGTTAAAACCAGCAATAAACCAGCTAATGCCCTGTAAAATTAGCCAGAGGTAACTGGGAGGGGATTATACATAACCTGCCTTTGCATTTTTCATTTAGAGTTACAGGGATGAGCATCAAGTTTTTACTAGCAAAAATACACAGAGGTACATGTAGTGTTGCTTTTTAAAATTTTTAATGTAAACATAGTGTATATATAAAATATAAATTGGTGCTACATTTTTTTTTTCCTGTTAGGCCATTTCATGTTCATGTTTAAAAAATGTACTCACAATTATAACTTAAAAATTATTCCTGTTTTGCTTAAAAGATGAGTCTTTGGTGACAGGAAGGAAGGTATCCAGAAGGATGGAATGAATGAAAATGAACCATTAAACAACCTTCTGCAGTTTTTTTAATATGTGCACAGTGATGTAGAATGTAATTAGTACACATTTATACAATAGAATTTTATATTGTTTCATAATAGCGCTATGAATGTTAAGGGACTGGTAGTATAGTAGCTTGAAGTGTTATCTTTGGTGCCCAAGGTTACAGGTTCAAATCCCCCCATCCCTAAGATCTTTACTTTAAGTTGCTCCACTAAAATTGTCCAACTGCTTAAATGGGTAAATAGTTGAAGGTAACAATATTGTAAGTTACTTTGGAGAGAAACGTAAGCTAAACGAATATACCTGAAATGAAATTGAACATAGTGCACAGAACACTAAACTATGCGCTGTAAAATAGTTGTCCCCCCGCTGTAGGGGCTGACAGGCATTATAAGGGGGTGAGTGCCTGTTGGACAGTGTGGAAAGTGAAGAAAAGCTTGAGAAAGGCTAAGCAGGCTGGGAAAGCTGGCTTAAAGTGCAGGTCCTTGAGGAAAAGGGGTCTTCAGACCAAGAGCATTATTTCCATTGGTGTGCGCCGAAACCTCTCACTGTGTGCTGGTGTTTCAAAAAATGTCCATTATGAATGCTGTCCATGCATCCTTCTTTGCTCCATTGAACTCCAGAGCACCGTGCACTACAATAATCAGAATTTTGCTTCTTCAAAAGAAATGCAAACATTAGAAAGTAACATTACAAAAGCATTACAATTTTTATTTGACATTTTCTGTTATTATTTTTTTTTTTTTAAATGTTTAATTATTGCTAATGTAATGGCAAATTATTTGTATTGAATAATACTTAAAGAGTGTAACATTCAGTTCAAGTTATTTGATAACAAAGTACAAAAGGATCGTAATGTTCTAGAACAATTTCCTGCACTGTAATTGTTGGCTGCTGATACAGATATTTTCACTGATGCTTGCTCTGACACATACTATTTGCTAACAGCTTTCTGTGAGCATCGCAGCTGTTAATGTGCTATAAAAAGAGATTCATACCCAAAATTAGCTGTGAAATCTTTTTTTTGTGAGTGCAAGCAAACTGTAATAAAACTAAAACACCAGGGTACATTAGAAAATCTCCACATACAGGAAGGCCATGGGTCAGCATGACTGTATTTGCCCCATGGACTTTAGTGAGGCTTATGTTTTTCATCAACTCTGGTGGCAGTCCTGGTTCAGCTCTCAGCCTTAGTTTTAGCATACTTCCTTGCAGCTGGACACTGATATTAGTCATCTCGTTGATCACAGAGGAGGAGGTCATCTGAATGCACAATCTGCCGACATGTTCTTTTGTACACAAGGAACACAGACAATATGGCCAACGGACACGATATGGAGGCAAAGTCACGAGAACGATGACAACTGGTTTACTTTTTGTACTGAAACTAACATATAATACACCTAAAGTTAATATTAACCTTCTTATTCAATTTATTTACACTAGCACTCAGAAGTTTGGAATCACCTAGAAAGGTTCATGTTTTTGAAATAATTGATACTTTTTTAAATTCTGTTTTTTTTTTTTATATAGCTAAGACATCATTACTAATTTTGCAAATGGCCGCTTGAAATGACTGATTTATAATTTATTATTCACACATGACTTCAAAGCCTCATTTTCAGCAGCCATTATTCCAGTGTCCTAATGGTAAACTGTCATGGTAATGGCTCTGATGGCAGAGAAACCTCTGTTATTGTGTTAGCACAGCTGAAGCACACTATTTTGTTCAAGAAATCAAATAAGTTTTCTTTGCTTGGGTTAGAAGGTACTGACATTCCTAAAATTTCAGTTCTGGGTTCAAATTTCAGAAAAACAGCTTCCTGAAAAAAACACATCAGTCTATTGTTGTTTGCAAAATGAAGGTTATGTGTCAGATTACTATGAAACTGAAGATTTCATGCAAAGGCGTCCACTACTACAGCTGACCCTTGAACAACATGAGTTTGAACTGCACGGGTCCACTTATTCGCAGATTTTTTTCAATAAATATATTGGAAAATTTTTTGGAGATGTGCAACTATTTGCAAAAACTCGCAGACGAATCATGTAACCTAGAAATATCAAAAAAATTAAGAAAAAGGTATGTCATGAATGCGTAGAATATATGTAGATACTAGTCTTTTTCATCATTTCCTACCATAAAATATACATGTATCACGTATAACATCTACAGTGTTTTGTATCATATAAGACAGTATTGATGTAGGTACTGACAGACAGACGATTCATCTTGTAAACAGACGACGTAAACTTACGGTATTGATAAATACAGTACAGTACTGTAAATGCATTTTCTTTTCCTTATGATTTTCTTAATACCATTTTCTTTTCTCTACCTTACTTTATTGTAAGAATACAGTATATAATACATATAACATACAAAATATGTGTTATTTGACTGTTTATGTAATCGGTAAGCCTTCCGGTCAACAGCAGGCTATTAGTAGTTAAGTTTTTGGGGAGTCGAAAGTTATACGTGGATTTTTGACTGCGTGAGGAGTCGGCGCCCCTAACCCCATTGTTTAAGGGTCAACTGTATATTGAGAAAAGAGGCCAAACTGGATCCAACCGGGCTAGAAAAAAGCGAAAGGCCCAGATGCACAACTGCACAAGAGAATAAGTACATCAGAGTCTGTAGTTTGACAAACCAATGCCTTACAGGTCCTTAGTGTGCTGCTTCCTTAAATAGTACACGCCACATATCAGCGTCACCTGTAACTGTGAAGACAGAAACTCATCCGTTCATAATACCCTTTTCCAGTTATCCAGCATCCAGTGTCTGTGTTCTTTTGACCATTTAAACTTTTCTTTTAATTTGCCGGTTTCAGGGGGCTTTTTCTTCAAATCTCTGCCTCTAAGGCCACCATCCTGGCGTCATCTTTTCACTGCATTTGTCACTGCTATTTAGCATGTACTATTTCAGGAAGTCCTCTGGAAAGTGCTGTAGAAGAGGTGGGAAGACATGACACTTAATTTCCTGATCAGACTTGTTAATCAAATTCTTTGCGAAAGAAAACTGTGGTCTTGTACCGCATGCCACAGGTCTCACAATGATACAGCACCTGCTGCCTTTTCTGTTCTTTCTCCTGCTAGCTTGCAGCGCTCAAAGTTCTTTGTGATTATTTCAATACTTGTCTCAGCACATCCTAAGCATCACTGTTGTTTATCCTCTCAAGTGCTGTAGGCTCTCAGTATGTGGCAGTACTGTGTGAGGGATTAGTCGGTTTAATTTTCTTTGACCCCACATTGTTTTCAGTCAGAATCAGTGCTCTGGATTGACATTAAGCCCTGCAAACATTACCCTGTTCTCCCGATAACATAGTCGATCTTTCTTTTTATATACAGTAAAGGACGCAATTACTGTATCCAAAAAGCGGCCACTTGGATGTTTCTGTATTTGTGATAGCAGTTATTACCATATTAGTGCATGTGTAATTATAGGGCAAAGGGCTGAAGTGTTTCACTTCACTGGTTTCTTCCTTGCTTGCTTTGCAGACACTTTTCAAATGTGACTTACAGTTCAACAGTTCAGCTTTTAAACAGCTTGGGATTTTGATGAAATAGTTTAGACTGAGGTTCTGGCTCAAGGGCACAAAAGCAAGGCCTCTCCTGAGGAACTGGATTTTATCTATTTTCTCAAGGGATTGCCAATCCATCCTGCTGGTTCAACTATAGACACTAATGGTTGACTTTATTTGGCAATTGGTGTGAAAAATGTATTATATGAACAAGTAAAGTGTCCCATGGCCATACAACCATTAATACATGTTTAAATGAAAAATGCAGAAATGTTGCATATATGATATATACAAGTTGTTTGAAATGGCTATTTCTTTAAGCATATGTATCTGAAGTATATATCCTAATGTCAGCACTGGGTCTGAAAACTGCTTGGATGGAATGTAATGCAAATATATATACACTCAAAATACTAGCAGTCATATAAACTCTCTTGGCCAAACCATGGCTCCACCTCCAATTCCATTTATTCACAAAAGTGTAAACTGATGACTAAAAATGAGGTTGCCACGAGTCAAGGAAGACATGTCATTTTGCATTTGTTGAGGAATTCGTCTTGCTTTACTTGTGGTAGGCTCAACAGTATGACAAAAGCTGCACTTTGTGGCTAAAGATTGCTTCTGGAATTTTGCGTGTCACACGGTGACATCCGCATTGATTCATTCGCTAGGAAAGGGCAGAGTTCACAAGGTGTGTCTATTTCCAATTTTGTTCATTCGTCCCAAATGGACTGTGAAATCATGTCCCAGGCTACCCTGGTGAGGAATGTTACTCTGGAGGGTCAGGTTAGTTCTGGATGGGAAGGTCTCACGAATTGTTATTTGTTTTCTGACACTGTGCATCCCTGGAAAATGCTCAAATTCAGCTTTGGCTCAAAGAACCAGAAACGTGGGATTTGCATTGGTTTCTTTTGCTAAGCTTAAATGTTGTGACACGTGAAAAACCTTGAGCTGACGGTCAATTTAAAATAAAGTTAAGTAAAAGCGCAATCAATCAGGATAGCACGTAAAGCCGTACGTGCTAAATTAGCAGAATGTGTGATGCATATAATTATGTTTTACCAACAGAAATAAAACGGCTGTGAACTCCAAAGTTATCGCTGTGACAGTGAGGCCAGAGCCGAAAATTGCAGAGACACACCTGGAGATAGAGCTCGCTCACCTGACTAATGTAAGTCATAATTTCTGTTATTACTGTTAATTCGTTTTCAATCCTTATAACATAACTAAAACACTAATACAAAGCAGTATACCACAGTAAATAGATTACGCTTCTTTGCTGTCAGGCTTGTTGTTGTGTTTGCTTTGATATGTGTTTTTTCAAAGGCTTTGGATTGTGTTTTGCAGGTAGGTGCAGACATAAATAGTAATCAGATGAAGGAACAAGGGAATTTATGATAGATGTATAGCACCAGTCATTGCAAGTACAATAGCAGTTGGCATCTAAATGCCATCCAAGATTTAGCATAATTGTTCAATACAATAGAAATGGCAAAGCCCCACCGTAAGTCAGATTCCCACTTTGCCAAATAAACTACAAGTATGACAATCAAGTCCCATTTACAGATAATGAGTGCAAATTATTTTCACCTGAGCAAGTAATTTGAGATAATAAACATGACCTTTTTAGTGCATACTGGTGTCTCAGACTTCGTGCGCTTTCGGTATAGAAAACCGATCCATTCAAGCCAAATGTATAAGATGTTGACACTAATTACACAGCCAGAAATGACATGGCACTGTATCTCTAAGATGCAGTTTGAAGAGGTTGTCTTGATGGAGGCGCAGTGGGTTGGACCGCAGTCCTGCTCTTTGGTGGGTCTGGGGTTCGAGTCCCGCTTGGGGTGCCTTGCGACGGACTGGCGTCCCGTCCTGGGTGTGTCCCCTTCCCCCTCCGGCCTTACGCCCTGTGTTGCCGGGTAGGCTCCGGTTTCCCGTGACCCCGTGAGGGACAAGCGGTTCTGAAAATGTGTGTGTGTGTGTGTGTCTTGATGGATGACCACGATACGTAGCCTCCCATGAAAAAGATGCACTTTTTATAGGAGTTGTATAAAGAAAATGTCAGAGAACACTTTGGAGAATGAGAGTGCAGCCCAGCGCTCATGTACTTTCAATAAATAATTAAAGCCTAATTGGAGTCTCACCTTCTATAGGTTAAAGGCTTCCTTTACAAGAAACAGCCATATCTTTTTCTGCTGCAAGTTCTTTTATCTAAACCCAACCCAAGGCACTTAATCAGGGTACGAGTGAGCAGGGTACAGTCACTGTAGTAATTTCACATGTGGAGCCTGCCTTCACAGCACCTTTTAAAAGCGCGAATCACCTCGGTCACAATAGGAACAACTTCCAGCAATGACCGGCCATGAGCCTAAGCCATATTAATCAACAAACAATGGCTGCTAATTGGTGCAGTAATTAATTTCCCTGTGCCTGGGGTCGCTGTCTTCATCGGGGCGCCAGGGAAACACACAGGGGCATACACAGATAATTACGAGGACAGCTCTTTTTATAATCCTCCCCTTTTTGTTAATCTCTGAGATAAAGGAGCCAATTGGTCAGGGATTGCGGCCAATATTATTCAAAGAGCACTCAGTTACTCAGCTAGCCGTGCTCACTGTACTATCAGCCTGCTTCTTAAATTTGTTTCAGGCTATATCTCATCGCTGATTGCAACGAAATAAGGCGCTCAGATGCAGATGTCCTTGTGCATGTGAGTGGATCTGTGTACATATGTGTATGTGTATGATTATGACACACTAATCTTGAACATGGCTTCTTTCTCTTCCAGGGCACCATCAATCCATTCTGTGCATTGTGGGACAGCACCATCATGTAAGTTGAAGAAGAGTTTTGTTCTGCTGCTGTTATGCATGTAAAGCGGTGCCATATCTGCCACATCTTTCATAAAAGACAACAGCCCCAAAATACAATTTCATGGTCAGTAAAACAAAGGCATGTCTTCATATTACTGTGCGGACACAAGGTAACCATGACAACCCTTTCTGTTGACTGCACTGCCTCTGTGTAGTCTTGACACCTTCTGATGTTAGTGAAAATGGTCTCTGCTATTGCTCTGCTTTGGCCAGGGCTGTACTGAAAGAAAAACTTCAGCAGAGTGATATCTTGTATCTCTTCACAGCAAAGTAATGTTTGAGAATTTAAAACTGAAATTCAGATGCATAGGAATGAGCATCATATTTATCTTTGCACAGAGCAATGAAAGGCATGGTTAGAAATGTGTTGTTATTTGTTATTGCTGAAATCAGAAATTACACTAGAAGTACATTTTCAGATAGGCACCTTGATGTCTCGCGAGCGTTGCCCGCATCTTGCATTTTGGAGTGAAAATTTTGAAGTAGCTCCAGGTATTCTGAGTAAAATGCACTGAATATGCAAGACGCAAGTCTTTAAACTAAAGGCTGCGATGAAACACATTTTGCTGATAAACCTGGACTTGTTTTGAGAACTGATATGATAAAACTGGCTGTTGTGCAACATGTGTTTGTATATCTTGCACTTGGTGTTCAAAGGTAAATAATAATAATACTTACGTGGGGGGGGGAAGGATGATTGTGGAGCACACATTGCAATGAAAGTGGTTCTCTGTATTTCTCATATTCTGTCAGTTCTCACTCGACTTGTACACCCACACAATTCCCAGCCTTGCAATTAAAGCACTGCTCAAATTGCACTAAATGATTTGATATTTACATGTTACCTAGACAAAGAGTCTCTGCACAAGGCCTTAGCCTCCAGCAAAACCAAAGCTCCTGGACTCAAGAGATGAGAGCTTATTTCCCCTTCTTTTTTTTTTTTTTCCCATCATATCTCATTTGGCCTCCTCTCTTTACTAAGTCATATGTACTTTTCATTTTCCCCCATGGTTACTTAGCTGCTGCCTCTTTAAACTGTAATATGAAAGAAAAATTAGACCCTGATTTTGCACGCTACACAACTTCTGTAGGGATTTAATTTCTGTGTCAACAGAAGTTTTTCTGTTCTTATTTAAAACTGATATGAGCTTTATAATTATTTTTCTTCTATTCCTTGGGATTTTTGTGATACTTTGCTGTTTTTTTTCTTTCTTTTTCTCCCTTTCCCATCTGTAACTCAATTCTGTTATACAATTTCAGTTTATGTACCTTTCACCTGGAGCTTTGCAAGTGGCTTTGACAGATTGCCATCTTCCGATGAGCGCCAGAATGTAGGTGAAGTACGGCGCTCAGACAAATGAAAAGGCGGTTAGCTCTGTCTGTTATTGCTTTGGAAGAATTCTGCCAGGTGTCAGACTGTCACAGTTATCGCATTCCACATTGAGGGCTTAAATATTGAATGTGGCCGAGGGCACACCTTTAGATAATCAGAGGCCGGATGGAAGGCGGTATCTCGGTTTTAGGAGTCAGAGAGCTGCAGAACAGATGTGCAACGTCAGAAACCCAAGGTGTCGAACACCACAAGCGCGGTGTAGAGAACGCCCCTTTCTCAGTGGTGCCTACGGGTGTCAGACACAGACATTAGCCTGAATTTCACAGAATATGCATCCAATACGTTCATGTTTTGTTTATAGAAAGTGTTAGTGTGGTCATAATTGTAATGTATTTTTTATCCACCCTTTTATTTGGTCATCAGGCTTTGCCATATATTTAATAAATTAAACAGGTGATTTTCAATCTTAACCCACACATCAGGGACAGCTGGTGACATAGTGGTTAAAGTTACTTCCTTTGGACCCAAGGGTTGCAGGTTTGGTCTCCACCTCCAGTTGTAGTACCCTTGAGCAAGGTACTTACCTCAAAATCGCTCTAGTAAAATTACCCAGCTATATGAATGGGTAAATAATTGTAAGCTTGTAACAAATAATTGCAACCTTAACATTGTAAGTTGCTTTGGAGAAAAGCATCAGCTAAATGAATAAATGTAAATCAGAGTTGTACACAGGATGTCTTTTCTAATGTTGTGCAATTCTGAAGTTGTCATAGTGGACAAGATAAGAAAAGTATATTTTATCCATTTAAATGTAACTATAAATTAACTAGCCACTTATACTGTGTAAATAATCTGAATGGTTTGGCTGTTATTGATTTAGAGAAGAGGTAACAAACAGCAATGGACCAGTCATCCATCTATCCATCTGTCCCATTTCAATAACTGCTTGTCCTCAGCAGGTTCACGGTGAGCCGAAGCCTGTTCCGGAAGAATTGGGTGTAAGGCTAAGGGGAGTCAACAGTGAACTGTCAGAAAAGGACCATTCAACAGAATTTAATTATGTTTCAAATATTATTTATTTCCAAAAATTTAGAAAAGCTATCGCACAATTGATGCACATTTTTTGCTAATCTGGTTATATTTGTTATCATCAATTTATTAACATCTCCATTAGAATGTATAATAGGCACATTTTTAAAAGGATATGCAGGGACAAATAATTACTGAACTTGTTGACTTGCCTCTTGAGCTGTTTGTGTGGCTTTAATGGAATTAAATTTTAGAATTGAATTCAATTAGACAGCATGCAGAGAATTTAATTCCTGGAAACTGAGACGGATTTTGTGAGCTTGTCCGGATTGATTACCGGCTGCCTGCGAAGCGGAGACCTTCCAGGTTGACTGAAGCGAGTTTATTCCCTACCCCCATCGCAGAGAGGAAGTGGAAAAACCTAATGAGCATTGAGCTTGTGGTGAATGGAATGAAACTTGTGATGTTTTTGGACTGAAGGGAACGTCAGTTCTCCTTTTTCTATTCTCATCGTGACCTGAGCCTGGTGACCTCTCTTCTGTTTGTATACCTCATTGTACCAGAGTGGATGAAGACATTCTGAAGCAGTCTTAAAGTCATAACCATGGCTGGAAGTCATTTATCTCATAATCTTTCACTTGTCTTGCTCACTTGTGGCAGTACTGTAAGACTGAACTGTAAATGTGAACGCCGTGAGGTTTTGCTGATTAACAGATGTGTGGCTACAATCAGGCAGCATTGCTTCACTAACCCGAAGTAATTATCATTAAGGGCATCAGCTGAACATTAGACCAAAACTGCTTATGCAGCTGATCTAAGGTGTTAACAGCACTTTTAAAGACAGACACTCTAGGGCCCATCATATAATGATTTAGTTAAAGTGCACCTTTGTGTGAAGTTCGGTGTTTATATGTGATCAGGACAGTTGAAGCATTGTCCGCTCTCATAGGTGCCATGCAGGGTCTGCTTAGGACAAATAATGTCGGAAGACTTTCTAAGACTAAACGAGTTTTCTTTTTACTTGTCTGCAAAAAAATTCTAGTGAAATAAATTGGTTGCCAGTCCAAGTTTGTATGTATTTACGGTCTGCATGAATCCCCCCCCCAAAAAAAAATCAGTTGCTGAAGCCATTGCTGGACTTGTTGTTTACTCGTGACGGTGGGCTTGCAAGTGAAGGTGTCCCCACATCACCCTATGTCACCTTTTCAAGGCAGAGGACATAGAAATGGCAGTCGAGCAAATTCCTCTCATCTGATTTCTCATGTAACGTTTCTTGTGCTGCACCCTGGAATAACGGAAAATCTCTTTTATTCAACACTAAGCCGATGAGAAGGGTGCTCTTTTTTTTCTATTTCTCCTCTTGCCTCTTCCTTGCCACCGTACCAAACTGCCACCTAAACGCCACCAGGTGAACTGCAGCCATCACCGGCCCAGCTCCCTGGACCGTCATCGGTGACAAGCCGGTTTCATCCCTTGTCACAATCAATCAACGGTTTTCTTAGACCAGGCATTTTTTTGTCCACCATTCAGACTAATTTAAAATCAGCAGGTATGATAGCACCAGTTTCGCTTAGATGGTCCATCAGCAAGCGCTACCACTGTCATGTTTCAAAAATGAAATTCTGCGGATCACAGAGGACTGGTGTTAAACACAGACACTCCATGCCGATGGCTCCTGATGGCACTTGACATCCTTATCAAGAGCTCCTAGAGGCCTATCAAGCCTGATGACGCACTGATATTTAATCAAACATAACGCCTTTGCCTCCTTTATCAACTACTAAACTGTCATAAAATGCATTCTTTCTTTCGATTGTCTTTTTTATTTGACAAAGTAAAATCCATTAGCAATGTAATAGCAGATTATCATTCTAACTGGTAATTAAATTTTTAAAAAAGGGGAGAATTATTATTTTTTTTTTTTTTTTTGTTCTCCGAGAATGGTATAGTGTGATATACTTAGTTCGTGTGCTATTGGCACCATTTACTGGTTTCCTGATGTTTTAGCCATATAAGAAAGTAAATAAAGCCTTTATTAAGTACCTCTGTAAAAACTGGTTACAGCACATAGTAGGTTATTTATATTGTATTTTTTATATTTTTTTGTCTTTTTTATGGCATATACCAAAAATATACAGTTTTTTTTGTTTTTTTACACCCTGCAGCTTAAATAATTTTTGTTAATACAAAATGCTTTCGCTAGTCTTTAGTAGTGTGTGAGTGACAGAGAGAGGGTGTTCCACTGATGTATGGATGAGTTACCCAGTGTAAGTAGTGTATCTAGCAGTGTAAGTCACCTTGGCAAATAAGGTGTGTGGGCTGATAGCACTACGTAGAGTTCATTGGAAGTTGGTTTGGAGAAAAGCATCTGCTAAATAAATAAAAGTAAATGTAAATGTAGTAGCCACACCTGAAATTTTAAACCGCCTATGTGTGGCGTGTGCCCCAAGGGGGAGGAGGGTATTCTGTCATCTCCTAATCTCATATTGAATATTTCATACTACAGAACAAATGAATCAGAGAGGGTAATGGATTTGAAACAGGAGCGTTTTTATCTTCCGTGAAGCAAAATGTAAGAGCATTCAGCAAACCATGTTAAAAGCCGCACTACAAAATGTAACAACTCACTCTGTCATCTTTGAACTCCACACCTCCCATCTTTTCAAGCTAGCACCAGCAGAAAGCAGCCTGCCTTTTTTAGCCTCGAAAGAATACCAAAATTATACCCTCTGTATTCGTTGTCCACGTTACAGATGTGTGGTATGAAAAGAATTTATTTACAATAGAGCTGTGTGCATAGTAATGCAAGAAGTATTTTCAAATTATACTACTTTGCTTTCTGGGATCACTGAAGTAGTGAGAATTTCGATAGTCTATTATTATTATTATTATTATTATTACAATACTATTGATCCAGGAACCTTTTGATCACAAGTCCAATAACATCACTGCCTACACAACATGAAGGTGTACTGCAGTTAACTTTGTGGTTAGATATAGAGCATAATGCTGTTGGACGGTGAGAATGAGCTTCCAATTTCACACTCTCATTCATAAGGTGGCTGACACAGGTAATCAAGACATTTTTCTTTTTTGTCCTTTTTAATCAAGGCCTTTTGTCATTTAATCAACGGAATCGTATCATTAACCTAATGTATTAGAAACGCTCCTTTATGAATGAGCTGTTGAATTTTAAATAAAGCTCCATCCCAGTTCTTTTCTGCATAGTCTTCACTCACACCAAATAAAGCACTAGTCAAAAGACAGAGCACACTGATTATACATTCATATCTGGAGTGGTCTTACAGAATACATTTGGCTCGCAAGAATCCGTTCACTGTTGTTCATTTCTTTTCCATAGACAGCCAATGTATTTCACTGTCCCATGATGGTAATTCACCTTGTAATCAAATGAGTTGTTTTTCCTTTAATAAGCACACACACTTTTTCCTTGGTGAACAAAATATATATTTATAATAGTACAATATACATGAGGCATCGCATCTAACAAAAGCCTAAAGCTGGATTCACTTAATTTCTTTTATAAAAAATGTGCAACAGAGAGAGCGAGAGAGAGAGATACTCTTCATGTGTACTAGCTCCATCTGTGCTGAAGACGCGGAAACTTCACATTCTACATCGTTGCACGTATTTAAAGGATGAATCAGTCGTCTGAGTTGAATAGATGAGATTTTTTTATATTTCATCATTTTAAAATAGTTTTCATTGTTCTGTTCTTTGAAGTTGCTATAAGTAATTTTATATGAGTCCTTTTTATTTATTATAGCTTTACGTGAGGTTTTATCCAGAACGTAATCAGCCTATAAATCAAAGGGTATCTGTATTATTGCAATTTATAGATTAAAGTGACTGGATTTACAAATAAATGAAATTATGAACAAACTTCCCAACTGTGTTTGCAAAGTGAGGAGTGAGAGTAAACATATGTAGATGAATACATGAAGAGGAATGCCTATATACATGTTTACATTTTTCTTTATTTTCTTTATTAACATCTGCAATTCTGACTAAGGAACAGTGTACATCTCAAAAAACTAGTTAATGATAAACAATTACTACACAGAATATTGATACTGATTCTGATTCTGATTGATACTGATTCGTATTGTCTCATTATTAAGCTGTATTGGTATAATTTTGATTAAGGAAACAATTTCCACATGCTATTGTCAATAAGTTTTCAGTCACAAGGTCTTAACAGCAGGTGGTTTAGTAGCTGAAGCTGACCCATGTGCAAGGTACTTGTCCTATATTCCTCCAGTAAAAATGACAGTATAAATGTTTAACTCTATAAATGGGTAAATACTGTACTCTATGAGTGTAAGTTATTTTGGAGAAGACTGTCAGCTAAATAAATAAATGTCAATCTAAAGATCGATTGCTGCTTTGCAGTAGTTTCAGTCTCAGATGGGAAGACAGAATCAAAGGGAGTGTTGGGCATATCATGGGTCATGGCACATTTGTGCCTCCCATTGGCAGTCTTGGCTTCCAACCGATACATGTCTCGGTGACACGTCTAGGTTGGGGTGGAGCGGCGTGTCCTGGTGTATTCCCTGTCCTGGAGCTTGTGAGGACTTGTCCCCTATTAGCAATCCTCTCCCTGACAAAAGTAGAGCTGTACAGCCAAGTCGAAAACCACGCGTCGCAATAGTGTAGGCTGTATTATAGCGATGTGTGTTGTTGCCTCACAATTCTTCAGTGTGGCCAGCAATGTCCCTACAGCCCGAATCAATGCCAAATTTCATCCCTCACACTCAAGAGTATTCAGCTACTGGAGGATTACAATTTTTCTGCTTTCCCAGAAATATTTCTTACTTTTTTTTTAAAAACATTGTTTGCTTTGCCCTGTTTCATTTTTTTGTTATCAGTAAGTACCAGTATCTTCTACATAATAGTTTGGGGGTTGTAAGTTATTATTATTATTATTATTATTATTGTTGTTATTGTTGTTGTAGAAACCATTCATACAGATGTGCAGTATGAAGCACTTTACAAAACACAGATGTTCGATTTTTTTTCAAGCATCTCGTAGAGCTGTCATTCCAGACTGACTGGTCTGCAATCGGACATGTCTTTGTCCCTCATTCACGGTGCGGTGGAGGAGGGAACATGTGGGTCTCACTCTGTCTCCCCTGGCACTGATATTTCTGTGCTCACAAGCCTCCTCTTCTCCACTGACTGCCGCCTTGTCATCCTCATGTCGTCTCAGAAGCAGAGACCTGTAATCTTAGGCAGAAGGTCAGTGACATTTTGACCGACGTACTGGACGGGCTGTGATCCAGAAAGTCTGGCCACTGCTTTTGTCCTCGTGGGAAGTACATACGACGTCATATTTCTCTGGCAGAATTTTTACGGAGACGCTTTATGTAAAATGACTTCTCATATGAAATTGTAAAAATAAATGAACGAAATGAATAAACACTTTGCTGCTATAATCGCTATAAATACGTAACTTTAGCAAACCATATATCTTATGAAAATGGGAAAAAAGTTCAGATTCAGCATGAAATGTTTTTTGGATAAATAAAAATTTTAACAGAGTGCTGAGATCCATTTTTTATTGCATATAGCCTTTTGTGGATTCAAAGAACCCTAATTATTTAATGGAAACACTGTAGATGGTGGCCTGAGAAACACATGTTTAAGTTGTCAGACATTTTATTTTTTAAAAAAAAGTCTTTACAAGCACAACAGAGAAATAACAGGATTAAGGCATTTGTCTGACACTCTGCAGTATTTTCAGCTCCGCAGCAGGAACATGGGAAAAAAAAAAAAAAAAAAACTATCAACAGGTACAGACTCTTTAAATAAATACAGCAGCAACTCGGCCTTTATCTTTTGCCTGTTTAACCCGTGACTCTGCTGTAACTCTCAGCATCACCGATCAGTCCCTCCAGTCTGCATCCGGGCTCGGAAACCACGGTGGAACAATTGAGGGGAAAATAATTTTCTAGAACTAATTCGATGAGCACAGTGAAGAAAAACACTTGTTTGTACGACTTTTCATGCGATTCCTTTTTTTCAGCCAAATCATAATTTGCATGTTCATCTTCATTTAGGTGATGTTATGTAAATTTTGAACATTGAAGACTATGCTCCATTATTCCTGTGAGGTCGGGCACTTTCGGGAACACAGCGAGAAAAGCAATATAGCAAAAAGCCTTTACTAAACTGCTTAAGGGATTAATTTTGGCCTCATTACAAAAGACCATAAATAACAGAATACAATAAAAAAAGAAACTGCAATATTTATTTTGTTACTAATTGGCTGTGTGCTTGTGACGGTATGCTCTGCTTTGTGTGTCGTACGTGTGGGGTCAGCAAAGGCACTGCAGTGATGATGAACGCAACAATGATGTTTATGAACGACACCTCAAGTATAACGGCACCACTTGTGCCGAGACATCCCTTTGTCAGCGCTGTACGTCCTTCCCGGGAGTTCACTTTAATTATACTTTTATACAACTGTCATAAAATGTGAACAGTATGTAAATGGTAGCATGTTTGTGGGTGTGTGTGTGTGTGTGTGTGTGTGTGGTTTATGTTTTTTGGCGCCATTGCTGATGCTGTAAGTGGTTAAAAAGTATCTGGCGCTGCAGCTGCAGAAGAATAGAATTAAAATCTGCAGAATGTGCTGTAGCATGCAGCATAAGAAAGATCTGAATCATTTATGCAAATGTTCACAATCAACCCAGCAATAGAGCTTATTTGAATTTTATGCAAATATATATGCATAGCATAATTTTTCATGTGTTGAAAGGTGAAATATGTTGCGACAAACCACAAGGACAGGTTTGGCAAGGAACTGGACATTTGGCTGTATTTCAAACTGTCTTCTTTTTTACAGACATTACCTGTATTACAATTCATTTTCTGTAATGTCTACATTCTCAGAAGTGAGGTATTCAGCTCGAAAAAATTTCCCGTAACAAGCAGGCAAATTCCAATTTTATAATAAGTTGGACTGAATAGGCGCTGTTATAGTGCGTCAGGTTCTTATGTTATATTGCAATCCAGGCACCATCATTTACCTCCCATTTTAAGAGTTGCCTTGTAGCGTCATTGTAATATTTAAAAATACACGGAGAATGCATTAAGCCAAATCATTTAGAGTGGGTTTGCTGACATGGCCCAGGTAACTAAATTTAGTCCTTTCTCCCGAGGCTCTCAGACACACTGGGAATTAATCAGTATTGGCGTGTTGCTGATACAATTGTAGGGAGTATTCATTTCTTCATTATCCCCTGCTTTCGCCGAATCCATCCTGCATCCTGCATAACCGCCCATGACCGAAATGCTTTTAGGGATTCTGCCGCCAACGGAATTAGCTTAATGCGAAAGCACGGCACCCGTCAGAAAGTTCTCATAAATAGCAATTATTCATAACGATTTATTGCAAACTCATCTTTGCCAGTGGGGGCTGTTCATAGGGGAGTTGTCAAAAAAGCCACACACTTGGTGTTTGATCTGTAAATATTGCAGTTATGAATTTCACCTACTGGTTGCGCTACCTGGCAGGCCTCTTGGTATGGAATATGTGTTATATTTTTGAGCGAATGGTGCTAAGAGACCAGCAGTAATGTGATCAAAGGAAGCAAGCTGCACTTAATATTTCTTTATTGTACAGTTGGTGCTGATAATGGCATGTGATATTTTACACCTTCTCACCTGTATTTACTACAACAATGTATTAGGACATCTGGATTTTTTTTTTTTTTTCTTAGCCTGCTGTACCAAACATTCTCATTGCATGTGTGTAAAATCATAATTGATCTCAGATTAAACAGCTGTTAAAATATGTGTTAATAACATCTTTGTAGCATACATTTCCCAACCTTCTAAAGTACCTTTAAACACATTGATCTGCAACAGATGGTGGATAAAAACATACAGTGATATTCGGATAAAATCATTGATGGAAACACAGCTCGTGCGTCGCTTAATGAAGTTGCTTGAGCTGAACTGGAGGAATTCTGTAATCTCTGGGATGTCTCTTGTATTATTCATTATTAGGTTATAAATTTGGGTGTCATAATTTGGGGGGACAGTATAATTTATGCCCTAAGCGCCAAGTGAGGGGCTCGACAGAAATGACAAAATGAAACAAGCCCAATATGTGAGTGTGTGTTTCGTGGGGGGGGGGGGGGGGGGTGTTTCGCTGTCGATGTGCCCGTGCGCTCGAGAAAAAGAGCAGGCTGGCTGGTACCATCCTCCCCGCGCGCACGGGGTGAACGCCGCTCGCGCTTCCCGCATCGCGCGCGCTTTCCCGTGTAACGCGATCCAAGAGTACCATGGTAAAAACGCGCAAAAGCTGCATAAAGCCCAGCCGAGGACGCCTGCCTCTTTTGTGTCGCAGTGTAAGACGGTGAAAATAAAAACATTAGTGCCAATTTGTGTAGCGCTTGACCCACAACCCCCCCCCCCCCCCCGCCCCGCTTTCTCACACACTCACACGCTGACACACACGCGCGCGCGCGCTCGCGCGCTCGCTCGCTCCGCACCCCCCTGTGCCGGAGCGCGGAGCAGGAGAAGGAACAGAGTATCAATCTGATGCTGTCCGCCGTTTCCAGGGTGAAATTCCCCCTCAGGAAGCGTCCAAAGAGCCGCTAATTAGAGCAGCTAGAGGGGGGAAATCGGACATAAAACAAGGGGAAAAGGGAGTAAAAGGAGCTGCCATAAAGCAGGAAAAAGAAGAGCACATCGGAAAGAAAGAAATAAAATAAAATAAAAAATAATACATTTTCAGACGCGCTCCCCGGCTGCTTTCGCCCACAGAAATCGTGGTAAAGATGTTATTTCTTCTTTCAATACCTCCGGAGCGGTGCTGTGTTTTAGGGACGTTCTGTGGGGTACTGGGGGTAGGTGTTGCTATGGAGACGGGGTATTGGGGTAGGTGTTGCTATGAGGAGGGGGTATCGGGGCAGGTGTTGCTATGTGAAGGTGTTGCTACGAAGGCGATGTATGGAGGAATTCACTACCGTAATTTCATCCATCCGGAGCAGCTCCACTGATCCCTTTTACCTTAAAATTACTATTATTTACAGCGGCGCGCCGGGTTTTACAGACTGTGTCATCTCGTTTTTTTTTTTTTTTTCTACTTAGTTATTTTTTTTACGTATTATTTGTGATGGAGTTGGTTGGGAGGAGGCGCCGTGGGGGCTGATTGCGCGTGTCCTCTCCACGCAGGAACGACTCGTGGGGATCCTGGTCCGCCAAGGGATGTAAGACCGTGCTCACCGATGCATCCCATACAAAATGCCTATGTGATCGAGTGTCTACCTTCGCCATTTTGGCTCAGCAACCAAGAGAAATAGTGAGTATCATCAGTGTTATTATTATTATTATTATTGTTATTATTATTATGGTATTGGTAAGTGCGGCTTTAATAATACACAGCTGACTAGCGAGCGCTTCTTCTTGCTGAATTGGGGCGTGTTGGTGGAGCGCGTGATGCGGCCGCTGTCATTTTCCGCCCGCTAATAATTCCCGCGTACAGACTCATTTCACTGCAGGTGTGGATTCTGCGTGATTGTTTGTGCGCGCGCGCGAGTCTGTGTGTGTTCCTGTGCGTGTGTGTGTGTGTGTGTGTTTGTGTGTGTGTGTGTGTGAGAGAGAGAGAGAGAGAGAGAGAGAGAGAGAGAGAGGGAGACAGAGGGGGACTGAGAGTGTGGGTTTAACTGTCTGCCTCTGTGTGAATCTGTGTGTGTTTGCGATTAGGAGTGTGTGTAACTGTGTATGTGTGTGTGAAAGATCAGGAATATATATATTTTTTTTATTTCTAATTACACTTTGCCTGCTTCTACTTTTAGTGTGGTGAAATGTGGTTACATTATGTAGGTATAGATGGAATGTCCTATACAGAGATTGTGTGTGTGTGTGTGTGTGGGTTGGAGAGGCAGGCTGCTGTGTATACAATAGATGGAAAAGGCCGTGTCATGCATCATGAATACCAGTCAGAGGCTCAGGCAGCCAGATGCCTTTAGAGATGTAGAGCTGTCACACCTTGCCATACAGTCACCTCTATTTTATCACATTTAGGTGTATTTTTTCAATGTGCCACTTTCCATAATCACTCTTTAGCGTACACTTTGATTAAATAGGAATAACTGCTTTTAACATGTAGATCATGTATAACAATTATTATTATGGATAGATTCAAAAGAGTAAAAGGATCTCTCAGAAATGGATGTCTAAACAGCCAGTGCATTGCTGTGTGTGTGTGTGTGTGTGTGTGTGTGTGGCAGACCACATTTGAGAAGTATTAAGTTGCTAAAAGCTGTTACCAGTCTGGACTCTGGGTTCTGCGATGATTAAATTACACGCAGATACAGTATTGGTCATATTGAATGGTACATGTTGTATTAAAAATATGTCAAAGAGTTTGTTTTCCACTGCTCTAATAATGCTCAACAACATTTTGTACTTCCTAGTCCTCAACAAGTGGTCAGGTTTATTTGCTGGAGTTAGTAATACAACATACAAAGTCTTTTTTATAATGATAATAATAATAATAATAATGAGAAATGCTTTAGTTAGGACATTTAGAGTATTTTACAAAGTAGACTCAGATTCTACTTTTTGAAAGAGCTAAATATTAGTCGAAAAGATCTCCCCTTTTACCCTTTTAATTACAATTCTGACATACATTACTAATGATTTAAACTCTGACATTGAAGAAGTACTTGTGTGCCAATTGTTTAATATTCATGAGTACTTAATTAATATAGGCTAATATGATTACTGCTAAATTAACATAATGAGAAAAGGGATCATTTTGCAGGCATTAGTCTTTTCTGAGTTTGAGGACTGAGAGCAGGCTGCAGCACTGGTTTTGCATACATCTCAAGGTTAAACTTCAGTTAAAATAATCATAGTACATTTATAATTGACAATGGGCATCCTTAAAACTGACAAAAGTACTACTTGATTGGTAAAAAGTTGTTTGGTCTTTACATCATTTTGATTACTGTAATACCCTTTCCTTCAAACTAATCTAATAAACACTGAACTCTTGAAACTCTACTGGTAACAGAAAAATAAAGCTTTTACAGAAAAGCAAGCCAACCACATGATGACCAAATCCACTGATGTCCTGTCACTGACAATGGTTGGCTGATGTGTAATAGTCCTGAATAAATTTGATTCATGAAGTCTTCACCCACAAGGTCTTTCATTTTATATGAGATCAATCACTGCCTTTTGTTTTGGTGTCATTCACAGACTATGGAGTACTCAGGGGTCCCATCTGTGACATTGATAGTTGGCTGCGGCCTATCCTGTCTAGCCTTGATCACACTGGCAGTAGTCTATGCTGTCTTATGGAGGTGAGTAAAGTCTGCCTGAATGGTTAAAACACATTCTATAACATGAAATTTCTTTCATTTTAGTACAATGTCCAGATAAAATAATGAATTATCATATACATGTTTATTGAGCAAGACTGTAAGTTGAAATCAATAAATATGTTGATAGAAATGGAATAAAAATGAGTAATTACTTATAGGTTTTCCCCATTATTTAATTAAGAAAATAATACGGTTATAAAAATATGTACATACGTATACCTCACAGGTGTGTATAATTAGTAATGTTCATTAGTGTAATGAATGACGTAAATTATACTTTGTACTTTTACGTATTAATGTAATAATGTGTTCCTAAATTTCTCTCTTTTTCCCTTTATCAAAGATATATTCGATCAGAAAGGTCAATCATCCTAATCAACTTTTGCTTGTCCATCATCTGTTCCAACATCCTGATTCTCGTGGGACAGACACAGACACATAACACGGTAATATCACTGTTTTACTTCCTTAATAGTTTTTTAACTTGGACTTTTGCTGTTCATGGCGTACTGCATGCCTTTTAAAATGTGTTTACTACAATTATTATTATTATTATTATTATTATTATTATTATTATTATTATCCTACAATGGACTGATGTCCCATCCAGGATTTACACCCCCCAGCCTTGTGCCCAGTACTTCTGAGATAGGCTCCGGCTCACTGTGATCCTGTTCAGGACAAGAGATAATTTTAACTGGATGGATGAATTATTATTGTTTTTAATCAAAAAGAAGCATAAAAGTCCCTGCGATCAACTCAAGCCACTGACTAGCTGGTCTTGAAAGTGTTTTTGATATGGTGCCAATGAATTCCATCATACATTGATGCAGTATGTTTCATACAATATATTTAAATATACTTAGATGTCTTGTAATCACATTCACCCATACGCTAAAAGGAATATATAAATACATTGCTAAGCCTTGTTCACAACATCAGAACAGAAACCTAGTGGTTCATGTATAGTATAATAAGTATTTTTTTTGATAACATTTTTTCTTGGCAGTATGAGGTGTTTTCGTTATTATACTTTCTAAAGGCTTCGCTGATAAGGAATAAGTAGGTGTACGGTGACTGGGTTGTCTTTCCTAATACTTGCTTGTGATTCCAACAAACATTTATCTCATACGGCTGTTCCTCCTCCATCAGATGTTTTTTTTTTTTTTTTAAATCTTCATTGGCTAAATTCTGCTAACAGTCTTTGCAACCGTGAATTAGTTGGGTTCTTGAGGCTCTTCAGACCATAAATCAGGACTTGACTGAATAGGTTGGCTCAGTAGGTTTTAATATATAGTTCATTCTGTCTGGTTATTCTTACAAATTTAAAATGACACAGTCTAAAGACAGACACTGAGACAAAACCATTTCTTTAAACTTGCAACATGCATCACTCCTCAGTCCTTTACAAAATAGCATATGGGAACCATTGCTTGTTAGTTGGCACATGTGGAATATTGTACACAAGTGCATGGCTAACTGTTGCTAATATACCCATTGTGACCTTGATGGATCCTCAGGGACAGGATAGTCATGCCAGTCAAGCAGTGTTGGGTAATTATGTTACTACTTGAGTTTACAAAATACTATTTTCAGCTGTTTTCCACACCTGCTTCTTTATCTTATTTCAGCATATGTTGACATGATGTGGTCCTCTAGGCTTTACACTGATCTTTTTTTGTCAAAGTTTACCTCCAGTGGTGCTGATTTTAAAATATTTTGATACTTTTTGGGATGTAGGTGCATGCTGAGACAAAGGTACCACTTATGTCCTTAACAAATGAAGAATTTGAGGAAGACCAAATGTGTTTATCCCATATAACCTTTCTATTCAATATATTTCATACCTTTATAGATCAGCTTAGTTTCCCTATAGCAAAGCAAAGACCTAACCTTTAGGGGTTCAGGGTATGTTGCTTGCAAACTGGAGTGGCCTTTTTCCAGGCTATTTTTGTTCATGTAGCCCCAAGAGACTGTCATTGTGTATTATACTCCCATGATTGTCAAGGGAGCGACAAGATTTGTACTTTTTCCTTGGTGTAGTGAGAACAAGTCAGTCTCAGTGATACCCACAGTGTGCCTACACCGTATCTGAAAAGCACACTGTCAGTATCACTGATTCACAAATGTGACCAACCTTCCAGTGACAAATGACCAACCCACTCTAAGTCATGGTCAGCTAGTAGACCTTTAAAACTCTTAAAAGTCATATAATACATGTCAGCTCTAGTTTGCTGGTCAGTGTTTCAGTGTTACCCGCATTATGATTTTTAGGCATTGCATAATACTAATATTAATTCAATGATAGGCAAGAAACCAATAATCCTAAAAAAGTGTTTTGTGAAGAGTATCATAAAGAAGATGAACACACCGAATAATCAATTCAGAAAAGAATAATGGCTGTGGTTTTCCTTAAAGTAGTCAAAAATAACATGGGATAAAAACATGTTTGGTTTTTCTGCACTTCTGCGCTTGTCCTTTGAAAAGCCATTAGGGGAAATGGCATGTTGTTTCCTCACTAATTTCGGCTACCCGGATCTGGGAGCGATAGGTATAAATATTTCAATTATCTGTCCAAACAAACCTGTCGAATGTCTCCTCCTGTGAGCGGAAGCCCTGGCTGCTTTTGGCCTGATTTGATTGTCTCTGTATGAAGCCAGACTCATTCATCACCGTCTTTCTCCTTTTTCGGTCAGCAAGGAGACGAGGAGTAACTCACGTATCGCTTTCTAAAGACTTAGCATTAGTCACACTGCTTTGCTAAAGGCTGCATTTCCAGGTTTTGGAATGTGTCCCCATGTTGATGAAGAAGCTACATTGACCTCTTCCCCTTGCTTTTATATTTACTCAGTTCTAATCATAATGAATGGGATGGATTATGTACTTATGTTAGAGTTTTCTCAAATGACTTAAAAACCTTAATGTCTGGTTTTATGTGGAACCATAAAATCTGGATGTCTTAACTCTGTGGCTTTTCTGCTTAGACTGAGGTCTTTTGGGGTTTATTTATTTTTTTTTTATTTTTACTTATTTAATTTGTCTTATCCAGAGCGGAAGGGATGGAATCCGCAATAGGGACACTGGATATGTATAACAGTGATGCTAGGTGAAAGAAAAGGCACTAATGATAAGTGCTGTGTTTGCATTCTATGAAAAATGTGTGAATAAGTTGGATTTAGCAGAAAAGGGAGGGTGATGGTGGTTCTTTAAAAAGAAGAGATGTTTCTTGTTGGGGATTTTGCTATGTTGCCTTAGTGGGCTAGATCCCTAGAGGAATCCATTGTGAACCGATAAGTGTGCCTTGTGACATCTGACAGCTATGGGACTGCTCTCAAACGTCTTTCTTAGCACAAAAGTGTTATTTCCCCAGACAAAAAGAAACCTGAGGATTCTTAGAGTTAAGAGTTAACTGTAGTACTATCACAGGTTTACTGATGTATGATTTCTTTATCCACATCACATTTTAGATTGATGATGTCATCTTCTGCTAGTTTCCATCAGCTCATTTTTGTCATAGGGGAGCTAATAAATCTAATTGTAGGCTTTTGTGTATTTTACTCAAGATGCAAATTGATTAGTCAACAGTATAACATTGTTTCCCTGAGAGTTGCCATTTTTTTCCTCAGTTACTTAACCATTATCTGACTTGCATGAATGTAAACCCCTGCAAGTTATTATGTAACAATAACATACACATTTTCTCTATTCATGTGCTCAGAGTCATGCTGACAAAGACAGAAGCAAAAATGAGGGGCTCAATGTTTCTAGTATTAGCTGTGTTTGAATTTAGTTTCATATTTGACATGTGGAGATGTTTTGAAGAAAATTATTATCACACTATCAATTTTTACAATAAAAATGAGGTATCAACTGGACAATCAACTGGACCTGTGATCCAAAGCAATATGACTCATAACAAAAATGCTGCGTGCCAAGAACTGGGCCAAGTGGTACACCTGTGAAGTGAAGAAGTATTACAGTTAGGATCTGTTTGAGAATTTTGGCAGAAATATATTCTGTACAATGAATAGCTGTGACAGAATACACAACCAGTTGCTGTTAATTCGTGTACATATATAACCTTTAGCATACAATGCCACAGTGTATTCTACGAAGTGTACAAGACTGCATCTTAATATGGAAATATATTTAAATAAAGTATTGATTTTCATAAAATGAAGTGACAATGAAATTAATAAAAATAATTAATTTCTAAAGGCTTTTGCAAAGTAATACTGGATTTCTGGTTTGTAATTTGAAAACAATCTGTAAAAGTTATCACAGAGAAGTCTGTTATCCCCCCACGGTTATCTCTTGCAGCAGGTCGGCAGTTTGCAGAGTGATGCATCACTCTGTCGCATGAAAGCTTTACTGATATGACTATAGGCACTACAGTAAATATAGCAGCCATTTCAGCCTAGTGTACCACCAACATTAAACACGCTCTTCTGTTGTTCTTATGAAAGAGAGAACACGTTTCTCCACTCCAAAATGCATAAAGCAAAATATCTTGCCTTTAAAAGTATACAGTCATTCAGCCCTCTCCATGCTATGGAGTTTATGACAAAGTCTGGGTAAGTCATTTGGAAGTATCATCTTACTATGGTAAACACGTTAAAAGTCCAATTAGCTGCAAATGTTTTGTTCACATATTATGGCATATTTAAATGTAATAACTTAATTTGATTATTTTTTATTGTTGCAGCTAACATCTTGATGTCTTGAATTTGGGGTTTGGCTTCTATACTATACTTAGAATTTTTGCACTTGGAAAATATGTTTTGGAATTTACAATATTATGGAGTGAGGGGTTCTTTATTTTCTCTGTCCTAGGTCTGAAATTACTCTTCAAAAATATTTTCCAAAGGTTAGATGATGTACAAACAACTTTGTGATAAATTTAAGTGGCCTTGCTGCCAGCTTGTGGCTTGAATTTAAAGTACAAAGTAGTGTACAAATGAAGAAAAGTCTGAAGCCCTTTGGCGTATCCTAACGCTGAACTGATTTGAAGGCTTGTCAGTGTTTATCAGGCTCCCTGTCACCTAATTCTTTCATTATGGCTACACTTTGAGATCTTGTCTGCAAGTCTGTTTGGGCACCACAGAATTTATACCCACTATGTTGGTAACAAGGTCATGTAGCTTAAATGAAACCAGAAAATTTAGGGGTAGACATAATTTCTTAAAAATGTTACAAATAGTAGTGGGGCTCTATGAAATGACTGTTGAACGGGGTTTCATATAAGCACCTTGAGTTCACCAAATAAAAAAAAACTAACTTTTTAGATGTCTCTTGAAAAACATTAATTTGAATTTCTTTAAATGCATGTCTACATATCTGAGTAAGAGTATTCTGAACAAGGCAAAGTAGCTAAAAGAATGGTTCCAGGTCTACTCGTTTAACGTTCTGCTTAAAAGTCACTTCATTCTTAGACCTTGGGCGTAAGTAAACCTCATCTTACCCCTATTCCCTGAAGCCCTACTCCATTTACACCAGGCTACCAGCTGTGCTGTACCTGTGAGCATGCAACCGAACATTTCTGACGTGATATATGATGAAGCCTGAGCTATTCTTTGCATAACAAGGTTCGCATGGTCAAAATGACCCAGTTGTGGAGTTTCAGCTCCCGATGTGGAGAAAAAGTAATGAACTGACTTCTTGAGAAGGGACAGTCAATAACATCAGCAAATTCAGTGGTCCCTGAATCTTTTTTGGGCTCCGCGTCACAGCCGGCCTTCCTTGTTTGTTCCGGGCCTCTTCGAAAGACGGTGCATCCAGTGAATTCAAAGTCACAGTATCGTGCTGCATCATTCTTGTCTCCATGGTGCTGTAGCCAAGGCGTTCAGGGCAGCGTGTTTATTATTAGCAGCCTTGCTGTAATAATATCTAAGCAACAATGCTGGTAGAGGACGAGCTGGCAGCAGATACGTTTTTAGGGGCTCTGGCATGCATGGGCCGTGGTTTCCAGCAGACCTAAGCCTCCGTGTTTTGTGTAATTTCAGTCTTGCTGCACACTGCGCCATTCTTCCCCTGCAAGCTTTTGCCTGTGTAATTGGCACTGGTGTTTATAAATTCAGGTCTGCACATCGTCTAACAGCAATGATCGCCTTGTTGTCGAAGTGTCCTTCGGGAGCGTCGCGTCTGAGATCTGAGACAGTCGCTTCCTTCCATCTTTGTCTTTTTTCCCCCCTCTCATCTTTCTCCTGCTGTTTCGGTTCACTAACTGGTGAGCTCATACGGACAACCTGGAAGCAGCGGTAGTTATGGGTATCTATCAAAACAGGCCAAAGTAACAAATGGACTGAATCCTGCCAGTTTTAGAAAGCTGTGCAGATATCAAGTAAAGATGTGTTAATACAGTTATGTTTACCATGTCCTCATCTATGTGGCAGTATGTCTTCAAGCTGACAATGATAGAATTAATTTGTTGAAAAAATCCCCAACCCAAACCGCCCTCCTTCACCACCAGAAATGAGTCTACGAGGCATAAATGCTCCTTTCCATTTTCCCAGCATATGCAGGGCATTTAGATTAAAGGAATAGTATATGGGCTGTAACTCCCCTCCTTCCTTAAGGCCTTAACTCAGTATCAGTGGGATGTGATAGAGATCTTAAGAGACTCTTTTTTTGATCCGGCATAATTAAGGCCTTGGCAGTGACGGCAGCAGTTAAGTGCTTAACCATAGTTGAGCAAAGGGACTATTAAGGAGGATGCCAGGATGCCAGGATGTTTCCAGAGGGACGCTGCCCGAATAGAGAGGCAGACAATTGCACTGTTGCTACAGCTGTTGCCGTTTTAATGAATGGAGGTGGAGCCTTGAATAAATCAGGTGCTTTCAACAGATGCTAATGCAGTGTGTCATCTTCGGTCACGTAGGCATACCGCAATGAGGCACGGGTGGTTTGAAGCAGCCGCCGCAAGCAGCCCAAGCCGGGAGCGCTCACTGCAGAGCCGAGGCAGCCACTGGGACAAGCGATCCCTCCTTCTCTTCGGTGACAAGCATTCCCAGTTATGTCGCTTTGCTTGGAGAGCACTCAGAGTAATCCCCGTGCCGGACCAAAAAGACCAATTAGAGTCCTCTCCCACATTAATTTACTTTTGTTTTAAGTTGAGGAGGCCCTTATTTCTTTTTCAATGCTAGTAGAGGAATGGGAGAGTACACAAGGGAATGTGCATGTCAGAGGTCTAATAAAAGGCTCCCCTTATTTCTCTTTCATCAATACTCATTTGAATTTCTAAATGCTGGGCAGATATCAAGCTCAGGAAGAGCACATTAACCATTTAGTTCTGTAATGGACCTAAGCATTTAGAAATATTGAAAAGATTAAGACTTGTGGTCAGTGACTTCAGGTATTAAAATGATCGCAGCTTCCGACCGTTTGTTTTCATTTTGTTTCGGTAGCTGAAAAGTTGACGGCATTGTGGCGCAGTGGACAACTGGTGTGGCAGCTCTTGAACTGTTTGGTTGGTTGTCAGTTTGAATCCGGCTCAGGGTGTGCGGAGCTTGAATGTTCTCGCTGTGCTCACAATCCAAAGACAGACAAGAAGGCCTTGGCAAACTGCTTCTCTTCCCTCCCTTATCAAGATAAATAATAGAAAATATTAAAATATCTCAGCAATTGCCCAGCATCATCAAATGGGTGGTGGTACAAAGTTTTTTGAAAGAGAAAATGGTTATGAAACAGAATGCCAAAGATATAATGACGAGACCAGTCACATGGAGCCCTCATGCCATGCAGAGGCAAGCTAGAATCCCATCTCCTCTTGACGCATCGCGGCCCACTTGCCCTGAAGTAGGGTTCTGCAGCATATGAAAAGCCTGCAACGTTTACTCATGTTGACACTAAGCATCAGCAACTCAGGTTTCGCCCAGCCCCAAATTTGCGAAGGCCTTTGTTGATCCCATCCCAAGCTATCTGTCAGAATTGTGACGTGAGGGGTGAAACAGACAGATGAAGGCCAAGGATTTGATGCACATTGCACGAGAGAGTTCCTCTCTGTGAAGCTGGTTAGGCCCTTTTTGGCTTGGGAAGGAACAAAATGTCGGACGTTTTGAAACAGGTCTCCACTGCTCTGCTGTCCAGTCCGGACCCTTCCGCCCAGAATAAGCACTTCATTAGCAGCCCTGTTATCAGACATGAATCAGACCAGCCCACCCCCCCTCTTTTTTTTTCTTGTCAGCTCTGCAATTGCTTCATGTGGTCCCTACCTCAGCTCCTCCGTTGCCATGGATACTGACACAGTGGGCTCAACATCTCGCAGCAATTTGCCTTTCAAAAGGGCAGCTTGTGCTGTGGATTTTATCGGAGCCGTATCCGCCATCCCTTTCACATCGTACATACGCAAACCTTGATTTTGGAATGAATATTTGAGGTTTTTGAGGCTACTGGTGAAATCTTGAAACTAAAGTGAGTGCGCAAGCTTAGATTTTTAGAAAAATTTCCTGGTGATGCTTTTTCGGCAATTATGGACATATGTCCTTAAATAAAGGTATGCCATCTGCGCTATCAAGAGGTCTTGTTTTCTGTGTTGTGCACAATCATAATGCCCTGGGCTGTGCTGTTGCTGCTGAAGGAAACCCAAACATATTGTATCATTTCAGTGTGCTTCTAGAGAAGCGTTGAAAAATATAAACACATTTAATGCCTGAATAACTTTTTGGTAATTTTTTTTGAAGAGGGCTATTATTTAGAATTTTTCTTTTTCCTTCTAGGGTAAGTCTCCTGTAAGTATTAAGGTTTTCCTACAGAAAAACACTAGTTAAAATTTTCAAAAGGCTATCAAAATAATGACTCATCAGCATGAAGTAAACCCCTCAGAAAGTTGCATTTCCAGTATCGATCAAATAATTTGTCTGAAATGTCATTATGTAGTGTTCGTATTAGAACCGACAATTTCCAGCATTGCACTTTCTGTGGCAGTGAAAGCTTGCAGAGGTTACTATACATCCTTTTTGTCAGAATCTAAAGCCATATCATCATGCACTTACAAAAGGAGGGAAAGGAATAAGATCTGCAGTTTGAGGATTTTTATGTTCAAGTATTTTCCTGCAGAACTCTCTTTACATTTTAATTTATTTTGTGATGCGTGGCAGCTGTTTGCTGAAATTACAGTCTTAGTGTGGGCTTGATTTAGGATTTTCTCCTGGATTAAAAAAAATAAAAAAACTTTATGTACAGCTGGAGCATTTAGAAGAGATCGGATAGAATTAATAATTGTGCTTTAAAATGCACGTGCTGGACACTTGTATTCTGCAGGAAGAGGCTTTATATATTAAAAAAAAAAAAAAACAATAATGTCAATAATATTTTGTGATTTTGTTATAATAGCATGCAAGGGAGTCCAAGGTGTCTACTAGCTCTGGAGTTCTGTTTTAGGCATGTTTATGTATTTCTCTCAAATCAGCCCAGTAGCTATTCTTTGGATGCATAATTATGGTTTGACGTTTGCTGCTGGTCTGACTGCTGGGGACTTTGTACATGTGCGCTTTGAAGCGCGTGTTTGAACTGACCCATCTTCACCAGAGCGAAGACAGCACTAGCAGTCAGTAACAAACAAAATCACAGTGGAGCCATCAGAAAAGTAGCAATTATTTCTCTGCTATTTTTTGAAATGGAAATTCACTGATGTCAAGCATCATCCCTCAAATGCACAGCAATTTTGGATCATTCCTTAAACTCAAAGTAGTTGTGCCTGTCAGGCTTAAAACACATTTTGGCTTCTTGCTCCATTTTTCCCGTAAATTTGGTTTGCATGAAATGGAATGGTATTTTTTTTTAAAGCATAAGCAAATTGCATTGCTGAAAACGGGGTGAATTGTGGTATCTCCCACCTGGTCGAGCCTCAATGCGTCGTTCAGCTCTCCTGCTCACTGTACACTTCAGTGTGACCCATTAAAAGAGAGCGAATGAGAGAGCGTGGTTTATATAACACTGTCGTTATGCAACTCAGGAGTATGTTACAATAATTAGACTTGAAGGCTGTTCGCAGTTTACTGGAGTTTATATTCCTGTGAGAACTGTGCTGAAAAACCACAGAAAACGGTCCACTCTAATTGCTCTGAATTTGAAAACGTGACTTAATCTGGCTTTGTGTCCAAACAGATTACCTCTTTACCAGGAAAAACAAGCTTTTTCCAAACTAAATTTGTCTAAATTTCTTTCATTAGTGTGAAACGCAAGACGCCAAATGCTTTTTTTAAATAATTCCTGAAGTTGACTGCTTTGGAATCATCAGAGTCCCTATTAATACAAAGGTTTGCTTTTTTCCCTAAATTTTATAATTGTAATTCTGTATTCGTAGGCTTGGAATTGACATAGTTTTGTGGAAATGAGCAGGACTGGAGAACTGGCAGGACAGTGGTTAAGGATACAGGTTTGAAGACACATTGGAGGTGGCTTGTTCTAGTCCCAGCGGGGTCCTATGGCTGTACCTTTGACTAAGATGCTGGAATTGCACCAGTAAAAGAATTATATAAATGGATGAAACTATAAGGTGCTTTTGACTGAAATGACTTTGAAAAAAAAAAAAAAAACTCATTTATATCTTCATTTATCTAAATCTATAGATCCAGTACAAAGTTTGAGGTGTTGCCAAGTACATCGATAGGAGGAAGTTACATAAATTTTTGTATAATTAAAGGTAATACATAGGACTTTGTTCTCTGTAGGCATATGTATTTATGTATAAATATGTTTCGGTTTTGGATACACTAAAAAAGGAGATATGTTAAAAAGGCACTGCAGTTAGTATGTGTTAAAAAATGGTTGTATCTATTGCAATAAAAATATTTACCACGTAAAAAATCTGGTGTTTCCTATTTCATGCATGATGCTTCAAAGGAGGGGGTCGGACCGGTGCCGTGCTAACGTAGAAGTGTACAGGATGGGCTGCAGACTGTTCAGCTGGATCCACGCCCACAACCTGGCTCTACTGGCTGTGGATCCGTAAGGGTTTGGAGGGAACGGAAACCTGTGTCACAATAAAAGGACCCCCTTCCGCGGATGATGCCGTCTTAAAGCCGAAAATAAGCCAGGCAATCAGGGCTCGCGGCGTTAACCACAGTTTACACAGACAGGACCTTTACAGCTGCGGGCTTTAATTGAGGAGGCCTTCAACACGGTTGAGGATCACAGTGTACTTGCCAGGGAAGCATGATTGACAAGCAAGCGAATGAGGATAGCTGTCCTTTTGTTGCACCCTGACCCCACCCCTCCACATCCCCTCCTGTGGTGTGCTTTTTCACCGTAATGACACTTCCTGCATCATCTCATACTCATTAAGAAAGACCGACCTTGTGTCACATGGCGCCTAGTTTTTCCCTCCCAGTTCACCAAGTAATGCAGGTGCAGGTTCAAATCATTGGTGCGCTGTAATTTTTAGGAGATTAAATAGATATACACACCATTTTTACTACGTGATCGCTGCTTTTTGGTTTCCCCTTTCCATGCATTTACTTTACATTTGCACTATCTGTAATACTGAATTTTATTAGTATTGTAAATGCATATTATCATCTTTACTTATATGTAATATTATGTATAAGTAAATTTAATTTGGCACATTTGCTGTGTTTCCTCGTGACTTGATTTGAATGTGTCTGAAGCTGGTGTGTGGATTTCTACATTCATATCAGAACAAGCCATCAAAATGTCATGCCTTTTATAAAACAATTTGTGCAGATGCAATCTGTCGTGTTCTCTAGAAGAAAGAGGAGCCTCATTAGAGTGGGCTTATTGATATTTTTAGCATCACAAGCAATCGATAGTGTAATTATCAGCTCTGAGTATCCAGTGTTGTGTGAAAATGTTGTTTGTAGAATTTATTTTTGCAGTGGTGTCTAGTATTCGTATCCTATATCCTCATCTGCGCTCATCTCCTACACTCCTTTTCAATCGACAGGGCGTCTGCACCATGACGACGGCGTTCCTGCACTTCTTCTTCCTGGCATCCTTCTGCTGGGTGCTCACAGAAGCCTGGCAGTCATACATGGCCGTCACTGGGAAAGTGCGGACACGGCTGATCCGGAAGCGCTTCCTGTGTCTAGGATGGGGTCAGTGTCCGTTTCTCTTGTTGATGTTGTTGTTTTGATCCGAGCAGTCAGCCAGGACCTGCATGGGAGCACTGATCAGCTCAACTTGGCTCATCCACCAGCTGTCAAGATTTTGTTTTGTCATTCTGCAACAACTGAGATATTAATACCGGTAATCATTGCTCGGGGGTGTGTTGGCATGGTGGGTTTAACGGGTACTTCGCTGTTTGGCAGGTAGAGGGTTCGCGTGCTGCTTGGGGTACGCGGCGGTTTCGTGTTTCCCCCTCTGTGTACTTCCCCCCAACATACAGAAGAAGGCACTGGCAACCCAATTCTGTTCCTCCCTTGCCATGAAAACCACGCGGGTGGTCGCTATGGGTCTGATTTGACTCGATGGCTTCAGTAACAGTTGTTGGTTATCCCTAATGTCGAGTCCTTGGAGATCCCAGCAGCATTTCAGGAGGAAAAAATTAATTCGGAAATTTAAAAAAAGACATACAGTAATTGTAGTTTGGTTTTTGTTTGCGTTAAGAATAGTTTTTTTAGCAATCTTTACTTTTCTAGCACTTGTAACAGAGGTCATTTATTGAAAAAAATTCTCATAAATCATGCAGTATTGTACTGAAGAGGCCCTTTAGACCTCCGCTGTGCCCTTCCAAGCACTTACTTACGGACACTTTCGACATTTTTGAAAATTTCAGTTGATTATGGAGAGTTCTAATCCATTCGTCTTGTTACCTAGCAACAAACAAGGCCCTCACTACCACTGCAGTGTTCAGAAAAAAAAAAGCAGAAAAAGAAATATGCAATCGATTGTTTTGTCGACATGTACGAAACTGCGCTTTGTAAACACTGTCAGCTGTGTTACATCAGTTTCGTTCCCAGCCTTGTTGGTTAACTTCTTTGTCCCTTTTCTTAATTCATTTCAACGGTGTTCATGCACATTAGAAAAGGCCAAGAAAATTCTATAGGGATATCCTTTACTGTGGCAGTTGGACAACCGACACATAACATTGTGTTAGAAGTAGGCATATAAATTCTTTCTCAATGTGTAATAGAAGGTTTTTAGATGAGAAGTTACATAAAATCCTCTGTCATTGCAATGCACAACTTGCTTTTGCCTTATGCGTTGCTGTGTGACATGATTTCCTTAACAACTGTCTCCAAGCAATGACTGAAAGTGTAGAAATCTCACCCAGGGTCCTTACCTACAGAAGATCACTTTATGGCACATTTTTGTCAAAGAAAATAAGGATTAAATCTAGAAGCTGCCGAATGACATCTCATGGTCTTTCACTTGTACGATTTAACTTTGAAGGGAAAGAAATAAGAAATTTAATAATAATAATAATAAATTCATATATGACAGACACAACAAAATGCATACTATTTACCATGCTGTGAGTGTGAATGAGGGAAAAAAGCCTAAGTGAAACGAGTTTGTATGCTGAAGGGCTGCAGGCACGTGTCTGAGACTGGTGTTCTAACTGCCTCACAGTGATGATTTGTTGTCCTGCTAAAATGCAAAAACGTGACCCCCAAGGTGAACGTGGAGGCGTTGGAGAGCGGTGCGCGCGTGTGCTGACAGGGCCCTTGTGCCAAGAGCGCCAAAAGTTGTAAGGAACAATAGAAAGCGCCTGAATTTCAGCCGTGCGCCTTCGGCAAGCCGACTGTGTCAGTAATTCCCCTGCGCACGGAGTTGGGATGAAAGGTACGAGCACTCGCAGTCCTCATCCATAAAGGCTGCTGTCACTGTGCACGGTGCGGAGAGAAGATACCATACTAAAATATTGAGCAGGAAATGTCAGGTTTTCAGTACTGCACTTTCGTCACAACATGCCGTAGTAAATACTGAGTTCATGTCTTTGCTCCAAATTCTGAACAATAATATACAATGACTATAATGAGGCAGTGCAGTGATTTGTGTAGTAAAAGTAATAAACCTATGGTAAACCTCCATCAGAAATCTATCAGGCCAGAAATGATACCTTTGTTAAACCTGTACTTTATATAATTGTGTTGCTTTGTGTACGACTGTTTTACCAGACCACGTTTCCTGTTTCTAATAGATCGATGGCATTGATCTTAGCAGGTTTGTTACTTAATGACCTAAACACAAAGATTCAGATAGCTGTGAAAGCGCTGTGGGGATTCACAAAAATTGACCACAGTGGGGTGTGCGGACATCTTGTCTTTCAAAAAAAAATGTAGGGTTATTGGGAAGAGTTCCCTCCTGTTGTGTGTTTAACCACCCAGTAATTTCTTTTGCAGGGTTGCCAGCTCTTGTGGTTGCCATTTCTATGGGCTTCACCAAGGCAAAAGGCTATGGGACACCTCAGTAGTAAGTTAACCTCATACCAATCCTGCTCACCTTTTTTCATCTTCTGCTTGGCAATGGCCAAAAACCATAATTCATAATTGATCAGCACAGCCAACTTGCAGCACTCCCTGCACTGAACAGCGTTTGCTATTTAAAGTTGTCTTGGTTGAGTAATTGCCGGGTTGGGCATTTGAAAAATGCAAAAATGACTTGGCAAAATGAGAAGTGGATTCACAGCAACAAGCTGGCGAAGTGGCCATTGAGACGAATTCCCTCTCTGAAGCCAAAATAAAATGTAACGAATCCTTTAAAATGACTGAATGTCTCTTAATTTACTTGCTTCATCTTTTTATGGCCAGTCATTGAGGTTAACAGCCAGCTCTTTAAATAAGACAAAACAGCTGGTGCTGCGACAAATACACTGTGATTTCTAACTAAATTAGAAAATAGAACTTCATTATGCGTTCTCTTTTTACGAGGATTCGGTCCTTAATTCCCCTGTGATTTGTGGCTGTGTTAAATTTTAAATGCATTATCTGTGTTTACCATTGTTATTCTCAGATTTTTGGTGGCGGATTACCTTGTAAAATGTCTCCATGTACAACGGCAGCATATGGTAAACTCCCCAGATACTTGGAGGATGACGGAGCTCCACCCCGTGTGTGCACCGCGCACCATTAACTCCATGCTCTGCGTTCGCTTTAACAAGCAGGCTGTTGATCTCCCTTCTCCCTCCTTTCAGCTGTTGGCTGTCTTTGGAAGGAGGTCTCCTTTACGCTTTCGTCGGCCCTGCAGCCGCAGTCGTTCTGGTGAGTGCCCGCCGCATCCCTCTTTAACTGTGAAGCAGTTTGGCTTTCAGAAACATGGTGAAATTTGGATTGTCAGGATCACGCTTTCCCTGAACTAGCTAGTCCTTATGTTGGTGTGTTCATGGGAACAGATAAATAACTCTAAGTAGCTTAGTTTATATTTACATTTATTTATTTACCTGATGGCTTTTCTTCAAAGCAGCTACATCTGTGTTTGCTGCTTAAAAGAACTTACCCATTTATACAGCTAGATCATTTTTTACCGGAGCAGTTCAAAGTAAGCACCTTGATTAAGGACAGCTGAGAGTGGTTAGAACTGCTCCCTTTTGACCCAAAGGTCATAGGTTCGATCCCCACCTCTGGCTGTAATACTTACCCTAAAAAATTGCTCCAGTAACATTACCCACATGTATAAATGTGCAAAAATCTGTAGGTGGACTAACATTATAATTCGCTTTGGAGAAAAGTGACAGCTAAATGAATAAATGTGAATGTAAGGACACTACAGTAGGAGATGGAATTTGAACCTGGGGCCTTTGAGTGCAAGGCAGTGGCTCTGATCATTAAGCCACATGCTGCCCCAAACTATAAGATATGATCACTGTATGTCACTTTGGACAAAATGTTCTGCTTAGCAGTGGTTAATATTTTTCATTCTTTCACCCTTAAATAAGGCACAACTGTAATATTCCACGGTCACATAAAGCATAAAAATGTAAAAGTATCTCATATGAATGAAATTAAATATTGTATGTTTTTATTTAAAATATTCCCGCTTCTTTGTGTTTGAGAAATTTTCACTGCAGTTGATAAAATTACACTTACAGATCTCAAGTGTGAAGCAGATTACCCCAGTTACAGGAAAAAGCTGAACTGTTGACCGAACGCTTAGAAGTTCTTGGCTACTGGATGTTCTGTTAGATATACAATTTGCAATAGCCTTGAAGAAAGTAAAAATAGGTAGGTAAATTAGAATACCTCTTTGCCGCTGGAATGGTTTTCAATCAAACTGACAGGTATTGAGCTTGGAAAGATTGACGGCAGACGTGTTGTTAATTCGGAAAGTGTACAGAATTAGACATTGCACTTCCACTGAGCAGAAACATTGGAAGAAGAGGTAAACAAGGCACTTCATACTCCTGTACAAAAAGGACCTTCAGAACAGAAGGATCTGATAGTTTCGTAGTGTCCCATAAAAGTCAAATAGCTGAGGTTGTTTTAATAGTGAACGTCAATAGGAAGTTTGATTATGAAGATTTTTTCGTGAATTATTTTTCATTTCTGCTACACAACATTTCATTCTGGTTGTTTCAGACAAATTTGATGTATTGATAATGCAGAGACATTCAAGATACATAGGACAAGATGTTACGCCCTATGTGTATATTATAACGGCTGTACACAGGGACCCAGTCCAACCAACATCACCATGAAGCCACAGAGAACAACATCCAGCATTGCCAACATATATCTCTATGACTCGAGACCAAGAACCTTCACTACCTTCTCTAACCAACCAAACAACACAACCACAGGGTACCAACATGGGTATTAGAATAACTTTGTTCTGCATAGCAGTAGAAATTTGTAGTTTAGTTACAAAAGCATTACATCATGTTATATCGCAATTAAGTGCTAGTTTAAGAAGCTGGAAACACCTCAGAAACCTTATTAAGGCCATTTCACTGTTTACTCTGCAGTGTAATAGGTCTACGTAGAACAGCCGTGAAAATGAGCGCTGCCTGATCATTAATTCAGTATCAAAGAGAAAATGGCTGCCGTTCCTCTCCAGAGGGGTCCCATACTCTGGGTGCTCATACTCAGAGAATATTTCCTACTGCCTGTAAACATTCAAGTCAAGATGAAGTAACAGTCCTCTTTGTGTTTAAAAGAAATTGACACAGCGCCAACAATGAACAGAATTTACCCATAAATACAGGCAGCTGAAAGTTGATGCCATTGTTCTTGTTTCCCAGGGGGTACTGGCATCCTCTTATCTGGCTGTCAACAGCTGGGAAACTGGTTGTCAAGCACGTTAATTTCCACGTTTGCATATTCATAAAAAAGGCAGCAGTCATGCAGGTACGCGGGTAGTGAGTCTGCGCATTCGGTGGGGATTTTCTTTCATGAAGAATGTCATAAGCGCCATTTCTAGATAAGGCTTGGGATAACACTTCTGGAAGTTTTTGTACATACAGTCATGCCTCACATAACATCCTAGATGCATTCTGAAAAATAGGACGTTGTACGAACAACCATTTTGTTGTTGTTGTATGGGAACAGTAAGTTCAGTCGATACCGGTACAACTTTATATTACTGTACAGTACTTGCTATGCTGCCTTGGTATCAGCACTTGCCGACTCACCGCTAACTTTAACATTATGTAGCACATTAGATTCTTAAAGCAGCTAAACCATCCGGAGCTAGCGCTAAATTCTACATCGTATTCAGGTCCTGCTTTCTCTTTCAGCATCTCAAATAAACTTTTTGCCTTAGCCGTGATAGTCATGGTGCTGAGAGGGATTCGCTTTTGTGTTTGAGCTTCGATCCATGTGCTCAGCAACTTTCCCGATATTGGGCTCTCCCTCATCTTCATTAATCTCGTAGTCTTCATGGAAGCAGATCCCTTTACCGCTTGAAAAATTTTTTCTTTGCTTTTCAGGATCCTCATGATGGTCGAGTGTGACTTCTGGAAATCACGTGCAATAACGCTGACTGATTTTCCACCTTCATACTGCCTAATAATCTTCGCCTTCTCATCCAAATCGATGCTCTTTCATATCTTTTTGCTGCTGCTATCCCTGGGGCTGGTTTGCTGTGTTTTGGACCTATTATGAGCTTAAGGGTGAATGATTTATAAAAACTTGAATACGGAGACAGGATAATGGAAAAAGATACATGGGGTACATTTGAATGAACGAGGTGCTGGCCTGCTGCGGTGATCCCACTGATGCGTGATCACACACATATTGTTGTACAGTACTGTACTGTACTGTAAACTTTTTAATTTTGATAATAAGGTAATAACGATTGAAACTACGTTACAAGAACCTTCAAACGTTAACCGGTTACATAGGTGATAATTATGACTTAAAACATATGTATACTGTGTTGTAGACTATCGGTAATTTAACATCGTATGCCAGCACTGTCACCTCTCTAGGCAATCACGTGTGTGCGTATGGCTGCTTAAAAGCCACTTGCGTCCGCTACATCCCGCTGTCTGAAATTCTTCTTTAATTTCTATTATTTTCTTATGGGACCATGGTCGTATAAGCAAACGGATGTAGTTCGATAGGACGTCATGCACGGTACTACTGTATATGATTGTGGGTTATTGAGTTTTAGGTGCAGGATGTGGGGGCGTGGTGGTGTAGTGGGTTTGGCATGTGCCTGGGGTGTAGCAGGTCTGAGGTTCAAGCACTGCTTGAGGTACCTTGCGGTAGACTGGCGTCCATCTGGAATGTGTTCCCTCCACCTTTGGCCTTCTGCCCTGTGTTGCCAGGTTAGGACAAGCGGTTGTAAACCTTGGTTGAATTTTTGGTGGTATTGTTTTATTATATCTCATGGATATAATCATCACAAAGGATCTCCAAGATCATTATTGATTATTATTGATTATTCTTAGCAGCTGTGCAGTACAAGATGAATGGCTTTCAAACTTAGGGGTCGGCTCTGTCCGAGGGAATCACAGGAGTTCACACTCGAGAACTCAATTCTAAAACCAAAATACTCTGTTTCCAATGCATCATGGGAAGAGCTGACCTAAATAGGCCGACCCCTGGAGACTCAGATGCCACCCAGTCCTTGGGAACAAGGCCACTGACTTTGAGACTCTAATGACAAAGGAAAGACTAAGGCTGGTGTCTCCTTGGTGTTGATGTCAAGATGCTCTCTGCCCGAGGATGCAGGTGACAGCGTGTCAGTGAGGAATGCTGTCCAGATCGATCGCTCACAGATGTTTTTTATCTCTTGAAGCTTGTGAATTGGCTTAAACAAGTGTGTGGCATGACAAGGTGTCACAGGTGTCCTCAAAGGTTAAAGTGCTCCTAAAATGGAGCAGAAAGGGGAAATGCCAGTCAATAAATCTACAATACCGTGGCCTTTGTTGAACGTTTTTAAAAAGACCACTGAGTTCTTATATGCATAATTGTATTTTTTTGCAACTCCATTCATGACATGTTTTCCTCCGTTTACAGGTCAACATGGTGATTGGCATCCTAGTGTTCAATAAATTGGTTTCTAGAGATGGGATCTTGGATAAGAAGCTGAAACACAGAGCAGGGTGAGTGAGCTGCATCACCAACCAAATCACCACTCCCCCAACCCTTCCCAGGATTCCTCATTCATCTGTTCCTCCAGCCTCTCTCTCTCTCACACACACACACATACTTCTCATGTTTTTTTTTTTTTAAAGAATAGAAATAAGGCCCTTTCTCCTTACTCTTGGAGAGAGGGAAAAAATGAGGTGAACGAGGTCAGGGCTCCCAGAAAGGGATGCGATGTCTTGTTCTGGCAGAATCAGTGCATGATGGGAATCCTTAACAGCCTCTTATTGAATCTATCTGCTCATATGCATAATCTGATATAGGACCGTAAGTCGGGATGACAGTCTTGCCAACACTTCTTGTCTTGTTGTGCGCTGTTCTGCAGGCAGATGAGCGAGCCCCATACAGGATTAACTCTAAAATGTGCCAAATGTGGCGTTGTATCAACAACCGCTTTATCAGCAACCACGGCGAGCAACGCGATGTAAGTGCCCGGTGGAGCCTCGGCCGAATCGATAAGACCATGTCATATGAGAGTCCCTGTGCATGCTCCTTTCAAAGGGGTCAACACAGGGTGTTGAGACAGCTGGCTCAGAAATTTCACATCCATTACAAGGAGTCATAACGCTGGCCATGAAAAATAAGTTTCATACGTGCAAAAGGTTGCATTTTATTCCCAGCCATGTACATATATCGCTTTAAATCGTTAAACTGGGGTGACTTAGCAAGGTGATTTAGCCCCTCTAAAGATAGAATTATTTGAATCCTTTGCCACTAACCATCAGAATGTTTAGCTGCTAATATCATGTAGGTGGTTTTGATTGAAAAATCGTGATGGGAATGCTTAACAGCCAGAAAAAACAGAAGACGTGGTAAACTTAGTATATTGACGTAAAGGACGTGGGTGATCATAACCCTATGGTTTACATGAGCTAAAGCAATGCTGGGAGAGCACATGCGAGCTTACCTAAATACTTTTATTTATCGTCCTCATAAATATTGGGGGTATAAGTATAAATACTGGGATGATAAATTAAAGAATTAGCTAAATTCGCATGTGCTCTCCCATCGTTGCTTTAACGCTTAACAGCCAGCAGTGTTAGTATGGGAATGGACTGTATTTTGACGGTGTTTTTGCGGTAAATGGTGCGATGTACATCATCTCCATTGGCAGAAAGAACCATATCTTTCTTTCTTTCTTTCTTTCTTTCTTTCTTTCTTTCTTTCTTTCTTTCTTTCTTCCTTCCTTCTCTCTGTATTCTTCTCAGGGCCTCCCTGTGGAGCTCTTGCGTTGTCCTGCCGCTGCTGGCTCTGACCTGGATGTCTGCGGTCCTAGCCATGACAGATAAGCGCTCCATCCTCTTTCAGATCCTCTTTGCGGTTTTCGACTCGCTGCAGGGATTCGTCATCGTGATGGTCCACTGTATCCTGAGGAGAGAGGTAGGCAGATCCCCGTGACGTAGCACTCCTTTTCACTTCACTTTCATATTTTAATCCTCCTCATTCCTGGTAGAATTTCTGCACTCACCGTGCAGTTACATTTGCACAATACGCTCAGAGTGTCTTTTTTTTTTTTTTGGCATGTTTAAGTACGGTTTAACGTGAAAGAACACCAGTCTCTGATGACTTCCTAACTTCCTGACCCATCCACTTATTTAAGTCTTTTCGCCTGCTGGGGGCTGTGAGGTGGAAGTCATCCGACGTAGGCTGCTATAAGACTAAAGATGGCTGTTGGTGCCCATGTTACAGGAAGTATGAAACATCTCAAATGGCTGTAACTGCGACTAACAGCAGCAATCTCTTCTGGCTATTACATCGATGATAGCAGTTTGTTTTCATCAGCGGAAGCCTCTTTGGTGACCATTAACAGTTAAAACTTTAATGCATCTTAAATTGATGGGTGAAAAAGCAGGAGATTTGATATGTTTCTTTTTACTGGACATAGGTGCAGGATGCTTTCCGATGTCGACTCAGAAACTGTCAAGATCCAATTACTGGAGATGCCACTGGGACATTTCCCAATGGCCATGCACAGATCATGGTATTATTATTATTATTATTATTATTATTATTATTATTATTTTTATTATTATTATTATTATTATTATTATTATTATTATTAATGGGTCTATTATCATCATTGTTAAAAGACTGTTCCCATTTCATTAACGTAATTGTGTCATGTTGTCTTAATGTTATAACTATTTTTTTGAGTTTGTTCACTATTACTTCTGCTTCCTCCAGCTTTTCTTTCTTATATCCTTATATCCTTTGTTATATCTTTCAGATTTTAATGTTACATCCATTATTTTATTATTTAAAATGTATAATTTTTTTAAATTATTTATTCATTTAGCTGACACTTTTTTCCGAGTCAGCTTACAATGATTTGCCATTTTATATAGCTGGGTAATTTTTTCTTAGATATATGTTTTTTTATTTGTGGGGCAGCAGATGGCGTAGTGATTAGGGCTTCCAGTTCTCATATGTGAATCCCAAATCCTACTGAGGTACCCTTGAGTGAACTATGTACCTGAACGGATACTGTAAAAATTGCCAGGCTATATAAAATGGGTAAATAGTTGTAAATACATTAATGTAGTAAGTCACTTTGGAGAAAGGTGTCAGCTGAATGAATAAATGTCACTGTAAATTGGGGGTAAGTACCATGCACAAGGGCGCTGCAGCAGGAGCAGGCATTTCAATGTGGATCTTTTGAGTGCAAAGCAGCAGCTCTAACCACTATGTTATCTGCTGAACACAGTCACATATAAAGGTAAAAAACATTAAATTAATGTACAGTATTTCCCCCAGAAATTTTTAGCCGCATAATGGTATATAAATAGTGTGCAAGGAGCTTAATTTTCACATGTAGAGTTGTGGTGCAGGTGGGGGGTGTAAGGTACAGATGATATAAACTACAAAAACTAAAACCTTTTTCATCGTTTTTGCTCTACAGTGAAACTATAATCACACTTTTGTAGCTCTGTGAATGGGATTGGGAGCTGCCAGCAGGTTCCCATTATTGGCAGTTACTGTTTAATATGACATAACTCTGAAAAAGGAACTCCCGAGAGAATTGTTATTGATTCAGAAGATGTAGTGTGTTATACCCTTTCACAATAAAATACAATAGCACCGAAATAGACTGAATAGCCTTACATTTCACGAGTCACCACCGCTACTACTAAAACTACCACTACTAGCTACAAAATGATTGTAACACAGCTGTAGTATGACCTGAAATACGACTGAAGCACTGGAAACTGCACGCATGAAGCTGGCACCATCTTCACATGGTATTTACTAATTACATACGTGTATTCAAAAAGCTTGTTTTCATACTTCTACCAGTTATTGCAGCTATGAATGTCAGTTATGTATATAACGAAGGCAGGTCTGCAGAAATAATAAAAATCATTTCATAAACCATAGGTAACCCCACTATACTAACATTTCCTTAAAATAATAAGAGAGAAGTCTGGAGTTTTCACATAAAAAATTCCATTATTTGCAAAAGCTGTTTATGAGTGTCCATCTGTAATGATATAGACTTTTGTTTAATGTATTTTTTACTTTGTTTAATGTCACCCCCATCCCTGTTCATCCTCTTCAGCTGATGTCCAGTTCTAGGAATTTTTCCCCCACATGAGGAATTGCTACCCTTGGATCCATCAATTTCCAAATAGCTATGAACCACAATCATATGCAGCACATTCATTCCCCCAGTTGAACAAATGACAGCAATTCTTTGGCTTTCGGAGACCTAATGCCCAATTCTTAACTATTGTTTGATAGAACTTATTCATCATGTTTGTCATCTTTTCATCTCCTCACCCCTGTTCCTTTCTTTAATAGAGGAGCGTTCTTTAACTGACCTTTGAAAGGCACTGCACCTCTCCAGTTCTTACTATGCACCACTGGCTTTTAATCAGTTTTATTCACTATTTGTATTTTTATGTCCCTCAGATGGGGATCGTTCTGCTGCTGTTGAATTTCAGATGTGCAGCTCTTAATAGGCATTTTTTCTAATACCTTTGCCTCTCCTTATTGAGGATGAAATCATCTGAATCATGATGATACAATGATACCAGAACACTTACATACTAGAAATATTTAGATCATTTGGACTCTAAGAACGAACCCGGGTTCTAGATTTTCAAAATGGGAATGTGTTCTGCTGCTTGGTTTATTGCTGCCATAGCATTTTTCCCACAACCCATTTTAATAAATTTTTTTTGAAAAAGAAGAGAATAAAATTAAAGTTTTAATTCTGCTTGGTGAGCCTAATATAAGAATTAAAACTAATATATCCTATGATTAGCGCCACTGTACTTATTATGAGTGAATGTGATTTTTTTTCTATACATTGCTCTTGATCCTTTTTAAAAAGTGATACTGAATTTGTTTTGACCAGAATGTCATTCTCCCTACAGACAGACTTTGAGAAGGATGTGGACATCGCCTGTAGATCTGGTAAGGACATAGCGCCTATTAAGCAGCAAAATAATTCATTATGTCTGGAGAAAAATATGATGAACAGGAAATAAATTGGTTTATATGAAGGCTATTATCCTGAAGACAATACATTTTTAAACATAGGGGAATTACTGCTGGTAAAAAATATGCACATTGTGTAGTTTTTCTTTGTTTGTATTTATGCAGTTCAAAATGTTCCTGGGTAAATATATGTGTATATACATTACTGAAGCGCCTTAGCCATCAAAATGGGCAGTTTTATAAAGCAAAAAACCCTGCGATGTTACCAGTAGTGTGTTTGAATACTTTTAACAAAGCCGAAACAATCTGTACTTTATTGTACTACCTATAATTGCATGCAAAGTCCTTCAACAGTTGAAGAACTGACCATTGAATGTATTTCAGTATTTAGTACTGACTTATGTAGATCAGTTTCGGAACATATTATTGTGGTGCATTTGCATCAAAATTGTTGAGTCTTTGGAACAGAAAGAGGAGTCTTTGGCACATTGTCTTTGGCTGGGCGCCAGGTGTTGTTCCGCCCGTCAGTCTCCCGCTGGTCCATGACCGTGGTCGACAGGCGACAGATGACGGATGCGAAATGGACGTGAGGCGTAAGCACACATGGAACGGAGCCTCCGCGAGCGCACAGTGCTGTCGGAAGCATTCGGGCTGGCGAACCCGGTCCATCGAAAACGTCGGACATTGCTAATGCTGTAAGAAAGCAAGATTAATGCTTTCTTACTGAAGATTACCCTCAGCACTAAGTGCATGTCATTCTTCAGTGCCAGTATTTTAGAAAGGCACAGAATGCTTGTAATTGCTCAGTTTAACAGCCTTGTCACAAAGGGGGGCCCTACTTAAAGTCTTACACACAAATATTACAGTTGGTTTTGCTTTTGCGTCATGAGCGCAGTCTTCGATGAGCTTAAGCCCCTGAACATACCCACAGAAGGAGTAGCCTAAGAAGCAGGTTTTTGGATATATTATGTAAATCAGGTCTCGCTCTCCTTCTTATTCCTCATCCAAATCACAGAAATCCATTAAAGAAGCACACATCTCCTGCTTAGGCAGTTTCGTACGACTGGCACAGTCAGTATTCTCTGTACCGCAATAATAAATGCTATAAAAATTTCGATTACAGGCAGGTCAATCATGAAAGGGTCTTTTAAATTTGGGAATTTTTTTTTTCTTTTTTCACAGCAGCTGTAAACTTTCAGTGACATTTCCCTTCACTATGAAGCGAAAGAAAAACAAAGCAGAAGTGGTGAACTGCTCCTCCGGAAATGACTGGTTTAGGAAAGCGCTCAGGATTGCTTTAGGCTGCTTCAGAATCCATTCAGTCATTACAAGCAATTACTGAGAGTTCTGTGTCTTGTATGCGTAGCTGTCGGGAGCAGGTCCTTTCATCAAGGCAGTCTGAGACTCTTGTGTCGAACCCTTGCTTTGAAAACCATGTTTTTTGGCTTGCCTTTATTTATTTGTGTGCATATGGAAATTTGCTGTCATTGCTAACCACACCCCAGGTGATAAAAGGAAATGATTTAGAACTTTCTAGCTATGTCTTTATGGTTTGTAGGTTCAGAATTTGTCTTACATGAAAGGAGCAGTAGGAGTTCAGCATGGAATGTACGAATCAGACTGGTGTATGCTCATCAGAATGAGGTTTGTGTACGATATGTACTATGCGATTTGGTCACGGTTGCTTTTCAGCAATAATTCCAGTTAAATCTTAAATATTAATATGCAGTCAAATATGTGTTATACTGAGTACAGGCTGTATATGTGTGCAGAATTTAGCACTGAGTGTGAACATCGAGCATGTTCACTTCAAAGAAGTTCCAACTCATGCTGTGCCAAAACAACTGAATATTAATTTTTCAGTTTGAAACATTGGTAAGAATCAGGGGCTTATTAATCCAAGATCAATATATGATTGAACGTGATTCCAAAACATGCCAAATTGTGTGAGTCTCGGAATTGCAGGGTTTACAATTAGACCCTGAAATTACTCGCCGTTTTCATTGCTATCATTTATCACCAGTATGATTATGGGTATTTGACTAGAATTCATTTGGAGCTCAGTGCTGATAGATCATTTTAACAACTTGCACTAATGTGGCACAGGGGTCCCAGAGGGGTTCAGCAAGGCAGCAAGGTACCTTACCGCGTTCATTACAAAGGCACAGAGCACACCTGGATATCGCAGAGCAGCCATTTTGCCCACATTAACCATACATCAGTTCCGCCGGACAGGCAGGAGTTTAATGAGCCAGTTAGACTGGCGGATAATTATATCAGGGCAACGAGGTTAACACCCCATTATAATGACTCATTTAATAGACCACCCCTCCAAACACATGGTCTCCACCAATTTTGCACTTGAGCAGAATTTCTACTGGTTGATCCCAAATAGGGTCTCAGTTTGACCCATCGGCTTTTCCTTGGAAGTCTTTGTGCAAATGTTAACCAGTCTTTGTCCTGCTTATCACTGCCATCTATCAAATGTGGTTGAAAGAGCTGCTCATTCCTGGGTAATTTACCCCGCGTTTGTTATAAAAGCAGTTGTGTCTGGTGCAGATTTGTTAAAATTGGCATGTGTGAACACTGATTTTTTTATTACTATTATTTTTTTTTATTTCCTAGCCATAAACGCTTCTTAGGATTTGCACATCTGTGGGATTAGTAAACAATATACAAATTTCCAGTGATTTAAGGTTGTAAGTTCTTCGTGTGAGGCTTGCGAATACAGGAGGAGTAAAAACAGTTGGTTTCCTCCTCCATGGAATGCTTTTCCACCAATCTGTACACATGGTTATGTATTATATGTAGTAGAGTGAAACAGGAGTGCAGTTCATCGGGCCGGTGATGTCGGCTTCTAATAAAAAGAGAGCACAGCTGAGCCCGAATAGGCATACTTTGCTCTGGGAAAAAAGAAGAGAGTGAAGGACACTGGTGTGTCGGAAAGTGATGTTCCTTCACCGCAAAGTTGTCAAGCCTCATTGTCGTCTAGATCGTCCATCAAGGGGAACCATCTGGAACACTGAGTGGAAAGAAGAGGGGCAGGTCAATCTACCATCTTGTCGATGAATAATTCAGTCTGTAAGATTGAGCCGGGACTCTCCAGGCGACACAGTCAAAGTTGAGGGTGCAACCTTGGTTGACCCACTCGCTCTGCCTTATTTCTGTTACACAACTACATAACGTGTCGGAATTGAAACTGAGATTTTCCTTCTGGTGTGTGTGGAAAAGGCAAAACAAAAAAAAAAAACATACGAGAGTAATATGCTGTGTTTAATTCCACACTCAGTTCATAGGTTTGAATTAAAAGGTGTAGAATGTCTTAAATGGTTCACAAACAGTGAAAAAGAACCAAAAGCAATGATAAGACTTATGCACAGCACTAGAACATTCTTAAGATTGCTTGATACGCACATTTATCCCAATAGGCTTTCACATTAATTGAATTTTAATTCTCAGATGCTGGATCTTTTTGTAATGATACAAAACTAGCTTTCACTGTGCTTGGCAATTTTACAAATGTGTTTCTTTTCAGCAATTGTATCCAACCAAATGAACTTCCTACCACCCGTTGTGACTTACTATTTGACTCCCCCATCGCCACCCCGCTGCTCTCTCTGAGCCGGTGGGCTGGCGGAAGTAAATGACGGAACTGTGGATTTTAGCCATACTGACCTCCGCGTCTCCTTCCATAGGCGTTGCAGAGTGCCGCTCGTAATTCCCTTTGGATTTAAGAGCTGAAGATTAAAGTGCCCTCAAAACACCTTTGTGATGTGGTGTGAGCCTTTTCTGTGGCACAGCGGATATTTCTGACAAGGCGCCGGGGCTGTCTGGTTTGCGTCATGTCCTAACAATATGAATTAGGCCTGAATTGAAATTCGACTGAGCTTTTCTGGTTTGCTACTTCAGCAGTAGCCTTTGGCATCACTCTATGCTTGTTTGACCCCTAGATGTTTGAGCTTGATTTTCCTTACAGTTCAGGAAAAAAAAAAGTGGTAGATGAATATGGCTTGCATTTTATATTGTTAAAAAAAATCATTATCACGGGGTCAAAAAAATCTATTTACCAGGCTGTGAATACATTTTAGGGAAAATGTGAATAGTACATGTATTATTATACATGCTGCTAGTTTCTAGAGAATTTTCAGTTCTCAACATTCTTTGCGATGCTCATCCACAACAGCCCAACAGTTGGATTGCTCATTGCGCTAATTTGCTCACTCCTCTTGTTTCACTAGCACTCCACAAAGACATGGGCTCATGCCGAGCTGCCACTATAACAGGCACCCTCTCGCGCATCTCTCTCAACGACGAGGAGGAGGAGAAAGGACCAGAGGGCCTAAATTACTCAACGTTGCCTGGCAACATCATCTCCAAGGTGATGATCCAGCAACCCTCTGGCCTCCACATGCCCATGGGTGTCGGCGACCTGGGTGAGCAATGCCTCAACGAGGGTGCCAGCGACATGCGGCGCACCGTCTATCTGTGTACAGACGATGGGGGGCGGTCGGGTGACCAGGAGATGGGCGGTCATGGGCAGCCGCAGGGCCCTCTGATGGACACCGACTATATCGTGATGCCACGTGCAGCTGGTAACGTGCCTACACTGCTGAAGGACGAAGGAAAGATGAATATCGGCATGGACCCGATGGCCCACGAGCGGCTTGTGCATTACAAGGTTGGCCCTGAGTACAGCGTGAGCTCCTCAGGCATGGAGCACATCAACATGAACCTGGAGCAGCAGTTTGGAGCCCAGGAACATGGCCAGAGCCTGCCGTTCGAGCCTCGAACAGCAGTCAAAAACTTCTTGGCCGAGATGGAGGAGAGTGGCGGTCTGTCCAGAAGTGAAACTGGATCCACAATATCAATGAGCTCCTTGGAGGTACATACCAGGAAATGGGATCAGCTAGAAGTCAACCATCTGAAGCAACTGCCCAAGTGCTATCAGTTTCTTAGTGAAACATATTCACCTTCAGTTTATTTACCATTAAATGTTCCCTGTTTTTGTCCTTACAGAGAAGAAAATCGCGATATTCAGACCTGGATTTTGAAGTAAGTTGGCGGAAAAGATCCTGTGGGTGTGGCTGTTTTTTGCAGTTATGCATTTAATTTACTACATCTCCTTTGAGTAGCACTCAAGCTTATTGGTTCCAAAAGTTTGATTTATTGGAGGATGGAGCAGTTGAGGTAAAAGCAGTGCTGTCACCTGCCATTCAATGTGACAATAATTTCAGTCACCGTAAACTCCATAACATTCTTTATATTAGTGCTAAGATTTCATGTCTCGAGACTTAGGCCACGTAGGATCTTGTCTAGAACCCAAAGTATATTTTTGTCGTGCAATGAAAGTGTTCGATTTACTATGAGAAGTTGAGCTGAAAACGCCCACATAGTAAATTTGCTGTTCACATATACAAACGTTAGTCTTTAATGCGGTCTCCTTAAGACAGATGGGCTGTTTAAATCTTGATAGTTATCGCTTTCAAGTGATATTGCTAAGCACAGATTTATCACTACCTTAGCCCCCAATTAATATTAAGGAGCTGTGAAGTTTTTATGCCAAGTCTTGAAAAGCTTTTCATTTAGAAAAAGACTGAGAGAGAAAAAAGATGGAAATCTTGTATTTCACAGTGACAAATGCTGTTCAGGAGATATTTTGCAAAGGAGATTCATTTTGTTTATTGATTTTGGAAAAAACCTTGTTCACCCCGCAGAAAGTCATGCACACCAGGAAAAGGCACATGGAGCTGTTCCAAGAACTGAACCAGAAATTTCAGACCTTGGACCGGTTTCGAGATACACCAAATATGGGCAGCATGGTGAGTAACAGGAAGCAGGGTAGTGGGTGGATGGTGGTTGTGGGTGGGGGGAGTGGGGGAGTACGGGGGCAGGGCCCTAACAGAAGAACAGGAAGCCCAGTATCCATTGCAAGGCTTCTACTCTCTTACCATACAGGGTAGATTAAAGGTGCTCTACCTCAAAGAACATAGGAGGTGCCTCGAGTGTGTCTGTTTGTGCGCACAAGTGGTTGGCTACTCCTTTTTTGCCTATGGTTGTAGAATCCTTATGGTAGAAGGAAGCATTGTGTTATATAAGCTTGTATCCTTTCAAAAACAAAGCCATGGCATGGGAGTATATATACTTTTTCACCTGATTGGTTCTTAGTGGGTGTGGTCAGTACACTTTATGAGCAAGACATTTTTATGCACATCTGCTGGAACATTTGGATACCAGCTCATCTGAGCACAAAAAACTGTGGGATGGATAGATAGATAGATAGATAGATAGATAGATAGATAGATTTATTTTTGCACAATATCGCTGATTCTTTGTTACATTCAGCAACCTTTATGCGAAGGCCCGGTCATAATGTATACATCACTTTGAAGATGTTCCTTATCTTTAAGAAATGTGACGTTACTTTAGATCTTCACTTGGTACACAGTCCGATTAATTTATTTGTGTGTTGAAAATGCACGTTGACTCACGAGTACATTTTCTCAGTCCGTGCTGTCGTCATTGCCTCCTGTTGCCTCTATGTACTCCCTTTCACTCAATCAGCCTGGAGTACAATGTCATTTGCAGCCTGTTGCTTAGTAACCACAGCAAGGACATTTGTATAGAAAACGATAACCGTATTTTTTTCTTATTCCTCCCTCCCAAGAGCTGCTGCAAGGTTGTCTGCAGACATTGTTATCCGCTATCACACACTCTTTAAGTACTGCATCACATTTTTTTTCACAGCTGCATCATTTGTACTTGTTAGCATCAAAATGCGAATGGTGTGGCTGAAAAAGGGGAATGCACTTTTGGACAGTATTGTTTGAATTATAAATTCTGGCAACATATGTATATACTGCAACAATGATAAAAATGGTAGGCGCATTTAATAATACATACAGATTGTTTTAGTATAGTAAGAGATACTCATAGGAAGGCATGTGGCAGCAGTGATATCTAATATTGCCACCATACTATATTTTGTCTATTCATTATCGCAACACATTGTGATCACTGACCCAGCACAGGTCATACAACACATCTCATGTAATTTCACTGATGCCCCATGGCTGTCCTTCTGCACACCCCCCCGCCCCCATCCAGGACAAGGCCATGCCGAACAAGAACCCGTGGGAGAGCTACAGCCCTGCGTGCGAGTACCAGAACTACGCCACCATGAATGTACTAGAACCCAACACTAAGGACTCCCTGGAAATGACACCGGCCGAGTGGGAGAAGTGTGTGAACCTCCCCTTGGATGTGCAGGAGGGCGACTTCCAGACAGAGGTCTGAGGAAATGCCACGGGGGGGAGGGACTGGGGAGAAACCATAAAGTTGGAACGGATGTATTTTGCACTGAAAATGTGAAAGACTTTTCCTACAGCCTTGGCATACATATCTGGACAATAAAAGTATGGCAGGGACATTATGTGCCAATACCTAAAACTGAAAAAGAACGAAAATAGAAAAAAAAAAAACTAAAAACAAACGCATAAGTGTTTTTTTTTTATTTTTTTTTTTGTAATCTCACTAGTGTACTTAGTGGGGGGCAGCCAGGTGTACAATATTTACCATCATGTGTTTAAAGTACCTGTGGAATGAATCCGTCAAGGTAATCTTTCTAGATGAAACCTCAACGCAAAGACGCCATGTTGTCCCAGCTTCATCGGGTTCTGTTTTTATTTCACGGAACTGGGCCCGGAAGCACAATGTATATATTTATGCAGGTTTTTAAAAAGTTTATAACAGTTTGTTTGGCCATTACTACACTTTTTACTTTATAATATTAAAACAAGAAGAGGCAAAAGGATTTTTTCTGTCATTTAAAATGAATGTTTGTCAAGCTACATTCTTCATTGCTTTAAATGCAATAAAGGTAATACTCACTTTTATATGAATAATATATTTCACAACTTTATTACTGCAGACCCCGCTTGACAGCTCTCAGCAAGCCCTATCATCTGCAGCCCTGTATAAAATATTTAAAACAAAAATGTTGTATGGTGTAAATAAACTTTTGTCTACATATGTTTTACCTGTGCCAATTTATTTTAATGAGAATATTGCCAACCTGATCAAAAAATATAGCAAAATATGTTAACATTTGAAAAAAAGAATGTAAATAAAAGAGGAAATATGTTCGTACTGCTTCAGAAGATGTGTCATCTCAATCTCGTTCTGTTGGCTCAAAGTTTGCGAGTGCGCTGATATTGTTCCTGTTGTTTATTTACCATCTCAAATGAGATTTATTGCAGTCTGTCTTTCCATTAGTTTGTTCCTATTCTTGAAACACTGAAGACGAGGGAAAAACGCATCCTTTTTTGACAACAAAGCCTCTGCTTAGAGTGCCTGCGCTTTCTTTCGAGAGCAGATGAAATATGTACAGCTATGACAGTAGCCGAGTATCATCGCCCTTTAGAGTTCTTGGTATTTGAATGAATGAATGAATGAATGAATGAATGAATAGCTGTGCTCTAGCTGTATGTAGTATTGTTCATGTGTGTTTGACTTCTGTTTTAAACAGCATCAACTGTTGAGGTCACTTCTGAAATTCTGTGCAGTATTTCCAACAGACAGTCCTGTTTTCCACATTCGCTGATGTGTTTGTTCGGCAAATGCTTTTAGCAGCAGTTACTTCCACGGCGTTAAAAGAAGAGCAAGCAATTTTTGAGTTGTCCCATCATCAACCCTGCGGCTGTGGCAGTGGCAGAGGGGAACGTCTCCCTTGGGGTGGTGGCAAGCCCACAGCATGGAGGGCTGTGTGCATCCCATCGCTGTCGTGGACAGACTGGCAGCTCACCAAGTTTTGCAGTGCCATGTGGACAGCAAGCTGGAGAGAGACACCGAGAGAGAATGTGCAAAGAATAGGCCTAATCCTGCCAAAACCTCACCCTCCATTGTTCTGAGCACATTCATTTTAAGAGGATGCTCTAAGTGCAAAGCCTATGGTGATTGAAAAGGATTTTAAAGGAAGCCCTTGTAAGCGTTTACATCTGTATCTGCAGTCTTTGATAGAGCGGAGTTTCACCCGCATCATTTGCAAAATGATTGCTGATGGATTGAGCAAGTCTGCCTCAGGGACCCAATTGACTGATTGGGGCAAATGCAAGCGGCCTTTTTCGCTGACTCATGTGCGCTCGGCCTTTTAGTTGATTATCTACCTGGGGCAAGCACCTCACCATAAAACGGGGCTTGTGCTATGCGATCTTACTATCAATGAAAAGAGTATGTACCCATAGTCTAATCTCCCATACAAGTGTAGGAAAGCCTTAACCCAGTAGCTGTCAGATCCTCTTTTTTTTACTTAGTAATGTATATTAACGTTGACAAGGTTTAAAGAAGTGCCTCAAGTCTTTGTAAGTGCTAATCTCATTAAAGGTCATATAGATGCATTCTTCAGATTGTAAAAGATTCAATTTCCCTACATGACTGTGGTTTTACTGTACATATAGAAAACTGGTTGTGAATAGGGTGGAATAGGTGGAGTACACAGACAAAATAGTGAAGACTGACAATGTCATCGGAAGAAGATGGCAGGGTTTTGTCAGCTTTGACTGAACCTCCATGACATTTGTCTGTTTGGAGGTCTCTTCAAGCTTTGGACATGTGGAGGTCTCTTCATGCAATTGCTCATGTCAGTACACATTAAAACCGCTCTTTGACTGCTGCAGTAATGATGACCACATAAAAAGAATGCCCCACGCTTCCAGACCAAATTGATTGCCTGAATTGGAGGAAATGGAAGCACTCAACTTTGAAGAGGTCATCGAAAATGGCAGTCTACTCTATTGTGCCCTCAAAGGCCAGGATTGTTTAAACTTTGTCCCTGAAGAGTGTAAGCATTTTCACAAGCTCTTTATATGAAAGAACTTTAAAATAACTTTTAGACCATGACTCAAACTCATAAACTGGCTGACGTGATTAAATTTGATGACTAATTCGAAACTCAACGTCACACACTGATCCCAATGCCCATCTATTTGTCATGTACTGTCATAAAGAGACTTTCATAAGCACTTCTTACGTTGTCTTCTGTCCTGACCTCTTCATTTACCTTTGGAATGGTTATATAACGGTGGCATTTTATCGACTGACTTCCACTGTGATCTGTCATTTTCAAGCATTTTGGGATTCCACAACTGTTCACCAAAATGTTCCCCAAGTGAAGAAAGGGAAGTATGGGCGCCTCTGAACAATTTCAGTGGTTTCTCACTCTTCCAGGCAAGCAGCACCACACCTTGCAGTATCTTTTTTTTTTTTTATTTTAACTTTTTCATTAATTATTTTTTTTTCTCCACACCTGTACTTCAGTAAGGCTTCAGGAAGACTGTGCAGGGCCCTTGCAGGGCTGCCCTTCATTACTCAGGAGAGGGACTTTATCCTAAAAGCGAGCAATGAGGGCCATTTTACAGGCAAGAGTGTGTTCCCTGCTCAGTGTTCTACTCAAGGACAGAGGCTCAGAGCCTGGTATGTGTCGCCAATGACAGGTCCGATCGTTAGGGAAGTAAAGGCTGTATGGCATCCTTAAGTGCACACTTGTCAAGTCCCTAAGTACATGCAAATCTCGTTAAATGACTGTCTCCACTGTGAATTGCACAAGAGGTGGTATGAAATCTAGACTGGATTACCTTTGTAGAGCTGGGTCAAAAGGCCAAGCATCGTTAGCACACAACACCGCCGATAGTCTTGCAAAATAAGAACACACATCCAACTTAAGCATAACATTCAGCTGTCAGCAGTCTGATTCTACTTCAGACTTATTTTATTAGAGGATGTCAGAAGACAACACATTTTCTGTAAATCAGGCAAAAATGTAAATTTGTTATGCCAAGATAGAAGTTAAGACTGCATCTCTAACTTTTAAACCAACAACCTTTTGTCAAAATATTAACTGGATGTCTGCTTCGCAGATAATCCTTAAGCTGGTAAATTGGCAGACTTCCTCTTTTCGCTCTGAATCCCACATATGGGTTACCTAGCGACGAGGACGTCTGGCAGTCAGTTCTCTCTTCGGAGAACCAAGGTTATGTAAGTAAACCAGCTATTCCCTTTATTTCCAGGAACGAGCTGCCAGATGCGTTACATTGCATAACCAGACTGACAGTTCTGACTAGCATGCCATGGAAAGGAAACCTGAACATCAAGGCCAGGAATTAAAATAACCCTTTAGGCTTTCAACAAAAATTGTACAAGACAATCTACTAATTCTGCCGGAGAGTTGGTTGTCTGCAGTTCCCCCATGACTTTCACAGGGGGGACCATCCTCCACTGTACTTAGCCAATATGACTACCTTCTTTAAAGAGAAGAGGCTACACAGTGCTAAATACAACTGCCATGAGCAGCAATATCATAAAGACACTAAACAGGCCTGGAGCACTGCTGAAGTATCAACCAGTCAAGACACCTGTGCTGAAAAGCCCTTTGCCGGTAGTTATGTTCTGCTGGATGACATAAATGGTTAAAATCACTCAGACTCAATTAGAGGTCACAGCTACTGGACTCCTCAAGAAAATCACATATTGCTCTTTTTAAAATTATATTATATCCACAGAAATGATAGATGTAAATTTTGACATGGTGAAAAAGCTCTGTTTGACATTTTCAAATGTCAACCGTTTCTGCCTCAGAACCACATATACCCAAATGATGGCCATGTACTTTTCTGCTTAATAGTTGATGAATACACCTGCTTTGCACAGTTCAATAACCTTTTTCTCACACAAAAAGGTGAATTCAGGAGGCCCATCCAGAGATATTTGAACATTATGTGGCTAACGTGTGGGCTTTGTTCTACATATGCCATCATGGAAGACTTTGCGCAAAACCACCTGGCCCTTTCTGCCAACTCTTCACCAACAAAGTTAACTTGAGAGAAAGTGCAGTCTATTATTTGTGCTGAAAAATCCCCAGACAGACATGATCATCCCACCTTGATAATGTTTTGGACTTTTCATTGAGGAACATAATGTTTTGGCAGAGCCTCTCTCCATCAAGTCTGCCAACAGTCAAAACAGCCACAGCTCGTGTCTCTTCACTGGTAGTTCTGAGCTGTGCACTTTGCTATGCAAAATTTCTAATTACTCTAAGACTGAAATACTTTTTCCAGTCCTGTCTGCCTCACTTCTTGCTAGTTGTGGTTCAAGCTAAAAAAAAAAATGTAATTCATACAAAAAGAGTCCTGAAGAATATGACGCAAAAATAAATCTATTTTCAGTAAATTTTTGCAAACCATAGGTGTTTGAGTAATTATTGAGCTGTACCATTAAGGGGGCACAGCTGGAATTCAATAACTGGATGTTTTAAAGTTAAGCAGTATGCTGAAGCAGCAGATGAAAGAATGTAAGGAATTAATTATCTGAGAAATATAAGGGACTGAAGTAAATCGCACTAATCAGGAAGAGATGCCTGTGTGAGAAACCTGAATTTGTGCTCTACATGCAAACATGTGATTTGCTGTTGGAGGATTTACTGTAGGCCTTTCAAAGATAGAACCTTCCTAATCCATGCAGGTTAAAAGGTTTTATCACTCAGTTTGACCACTCAAATGTCAGGAAAAGGCATATACGATATTTTTGGAAAGTAAATAATGCACCCATCAATAATGGGGTCATATGGAAAAATGTATTCTAGAACTTTTCAAGAAGAAAGTTGGAGGCTACTGTCATTTGCTGTGTCATGGGAATACTTTCTCGGCAAATTGTCTGTATGGAAAAGAATCAAGCCATTTAACCTTGTTGGAAAACTTTAATAGCTGTAAGACACATGTGGTGCCTGTGGTTGCATTGCTTATCTTTCACGGACCTGCGAATTTAACCGAAACATCTTAGAATGCACAACAGACACCTGGCCGGAGAGTTGAGGTGCCACTGTACAAGAGTGAGAAAATTCAGCATGGCACATTGTTTTTACCTGGATCTGCTAATTCTCTCACTCTCAGTGTTCCACCTGGATTAATGTAACACGTTCATTATGATAAAACTGCCGTCAGCAGAAATTAACATTCATGTTAATTAAGAAAGTGAGGTTAAAGTTTCAAATTAATGCAGACTTTATCTGACACATAGTTGTGTTATTCTTTGAGTTAAACTCCCATTGTTTCACAAGTTTCAGAAACAAAAAAATTAATATGGCTTACAGAAAAAAGCTTTTTATTGTGTTTCTTTTGTAGCAGTAAAATGTATCCAATCTCAAAAATCCACTACATGTTCCTTTATGAATTCCGAGAAAGGCTAAGTAGTCATACTTTCCATCTTGGAATTCCTTTTTCGGTCAGACACTCATTGCAGGTATTCAGTGGATAAAATGACAAAAAGGCCTAGTCCTTCCGCCATTGCCTGTAGCTGAAATTCCAAGATGTAAATGGCACATAGCATCAGGACAACCTCCAGGGGCAGATGGCAGACCAGCTGAGAGCCTGAAAATGGAAGGCTCACCACTGACTAATTGTCAGCATGAACTTAGTATCTCTGTATGGCAGTGCAGAGAGGTGCCAGAGGACTGCAAGCATGGCACCGTTATAACCTTCCACAATGGGGAAAGAAAACTAACTAATTCCCCTAAGAGAAAAAGAAAAAAGCATATTTCTTATAAATCAAAGTGGGAATCCTTCCTGGTAAATCATGCATTATAACATCAACAGCTCTGATTTTTGTGAAAGCCATTGGGCTTAGTTAGCATATAAGTATATACAATATTGTTAAAATCTACATTTGACCTTTGCATATGAGGCAGATCAGTCATCAGAAGCAAACTTGGGACACGGGTGGTTGGGGCAACTGGTAGCATAGTGGTTAGTGCTGCTACTGTTGACCCCCAAGGTTGCAGGTTTAAGTCTCACCTCCAGCTGTAGCACAATTGAGCAAGGTACTTACCCTGAATTGCTCCAGTAAAAATTACCCAGCTGTATAAATTGCTAAATATCAGTAAGTTGCTGTGGAGGAAAGCACTAGCTAAATGAATGAATGTCATGTAAGGGAACTATGTGAGGAGGCAGCTGCCTCCAGTTTTCTGACTGAGAGCTGTTTTGACACAAATTTTGTAACGTTACTTCATTCATTAAACAGGTTATTAATGTAGTGAATGGTGAGTATGTACGCTAGGAGCTCCTACTGGAACATGGTAACATTGTGAACCGGAACAGCAACTGGGAAAGAGTTCATTTACTCTGGGACATATCTAGCTCCTCATTCCATAAATAGCCTGAATTTTCTCTGTTGACCATTTTTGAATTAATGGCAGAAAAGCACTGCAATGTGGCATCAGGGTAACTTATTCTTAAACCTGGGAGTACATCTTGGACGGTGCTAAACGTCAGGCTGTCTGAAGCTGCTGTTACAGCCTTTTGCTGGGGAAAAAAAGAAAACATTGGATGCTGACAATCTTCCCTGAACTAAACAAGTGTCTACAATGATTAAGGAAAAGATGAAAACACTTCCATCATTCAGCACTGTGCCATCTGTCATTCTGGACAGAATCGCTCGCAAAAGTTGCTGATCATTTGTGTATTTATGTGGTATGGTCTTGAACAGTGCCAGCCTAAACTTGCAGAATACACTATAGGATTGCATAGGCATCTGCTGCTTCATTTTGTCCTCTGGGAACAGTTCACCACAGTCCTGGAGCAACTATTAAGACAACAGTGAGTGCTCTGTACTCAGTCATTATGATCATCGTCTTTGTGTATTTCACTGAAATACTGCTGCTGCTCAGCACTTTCCTGTCCCTATCAAACCATTATATATGTTATCACACAAAAACACCATCCTTTGTGCACCAAAAAAAGTAACACAAGTCAGTTTGTCATCTATTTTAGGATAAATTGATTGAATGTTACATAAGAGCTGTAATTACCAAGATTTAGTAAGATTACAATATCTATACAGTTGATTTATGAAAGCACACCAACACAATATCTTGACTGCACCTCTGTTAGAAAACATCTCACAGGACTTTGATATAGGAAAACACAGATTTTCTGTTGCCACTGCTCTTTCTGAGGTCAGAAAACGTCATCCTCTCAATAGCCATATGCAAGTATAATCTAAAATCTACGAGAGGGTCCAGCCAACTTCTAGAAGTGTTTGCTTGTGCCACAAAGTCTGAAGACTGGGCTTTGGTTTCTGTCCTATTAAGAATGAATCACAAACAGCAATGAAGTTTACTGTATATCTCATCTTGTTTTCTTTTTGCCTTCAAACGAATTAAAATGAAGAGAAAATATCAGATGCAAAGGAAAGTCTCACCCTTCTCAAGCCCTGAGGTACCACTTAACTTCAAAGTAAACCATTTACATCCACTAAACTGACTGAGACAGACCTGTTGCCATGAGAGGCATGAATAAATCATCCTTATTCTGAGCTATAATGAATTTCTTCCACTATGAAGCACTACATTAACATCATCATTCAGTGGCAGAATGTTGTACTGTAAGTACATTATACTGTATGTACATTTTTAAGGGACATCCCCTCTCTTTATTTTTTTTAATGGTACACTTTTTTGAATACCAAAAAAACTAATTAAATTTCTTTATTTGCCATCAAAGCGGGTGCGGTGGTGCAGCGGGTTTGGCCGGGTCCTGCTCCCTGGTGGGTCTGGGGTTCGAGTCCTGCTTGGGATGCCTTGCGATAGAGTGATGTCCCATCCTGGATGTGTCCCCTCCCCCTCCAGCCCTGCACCCTGTGTTGCCAGGTTAGGCTATGGCTCACCGCAACCCCTGCATGGGACAAGCAGCTTCAGTCAATGTGTGTGTATATGCCATCAAAACCGATATTTCGTCCATCAGTGGAACATTATAACAGACCAAAGAGTTCCTGAACTTAAAATACATATTTCAGAAGTATTATCAGATATTTCAGAGGTTTTACTAGTTGTGTTGTTGAACTTAATGGAGATATTTTAACATAAAATTCTTAAGTTTTCCCATGTTTCTGGAGTCATTAATCGCAGGATGTCCTTGTTGAACTTCTTCAGTGTGAAGAGTGTCACTGACACACACTGGTGCCGTAATTTGTGTTTCATAATCAAGTGTCATCAAGCTTGTATGATTCCTAGAAGTGCAGTGATACAGCTCCGGCACTTTCAAACTTAGGCCAGAAACTTTTTTTTATGTCTTACTCTTGGCATTGAATGTTTCTCACCTTGACAGTTAGAAAGTAAATAAGGAGAATGTATTTATTTCAATAAACATTCAGTTTCCAACATATGCCAACTGCAAGGAAAAAGGAAAAAAGAAAAAAAATCTATCCTCCTGGGGATACTGAGGAAAAGTGTCCCAACAGAGAACAAAGGACCTTGAGGCACAGCAATGCAGATTAGTATGGTAATTATCATCATCATCATCATCATCTACAAAGGACATTCATTACATAGGGTCGGAAATACATTGGAGCTGAATCTGCAGTAACCTGTCGAGATTTTAAGGCATCCGTGTAGGACAGACCATGCTCATTACTGGGACAATGTGGATAACCACGGTCATAACAGGCAGTCGAGCCCCCAGCTTTCCATGCCATCATCAAAGGCTCCTAAAGCTGTTTTTTATACTTTAAAACACGTGAATGCCGAAACACTGACCTCAGCAGAACACAGGGACAACATTTTTCTTCTGAGCCAAAGGAGGACAGAAGTTCCCTACTGATTCTCCAATAACCCCCTGCCAGAGCACACTACAGCAATACTATGTTCCAGCACCATTATTACAGTTTCACCCCGAAATTTTTAATTCTGTATTTGGTAAATTAGTTTACATCTTCCCTCTGTCCATTATGCAAGAGGGAGATGCGCTGTTACTGAGCAAGAGCAAGAGCAAAATAATGAGCAATGCTGCTGATGATGATGTTGATGTTAATGATGATATTCCACATCAGTGCAGATGCTGTCAGCGAATAGTTATAAGAAAAACACAAGTCAAACAGACACACACCAGGCACCAGGCGTCCCATTGCAGTTGTACTGGACAGTTTCGGTGGACGGAGAGAGAGAACAAGAGGCGGTATTGGTAACACAACAGCAGAGGAAGGGCAGGAGCATCAAGCCCCAAGCACAGCAGCGAGGAGGAAAGGTCAGTGAGTCTGTAGGGGGTGCTGTGCAGCACCACACACTCCCCCAGAGATGCATGGGTGACACAGCACTCTGAGTGCAAACACGAGGTGAAGTTGGCGGCCCTCTGTAGGAGGATGGTGAATGCACCGATGGGGATAGCTCTGTGATGCACTGGACAAGCTGCAGTTGGGTCCTCAGTGGAAACTCTCACTGGTTGGTCTTATGGCCCCATAACAGCCGTGACCAAGCTCACTGCGACCGTGCTGTTGCGCCACATTCACATACTGCACTGCACCTACCGCAGCTTTCTTTTTTTTGTTTACTCCTCCAAGGCTCCTTCTACTGAAAATTCCTCTGGATTGAAGTGTTATTTATAATCTGAATAAGGGTGCATACTGGAAGGGGATGGTGCCGTGGATTGGCGTTTCCATCCAAAGTGTGAGCACTGTGACGCCACTGCACTGCAGCTGAATATAAAACAGTCTTTTCTCTCATGGGCCGTATCTAGACGAAAGCAGACAACAAGAGGCTGAAATGCAAACAGTTTCCGGTCTCATGTTTTCAGCCCAACCCCATCGCCACAGGTGATTGGGGTGGGAAAACAAGTGAGCTGCACACACAAATACACAGGTGTGTAGGGGTTGCCATGGGGATGCTGGCAGCGAAGCGTGCTCAGACCCTTACTCATTCAGACCCGACCACAGGAGTACTACTATTCAGTTTTAGCTGGCAGAAACATTTAGTGACTTTGCCTTCTCATTCCCCTTCCCTAAATAACATATTTCAGAAATCAGCTGCAAGAGTCGCAGACAAAGCCCTGGAGGAACATACGGACTTCACTACCTCCCTTCAAAGCCATTTTGGTGAAAAATTTTGGAACTAAAGCAAATAATTTGAGAAAAACATATTATTCCACACAAATGCAATAATAATAATAATAATAAAAACAAGAAAATGTTCATCATTAGATACCTAATATGTGGCAGCTGTTGCATCAGTTATTGCTGTCAGTTTAGAGCATTAAACAGGGCTGTTTTTGTCTTCTGTGGTCAAGTAGTCAATATTTGGACAGTAAATCGTCTCCTTTAGTGTTTCAAGTGAAAATCAGTCACTGCTTAAAATATAACTCAAAGCCACAGGGCAAAAGGTCTACTGGGTGATATATTTAATTTACGTTGTTGCTTATTTCTACCTGTTTGGAATAGACAGTCCTGTGCTTTTAGATCTTGCAAAGGCTGCAGCATGAGGCAGATGATTTTGTTCACACTTTTCTTTGCGAAACGCACCTTCCTCTTCATCAGCGCTGACTTCTCTCCAAACTTGCAGTTATTCCACCAGGTAGGTGTAGTGTCAAGCAGATGGGTCAAAGCAAGAGTCTATTATGCCCACGCTAAAAAAAAAAAAAAAAACCAAGCATGAAACATTTTTTCCTCTTGATTGGCACAGTTATTTGCTAATTCATGTGAGGACTCCATTCTAGTTCATCCTATGAGTTCAGTGTCATATTCGCCTTAATGATCGAATCCCACTGTTTGCTGAAATCAGTTTCACTAAGTCAACACTCAAAGCAATACAACCCATAGACATGACAAAGACATAAAATACCACGATTCAATGGAGTCCATGTCCATGTTCCCGTCTAGAGATTTTAAAGCCTGAATTGTACATCTCCTAAATGATTAAATGTAATGTAAATGTACCTGTTGATTTTATAAACCTTAAGGATACCATTTCTCACTCTTTGTGTTTCCTTGATGATGTAATACTTTTCTTTCTGTTTTGTATTTTTATTGAGCTAGAGCTCTGGTAGCAAAACAGTATGTAATTTTACTTGGCACACGTTCCTGTACATGCAGCTACAGAGAATAATCTTCAAAAAATAATCATGCCCTCTGGTGGTGTATGAGCTGTATTGATCCATCAACAGGGCAAGCATGGTACTGTAACCCTTAACGGCAGCAGGGATGAAAAAAGACCAGCCCATGAAAATTTACTATGGGAAAAATATTTACACAGGTACAGTAGAAGTGATGAGTAAAAACTTCAAAAGTAGTCATGGCAATGACATTATCTCTTAGGTGCTCATATGACATTTACAGAACTTCCATTATTTTAACTGGCACCAAAACATGAGACTTCACACACACACATATGAAGATGACTTGTGATGCTGTCACAGCTAGGGTGTGTGAATATCACTGTAAACATCTTGAGGGCAAAATGCTTCATGTTGGAAATGGAGACATTTCAGGGTCTTTTCTGTGATCTGCTCTGAAAGCCTTGAAAAGATATAAAGTGAGGCTGTGTGCTGTAGGCACTGCTGTAATTACAGCAGTAATTACAATTACCCCTGTAATTAATTACAAGGGTTGGGGGACACATGCATTTTTTTGTGTTGGCTAGGACCGTGCTCACTGGCACATCACGTATCTCTTCTCACTGCATGTGAATTACTTTGGCTATTGGTTAAAAAATTAAATAACAAAGAAAACCGAACCATACTAGCTCTTAACAAAAGATAAGAGCTCCATATCTTTGAAAGAAAACACCAACAGTGGTGTTCCGAAAGGTGTTATTAATACAAAGTGTGAAATGTTCATACCCTTTGGTCAGTGAATTCCAGTGTTTTACTAGATCTGCAGGAAGATTTGCTTTTGAAACAGCCTTCTACGATTTTCCACTGTCATTAAAATTATTCCTCAAATGTTATTATCAAGGGGGGCATGGTGGCACAGCAGGTTTGGCCAGGGCCTGCCTTCTGGCGGCTCTGGGGTTCAAATCCTTCTTGGAGTGCCTTGCAATGGACTGGCGTCCCATCCTGGGTGTATCCCCACTCCCTCCAGCCTTGCACCCTGTGTTTCCGGGTTAGGCTCCAGTTCACCACAGCCAAGCGGTTGTAGACATTGTGTGCGTGTGTGTTATTATTAAACAAAAGACATGATTATAAGACTAAAAATGGTATAGAGATTGAATGTGATAGTAACCGGTAATTTCCCTTCCACTTCGCCTTTGTGTAACAGTAAATACTTGTTTTTTGTTTTATTTTTCTTCATCATTCATGCACTTAAATTTTAATTCATTGCATCATATAAAAAATTACTGTGTCTGGAGAATGGCCAATCAAGTGCCACTTATGTGGATGGAAACTTTCAAATGGATTGGTTAAAACAAAGTAAATCTGTCATTCTCTCAGCTCAACAAACACTGCATACAAATCAGTGAAAATATTTTAATAATTTAAAAACATCTACATAAATCCAGAGTTCAAAAATAGATCAAATAATGCGATTTTTCAACAGTATATTTCTTACCTTTTCCAAATTTTAAAAATCCTTTGTCCGGTTAATTTTCTAAGCAGCAAATGTATTTAAAATTCCCAACAATTGAAGTACCTCTTAAACAGTGAAGAAAAAAATATGGTAACACTTCTTTTACCATCCCATTAATCTACTATTAAATGTGACATGCATTTTTTTGTATTGTAAAATGAGGTCATTTTTGGAGACCTACAACACCGCTGCTACTTACACTTGGATTGTTGGTCTGTGCAGTGTAGAGTTACAAAGAGATCACACAACAATGACCAAGGTATCGGCATCTAGCATGGTTGCCAACCAATTGTTCATCCTGTTCTAGAAATGAATTACACAAAGAATGCCAAAAAAAGGAAATAACAGTACTCAGCAAAAGCAGAATTATTTAAAATACTTTAATCATAGCCTTCATAGAAAGGCTTTGCAGGTTACAATTTAAAAGTTCCTGCTCACTTTGGACTATACCCAAATTTGGGGCAAACAATTTTTTACACATCTCTAAACAGCAAAAAATATACAGTAATGAATTTTTCTTTTGACTTGCCCTGTCGTGTTTTTTAACTCTCTGTGAATCTAGAGTGAACAATTGTCCTTCAGGCTGGAACATGATGTTGGTACACAGTGGGTGTATTTAATCTGTCTCTCTCTTGCTCCCTCCCTCCAAGCGTGACAGCTGACGGATGTACAGTAGCAGCCATTAAGACTAGTCGCTTGGAGAGTTTCTCATTGTTGCCCTGTGGTGCAGCAGAACCCCTCCCCACACATACACACTCACGCATGTACACACTCCTGTCCCTAGACCTCATGACCCCACTGTGCTTTTTTTTGCACACGTCACCGCTGGGGTATAGCCCGTCATCAATGTTCATCTTCCATAACAATGCAGCTGTAAAAAAGACATTGTAGCCTGTCATCCTCAATCAAATCTCAGGGCAGCCTTTCAAATAGACTTCGGTCAAGCATGTCATCACATTCCTCATTATGTGGAATTGCTGAGGTTGAGGTCATCTTTATTGTAGGCCAGAGCACAGTTCCAGTGAGTCCGCATTACAACATCTAGTCAGCATTAGAAGGTTCACAACTTAACATACTTGCATACATCATATTCCTATACGGATATACTAACAAAACTTTTGTTTTGTCCTAGTTGCTTAAAAGAAACAGTTTTTTTCTAAATATCTTTCTAAAAGGTACAAGAGAAGGGAATGAACATCCCATTTTTTACAAGTCCATGTCCTTTGAAGGTATGTGAATACATTTAATATCTGTACTGGATATGGTGAAAAAAACAAGGGAAAAACATTTTTTAAATGATCTTTAAAAACTGACTAAATCTTGTGTGTTGACAACATTAATTTAGGAATCACTATTGAAATAGGGCCCCGTGATTCATTCCTTTAAAGAGTGGGTATTTTATTATGCTGTATATTGTACATAAAGCTTCTCACGGAATCTCTGACTGCACTCAACATAAAGAGTGTTAAGAAAGTAGAGGATTAACACTTCTCAGGAACCATTTGCTCTTCTCCATCTCCCCAAGCCATGATTTACTGGACAGCACACTTATCTGCTGTCAGCGTATCTTGTTTAGTGGGGATGTCGCCTCGAGAGACAATAAGAAAAGGGAGCAGTAACCATTCTTCTCCTCCAACGTCACCACAGATACACTTCACAATTGAGATCGCAGCGGAATGCCCTGCTGCATCTAACATGACCAAGCATCCCCGATCAAGACTGACCACAAGCTTGGAGGTGGACATGCTACAGATGTCACCGAGGGATAAACTGAAATCCAGCTCATGAAGCCCTTCAGCAATCATATATGAGTGCTGGGTATGGAAGACAGTTTCTCTGGGAAACAATTTTTTTAACAAAGTGAAAACCTCTGTTGATCACATGAGCTCAAAATTTACCATTATATGGCGTTTCAACTTTTTTTGCTGTGATCTGCATTTGACTATTGGTTTTACCTGGGATGACATCAGCTTTAAACCTTTTTGAGCCCTGATCTGTAATGCAAGAAATTAAAATTCCAGACTTAGGCCTACAGGGACACTTGAACCTTGGCTATGATTTTTTGCCCTATTTGAAGTAGTTAAACCCCTTGAGCAGTTGATTCTGACTGTGAATTATTTTTAATTTGCTGATTGATATTTCAATGGAAAGCATGATGATTTTGTAAAAGAGAGGATGTCTTTGTACTTGCAACCTCTTAGGCAAAGAAATCTCGTAATTTCTTCATAGGTCATAGCATGATGGCCTGTTTGATTAAAAGTGCACAAGACTGCCTTCACTTGTAGAGGTGCTGACTTCAAGTAATAAGTAGGATCCCAACTTTAAAACTGTCTTTTTTTTTCAAATAAAATATTGCAAAGCATTTGTAAGAGATCTGAGATTAAGCAGGGATTTAGACTAGAAAATTTTTATTAAAAAAAACATTACCCTGAGGAATGTTCATACACTTCAACAAAGCACTGGACAGCCAAATAAATCTAAAAAACAGGTTTAGTTAAGCTGAAGTGTTGAATTTTATACTCAAAGATAAAAAAAAACAAAAGAGGATATCTCAACATCTTGTGGTACTTCTTGGTGATTCGGACAATGACAAGCACATAAGACGATGAAATAAGGTTTTGTAGCATTTCTAGGACCTGTATTTTGACACATTTAAGATTAGGAAAACCATTAAATCATACTTTTACAGCAAAATACAGTCACATAAAGCCAAGGCAATGCAGCTTATGGGAAATAGCATTCACCCTCATGCAATTTTGGCACCACAGAATTCTCTGGAACCACAGCCGCCAGCCGGGTCTTGGCTAAAAATTCTTTTACAGCAGTGTTCTGTCAAGTTGCATCTCACATTTTTCCACCCCATAAACTCAATAAAGGTCAAGCCACACTCCAGTGGCTTCCCAAGTTATACTCTATGACACTATTAACAATATGCCATCTCAGGCATTTGCATTGTTTTGTTATTCCATGGCTTCCAGTTGACTTAAGAACCCCAAAAACTTCTTTGGCTTCGGTCTTAGTTGAAGACTTTCCCTATAAAAACGCAAACACCTGAAGGACAGACTGCGCCACCACAAACATATAAACAGCCTTATTCTTAAGACCTAAATCATAAACTGCCATATCCACTTAATATGTGTGTGGACATACTGTAGAGGGATGGCTGGTAGTGTAGTGGTTGGAGTCACTGCCATTGGCTCCAAGAGGTAGAGGTTCAAGCCCTGTTTCTGGCTGTAGTACCCTTAAGTAAGGTACTTAGCCTAAATATCTCTAGCAAGATTACCTAGCTCTATAAAGAGATAAAATAACTGTAACTACCTTAAAATTGTAAGTTTCTTTGGAGAATGATGAATAAATGTAATACTCCTCACACTGCTAATTGGGTAATGCAAACTTTTCAATTGCCCAATCCCAGGCCTGGGATGCTCTGACTGTAAATTCAGTCACCATTCAACCGAAACTTGTGACATTTATAAATTTTCAATTCCATTTGAACAAACTGTTATCTTTTTAAATTCAATTTTAGAGAAAACTGAATATAAACGTTACCATTTATTAATGGTCATCAAAGTACAAAGATTTTTCTTTAGCAATGTCACATATACAAATAATTAGATGTGCTCTACCCTGAAATCTATCATTTATGGAGAACAAACCTTATTACAACAAAGCATTATTTCACTTGCACCCTCTGGAACCCATCAAGAACAAAAATTAAAATACTTGAAGCCATAAATTACAAGTGCATGGTCAAAGAATAATCAATGTAAATCTATTATCCAAAGGGAGGAGACCTTCACGAGACTATGGTGGGTCCGCATGGCTAATGAAGTTACTTTGTTGTTTACCTGTGTTTTTTTTTTTACTTCTTACATTGCAGCTCATTACAGCTCAGAAGCTGTTGTGAAACTCTTTAAGTGAGCACTTTCATTAGCAACAAAGACTCGAAACGAAGGCTCATAATTCACAATTAGGGCTGGAGCTGAAAACGAGCACATGCACGGACCGCGCTGCATGATCTCAGTCTGCCTGTCTCTGTGTAATAAACACTTCAAGGGAGTTTTAAATCATTGCTCTCTGTCCTCGTCAGTGCTTTAAACGATGGTTGAATGTATGTTGAAAGTTCATTCCAGAAGTATTAATTCCATTCATTCAGTGGCAGAGCAGAGCAGTGAGCTTGGGCAGTTTGCAAAATGAATTAATTTTGCCCACTTTTGTTTACTTCTGTAAATCTGTTTCGTTTTCAGAGGAATGTAGATTATAAACACCTTGAAAGACATTCTGTACGATAATACTTTAGTAATAAGCAATAGGTGCTGACTGTACTGGACCCCATTCTGGCTTACCTGTTAGACCTGATTTCAGATGTCGACAGGACTGGCTATGCTTCCAAACTGAATTTTTATTTCTTAGGTTTTTCAAATGAAACAATATCCTTGAGAATGTTTTAGTTGCGGCAGTGATTCAGTTTTTGACTGACTGAAAGTTTTGAGAACATGGGAACTTCCAGATAAAAACTACTGAAGTTCAATCACTACTGCCCCATGCTTCGTCACTCCTAAAACTTGACATGGTCCGTTGTCATGCAACGTTTTGGAACAAAATTCCCATTAGAGAAAGCCCTTCAGAGCTTGGTGCTAATGTAAAATGTGCTCCAAGTACAAAACTGTAGCCACCAGGCAAGATGGTAGATGTTTTCATTAATGTGCTAGAAATACACACAGGAAAAAATTTTGTATGCTTATTTACAAGTTAGAAATGTGGTCATGGCATCCAAAGGTCACAAATTTGCATATTTTAGGTGTAAATAAAAAGTAAGAGGTTAGTTATGCCCACGTGCAGTTCTAATGACCTTTTCAGTACTTTGGAAATTTGGAGAATGCAGAATGTTGTTTCTTGCACAACTGCTAATGAACAGTGCACCACTGATCCAGTAGGTGACCCTATAATATTCTATATATTGTAGCAGCTTAGCCATCACATCAACAAATATTCAGTCACTATAACCCTAGGATTAGGGATTTAGCTCATTGATTGAAACATTTATGATCTGTCAATAACATCCCTCATTTCATTCATTTTGTCCAGTGGAGGATTGTGATGGTTTAGGGACTATCTTGAATCATAGGGTATGAGGAAGGATTCACTGTAGACATTTACTCATTTAGCTGACACTTTTGTCCAAAGCAACTCACAAGGTTAAGCTACCAACAACTATTTTCCCATTTATATACCTGGTACGTACACAGCAGCTCCACTGAGACCTTATGCATATTTACCATTGATGGATCTTAGGTTGCTTAGCTAATATTTTATCCATTGTGATTTTGCTTAATGTTTTGTCTGCAGCAGGGGTGTGGTGGCATAGTGGGTTGAACCAGGTCCTGCTCTCCAGTGGGTCTGGGGTTCGAGTCCTGCTTGGGGTGCCTTGTGATGGACTGGCGTCCCGTCCTCGGTGTGTCCCCTCCCCCTCCGGCCTTACGCCCTGGGTTGCCGGGTAGGCTCCGGTTCCCCGCGACCCCATATGGAACAAGCGGTTCAGAAAATGTGTGTGTGTGTCTCCACCTGGGCAATTTTACTGGAGCAATGTAGGATAAGCACCTTACTCTAGAGTAGTACAGGTGGAGGAGAGACTGGAATTTGCAACCTTGGAGTCCAAAGGCAACAGCTCCAACCACTACACTATCAGCTGATTAATTGTAGATAGCTTAAAACTTTATGTTGATTTGGAGAAAAGAGTTAGCTAAACAAATGTAAAACATGTCTTTGGATGACGGGAGGAAGCCAATACACCTGAAGAAAAGCCACACAAAAATGGGGAAAATGGGATTCAAACCCAAAGTCAATGACACAGCCAGGAGCTGGGAGAAATCACGAGCTGTGAGAAAAGTGTGTGGCCCACAGAAAAATATTCTGGCAACAGGAAGAAACACATAGTGATGAGGATTTGTGAATGCTGCAGGAGGAACCTAACATGGCAAGCAGAATGATGATGCAATGAGGGGGGGGGAAAGAAAACAAGTTAGTGGTCCAACTGTAACGCCCTCGGTTTGGAGCCGCTATGTCATTGAGGGAGTTATTGCTTCCTACATGAAGGAGAAATACATCCTTAAGAGTGCTAAGACACAGAGAGGCTGAGAGAAGCTGATTTGTATAAAAAGACCAAATGCTTGAATGACAATGCTTGTTAGTGGCTCTCAGCTCAGGGTGACTGTAGGAGCCAACACCTACTTGCAAAAACTGAACCATTTCAATGAATCACCAGAAGTTCACACTGATGGACAAATGAAACAACAAGGTGCATGCACAGTAATGATTTGAGAAATGCAAAGCACTTAATTACTTAGAAAAACGGCAGGCTTATTTTACGTTATTCATTGTTTTGAAGCGCTACCAATTCCCGCCTCCAGTGCAAGAAATTACTACCAAAATCCTGGGTATTAGCATAAGATACAAAGCAATGTAATGGAATGGTATTTCATCCTGTAAAATTTAAGTTTAAAAAGCATCAAACATTCAATTTGCTCACAGTTGTCGTCAGGCTGCTTAAATTGTCCCTTTAACTGTTCACTTTATTTTAAATTTACTTTTAAAAAAAAAAAAAAAAACCAGTTCCATACTGACTACCATACAATGACTGCTTTACATAATCAGAACAACTTTTCTATCAAATCTGGGAAAAGAAAATTTCTACAAATATTTTCTTGAAAGCTAACATATTTACACCATTTTTATGTTTGTCTTTTAGGTTTTGGTCATAGTTTAATATAGTGATAGTATAACAAATAGTTAAAAAAAAAAAAATCGACTGAAGAAACGTGAAATATTATCTTCAAACATTTGTGTATTAATAAGATTACCTGTAAAGGGAAAAAGTACAGTTTAACATAAGAAAAATAATGACACAAAGATTGAGACACTGCAGTCTTTATTGGAAAATAACATTTGTTAAAATGGTAGTATTTAGCAGATAACCTTCAGCTATTATGAAAGTAAGAAACTAGCAAATCCTCAAACATCATTTATAATCTGTCATTTATGAGACGTGTTAGATGGAAGTAAACACCACCATCAGCAAAAGCAAAACTTAATTCCAGCCAATGTCAAGATTATAGTTTTAAATTCCATGTTAATTCAAAATGAAAACACTAAACCACACGATTCATTTTTACAGTTTCAACACTTCTCTGGTCAGTAATATAAGTAGCACAGCACATTGCATAACAGTGGGACAGTTTTTGATTAGAAGAGTAAGTTTTTCAAACCCATTCCTTGCAAGTCAGAATAGTACTTAAATACAAATAAAGAAAACACATTAATTTGAATGAAAAAAAATATATTACCTTAAAAGCATTTAAACAAAAAAGAAATAAATGATACAACCCTGCTCCTGAAATTTTGTAGGGCTTTTGTGGTGATGGCCCTTCAGTACCAAATGTCATCAAGTAACATCTCTCTGCTGACCACATATGACTGGGTTACAGTCCAAAGAAACACAGAACAATGAGCCCAGCAGGAAAAGGAGCAATAATCCTGATCACTGCTTTACAAATCATAGTACCTCAGTGCGAAAGACAGGTTGTCATATGAGTCAGTTAAGAAAGAACCAGGGATCTACTTACAGGTAACCTAACAGCACGATTTTTTTTAAAATGGGTAGGGGGAGGAGGGCAGAAACCAAAAAAAAAAAAAAAAAACCACCACACTTCATTCACTCCATTTCCTGTTTTTCTGTCCATCTGGATATTCATTTGCATACATGAAAACAATGGCATTCAAACACAGAAATGGAATATCAGTTCAATGGAACTGAAATCCACCCCATGTCCTGACACTCCCACCAAACTAAACATCATTAGTCTACCCAAACCTTTGGAATACAAAAAAAATCTTTTGGCTGCAAATGTTTTGTACCATTAGTGCAAATATTCATCATCGCTCATATCCGAGTCATCAGCTTCAACCTCGCCTTCGATCACTGACTTCTTTCCTTTGCAGCAGGACACAACGAAACCGATGAAGAAAACCTAAGACAGAGGATTGAGGAATATTACAAAGCAACAACGTCAAACAACATGATCTGACAAGCATTGATGTTATGCATTTTATTTTCAGACTTTCCATTTGTTTGACCAAGGCTAATCAATCATTTCAATAAGTAATTTTCACATTGCTATTACTCAGAAAATAGCATTCGGCAGTCTGAAGTTAAGCAAGGTAATATGGAACTTAAATTACTGAATACGCAACAGCCAAGAAAGGAAAATGAGCTCTATTTACAGGATAATGTGTACAGTACTTTAAGAATATCAGTACAATAAATCTAAAGACTGCAACTAAATTGACTTCCAAAAGGCTTACTGACAAATATATTGGTATGTAAACTTACTCCAATGAAAGCCCAGTTTCCAAAGTAGTAGGTTGTGCTGAAAAACCAAAACTTGTGAAGGAACAGGTAGGACCTTGTCATCGTACACTGATCTGGAAAAGATTTGATAATTACACTCAGTATATTTCTGACAAATTGAAACACACACTTTATCAAACAGCAAGGTGAGAGCTGTGTTGGAAAATATTACCCCAAAGCACAAAAAAGATACGAAATCAAACAAACCTATTTACAAATATTTTAGGATAAAATACAACTTACAAAAAGCCTTATGCTGGCCACTAGTGGCAAGCAGTGGTAATGCAATGACACAGAATAACACAAAAGTAACTGAAAACTCTTGAAAAGTATTTAAAGCAAGTGTAATAACTAAGAAATTGAAATATTACGGCCTAAAGGACATTTGTAGAGAAAGACCATTCCACAGACTTTAATGTCCCAGATTATAAATTCCCAAGGTATAGATGTAGCATACAGGCTTGGATGGGGACGTGCGGTAGCTAAATACACATATTTTGCATAAAAGAGATCAAACTATTCAATAGCATTAGTAGAATTGTTTTACAGGCATCATAAGACATTTGCACACACACACACCAATTTATAGCAAAATAAGGAATCAATTTCTTAAGTCACTACCAAACTATTTTAGTAACCCAAAGGGGAAAAAAAACTGAATATAACATGGCACTGATTAAAGAAATTATATAATATATATATATATATATATATACACACACACACACACACACACACACACACACCATATGTCTTTCTTAAATCATTTGTTAAAGGTTTGTTTTGCAAAATTTGTTTCCCTACAGTCGCCAAGCAGCTATGAAAGAAACACGCTGGCCAGAGACCTGTGACATTCCTCTTGGATGCGAACTTTCTACATTTTATTTTATTCTTTTCTCTTCTAAACATTGCTGTTGTAATCCCTCTCCTTTTGGGATTTTCTTGTACTGCTGTTCCTCTTTTTCCCCTGGATGACTGGAACATTTATTTCCTTTTGGGTCCAGTGCCTCTGTGATTGTTCTTTGGAACCAAGGGTACTTTCAATTCTGAATTGAGATTCCCTCCCTCTGATTCTTATTCATTTCCCTGACAGGGCTGCTGGTGTGTTCGAAAGACCAGCACGCCATTAAATATTCAACCCATCTCCACTCAAGATCTGGTCTAAGAAGGTGGGGGGGACTGTTCTCACAGCCTGTAACAAGTATGTATAGAGGAAAATTCAGAGGAAAGAACAATGATCTATGGAATCCAGGCAAAGGTGGAGCTGTTACAGTACACCACAGTCAACAGAAACGATAACGTGAGAATGACTGCCTTTAGACCCAAAAGGTCACAGGTTTGAGCCTCACCTCCAGCTAAGTACCCTTGAGCAAGGTACTTACCCTGAACTGCTCCAGTAAAATTACCCAGCTATATAAATGGGTAAATAATTGTAACCTTAACATTGCAAGTTGCTTTGGAAAAAAGCGTCAGCTAAATGAATAAATGTAAATGTAAGTGGGATACGCCAAGAATGCAATTTGGTTTTTGCTAATAACCACTGATGAAGTACCATTTCATATACATTTTTGAAAATTACACCACTACAGTGTATTAGAAGCCATATTCATATTAGTTATAAGCAACATGCACAGAACTTGTTTTGAAGACACAAAACAACAAAACGGGAAAGAAAAAAAAAAAGAAAAAAAAACACTTTATTCAAACTTTCAAAGAATATGGTACTTCTGCAGGTGTACGTGTCCAGTACTAGACACAAAAAAGGCACAGTGCTCAGATTAACTGTGTGTGTGTCTGTCTGTGTGTATATATTTCATGTGACTTGGAATGATGAACAGAAAGAGCTTCAATTCTAAATAGTTATACAAAATTCATACTGATGACCATAACCCCATAAAGACCATTAACCAAGCTAAGTGATATTCCGGTGCACTAATAATGTGGAAGCCCAGACAACATACACGGGAAAAGGACTTGACTTAGATGAGTGGAATTGAATGACAAGTGCCATCAAAAGCACACTGCATAACCCCAATAATTTTGTTAGTTTAAAAGTGCAATGCAGAAAATAGAAGAAATATTGCATATTTTGTTCCTGTGTAATACTTTTTACTTTTATACAGAGAATGTTGACGAAAACTTTGTTACTTATTTAAACTTCGGAGTTTGAAGTAGTAAACATTTATTCTTTCTGCAATGAAATTAATCTCAAAACTTTGATCAATAGCGGATCATTTGAATTTGCTGAAACATAGCCAAAAAGGGGTATTTGCTTCCCCAAGGCCAATGCTATTCATGTTAAGCCGAGGTATGAGAACACGAGCAGCGGGTGGAAAGCTGTTTTCAGCAGGATTTTATTACATCACCTGCAAATATTAGCAATGTTCCAAAACTCGTTTCAAGTCAACACGTTTCATCCCTCTTGGACAACACAGTTAAATCCCATGTTCCTGCAAATGAATCATGGTTCATAATTATTTATTAAATAATTTAGAAGGATTGATTTCACGGATTCATGTAAGAACATTCATTTGTATGCTGAAAATAGCCATGAAGACACTGTACATTGTGTGGGAGAGCTCTGCAAGAATTCAAATGATTACTCAACAGTGCTGGCATGAAGGGACGACAGTTATAATGTATAGAAAAAATAGTATATAATTTATGTAAATATATTTTTATTTCTATTTTTAATTCCTTAAAATAGGGTATTTCAATTGTCGGTATTTGAAAATAAACTGTGATTTGAATAAGCACTACACTAAAAGAGAACATGTTTTAGTTTTATGAGTTCTTCCGTATTTCGTACATGGAAAACAGTTCCAAACTGACATAATCTGAGCTAAACACACTGATCAATATAATTGTGTATAAGAGCAAAATAAGGTCATATAATAAAAAGGAAAAACCAAAATGCTCTTTAGCTGCAGCAATCGGCTAAAGCTTACGTGTCTCACATTTTTGGGTCGACAAAGGATCACAAACATACAAGCGTGTATTCACAAAAACAGAAAAAGAAAACAATCGCTCGCATGCAGTCATTCTAATTAGACAAGCAGTGCACCATGGGCTTACGCTAATGATGCTGTCGTCTCCACTTAAGCACCTACAGAGGGTTATTAGCGTGTGCGGGAGCTCTGGAGCTGGGAAACTTGCCACATTGGTAAGAGAAACCCTCTGTACTTGAGACCACAAATACTGTATTTGGATTTCAACCACATGAAGGGAGAGAAAGAGGAGAAAAAAAAAAAAAAAAAACTTAGTACCATCCTAATCCATGATGTAAAACTCATGGAAGTATTTCTTGAAAAACCAAGAAGTGAGAACAATTTTCAGTTCATGAGTGAGACAAATTGACTGGACTCTGCTCCTGATCCAATACACAACATTCTTACCATTGACTAAAGGAATGACTGAGCTAAATGGCGATAGTGCAGTGTTACGACCTGAAAATTACAGCACACACTGTACTGACCAACAGTCCTACTGGTACTCTTTAGAAGTATTTGGAAAAAGGAAGCCATAAAAACCTCTGTACTTAACAAGAACATAAATAATGTTTGCAAAGAACATATGTTACAATAATAAATGGTGAACAACTGTCACTAACCATGTAATTCCATGAGAAAAATGAAAGAAACGAAGCGGTCAGAGGCAAAATCACCAGAAGATGTAAACGGTGCAGAGTCAATGGCGTGGCATATCTAGGGGCCACTAATATGAAAATATATTATTATGTAAAATGTAAATAGTGGAATTCCCATATCTAGGGGGAAGCCGAATGCATAATGAAATGACAGAGTGGGTAAGGGCTTACAGGGCAAAAAAAGGAAGTCTGTCGTTTTAACCTTGAAATTGAAAAATCTGCAACTCTGTAAATACTAGCTGCAGGGAAGCGGTAATGGATGAAACGGAATGAGTAAGAAGCCAGAGTGGCTTGTACACCATTTCTTAAACACACACGAGAACCTATCTTACAAAACAAACTGGGTCCTGATATGACTCTTAAACCTGCCGTTTACCATACTTAAACATGCAAAGCCAAATTAAGTGTAGGGATCTTTTAAACCTTGTGTATATTCCAGCTGTCTTCATACCACTGGTAATCTACTGAGAGAGAGGGGTAAATTCATTTGATTAGGGGATTAATTAGCTCAATAGAGCAATTACACGCTTAGGCAGAATGAAAAGCTACATATCCAACAGAGCACCAGAAAAGGAGCGGGAATCCCTGATGTACAGTTACTGAAATTGCATATCATATACACACACCCCTACTTAGGTGTCAAACAGAAGTTTTCAACCAAGTCCCATACAAGGCCGAAAATTCATACACAACATACATGACTGATTTCAGCAAGCATTAAGTAGCTTAATTTGTCCAACATCTTTGTTCACAGTAATCCTAACCCAACAAACCTGTTTGTTTAAATCCGTTTTGCCATTTACCTAGAGCCATTTTAGGGCACTTAACAGTGATCCCGAGACTGTTACAATTATTCCAAGGTAGAACTGACTGGATACCCATGCATACTCCATAGTGCAGTAAATGTCATTTTTGTAGGAGTCAGTTGATCACAGAAATCACACACTGTATTAATTGACAAAGGTACACATTCCCTGGAAATACTAACAGGTACTATATGAAAGTGCCCGTTTCATTTGTGCATTACAGCTAGTACTGCATATATCAAATAAACAAAACATTCAACAGGTTTTGTTTCTCAAAAAAAAAAAAAAAAAACACCAAAGCATATGTTTCCTTCCACCGAAGTGGATCATCTGACGTGCAAAGGGGCCCAAAATCGGTAAGACGTGTGATTCCTGGCTACGTGATGAAGCCATCTGGAGAATGGAGGCTGAGCCCGCTGTGTGGGCCTTCTCACACTGTTCCTCTTGCGCTACACGATAAGGGACAAGTGTCCCACATAATGGGTGTGCAGCATTACCCCGAGCCATGTGCCCTGGAGCCAGTTCCTCTAACTATATGTCAAAATAAAGCCATTCAGAAAGTGTTCCATCCTCTTAAATTACCATTTCTGAATTATTTTTGAGATACATCAAGAGTAGGTACTGTATTACATTAAAGCTTAGAACCAAACAGAAGGTAAACTGAAATGGAACAAAGAGAACATTACATACGTAAATCCATACAACAGTATGTGTGAGACGACATGTAGCTTAGTGGTAAGAGCAGCTGCCTTTGGACTCAGAGGTCACAGAGGTCCCATTCCCTGTAGCACAATGTTTCAGAAAAGTATTCACCCTGACTGAAGGATTAAAAAAAAAAAAAAAAAAAAAAAATATAGCCATATAAATGGGTAAATAATTGCAGGTAGCTTAACACTGTAAGTTGCTTTGGACAAAAGTGTCCGCTAAATGAATAAATGTGTAAATGTAATAAAAAGTACTACAATTTTTTTTTTTTTAAATTTGACATTTCCAAAACTTTAAATCACAAACCACGAAAGACAATATCCCCATTTATCCAAGGCCTTTTTTTAATAAAGTAAAATGTCACACTGGTAAAACGAAGACCTAAAATTACACAAAAAAATCTATAAGATCAGTGACCTTGCTCAATTTTTAATTTTTGACCAAACAAATTAAAATATATGAGAACACAATAAATGTACACACAGGGGACTTCAGTAAGGGTAATGGGCAGTCCATTAGCTACCGGGCTCTCCGGGAACAAGCAGCGATGGTGCTAAACTGCTAATACCCCCTCTCTTTTTGCTCCACCACCTCCACCATCTGTGTCTTTCCAGCTGCCCACCTGAATTACAGGTCTCGAAACGGGAGTCACAGATGGTTCTCAACAGTGGTCTGCCCAAACAAATTACGGCAAACACGGCTGACCCACGTCACCTTCAAGCCACAGCGATCTCTCACGGAGAAAAGAGCCAGTCTACTTTTGCTCACCATTAATCTGTGTGGAACGTGAGGTGCCTCCTCTGTCACGGTTGATTATTTATGGAGCTTTTCGCCCACCTCAATCCCCAATTACAAGCAAAAGTAATGCAGGATGAAACAAAACAAAAAAAAAAAGTCATCTCTGTGCTTTTTTTTAATCCTCATATGTTCTTCACCACCTTCTTCAGCATTGCCCAAATGCACCTACTCTTTCCTTTGAGGGTGTCTTTCTATTCCGCCCCTTCGAAAAGCTCTCTGAGCTTGGCCGATAGCTCTTTCATTATTTTTCTGCCTTCTGCTCTTATGGAAAAATCTGAACTCCGGGTCTCTGGAGAATGGCACTCTCGTATCCTGAACCCAAGCCTTGCCTTTATTGACAGGAAAGCACAAGAGTTCAAAACAAATCTCTCTTAAGAGACCCAGCAGTGCTGTACTTAAGATCCGAGGCAGGCCTGAGAGAATGTCAGAGCAAAGCCTAGTTTTCACGTCCTCCAGCCTCACGTTGTTACTCAGCAGGCCAAATGCGACATGCTCAGAGTGAGAGTAAACGTGCTTTTTCCTCCGATGCTGAGATGCAAAACAGGCCATGTTTAACTGAGGACAACAGCCAAGTAGTTTACAAACACTCTGAAATAGGTGCCTTATTTCAGCCACCTTCCAGTGATTAATTTCCTTGGTAAATGTTTTTTTTAAAAAAAAGAAAGTTACAAATATTGGCAAAGCAAGTATCAGCATCTGTGATAGCTAATCTCATTATAACATATGGAACAACTGAGCAGATCATTTGAAAGGCACAACATATTTTATAAGGTGAACACAAGATTTTTCTGTGGACACTTCGTAACACTGCAAATGCTATGCCCTTGCAAAGGTATAAATACATTTTTCACAAATATACAATCAAATCATCTTCAACGGGCATGTAAGATAGCTAAGAGCAATAACAATAAGACAAGCCTTCTCTGTTGGAATTGAAAAGTAACAGCCACATCAAGCTTTATTTGGTAGAAATATTTTAAGAGCAAGCATCTTTCTGGCTGACCGGCAGATTTTTACATTTATAACAGAATTCAAACTGATTACTTTTATATCTTGTTATAGAACTTATGCCAAGCTTCATAAAAGAATGCTCAATGGGCAATGCACACAAAGCAGAATATCTTACAAAAGGAAAATTCCTCCAGTACCTTTTTCCCTAACTGAACACACGATTACGTCTAGTACTAAAGCATGAAATCTGTCAAATGCACAGCAAACAACATTTTGAAAGTAGTCAAAGTACTGCTAAAATAACAAAGCTGGAGTTAAGACAAGAAGGTTTAGGAGTTAAGGGAAAATGTAGTGCGTCTTCAGAAAACTGAACCACAGTGGTAAATAAACACTAAATGGCATTATGGCATTAGTGTTACCAGTTACTTTTTTGAGGTAAACTCAGAAATACATAAGGGAGCAGGGACAGTGATGTTGGCTCACTGAGATGAGAAGTGTCTCAATGCCCAGCTCAAAAGGTTTTGAAATAAACTTAGGAGAACACCAAGTTCTTCATATAAGGCTGTAAATGCACATCTCTTGGCTCTTGAGTTCATAGTGCTTTGACAACTGTCCTTTGACAGCTACAGGTAGGATAACTGTTTGAGATAATCAGTGAACCATGATGGATTTCAACTGAAGAACAAGTAAAACAATGACAGGCCTTTACTCCATTACGCTGTACATGTATTCACAAGTAGCAGATACACAGTAATACCTTTGTGGCAACAGCCAAGACAGTGCGTTTAAAACAAAACAAAGCAAAACAAAAAAATAGTGCAGGGCACAAAGCAGGCAGAATTCTGGGATTCCAAGGATTAAGAATATTCAAAACTTAACCCACCTCTTTAAGAACACTGGCAGAACCTAGTTACTTCTAAACCCTTTTTGAATAACTTGGAATACATAAAAAAACGGTACAAACAAGAATCTGTCACATTTAATTCAGACAATCTGCTGATTGTTTACTGTCAGAATTATTTCTTATAGCTGACAAATGCCTGCACAGTTTTCAAAAATACAAAAAATAGGGATGGAGTTCACTACATTTTTTTTCCCCCCTCAATCTGGTACGCAGCTTTATGAAAACAACAGATAAATTGCTCAAAAAAGGTGTTTAAAATTATATTAAAATCAAGTTAAACTAACAGCTATCACTGGGTTTCTTACAAATTAAAAAGAAAAAAAAAAAATCTTCACTTCCACTGCCAATGTCAAACTTCCTCTTACATCCTTGATGAGGCACATTTCTTTGCAAAACAAAGTTAATAATTTATGCAAGAAAGAGAGCAAATACAATAATTTCCTTAAATTAACATTTACATTTATACATTTTCCTTCTTGATCATTTCACAGAAAATAATCATCAGATTTTCCTTGAAAATGCAGGTGTGTTTTGAAAAAAACACCTAATGCAAAGTTTCCTTAAGGCACAACACAAAGTGAATCCTGAACCCTCACATTTCGACTGTGACAGAAATAAAAGGGTAGCTGAACTGATGTTGATACCATTAAATTTGAAAGGAACAGGGGAAAAAAGCAACAACAAGATGCTTTCTGAGAACAGCATTGACAACCAATGTCACAGAGGGTAGTATAGATAAAATAATAGTGCATTACATCTGTCCTTTAAGGCTTTTCATGGTATGCCTTTATTAAATGGGCTGTTGCTAAGGAACAGGGATGAAGCAAGCTATGCACTGAATTTGCATTTTCCTTTAAAGGGCACTGTTATAATTTTAAGATCCATAAATATTGGGACTGACATTACACCTCAAGGAGGCGATTGTGTGGGATTGTGTGTGGGCTCTTGTGCACCATGCAATTTTTTTTATTTTTGTTATTTATTTTTTTTCAGGGAGGGTGTTTAAAGAGCGACAAAAAAGACAAAAACAAATGATAAAGACAGGATATCAAATAAATACAAAAAAAGTTTACATTTTTAAAATGGGTATAGCAAATGGCCATTGCGACTCCAGTGCTCTCAGCTTTGGGTATCACAGGAATATCATAATCCTTATACTTTGGATATTTACTACTACTTTTAAGCAACATCTTCATGTTAGGAATTAGGAAGCAGGTCTTCTTGGTTGTGCGTTTTAATCGTCACATTTGGCGTGCCCATTAGAGGTATGTTTCGAGCCTTGACATGTGGCAGCTCCTAGCATTCCTATCCCACTGATGGGATATTAGGATACAAGTAACCCACTGCCTTACCATTTCAGGAATGAAAACCTTTACTTCATATTTTTGTATGTACTTTGGGAAAACTCTTTTCTCCGTTGTATAGATTACTGTGCCTGAAAACATATGACCCTGCACTTTCATCACACACTGCATCTTTACTTTTACTGACTACAGTACTATACATATAGTTTTAGCTGAAGTCAATTCAAACATGGAATATTTTCATGATAATCTTCAACTCAGAAACCAGACCTAAAACTCAAAAAGTTTCATCCAATTTAACTGCACGGTTTTTATTTACACAATAGTAGCATTTGCCAAAATGCACATATTTTTTCCTGACATCGATATAATTTTTCCATAGAGAAATACAGAAATACTGTACATTTTGCCAAATACATATTTTATGCCAAATAAAATACAGCAGACAGCAGGTGGAGCAGTGATTACAGCCATCACTCTGCACTTGAAGGATCAGGGTTTGAATCCCTGTTTGAGCTGCAGTCCGCTTGAGAGAAAGCACCCTGATTTGTCTATCCATATAAATGAGTAAATAATTGTAAGAAGCTTGGTACAGAAACTTAGCATAAGTGGCTTTGTAGAAAAGTCTGCAAAATATAAATAAATAAATAAATAAATAAATAAATAAATACTACTAATATAATGATAACAAAAACTGCAGGTGGAGTATCAACTTGTAGCTGACTCTTGGTCAAAAACACTCTCTAAGGGGAAGTCAGAACTGCTGTCAGTCCAAATCGCCACCGGTGGTTTTAATCTCAGCTTTGTGCCCCCACATAACACTGCTCCTTATCTCACCTCATCAGAGGTACGCTGCAGACACACAGAAAAATTGCTTTTCCCACTTGTTTTTCCCGACACAGCTCTCCACAGCTAAAAGAATTTCAGCTGACTGGGGTTCTATCAACAAATGCTCCAAGATTCATCTCTATTATATTAAGTGCATGAGTAATGGATCTATAATGACCTCAGTGGAGATAATGAAACCACGCTTCCACCACCTGCTCACCAAGATGTCAGCGCCCTTACACTGCTGTTGACTGCCAGCCAATCAGTCATATTTGTCAACCCTCTCGTGTCCCACGTCTACCACCCCAGCAAGACATGCAGACGTCATGCCGAAGGAGCCCAGTATCAGTGGAGTGTTCAGCACATAGCATTTGTTTCTATAATACCAGCCCAGATTTGTTTTTTCAGCCATTACTGAGTCTCAGCATTATTAATCCTCATTAATAAAAATGGCAAAGTTCCCAGATGTGTCAACAAGAAAAAAAGATATGATATAATCAGGAATATGTTGATGAGTACAAGAGTAACTCAACACAGAGGAAAGAACCAATGGTATTTTTACCCTTCCAACCCTTATCAATGAACACTTACTCACTGCAAGGTCACACTAGTCCAGAGCTGGATGGATAGGGTGTGAGGCAGGGTAGGGTACACCCTGTTTGGGATAGTAGTCCATCACAGGGTCATCACACACCTGGAACACATGTCTTTAGACTGTGGGAAGAAACCCAGGTGAACACAGGGTGATTAAATTCCACACAGACTGAGCCAGATTCGAACCCATATGTAAACCTCAGCCCAGGAGCTGTGAGGCACCAGCAGTACCTGCTCTAACACTGTGCCACTGAAATATATTTTCAGGCCTAAAGAGTTTGAAAACAAATAAATAATAAATAAAATAAAAATCAAAACAGAAGGTATCAAAAAGGGATGCTATTTAGTGGAAATGTGATTCCATTTGAAATTCCACTGCTGTTTTGAAACCAGTTCACAGTCAGTCTTGATTCTTCTTTTGCATCCCAGAAGATGTCCAAAGCTGCAACCTCCGCAGTTCCCAAACAATAATAATAATAATAATAATAATAATAATAATAATAATAATAATAATAATAATAATAATAATAATAAAAAGGCTGCAACACTTTCCATGGAAAGCCCCATTGGCCAACAGCAAGTATATCTAATCTCTGAAAGAAAAGCACAGGACACACTCCAAACTGAATTTCATATTCTTTCACTCGGGCGTTCAACACAACAGCAGCAGGCAATCTGGGACCTAAACAGACCCTGTGTCTTGTTATACTCAAAGCCCAAACCGTTCTCCACTATTGCTTCCAAAGCCTGTGAACCTGCAGGCTCAGTTAGAGATATCTCCAGCGAGCCGGTACAAATCTACTGAACTTTGATTTGCCTCAAAGCTTTACTCATTTGTCCAGAGACGACGTGACAGTTGCCCATCAGCCCCAGTCACGAGTGCGTCTCATCAATATAAAACATTAAACATCCCATAAATGTGTAAAAAACAAAATACACAGGACAACCTTAATGGGTTTCCTATGGAAGAGCTTTTTTTTTTTTCCTCTTTCCAAAAACCGGATTAATCATTTTTGTATCCGCATTAGAGAGTTTAAAACTAAAAGTGCACAGAAAATGGTCCCGTTTAAAGGAAAGAAATATGCCTAAAAATTTGGAAAACACAAGTACACATTGCTAACACTTTGCTTAAAATCAAAGTTTAAATTAGGGGGAAAAAAAAAAGGACACGTTTTAAACGTAATTCTCATTTACATCTGCAGAATGAGCTAAAACATCAGCTTCCCACAGGAACCTTGCTGGGTGGTAGCCATGGTAACAGACTCCATCCTCCAGAAACATGACATCTATTCAGCCCAGTCTGAACAGAAGCAAAATATTATCAGCTAAGCACAGAAAAGGAACAGAGATGGACACCGACTGGTATGTGAATCACTATCAGAAATGAAGACTTCAATTATTTGAGCTTTAAGTATACCGATTATTTTTTTTTAATTAGAATCCTCATGCCCGCAAAACTGGTTTTACTAAGTATAGTAGACCATTTAATTTGATAATCTGTTACGTGCTTAATAATTTTATACTCATTGCAATATGCATTTTATAACATAAAATGGCAATTTTTGTTATATTTAAATTTATAGCATATATTTAATTAGTTGAGCCTCTTCTCTAAAGCAATTCACAAGGTTAGGTTGGAAAACAGCTATTTATGGTTACCTTAACACAATTTCACTGTAATTTCTACTACATTGACCACTAGGAGTGGGATTCAAAACTTGGTCTGTCAAAGCAGGCATGGCTCTAACCATGATGCTACTTGCTTCTCTGTGTATTTGCCAACACAAAATTATACATTTACTTCATGGTATTTGAGCAATTACACATATTAAGCAGTTAGTGTTTACTACAGTACTGACGCAGCGGACAGTTAGTGCCGCATGGTGTCTGGGTTCGAATGGGGTTTTGCAAGTTCTGCTCAAATTAACATGGGTTACCAATCCAAAGACAAGTAAACTTATTAATTTTTACTGTCATCAGGGTGTATTTGTACAAGTGATAGCGTTCAGACAATGTCCTACCTTGCCCTCTATGCTTCCTGTATGGAAAAGCCATTTCTGAAAATGGATAGTATTAACCAGTTACATATTCTTGAGTTACTGCAAAACCATACAGGGCTGAATTTGTTGGGAAAGTATGAAGATGGGGGCACGAATGGTGGCATAGTGGTTTGAGCTGCCTCCTTGCATTCGAAGGATGCGGGTTTGAATCCTCATGCTGTAGTACCTGTTTAGCAAGTCATTTACCCTAAAAAACTGCTCCAGTAAAAATTACCCAGCTGTATGAATACATAGATTAGTATAAGTATCTTAACACTGTTGCTTCGGAGAAAAGAGTCAGTGAAATAAATGTGTAAGAGAACCTGTAGCTGTGCTTCTGCTTGCTGAAGTATCCCAAATCACCTTCGAAACCAACTCTTCACTAAGTTTACTTCGCTTTACTCCAGTTTGTTCTAACCAGTACCAAGATTCAGAATCTTTACCATAAAGATATGCACATGAGGGCACTGAGAAAGTGCACATGCATCTGCCAAAGTGGGCACCTAGTGGGTTTGAGGAGATCTATTCTGGGTGGCAACTGGGTTCCCCCAAGCACCCACCCTACCCTACCCTACCCTACCCCACCGCATCCTCCTCTCCCCTTTGTAGTCGCATGTGTTCTCCCTGCTTGACACTTTCTCCTCCTCACGGCTGGTTGTGCAACGTCCGTTATGCAAGCCGGGGCCGTTTCCAAGGAGAGCATGCGGAGGATGGTGCCTGTCTGCTGTGTGAAGTTCCACCATCTCTGGGGTGGGAGAGGGAGCTGGACTTCTCCCAACTCCTCAGGTACACCTACGAGGCGTATTGGGATGCTGGTGCACACAGGCTCTGCAGCAATCGCCAAAATAAATAAACAAAATCTCATCTCTGTCCCACCCCTTCCTCTCATGTGGTGAGGAGAAACACAGTGTCCCAAAAGGGACAAGGCCCAACTCAGAATCACATTGATTGGACTGCCAGGCAGCCACAAAGTTTTTTGACAGCAGATAATGCCTTTTTCAGTGTTTATTTCTTTTAAAGAGCCTTAAAGGTTTTCTTTAAATAAAAAACATATACATTCTAACACAAATAAATGCAGTCTTTACTTACATAAATGATTAAATAATAAAAAGGATCTCTGTGCTTCTGTAAGCATCAACTATAAATATACAATGTTTTATGGCTTTGTATCGATCAGGTTGCAAATTCTAACGTGCCTCTGCATCTTGACCTTGGGAAATGGCAATTAATGAATTGTGGCCTTCAGAACACACTGGTGCTGTGCTCCTGGCGTGCTGCGCATTTCAATGAACTTCTGTCAGTTCTGCTTGTTCTTCAAAAGGGGCTTGGCACCATACTTGAGGATGGGCCTGAAGAACAACATACCTCTGTTCCACCTGCTGCAGCACTACTATAGTACTGGCCAAAAATTTTACTTTGCTCTTTATCAGTACCATCTTAGGTTAAGAACTATGGAAAAATAAATTGAAGAAAACACGGAATTTAAGGAAGTCTTTCATTTGATGGTCCCTTTTTTTTTTAGGAACCCAGTTGAAATTTGAACAGAAGTGCAAGCACATTTCAAGCATCATTAACAGTCCCTGGTCTGGTAACAATAAGAAATGAGTCACAGGAGATGTGGTATGAACTATTTTGAATGCTGAACAACTCTGCTGTAATGTTAGACTGACGAGTTGGTCTACCGAGTACCTGCAAACGAGACTGCCATGGTAATACTGACCATCGCCTCACTACAAACATGCTGATGATCAGCTTTGAACTGTAATGGCTTTACTCAAAATCTTTCTTTGATATGCCCCATACTAACAACAATGCACACATTTATGGAGCAAATGACAGCCATTCCATTGAAGAGCCAGCCCTGTGCAAGCCAGTCCTTATACAGAACTGTCCCTTATGACACTTTTGTAAACACCACATATGTGCTGACATCATCAACTGGTAAACATCAGCAAGGGCCCATAAAGGCCATTCGTAAGACCGTCATAACTATTTTACAGTCACAAAATGATGAAACTTGGCTGATAGTGTTGCAGCTACATTCAAATTCTGAATGGATTACTTTGTTCTGCATTGTCCTAAAATTTTGTTTACCTTGTCATCTATGTATGGCTTTGAAAGTACATAGTTGTATAACACAATTTATTCTGTTTCAGAAAATGCTGTTGGGATTGTAGCAATATTGACAATAAATGGATGTAAAAAGACTGATGAAATTGCTTGATAGTTGCATTGAATTGGCATCTTGTCATTATATGCTTATTATTTATTTGTCAGAAACAAAAAGTGCCTGATTTGTATGAATCAACTTTATCACTTTACATGATTTCAGCTTTTTTTTTTTTTTTTAATATTGGTTATACAATTTACTTAAAGCAGAGATCATTAGGTGTCATTTAGGTTTCATTGTTACAATTTTAAGCAACAGTTACTTTCAGTTTATCATACATGATTGCCAATGTAAAAGCAATAGCACATTCTGAACAGAGTAGCATAATATACTGTATTATATACTGTGTTCCATGGTAACAAGTAACATAAGTTTCAAGTGGTGAGTCAAACAGTCCATAAGCAATGCACAGAGCTTTTATATCATGTAAACGTTCATAAATCACACATGGCTTATGAAGATATTACGAAGGTATTATGCATGATCATCCATCTAAAAGATTACTGATTAAAGTACTTGAAACACTGGAAAAACACAGACAACCAAAAGTATTTTGGATCATCTGAGAAAGCTCTCACTCTGCAGGAGTAATATTGTTTTGTTTTCTTTATTTCCTAAAATAAACTTATTTAGCTGGAGTAATTCAGGATAAGAACCTTTCTTAAGAGTACTACAGCAAATAGTGAAGAGTAGGGACTGAACTTTACCTTCACTAAGCCCTGATTTTTAACCACTTTGGCATCTGCTGTCGCACAACACATTAAACATAATGAAACTGTAACCTGAAAAAGCACCTGAAAAGGCTTCTTTCGGGGCTCCGGTTCAATATAGGCTATTAGTCAACTCTTATTAACCGCAATGAAATGGACCAATTAACCTACTACGCTTCCTGTTAACATTTCTCTGATCGTCCCACATCTTAACAGAATTAAAAGCCATAACTGAAAAAGCAACTTGTCGCTAAAATAAGATTAAATAGCTACTGATCCTGACTCATCAAATGAAGGTGCTTAAATTAAATACTTAATTTTTACAGCTCTTCATGCCCATCAATCCTTATGTACAGTATTGCAGGCAGTAAACTCCTACTACAGAGTCAGTGCTGGTACCGGCATACTAATAAGTGGGTAGTATTAAATACCCCAAAAAATCAGTTTTACTTACAAAAGTCTGAGAACTGTCATATCACTATTACACATATCATGTACACTTTCACCTCAGTAGATGGGGTGTCAGTCAGGTCTTCCTGATGTCACAGCTCTGAATTAATTGAACAAAACAATCCTGGAATTGTAAATACATATTACCATTTCTAAGCATTACTATCCAGCTAAATTAATTGTCAAATATGCCCTTTATACCCTAACTGTTTAACTCTGGTGACCCAATAGAAATGCAGTGTTCATTTGCAACATCTTTCTCAAATTAAACTTCCTATTTTAAGGCCCAAATGTAAAAAAAGGCACATAATTATCACCTTCGTTTAAGTGAAATACAACAACTTTAACCTCTGTCAAAAAGCATCAGGCAACAAAAATGCCCATAATATGGCTAGATTAATTTCATTCACAGTGTGAGATGACAATATTTCAAACTTTTTCTGTACAGGGCATAATGTGTTTAATTAACCAGTAAGCACACTACTTCAAAACTACAGCTAATTCTTTTTGTACTTTGTTTAAACAATGAATAAGAATGTTATCAGCAGAAGCCAGACTGTAACAAACATTGCGAACAAGGCTGGCGAAAGATCTCAACCTGCAGAACGGCTCTCACGTGTTTACCATATAAAAAGACAGAAAATTGCTGCTGTGACTAATATAGTAACTATAAGGATTGGTGATGGTACCACTGGACATTTCTAATCACATTGCTATGGACACCACTCTATGGTTAACAATACATGATGTGTCAGTCATCAAGTTCATGATCAATATCATCAGCTCTTTTGATCCTAACCATTACGGGACCAAAATCAAATTTTCAAGGATTGGCCAACTACTACTGCAGCAATGACAACGGTAATAAGAACCATGTGCTACTGGGAAAAGGTGTGAGTGGTTACAAGCAACCTGGACAGGAACTGTCCATGCTGTTAGGACTCATGGGGTGATAACAGGGATCTCAAAAACAACGGGATGGACTCCCTCTGTGACCAGGCGAGCCACTTGTGCTGCAACGGGCCGGCCCCCCGCTTGCATGTTGCGGATACAAACCGTCTGGCGAGTGGGTGGAAAGGGGGCCTGCCGAAGTAGGCGGGTGGCAAGACAAGTTGAGTCGCTAGAAACCAGGAGGCACTTTGTCACTTTAAGTGAGACGGCCACTGTTCCCCGCTCACCGATGATGATGGGTGATAATATATGTGCTAACTGGAGGCCAAAGGGACCATATAACATCTGCCCGTGTAGGACCGTGTTTCGAATCACCACCCCACCCACGTAACACTGCTCAACAGCTCTGAGGCCGAGAAAAGTCTCAGATTAGGTTATTCCTCCTGCAAGCAACACAGTGGAAAGAGCCATTTCACCAGTTAATGGAGCAACCCTTTGAATGAAGTCCTATTTTATTGCTTCCACTTACAATCTTGAGACTTTCAAAGAAACAATGAGCAAGCATGGTCTGTTTTCTCTGACTCCAGAATATGCAAAAACCCAAAGACTTCATTACTTTTTTTTTCCCCCCCAAAAAAGTGATCATTTTAAGGTGGTAAAAAGCTTTTTTTTTTTTTTTTTTTTTTTAAAAAAAAAAAAAAAAAAGTAAATCTTACTGAATAAAAACCAGCGACTCAACTGCTGAGCTGCATAAATTGAGATCATCTGAGTAAAAAGCTATAGGTGGTGGAGAGGAAGGCCTAATCATGAAAAGAGCTGAGCAGACCCATATTAGCAGATGGAAAGACTGGGAAACCTGGCAAGAACGGAGCTAAAACTTACCCCGGCTTCAACTAGAGATGGATCTCTTTGTGGAGACCCACTGAGCTACTTCTGTACAGCAGACTTATTCCGATCTATACGGATCAGTGGGGGAGACAAAATACAAAAAGCTAAACGATGAAAACACAGGATTATGACTTAAAATGATTTACGTTTAAAATTATAGCCTCCCTCTGTATAAATTTAACCACTATATAGAAACTATCTTCATTTATCCATTCACCCTTTGTCATTAACCACTTGTCCAATGCATAGTGTTCCAGGATTAACCACAGAAGCATAGGACAGGATACCAGTCCATTTCAGGGCAACTCACTCACTCACACACATATACACACACCATCTGAAACTGCTTGTCCTACAGGCTTGCAGGGAGCCAGAGCCTAACCCGGCAACACAGGGTGTAAGGCTAGAGGGGGAGGGGACACACCCAGGACAAGACGCCAGTCTGTCACAAGGCACCCCAAGCGGGACTCGAACCCCAGACCTAACGGAGATCAGGACCCAGTCCAACCCACTGCGCCACCGCACCCCCCTATCTCAGGGCAACTGCACACACCATTTCACATATACATTCACAAAAAGGGCAATTTTGAGAAGTCAGTTCACTTGAAACACGTCTTCAGACAGTGACAGAATCCAGTGCACTCAGTGGAAACCCACGTGTTATGTGGAAAAACATAGAGAATCCACATAAAATGAGTCAGAATAAAAACCATATTGAAACCCCAGGAGATGTGAGGCACTTGTGCTACCTGCTGTGTCATTGTGCCACCCGGAAATTATTTAGCATACTATTATCCCTAATACAAAAGGATTAACTGATTTTGATGGACTGAAGTGCTGAGGCCATCATCTCTAGTCTTTTCCATTGTTAATCTTAGCTTACTGATGCACAAAGTACTCATAAAGAATGACTACTGAAGCACTCATACATAGATAAGTGTTACTGAAGTACAAGGAATTCTTACATTTCAGCAAGGGACAAGCTGTCTTAAAGATGTGGCAAGATTGACTGGCCTTCTATGCCTCACTGAGTCAATTAAATATCAGCGGCCTTGAGGTCCTTCTATGTATTCTAATTTCCAGCAGTCAGATTAGAAGGGTTTCACTCAAGGGCCCTCTTCAGGACAGCCACTATTGTTTTCATGTGAGTAGACAAAGTCTGGTGACGAAGAATTTGTAGCAAAACAAACCTGAAGAACAGAATTCAAAACTGCATTGCCACACTTTTTCATTACAAGACCAAAAAAAAAAAAAAAAAAAAACTGTTGGAACATTAAGTAAAAAAAAAAAAAATATAAGTTGTGCAACCACATTGGGACAAGGCCCCTTACACTGAGTAATACCAATAACAAAGTCAACACTGTAACTATCATGCAATACAGTGTCTTACCATAGTAAGAGGAAATTTCCCTATTCACTTGCAATAAATAATACCACTTGAAAATTATTATTTAGTAACAACCTACATCACTTTTAAAATTTCTGGAAACATTTTAACAAATATAGCCACAAGGGCAAATTGCCTACTTACCATTCAACAATATTTGGGACGATAAAATGATGTATGATCTGGGCAAATAAACATATACAGGTCAAGAAGCAATTAAGCTCGTCGGTCGTGTGCAAATTGACGGCTTGGAAAAATGTTTAACATGCAAGTTGTTGGCATTCCATTGTTATAGTTTTGTGCTGTAAACAACTGATGTAATGTATTTTTTTTTTAAAGAAGTTATGTATTTTAGAATTAGTCTTACAATGCAAGCCCTTTTTTCCCCTCATAAGACTGGTACTTAAGACTTGCTGAAATTGCCCCAAAAGGGGTTAAATGTAAAAAACGATTTCTGATTATGCATCATACTCGTAAAGTGGAAAGACTCACAACAGCGGAAACAGGCTGTCGAAATATATCAATATATTCCCCACACAAACTCCTAAAAAATAAGTCAGCCTCTCCTGCAATTACAATCAACCCTGAGATGAACAATTACTCCTGCTTGATTTAACCTGTTATTCTCTCAACATTTTCTGTAAAACATGTTAAAAATTGTATTAAAGTTGAATTTAGCAGCTAAATAAAAATTAGGCTGTATTGTCTTGGGTTCACATTCAAAATAACAAAAGAGCATCATGTTTCAGTGTGTCAGGTGTGAGGTGTGGGTGTAGACTGTGGACAAATCCATAAGGGAAGGGCCCAGATCTATATGTGGATCACCCCATACTTGGAAGGAATTTCTCCTCGGCTTGGTTTCAGCTGGCCTACGTGGTTTCTCCTACAGTGCCTCACTCGTCCGCCTACTATATACCGATGCAGTCAGGGTCTGTCCAGCAAAATACTGCATAGTATACTCAGAGTACAATTTATCCTTATATAATACTCTATTCTGTAGCTAAACCCAGAGTGCATTCAAAAGGTCACATTTAAAGCAAATGACAATCCAACGTACCTTAAATGTAGTGCATTATACATTTTTTTTAATAATTAATGGAGATTCCAAAACAATATTTACATAAAATTAATTTCCAGCATTTACTTTTTCAAATACATTCAACTACTCTAACTTTATTAGCCATTTTTATGTATTAATGCTATATCTTTTTTTACACTATTATTATTTAGCTGATGCTTTCTCCAAGGCTGCTTACAACATTCTGTATGTACACTAAATAACTAAATTATTTTCCCATTATTTACCCACTGAAAACATTTTATTGTACAAGTTCGGTTAAGTTCCTTGCTAAGCGTAACACAGCAAGAGCAGGGCTTCACACCTGGGACCTTTCGATTACAAGGTGACTGCTGTAACCACAAGGCTATCTCCTGCCCCCATTTAATGTAAATTAGTTGTCACTTATTCTCTGTGTACATCATTTTAGTCATTATGATTGATTGCTTTGTAAAAGAAGCTTATTGGCTGGTTACTTGATTAAGTGACTCTCTCCTGAGTAGAGAGTCTTGCACTTCCATCCTCTGTCAGGATCTCCGCTCCACCTCCTGTTGTCTGAATGCCCTCAAGTGTGCTACTCACTTTCCGGCAGATGGGAGTTTTACCTTTCCAGGGTGCTTCTACTTTATCTTTAATGCCCTTATTAGAGTAACTGTTTTGTCACGTGTCTTAATATATTGTAAGCACACTGAATCTGGCTGCATTTCTGAGACAGCTGATTCACTTCATTCTTTGCAGTTATTGTATTTTAACCTTGATGCCTCCAAGACATTCTGCATAAAGATGTTGGCCTATTTAATAAATATAATGAAGCAGTAATTGAATTAAGTATAGCCATTCACTGCTATTTTGTTATAACTACAACATATGATATGTAATGTTAAGGACAACATAGAGTTTAAAAAAATAAATAAATACTGATATATAGTCAAAATGTCCATCAGGAGGAATACTGTAAAGACCCTTAGTAATATCAAAAACTGTCAACAGTCAGATGCTAGCATTGTAAACCGTCACATTTAAGATTCACACTGAAAAGCATGCAAAACTATATACAAAAGAAAAATGGATCAAAACTATGTGAAAATGGAATAAATCAAAAGTAATTATCATATTCTGCCTTTGGTTAAAGAATTTCAGAACAAAGCATTTGGAATTTCTCCTATCATCTTTTAGGACAACCACAAAATGCACAGAAAATAAAACTGAAAGGAAATTACATTTATGAAACAATTTTGTCTTCATCGCTTCTGTAATGTTATGTGACTAGGATGGATATACCTTCGAAAAGATCGTTCTTCATTAGTCTCCGAATCTTTTTTCGCCCTGTATGAATTACATTTTTGTACATTCAACCTCTTAAACTGGCTCTAGCAAAGGTATTAAGCAAATGAATAAATAATAACAATATCCCTTGGGTGGAATGGAAATGATGTCCTTTTGCATATTTGTGCTGGCGTAGGAAACTAACAGTAATGTGTAGTGACACTAAGAAAACCACAAGGCTTTTCGAAACGCACAAGTAAATGACCAGCCTTAATATTAATTTGTCTTGTAAATAATGAATGACAACAGAGAATACAAAGTGTGCTACACTCAGGAACTACTACCTAAACTGATGTGGGGGAAAATAAAAGTACACGTTTCCCTACACATTTACATGTATTCATTTAGGAAACAGTTTTCTCCAAAGCGACAAACATCTCAGAGAATAATACAAAACGTGCATTACATTAAGAGGAGGAGAGTTCTACACTCCGTGTGTGAGAGTGTGTGTGAGAAAAATGCCTGAGAGGGCTCTGTTAGGATAGCGCATCTCCTTCGTATGGCCTTCTTACCTTCAGGTGCGGCAGCATCACATGTCCTGCTGCTGAATCCAGTGGAGTTCCCCTGAACATCTCTGGTTGATGGCATGTTACTCTGTTAAAAACAGAAAAATGAGCACATATCATTAACAAGAGTCTCCACATTTAACAAGAGTCTTCAAACTCACCTCTTCCAGAGTAATTTCTCCAATGAGCTCTTTAGTGCATGCTAATGTGTTCATGTTTATGCTCAATAATTTTGGGATAACTGCTGAATAATGGATAACCCTTTATTCTGCTACTCATGTGATATAAATGTTACAATTTTGTAATAAGAAATAGTTGAGTAATAGATAACATTTTATGCGGCTACTCCTGTGATATACTGTATATTGGTTCATATGGTGGAAAGTAGATGAACTGTACTTTAGAATCACATCTGCATCAAAGTCTTTCTGCTGATGTATCGCACACATTTTATTTTCTATGAAATGCATGTCGCTTTGGAGAAAAGTGTCTGCTAAATGAATAAATGTAATGTAATATTTGCCTTAGTCAAAAAAATAAAATATATGGCACACTGATACTATTTTAGTGGCAGCAGGTAGCATAGAGGATAGACCTGCTATCTTGCACTCAAGAAAACCAGGTTTGAACAGCACATAATGCTGTGGTACCTCTGATCATGGAATTTACCCTGAAACGTAAATCTACATGTAAAATAAATGTAAATGTTAAGTGCTTCACTTAAATTTAACCAGTTGTATAAGTGGGTAAATCTTTGTAAGTCGCTTTGCAAAAAATTGGTGCTAAATAATGTAACATTTCTACACAGTAAATTAACATAAAAAAAATTAAGTAATAATGGTTTGGAGAAAGTTGGCGTAATGACGCAGCCGTAAAACTGATGCCTCGCAGTGGCTGAACCGATTGTTTTGGTGTAGGTGCAAATCCCACTCAGGCCATGGAGAGTTTGCATGTTCCCCTGTGTTCACAATAAAAGTCACGAACAGTCAAAAGCAGTTTCTTTTACCACAAACACCAGACAAGTGGTCGCTGTGATTAGAGCTCAACATAACAGCACTTACTCTGACCTAGGAAAGTTCTTATATACCATACTGCCTCCTTTGAGAAATGGTAAGTGCATTCATTGAGATGATGATGACTGGACATTGTCATCTACAAGACCTGATTTGGTATAATTAGTCAACTAGGAAAACATGCTGGGATGTTCAGAGGAAATGAAGGGGTGATCGGTCACTAGAGTTTAGTAATTGAGATTTCCCCTGTCCTTACAAAGTGGTGAAATGCGCTTAGCTTGGGGTTGCAGGCCACAAAGCGATGAACGTGCAATCAGTCAGAGTTATAGGGGTCTTCTCAAACCAAACATTCACATTATTGTGTTTGCCACTGCACAAAGACCTCCGATTATGAAGGGGCAGAAAAACCAGCACTTCCACGGACAAAAGACTAAGTGAATTTTAATACAACTGAATTTGTCTATACAGATAGCTTCCCTCGCAACCGGAGAGAAGACAAATGCTTTAAAAGACCGACAGCTAAAATGAGGTTTAACAAGGTTGAAGTTAAATCAAATCATAACATCTCCAGCTTTCTAGCAACAATAGATGAAACATGACAGCTGCTTTTAATGATATCAAAAAAGAACCGACTCTGCCAGGACACGGGGTGAATTAGTGGTGATGGACTGCAAGCAGCATGGTCATATACCCTCAGCTAGCTCTCTTCAGTGATCTAAGAACACAGCCCCAACCGAGAAGACAATGTATTTTTCACTCTAAGAGCAGTGAGTACAGTGAACCAAAAAAAGAACAAAACACCATAAAACACCCTAAAGTCAGAGGAACTGACTGTGGAATAGCCAGGAGGCAGAAAATACACTGCAATTCCTTTCTGAAGAGCTATAGGAGAGAATAAAAACACTCAAGATGACATAACCTGAGTCTCCAGCCTGTGGCTGAAAAACTGAACTGACAATTTCTTCAACCTGAACATGCTCTCACCTTACCTGGACAAGGTATTTCTGACTCCCATACATGACATACTGTGGCGCCAGGCTATAGATCATGAAACTGGTGTGTAGGACAATCAGGAGGAGGATCATACAAAGGAAGAGAAGGGCCTGAGGGCGAGTCCTTCTTGGTCTGATCTTGTACAGCTGTGAAGGGGAGTGAATAATTGACAGAGGAAAAAAGGGAAATCTCCATGAAACTAGTTACTATGCCCTTTTTCAGAAATACTTTGATGCAGAAATAACTAAAAAATATTTCTTAAATACAAGTATAGATTCTATGAATGCTTACCCGTATCCAGAAGAACCATATTCCTATGTTGCGTATCCCTGCCATGGATGTGAAGACAAAGTACATGGTGATGACAGTAATCAAGAGATAATCCAAGGGGAAGACCTAAGAGAGAACAGGGGTGGCAACTTAGCCTCCTTTGCAAAAACAGGTCAGAGGAGAGGAAAACCACTGCGGTCCACAAGTTAGTCTTTGTCAAAGTCATTTGGTGTGAAACATAATAATTATAAATGTCAATTTTGTGCAACATTTTGTACAGGTCAATTATTTTCCGAGGGGACAGTGATGGATGCAAAGGCTGACAGAGAGCTGTGAAAACCTCACGCAGCATCTGCTGTCACTGTCTAAACCCATTCGTTTCGCCAGCCAGCCCTTGTATAATTTAATGACATGTATTAACTGATATGGGTGCAGCGAAAAGACTCGGAAGCAGCAAGGCAGACGACCGAGATGTTAGCTAGAGGTTACCCTAAACTAATAGAAAAGTGACTTTGCAAAATGTGTGAATAAAATAATTTACAGAACAAGCAAGCACTTTCACAAAGTGTCTCAATATTTTTGGAAAACATAGAACAAACCTCAAGAATCAAAATATGCTTCATATTGTCACTGAAGTGTCACTATGAATTGCAGATAGCACAATGGTTAAGAATCTGGCACAGTGGTACACTGAGTATCACTGGCTCCTTACAGTTGCTGGGCTGAAGGATCAGACACGGGTCTGAATCCAGCTCTGCCTTTATGAAGTTTACATTTTCTCCGTATGTTCTCTTCAATTTCCTCCAGGTGCTCTGGTTTACTCCAACTGTCCAAATATGTGTTTCAGCTGAGTTAATGTCTCTAAAAACTGTCTATAATGTGTTTATGGGTTACTGTAAGAGTGCCATTGCCCTGTGATGGATTGGCGTTCCATCCAGGGTGTATCCTGCCTCACACCCTTTGTTTCCAGGACAACCTCTGGACCACTTTAACCATGCATTTGGACAAGCATTAATCGACAACGAACAATCTATAGTTAGGATGGCAAACTAACAATAAAACTTTGATACAGTTAAGTTTTCAACAAAAAAAGGACAATTTTCAGCATTGTATACACACTTATGTCGCGTTACTGTAAAACAAGAAAAAGTGAAGGTCAAGGTGAATAAACACAGTGAAGAATTTTACAAACAATGCTAAACTTGGCAGCTGTGCATGTACTGACATTTAGTGCTCTCAGGTTGAGTGTCAGGAGTCTTCGTGTTTGCCCACGGTTAAAGTGAGAGTCGTTGTCTGAAAAAAAATCCCATTTTTGTCCACTATGCTTCTACAACATCTGGCAAATGAGACCATTTCCACAAGACAGTCTCTGTAAGAAGAGTTATTGACTTACCGTTATAATTCTACATGCTTTAGCATTTAGAATTATTACACAAATGAATGCAATAAAGAACACAGATGCCATCCATCAAAATGTAAATATAGTTAAAAAAACCATATATAACAAATATAACCACATATACTTTGTTTACACACATTTACATTCTCACACATGTGCACAAATGAACACATGCCCACACGGACACACACGCACATGATCTAATTTATAATCTAAAGCATCCTTGACTAATTTTCCTGAGAAAAGGAGAATGTTCCTTGGGGAACTATTTGAAAGTCATGGTTAAAATGATCCTCTAACGTTAGTGTCTTTGGCTCAATTTCACTTCTCAGAGATATTAATGCATCGCACTCTGGAAGCTTTTAGCTCGTAACTCTGCTGGAGTTGACATGCATTTTGAAAATTAGTTAAATACACAGTGCCCTTTAGATTCCCTCATCTTGCAAAGAGAATTTGATAATTCAACTGCAACCTTGTTAGAATGTCAGTGAGGGAATTATTGTTCTCGTTTCAGAATTCCCATAACGAAACCCCAAAGTTTCTCGATTAATAACCACTCAGAAGGAGCAGCCAAGGTTTTCTCAACTTTGTTCTTTGGATATGAGCATTCCTCACATTGCAAACCATACGGAGCCATCTTTCCTTCAAACATGCTGGCATAGTTAATGGTGTTGTGAGAGAGGTATAAATGCACATTAAATCATCCAGCACTTTGCTTGTACTGTTCAGTACCATCTGCTGCAGGATAAAAATCATCTTCATATTAAGTTTGAAGTGCAGAACTGACTACATGAACACAAGGGAGTTAAACCTTGCAATCAGCTGGGACAGAAATTAACAGTCCTGCTTTGCAGTTTATCCGAAATTAAACACGGGAAAAACAGACTACAAAGACATCCATGCCGAAATAACTAAAAGTTTCACCACTTTTTAAACTCTTATTTTCTGAGCAGTAAAATATAAATGTGTGAAGGTAACTGTAGTCAAGAACCATGACCGGATAGTAGTTTATTACACAAACACCCTTGTTTATTCAGCTAAAACTAATTAAAAGCAACAGAGAATGAAACATCTTTGAAATTGGTTATAAAAATTTAGGACCAAACACAGGGTGACAGAACTTAATCTCCTGAATTAAAAACAAATATATTGTGTTGTGAGACAATCCATAGACCTCATGCTGATAAAGATAAAATTGAAATGAAGTTCAAGGACATCATACTAAGGTAACGCGGCACCGTATTTTTGTGGAATCGCGATACATTGTGCTGAGTTTGCATGTTCCCCTGTGTTCACAATTCAGTAGAAAGCAGTGGAAAACCACTCTCCTAGTCTCCCTCACAATGAAAACTGGAAATATTTGAGGCAATACATTGGACTTACAGGCTGTAGGGCCAACAAGAGCTCGTTGACTGGATTAGTCAAGTTGGTCCCAAGGATGATAAATCCAGAGTTGATACCAGTAGAGTGGAGAGCTTTATCCAAACTGAAATGGGAAAACGCAAGCCATTAATCACTGTCAGTCTTCTGTTGTTTGCTCTTCAGCACCTTTTAATAACTGGCTGAAATTGAATGTGGAATACAGGAGATTACAGTCAAAACTTTAATAGAGAACTGGAAGGACACTTGACTATGATGAGTGATTAAAGGGCACATGTTCAATAATACTTAGAGACATATTCCTAGTTCAGTACAATTTTTTTGTGTCTGAAGGTACAATCATCACTGCACTGTCAACTCAGTTTTTTTTTTTTTTTCTTTCTCTAATGACATTTTTGACTTGGATAAACAATTAGGAGAATGTTTTAAGTAATTAGCAATATCCATCAGCTGAAAACACCATGAATTCACGGAGAACAGCCACTTACTTTGAAATGAAGAGGGACACGACGAACAGGAGGGCAACCAGAATGAAGAAAATCCCCAGCAAAATCTGAAAGGCCGGCAGGAAGCAGATGTGTGAACATGAAGGGAGGGCCTTGGCATCCCACGGTCATTGCTGAAAATGTGCTACAGTCATTCCCAGCGGTCCCTCACTCTTAACCTGTGGGTCCTGTCATTTGTCAACACGAGGCCATATGGCCTAGCTGATGTTAGTCTGGCACTGTCTCCAAGCTGACGGAGAGTATTCAGGGAGAGGGGGACAGATCGGTGGCTGGAAGGGGCCAGGTAAGTGCAAGGGGGTTGGGGAAGGGGGGATGACAGACAAGTGCTAAGCTGCTTTCCTGCCTTCATTCTCCATCCCTGGCGTGCCTGCTTAAAATATGGGTTAGAGCCTTTCTGTCCACAGAGGAATAAACAAACACAAAGCAGGTGTTGGAAGGAGGCTCGTAAGTGGAAAAACAACGTCAGTGCTCATCGGTGACCTTGCAGATTCATTTCAGTGAATGAACAGTAAGGACAGTGCAATCACATTTCAGGAGGTAAGAGTCTCTCTGCATTGTATGCATTCAAAGGCCTGTACATATAGAGTACTGCCCCCACAATGTCAATGTGGCATTTTGTGATTAGTTAAGGTCTTTTACACTCAATAAATGCTTCCTGTTTTATGAAACACTCTACCTTGCTATCAGAAACACAAGATCTGAAAATATCCTTTTTAAATTAATAGCTAACTTCATTTGCTTAGCTAATGGCATTACTCATAAGTCTTAAATATATATGTGTGTTACCTATAATGAAATACAGCTGAAAGATTCATACTGAGCTAATTATTTTTTTTAACCAATTTGGCATAGGACTGCTGCTAATTTAAAACCATTTCAGAAGCTGGACAGAATCTTCTACCAGACATGTGCTGCTTGATCCTCCAACCATACTGGGTTACGCTCCCCCCCCCCCCCCTGCTATTCAGAAAAAGTCACTTAGTCCCCCCAAGCTTCTGCTACAGCTGGGTGAAGTAAAACAGAAAGCAATCTACTGCTGACCCAAATAATCCCATACCAATGTCTCAAACGCCTAGGCCATGTGCATCAGCTACTCATCATACCTCCTGCATTACCTTATTGCCTACCAGTTGCTTTTGCTTTCCTGTGGAGCTCACATTCTTTTGACTACAAATCCAAGTTCTTAGACACTATGCTATGCTACTGCCTCCGCCTTTCTATACAGTGCCAGTCAAAAGTATGAGCACACCTGGGCAATACTTCTGTGGAAAAAATTTGAGAAGAGTGAAACCAAAGCAAACCACTAGTGTTCTACATGTTGGGGAACTGTTGCAGAAAAGCTGGCATGGCGACTCAGTTCCCGATCAAAGCTGTTAACCAAATTCGTAGTGGGGCGGATCAGTAAGTGTACTTAATTTCTAAGTGTGTGTATAAGCGTGTGTCAAGGTGTGACAGAAAGTGAAGGAGAAAGAGCAGGAGAGACAAACAATAGCTTAGAATGGGGGTTACTGGAGGCTGAGGCCACCAAATGCCTGGAGCAAGAAGACAGCAGAGAGCAGAGAGGTTCACGTCAGCTCACTTTGACAGCGAGCCAAAAACGAAGGCCAAGACATCAAAAAGGTGCAGAGTCACCTGTTCAGCATGTGCAGACCCTCAGATTCAAGCACACGACTCTGCAAGGTGCGTGCGGAGTGCATACACAGACATCGGTGTTGAGGAGGATTTTTCGGCAAGACGGCTGCCACACGTGTCCATCATTATTCTTCTCAACGCTAGACTGGATGGCAATTGTGAGTGTTTGTCATGCTCGTGTGACTCACCATTAAAAATCTGTTTCAAAGATTCAATTATTTCATTTAGTTTTAATCCTTCAGTAGAAGGAACAATATGGTTTTATTTGCTTAACACACCAACATACAAATTAAGTTTAGACAGTGTGCACTACATTTAATCAGTCTTGCTGTTATGCTTACTGGTTTGTCTCCATAAGGTAGAAATTAAAACAGCATTATGAAGACAACTGAAGGGTACCACGTTGTGCATTGCGAGGACTAAAAGCAGTATCAAGCAACGGCTTTTATCAAAAATCAGCTATTATATATGACCTTGAATGGTCCATCTCAGTTCTGTTGCTGGAGCGCCAAACAGGAGAGGAGGATGCGTCCCTTATCCGAAACGGTGGCTGCACCCACTCTGAAATCAACACGGATTCCATTCCCTTTCTTTTTCTGCACCAACTGCTTCAAGACAACCTCTTTGTAAAATCATTAAAGCCGTCTCATCTCTGTGGTTCATTTTTGTCCAAACTTACACTCCAGCCGCCACGCTAAACACCAATAACGTGGACGAGATTCCCTCCATTTGCAGCATAATGAACCATCCTGCAAAGCTCTGCATTTTCATCTTAATTGTCTTGATTTCCCTGATTTGATGCTACACTTAACACGACACCAAGGGGGGGAGAGCAACGATGGCCACCGCTCGAGTGGAACGTACTTGTGTGCATATGAGAAGCTGTTACATTGACTTCCACTTGCTAACTGACCAGGGGAGACCTCCAAGCATGCTAGCGAGGTGCTGAACAGACGCCGTGTTAAAGCAAAAAAAAAAAAAAAAAAAACTTAAAGTGAAAAATCCTTCTGTCAAACTACTTCTTCCTTAATGGATTGCAAGTATAAACAAAACTTTTACATTTATTATGCAAAATTTAACATGAGAATACAAAAAGGGCCACAGGTAGCAAAGTGAGCAGAACAATCACCTTACAATAAAAATAACAGTGGGTTGAATGGTACCTCCTACTTAGTAGCCTTGATCAAGGTACTTATCCTGAACTGGCACATTGCCCTGCTGAATAAGTAGGTAAATAATTGTAAGAAGGTTAATATAGAAACCTAACATTCCAAGTCACTTAAAAGAAAAGTGGTGACGAAATAAACAATGAATGCTCTTAGTAGTTTTTCCTGAACACGGCTGTTCACACTGCCCATCAATTTTATTGGCACACTGAGGTCTCATGGCATTGATTATTAAAAATCCTGCAGCTGCCAAAGATCTTAGGAAAGGATAACATGTCATCCCCAAATATGACCAAATGGGCGTCATTAAAAAGACTGCATCCTACCGGACAGAGAATACCTTTAAGAGTGGTCACAATTCTGGAGGTATAACCTGGAAAAAGGCAAAAACTACAAGCATCAGGACTGGATTTGGGCTTCAGCTTTGTCTCATAATTTTATAAGGGGATGTAAACTGACCTCTACAATGTGTCTCCATGAGCACATCTGAGTCCATCTACAAGAAGCATTGACATTTCTTCTATCAGTCTATCACTCCGTTATGACCAGTAGAGCACATATATGCTCAAGAAGTGCTGCAAAATGTATGCTCTTCTCATTCGTTTAACGTTTTCATCTTATTAGCTCCTCTAAGTATTTTGCACCTGGCTAAGCTGTGCTGATGCTGAAATGAAAACCCATCTTGTACACACAATTATTGCTTCAAAGTCACCATGGAAATTAATCAAATTCACACCACCCCTGCAGCATAAAATATGAGCCAGCAATGGCTGCAGAACTCCAATGATTAATACGTGTACACTTTTAAAGCTATTGCTATACAAAGTGACGGCACAGGCGTTTAAAGTGTTCAGAAATGCTGATGCCATCATAACCCCCGTAAACATAATTGCTAATATGCAATAACAAAGATGTTACTTTTCAATTTTTCACCATGTAATTCAGATGATCTACTCATAGGTATCTCACACTTGTAACCAAGGTTTTTCACATACCTAGAAGGTAACACAATGTTTTCATATCGCTTTAATTTTGTGCTAAAGGGGTGATAAGGCCATAAAACACTAAATGTCATATATTAGAATAGGGAAAGTATGGTAGGAGGCATAACACAACAGACGATGAATGTAGCTAAGAAAATCTATATTTCCAGTCAAAAGTTTGAGTACACCTGCTGGAAGCAATTTCTTTTTTCTCCACAGTTCCTTCTGTTATCAAGTGTGAGAGGGAAATCAGCAGACATGGCTTCCCAGCTCTTCCGCTAGGACATTAGTGGGTTCCTTTGCATTCACTCTTCTCTCCAGTTCTTCCCATAGATCTGTTGCCCAGCAGTACTCAAATGTCACTGGTACCATACCAGACTACGAAATATTTCTTTATGACTCAACTTGACCTAGCAATACATACCTTTATAAGGGTATCCACATTTGACAAAGATTTCGTGAGGAGCAGGACCCCAAGTCTACAGCTATTGTCCAGTCGTGAATGTCTGCTTCAGTGTGAGAACTTTCCAGTTTGCAACAAGCAAGCTGGGAAATGACAACTTGAGCTACTTGGAATATGGCACCCTGCCATCAGTGCACCACGCTTTCCATGGGGTGGACAGTGCCACTCTTTCCACTGCGCGGAACAATAACAGTCTCGCTTTCCCATTCCCTCAGCGCCAGTGTATTCAGAAACAGCTGTTAAACCCATCTTCCCGTTGCTCACAGCCAGAGCACTTCAGTCTAAGTCCTTATAGCACCTCGCCACCACGGTAAATTATCTTGTCTTTTTCCTGAATCTAAACAGCTTGCAATTTTCATAAAAGATAATTCTCTGTCATAAAAAAAACACTGCACAAAAACATCCATATTTTCTGTAAAGAGTAGTCACTGTGCAGACACATCCAACAGATTTCTGTAGATACCGGGAAAGCCAGAATGGGTCCTCTTTTATGTCTATAGACTGAGAAGATGGAAAAGGTGAACTGGACAACTGCAAAGAATAACCACATTTACAATGGCTGGAGTGCTGGTCCGAGACAGCAGCGCTGCGATTTACAGCGGTTCATGGGGAGCAGAAGAAAAGACTGTCGTCACATGCTGAGGAGAGACCCCACAACATCAGCATATGCAAGCAGCACGTTGCCAAGGCCACAGCACTACAGACTGCAAAGTATAATGGCAGTATAAATGACAGGCAGCAGGAGAACTGAAAGCAGGTATGAGGGCCTAAAGGGGGAGAGTATGTACAGCTTGACCAAAAAAAAATTACAAATATACATGGGAATTGTTTTGTGGATTTGAAACCAGTCCCTCTGGATTCCATTTATGACTTACAAACCTGTCAGAGCATCTTAACCCTGAAACATACAAGATCTCATCACTCCCTTAAACCCCAGCAAGAGCACTGTGCTCTTCCACCTACAGCCACCTTGTGATCTCACTCATGAGAGGTTCAAAATCAAAAGTCTGTAAGTGCTTGGTTTTGGCTTCGATGCGGTGGAATGAGCTCCCTCTCTGTCGGAACTGCTGAATCCCTTCCAGCATTCAAGAAAGGTGTCAAAACCCATCTCTTTTAAAGTTACTTCTCTTCTGACAGCTCCATAAACTTGTATCACACCATCTGTTACGTTCACCTTTGCATTTCCTATTAGACTCAATTCTATAGGCAGTTACTCATGTAATGTGTGCTGGCAATCACCATAAAAGAAACCCAGGAAAAAAAAAGATGGGAAAACCAAAAAAAACAAACAGGAACATGACTCTGAAATGAAAGTGGTAATCCCAAACAGCAGAGATTAAAGTGTTAGTTACAAAAAGCATATTAAGGAAACATCTTCACTCATACTCAACAGGTATACCGTGCTCAACATGTGGATACACCATGATTCCCTTCGGAAGAGGCTGTATCCCTGTCGCTATCCCTCCTGTGTTTGAGTATGATCTCAATACGCATAAACTGTAAATAACGCACTCAGTTTCCTAAATAATAAAATGCTTTGCCACCAGGGACTTAAAGCCATTGTTGGTCATCTATGCAGCTCTTTGCTCAGTTATTTTTGTTTCCAAGGGGCATCTCGTTTTTCCTACATAACTTAAACCAGAAGGCCATAATAACAAATAAACCACATGTTTGTCTGGCCTTAACCTTGAAGACCCTGTCAGAATCAACAGATGACTGGAAATGTACTTAGTGCCAGAACTGACAAGTCCTAAGAATGTTGTCAGACAAGCGGCTGGGTTCCTACCTTCAGGGGTCGTAGAACACTGCCCACCTTGGTGCAGCAGTTCTTCTCAGCGATCTCCAGATGTCTGTCTCTCCGCCGGAGCACCTGCAGCTTCGACTCCAGCTCCTGAAGTTTTCTCCTGTCCCGGGAAGAGAGGGGCCGCCCGTCCTCGCACTGACAGTAAGAGGACGCAAACACATTAGAACAGGTCAAGTGGGAGCAAGCAGTCATGATGCACAATTATGACGGCAAATATCAGAGATGTGGATCAAAGGGAGACTAAAGGAAAGGCGTTAATCTGAAGGAAGTAAAGGGCAATGGAAGAGGAAAAACTCACAGGGCTGTTAAGGAACACTTTTCTAGGGGTCTAACGCCAACTGGATGCCCACCCTACTGGGGCTGCTAACTCTACACATGCGGGGTAAAAGTTAGTTTTGAGTAACACCGGCATGGTCAGGTGGTTGCCTGGACACCCTTTTGCTTTTAGCAGGTGATCCTGAAAGGGTTTGGCAGTACAAGCAAAGTGGGCTTGCTGGTCATGATGACCCTGACGCTTACGTGACAACTTTTCTGCCTTTTCCAAGTAACACTTCTGCAATGTATTTCAAGCTATGTTTAGAAATTGTAAAAAAACAGTATGGCTGGATAGAGAGTAATGTCTCACAATTCTCACTTTCAACTTTGAAATTCATCATGAGGTCAGTGTAAGGCAAATAAGCAATACACGCTCACAATATGTCCCCAGACAAACTGACTCCCTAATTCTAGTAAACCATAAGTTGCATAGCATGGAAGCATATATGCAAAGCTAAACCGAAAGAAAAATTCACAAGTGCTGGTAGGTTTTTTTTTTCCCCTCGCAATAAGGCTTTGCAACAACTCTCCTTACATTATGTCTGAAGGCACGAACCTTAGATCTGAGCTTCTCGATCTGTTGCTCAACTTCATCTATGTCCTCCGTGGTCTCCAGGCGCTCATAGGCGATGCTGCGTGTTCCTTTGATGAGGTTCAGTGGGAGTACTGACATGCCATACGCCTAATGTAATGTTCAAAAAGACAACATTTAGAAGTACAGCACAAATGAATCAAGGTTAGGCCAACGTACTTATGCATGTGGACCTGCCTACATAAAAAGAAGGGGGAGGAAGGTTTTAAAAAAAAAAAAAAAAAAAAAAAAAAAAAAAAAAACTTATCAAATGACATACTACATGCATGACTGTATAAATGCATGGAAATTAAATTAGAAATCTTGATTTTTAGATTTTAGTTCTTTGTCTCCCGGCTGATTCTTTCTCTCGATTTGGATTTATCTGCTGTAATGAGCAATCTTCCATGAATGTTTCTATGCGTGCGCGTGTGTGTAGTCACAAAACAACCATTTTGGACTGCAGGAGCTAGAGGGCTGATGCACTGAAATCTCTCAAAAGCAATCAACAGCATGACAGTGCCCCCTTGTGCCAATTCTTTTCCCAGCTGAAAAAGGGACTTCCAGTAGGCTCCAAATTAACACTTCAGAGACAACATGCAAGCTCTGTGTGTGTATGTGTACTCCCCTCCCAAAACACAGTAAATCAGCTCTTAGATAAACACCTCTGTGTGTGTCGACAGTCATTCCCTCCACATTTAAAACCGCACTCCTGTGCTACCGCTTGTCACTTGAGTACAGTGTTCCTGCAAGAACTATTATACAAGATTTGAGAACTTTTAATTAAAAATGAGGGCCATCTCCAATACCTGCGTGAAGCTGAATCAATACAGGGCACTGATAAGAGGCTGGCAAATTCTCACCCTAGAATAGATTAGTGTCCTTACCAACGCAGGCTTCCCAGTTTTCACTACAAACGCAATATAAAAGAATGCCAACACCAGAAATTTGCATATGAAAACCCACACTACAGGATCACAAGAATTTAAAAATCGTAGATATCTGTCTGCATTTCTTACTCGTATGGTTGTGGTGTTACCAAAGTCACAGAGGACATGTATACAGCCCCTGCTATTATTAGTCTCTGGCGTGGCCCTCATCTCTAGTGATGTCGCCTGCTGCAATGAATCATGGGGTTCTTTAGGCCAGATCACATCCCGAATACCAAGCACACTCATAAAAGGAGGATCTGTCCCACATCAACAGCGAAGCACTCCACACATTGTTCACCATGAGGGGGGGGAAGCCTGACCTGAAAAACCACTGTTCTTGTTGTAACCGACAAGATCAGGCTGAAAGAATAGACTATGGGCAGCATAAAGAACAGACAAGCCTTTGTACTGCCCTCACAGTAGTGAATAATAACTGAGGTGGAGGGGAGTGCAGAAAGTCAGGGTCTGTAATAACACTAGGGACACGGTCAGCGGCGTGACGCAATGTGCAGGAATTCAATCACGAGGAACCCCATAGGCATCCAGCAGGATAAACCAGATATCAGCAAACTCAGCATACAAGCCATGCCTTTGTTCCCAAATCAGTGTGGGTGTGGTAAATGACAGCAAGGGTAAATGTTGGTGTAGTATAGCCATTTTGGGGGCTATCAGATTCAGGACAACAGATTTGCTGTCAAGGTTAGCAACTGTTAGCAAATGTAACCTTTGACTTGCAAAGCAAAAATCATGTAAATAGTCTTTAGCCTTAATACTCAGAAAAGTTAACAATATAGTTTTATTCACAATGTGTAGATAACTTTTGTAATATGAATGCTGCAAAATTAGATTTCGTAGTAGAACTTTTAAATAATGTTATTCTCCAGGCAGCTTGTCTTAAGGATCTGTGCGTTGTTGTAACAAAAGGAAGTATAACTAAAACACTTCAGTAAATAAATAAAAATACAATAAATTCTCAATAGTTCTACAATTTTGAAATCACTGTGTAAAGTTCTTCTTTTCCCCCCATGCATATTAGCTCAGAACAGGCAGACATAAATTTATCAGACAAAAGATAGAGAACGTGAAAAGGGGTTTCAAAAGCGTGTCTTGGAACAAGATAGTTCATTCGAGGCACTGAAAGCATGGAAAGTAATACATTTTTTACTCCTCAGACATGTCCTCTCCAGAGAATCATTGGTGCTGTACAATGGGGGAAAAAGAAACATGATTTAGGCTTTGCAAAACTATTCTTGCTACAGGTCACAGGAGAAAGCTTTGGTCAAAAACATAATATTTTCCCATTGTTAACTAAAGCCCTAAGGAGCCTTTTTTTTTCCCCCCACAGAACATGGATAGATTGCAAAACGGGCAAAAAAAAAAGAAAAGCAAATGAAATGAGGTGCATCAAGGCACAACCAAAAAAAAATCAATTTAAAACTAAACACATTGAAAATATAGCATAAAATGTTTTTATGAAGACACTATTTCTCCAGTGATCAACGCCTCAATGACAGAGTTTGCCAATTTTAATAAGTAAACCTGGACCAGAAATACAATTTCTTAATTACCTGTAAAGGTACAAATTAAGAAAGTGTTATTTACACTTTTCCCCACGTCTGTAATAAATCTACAGAAAGTACATAACTGCCTACTTAAGCTGCATCATACTTTTAAATTTAGTTCACATAAACAACGTTGAGATAAGCACTGAGCTTGTAATTTTTTACATTCACAAACTGCTAAGCATCAGGTACAATATACATATACAGCATCAATTTTGGGTTTTAATATAGACTACAGAAGGATGATTAATAGCAGAAGTTGTCACATACAACTATGCTGACGACATCGATTGAAGGTAATGTGGTCTGACCCACTGACAGCGTAAAAAGAAGCAGCTGACTATACTAAATATAATGGCTCAAGTCCAAGATCAACGAAGAAACACACTTTAAAACTGACAAAAATATTAAAACAAACCTCACGCATGTTGTGTTCTCTCCTTAAACCAATGAGCCATGGCTTTGACACTCAGCAGATGTCCTGCTGGTATTTACCCTTATGTTGTACGTGATTTCTGTGAATGAATTTGTGACATGGTAAGACTGAATGAGAATGGGTTAAAGCTGTCCATACCTCGTCTCTTCTCAAGGGCCGAATTAAAAAGGCACAATCAGACTAAATGAAATGAATCTTTTCACTTTTTTTTTTGTTCTACGCCTTCATCTCCTAAGGCAGTGAATTAGGGAAAAGGGGGCTTGCATTAAAAAGTCGCAGAGGGACATTATTCGTTGTGCCTGCAAGGTTTTCGAATGAAACTGGAGATCTCGACACCTTTCGGCACTACAACTCTACAAGGAGCTCAATATGAAGCTACTCAAATGCTGTGGTCAATGCAGTTTAACAGCTAAAATATAAGTGCAATTCAAAGTCTGTGCTGACAGTTTGCTTTATATTACCCTCTTAAAGATGAAAGCAAAGAAGGAAAAAAGTTGTGGATCATTAAACCGACCTCAATCACAGAGGCAGCACGAGGTACAGTGCACTTTTTTTCATGTGCTCTTTCAAAATGTACATGGACAAATTCAATGAGTTCAATTATTGGTTATGACGACAGCCAGAGAACTGCAGCAGAATTAGTCAACAAAACATTACTGAGCTGTGACTAAGTTTGGGGGGCAGAGTGAACACATTCTACCCAAAGTGATTCCCTGCAGCTCTGCAAGTCTGTGACAGAAGCTACCATTGTTTAGCACTGAACAAACTTCAAAAATGACGTGAGAAAGACCTTGGAGAGATAATAGCTGTAGAAAACAAAAAAAGTACAGCCTGAAGATATTTAAACACAAATAAAAGTCATCAACTGTAGGTTTCAGCAGTGTGAAGTGCTGCAGTAAGGAACAAGCCTAAAGCCTTTCTAGATCGTGTTTTGCAACACACGGTAATAACGATGCGAAATTTGGTGCGGGATTCTGAATCGAGATATGCCATTGTTGAGCCACTAGAACATTAAATATACTCCCGTACCTCTGAAATCAACTTGGCACTGCAGGACTCAGTCTTGAAAGTGACAAATGGATCAAAACACACATCCTTAGTCTGTATCGAGATACAAATTGTATCATAGTGTGAATGTATTGGCCCATGTTTATTTACTGCTTATTTACTGGCCTATGTTTATTTACTCCACAGGCCAATTGTTTCGCGTTCCCCATCAAAACATTACATTATTAAATACCTTCATTAGCACCATTATAATTATTCTAAGAACCATATGGTTTTATTTACTTTTTACGTATTATTCTGCCGCTTTCAGCATGGCATGTAAAAATTATATCAAAACAAGGGACTATTATCACAATTTAAGAGATAACTTCTTACATATTTCCCTGCAAACAGATGAAATACATTGTCAATTTCAGCTTTTGTGGTTAAAACACAAATGAAAACATGATCTCTGGTAAATAAATCCACAGTATAAAAGACCTCAATGTTTTCTTCCTTTTCTTTAAAAAAAAAAAAAAAATAAATAAATTTCAATATTTTCTACAAGATCCACATTCAGATTTGTGTGTCAATTTTGGTGACACTCATACTGATATTTCATAATAAGCTGGAAAATTCAACTACGTATACATTGGATACACTCTTCACACACAGAAGTACTAAATGAAGCAAAGCCAATAAATAAATATGTATGTAAAATACAATTAATAAATGGTAAGGACAGAAGAAGTGCAAAGAGCTTCAAGAAATTTGTTGCCCTGCATGCATACAATCACAGAAATATGTAGTACAGGGGAAATATTAATAGACAGATGCATACATGAAATAAGACTCCTGGTAAATATAATCATATGTATTATTGAAAGGATGCGTTTTATCTGAGGTTCTGCATTTTCAACACGAGGAACCTCGCTCTTCTGCAGAGAGCGTGACAGTGTAGGAGTATAAAAGCAGAAACTAGACTTCCAGAGTTTATTTGAGGATATAGAGAAAACACATGCAAGTATATTCAGAGTAAATCTATTACACACTTTGGCTCTTCTACAACAATTAAGAGAACTTTAAAATTTAATGAAAAACACAGGCAGTCCAGTTAGTGTTCTCAGTCGAAGCCTAATGTTGTCTTTTATTTTTTACTTTTAATTAAAATGCATGCTGCAGCACACTGAACAAGTTGCAGCTGATCGATTGGTTTTTTTGGCAAGGCTTAAATAAATAAACAAACGTAAATGTGCTCTTTTCTGTACAGGTGATACGATGTCCTTTAAAACCATGTCCATCCTAGGGACTATTACTGAAGTTCCCGAAATGAACGTAAACAGATGGTACTTTGGATTCTTCATACCGCCTCCATTTTGCATCTGCTGTGGTGGAATATTAATTTGCCTCCACCTCAGAAAGTGTTGCGTTGGCCAAATTGCAGAGGTTGGAACTGCTGCTCTTGCACTTATTCAAAGAGCACTCGGCTGCAGTGTTGTATACAGAGTGTACATTTAAGTCACATGTTTGAATTAAGACTGACTGGTCACCTCAATACAAAGGCTGGTGATAAATTAACGTGCAGTTAGGGGAAGGATTCGCGGTCGCATAAGGATCCCGTCACTTACACTCCATTAGTTTAATGGTGTGCAATAACAGGGGGGGCAAAAAATGATAAATCACCTCCTCCTTAGTAAACACTGTGATGGGGGTAGCAAAAACCTCAGCGGGAGAGTTTCAATTTTACATATTTCTCTGCTTCAGAAAGGGGAAATGGGAGTAAAGGTGAAGTAAGTCAAAGTGAAAAAGGCTGAACTGAGTGGTAAAGGTGGAATAAGAAGTGAAGAAAGGTGATGAAAATGGGGGGGAAAAAAAAAAAAAAAAAAAAAAAACAAAGGAAGGAGAGGGGGAGAGAAGGAGAGACAGCAGGAGATGCTGAATCCCCTCAGAACTGCTGAATTCCTTCCAGTATTCAAGAACAGTCTCAAAATAATCTCTTTCAGACCCACTTCTCTCCTGACCTCCGAACAGCTACATAAATTTACATTACAGAATCTGCCACAATCATCTTTCTAGTTCCTATCCAACTCCCAGTTCTTGAGCACTGAGTATACCAGCAAAAAAGTTTGGTATAAAACTGCTTATTGGTGTGTGTCTGGATCTAAAACTCTTTGTCTGCTGTGAAATGTACTTTTGTTCAGGTCGCTTTGGAAAAATATTGCTAAATGAATAAATGTAAAAAGTAGAGACTTTTCCGCATTCGATCATTACCGTAAGCTGCACTACAACAAATGTTTCCCAAAAAAAAAAAAAAAAAGGGAAAAAAAAGCTGATATCCATAGAGAGCTACTAATTTTACACATGCCCGATCAGCAGGTATCTCTTTAAATAGCTTGTATGGTAATTAAAAACTACTTTTAAACACTGTGCAGAGGAGCACCTAAAGATAATGCTGGTGTAAATGGGAGAAGAAAAAAAAAATAAATTTCCCTGTTTAAGAAGATAAGGACTCCTATAGGGGAATGGCTTTCTGATTTGGTCAGTTCATGTGGATTATTTAGGAGCTCAAGGTTTGTAGTTGTACATAACTCTTCATATCTGCTTTGAACTCGACAGGAATTGGACGGATCGTTCCTTCATTACTGCTATTCCATCTCACCGGGTTGATTTTTATTTCTTCAAACAGCATTATTCTTTCTTTCTCCTGCCATGATGCAGCCAGCAGAGACCTGTTCTCAGCCTAGTTACCATGATAGCTACTGTGACAAATGGGTGACATTAACAAGTGTTACCGCACAGTCAATTTTTCTTAGCGAGGAGGGAAAGAAAAGGACAGCTACTGTATGCTGAGGGAATCAAAATACAGGCATATATTAATGGGCTTTGAGTTTTGGAGGTATAAATAGGAGGCAGATAAGAGGACCAGTGATGTGTATATACATCATGGCTGAAGCAGGACCGCACAAGTAGGTAGGTGTACAACATAAAGAATACCGATTCGGGATACCAAGGGCTGGGGTATTTGAGAACGGCTCAAACATCGATATAAAACTGCACTTGAAATCGCCTCCTGCAATTGAATGGCCCATCAGTCTTACAATACCATTAAATTGACACTTAGTCTACATCAGTCTTCAGCCTCATATGACAGTGGCCAGACAAACTCTTTGAAAACCTTACACGTCTTCAGGTTTCTGTTCCCTGCACTCCCATTGTATGATCTCCCTCGATTCTTTCGATTGAAAAGATTTTCCGTCAGGCTCCTAGTTTTTTTTTTTTTGATATACAACATAGTTTTGAAAATTAAAGGTGTATCACTCTTAGAAGTTTAACTTGATATTCTATTGTTGTCAAAAATATGTTGGACTTGAAAAATTTAACATCACACACTTGACTTTCCTTTGAGACTGAGAATTTTATGAATTCTCAGAGGAAATTGGAGATGTAATCTTGCTGAAATTGCGGAAGAGGTTTTTTCATACTTTCCTTTCTCCGGCTGCATTATGTATATTGTTTGCTAAACAGCTATACAACACAAATGGGACGCACTGAGAATTCACCTACATCATGCACCAAATTACTATTTTGGTTCTTTAATTTCAGACAAGGTTTCTTACCAGCAGTCTTGTACAAATCTGCATAGCAAAAATATTTAAAAATAATTTCTAATATTATATGAATATGAACAACTGAATTAAAATAGCATGTTATAATATTCTATCAGCCTATTAAAGAAAAACACTAAAATTTGATAATTCCCCCTAAAGAGGTTACTTTCTGATATTTTTCCCTCCACTTTAGAGTTTTGGTGACAAGCTGTCCAACTTCCCATTTGGCTCAAAGTTGAATAGGTCTAGTTCTAATTTATCTAGTTCAGCTCAAACTAGATGATCCACTAATGCAGATTCTCAAAGCACCCAAATCTGCACATAACTCAAACTCTTGATTGAGAGAAGAAAAAACTAAAGTGCAGGTAATAGCTCCCAATCACCACATATTCATTCCAACTAAGGTGATAATCCATGTATCCCAGCGCCAAATAGCTCACAAAACAAGCTGACATCGTGCATCATCATGTTCGGACATAATTTTCCAAACAGGTGGGCATTTCTATGCCAATATGTCCCCTTCCCTGCAAGCACATGTATGTCAATAGCAACATTTATATGTATTAATTTATCTAATGCTTGTCTTCAAAGTGACATACAATGTTAAGGTACCTACAATCATTTGTCCACTTATAAAGTGGAGTATTTTCACTGGAGCAATTTAGGGCAAGTATCTTGCTCAAGTGTACTACAGCTGGAGGTGGGATTCGACCCTGCGACTTTTGGGTCCAAACGCAGCAGCTCTGCCCACTATGTTACCAACTGCCCCCGACTACTCACGGTGTAGGTGATCACTGCAAGCATGCCAACCAGGGTCAGGGAGCTGATGGAGAAGGAGAGGGCAACGAAGCCACCTGTAAGATACACACCACAGTCAAGTTACAGTGAAGCTTTAATAAAGAAGTGCCGTACAGAAAAATCAACTTTAAACAGGCAAATTAGAAAGGCCTTTTTTCTTCTTTTTTTTTTTTTTTAAACTGTAGTCTGAGCAACAAGCGCTCCATGTTCCTTTAAATCTTTTTCCTCGGTTCATGTGTCAAAGCAGGACACAACACAAAGACAAAGGTTTGTTGCAGACTGACTATAATCGAGGAAGACCACGGGCAGCCTGCTGGAGGAGGGATACAGAGGGTTTAATGTCACCTGTCAGCAGAGGAAGCATTTGACGGGAAGCGATGGTGACGTTTTGCCATGCGGCCCATCTACCTCCCGCGTGTTTGCGAAGCCAATAACCTGAAGGCAGCTGTGAGGTCTACCACCATGGGCTCTGAGGATCCCATGGGACCCCACAACATTAACGTGCCCATAAGGCAGTCTCCCTTGCAGGGACTAGTACAGCAAGTCGGCATAGCATAAGTGCTCTGCAAGGGCAGGCCTTGGCCAAAAGTGAACTTAGCAGCATGGTGGTTACACCACTTACACAATAACCTCACAGCCTCTTAGGGGACAAGGCGGCACACAAAAACCAAACGATAAATTCTTTGCCTTCTCCCCACCGCAGAAAGGAGAGCTTTGGCGCCTGCAGTTGAAGTGATTACAAGCTAGCAAATATTAGCCTTTTCCTCTGTGACTGCCCTCCTCTACAAAGCAGCGGGCTCAGTAAGGAAAACAATGGCTTCTGTCAGGAAAGCGCCATTTATGAGCGTGCAACAAGAAAGAGACAAGCCTGTTGGCTGCCTCTCTGGGTCGTTTCCTGATATTAGCTGGGGATCTAACAAAATAAACTATGTTTAAAAGACAGAGCAATAGAAGCATAGTCTATCCACTTTGGTTTGAGGTGGTGTGTCTAAGTCAAGTGGCTTTTTTGAAGAGATGTAGTTCAGTGTGAGGCAAAAGTACATCAGCTTGGCTAGCTGAGAAGACCTACTGAATAGGTGGAAATCCGGTAAAACATACTGAATTCAGGAATTCTTCAGATATAGCAAATTACTCACTAAGAGAGAATACATATGGATTTTATACCTCCCTTTTCAAATTATATACAGTTCCCAGTTCCAGGCTGCTGAGCTACATATTAAACTGTATGGGACTGGCCAATCCAGACAATGCTTGACATTTCTCCCTACGTGTGGCACATCTCCCTCCTGATCCATCTCAATGTGAGAGAAAGAGAGAGACTCCTTGTGAGTTTAATGTATGGCCTCTGCTGCATAATTAAGTGATGATATCTCAACTGGATAAGATATCCAGGAGCTCCTCTATTAAAAACTTCCACTCCATGTGTCACCTTTGCTCAGCGGCTTCAATATCGCATTAAAAAAAGTTTCAGAATAAAACAGAGCAGTAAGCCCAAACTTTTTAAGAGAAAGAATTATCCTTTATGTTTTCAAGAAGAAACATCTATTTTTAATGATAACTGCAATTAAATGAGCCTTGGATTCTTCTTTTTAGGATCAACATCAATAATGGGAAAAAAAAGAGGAAAAAACACTATAAGCATGTAACACAAGTTAGTCATCCATAGACAGAACACTTAAAATGGAATTACACTGGAAAACAATTTTACCTTAGAGAGGTGCAGTTGCACAGAATATATGTGTGTCTAGATTTACTTATTTTTATGTATACAGTACATAAGTCAGTGTGTAGTATATATAGACATACACACACATTTATTTGGTGTATATTACACACACACACACACACACACACACACACTGTGTGTGTGTATATTATGTGTGTACACACAGTATATATGTATATATAAAAACACACACAAAAGTTCCAAGCTGCTTTGGCCTTCATCCAAAATAATGAAAATGAGGATGTGGAAGTGTTGATGCCTTTCATCAGACAGTGACTGTGGTGGGGAGTCGTGAGTCACTGAAGAATGTCATTGGATTACATTGGATTAGTGGGCTCTCCTTCTTCTGGGCTGCAGTGGTGCAGAAGCCTCAGAGGGAGCATGTCCTTCCGCCACGGGAAGGCACAGCTCAAATTACCACTGCGGGTGAGAAGGGCCGACTCGATCCATTCACAATTAGCAGCGTAACCCCTTTTGTGTGAGTGAAACATGGGCAATTGCGATGCCCCTGCTGCAACCGAAGCCATGGGAGGTGTGGCCAGGCCACATTCAGAGAGGCCTCCTTAGGGTCATTTCAGGACTGGCCAGAGCGATCATTCTGAACCGGCCTCATTGCACTGCCATCGAAGTGGCAATGAGCAGCACCACTCTGAATGAGGTGTCTGTTGCAGGGGTCGTGATCGGCTGGCTTACTGCACAATGTCCTGGCTTTGCCCAATTAACCTCCTATCTGGAATGAAAGTGCAAAAAAGAGGAGGAGGGAAAAAAGGGACGTCATGACCATTAAGGCCACAGCACCCTGCCTTGTTCCCCAAGGTGCATGAGGGTTGGGGAGGAGAAGCAATAAGGAACTTGAAGGTTATCTGTGTCCCTGATAGAAGGATGACAGATGAGTCCACCATTCCTCCGACAAGACATCTCAGGATGTCGGGAATTAAGGGTGGTTGGCTCCCGCAGTAATGCCTGGACCAGTAGGGTCTTCTCCTCCCCACAAAGGCCAATTCCGAATAAACATAAATAGATAAGCAACCTAGAGGCTTGCCGAGGCAACTCAGCTACTTTAGAACCCGTCAACGCGTGACGTTTTTTGGCAGACAGAGAGCCAGCGGGGGCGTGAGTGACAGTACAAAAGTGGGAATGGCTTCTGTTGGAGACGGGAAGTTCACACAGCACAATGAGTTGGGCTGACATTGACGCAGGCAGCACTGGTGTGGGGGGCTAAACGTCGCCTGTGCCATGCCCAGGCATCCAATCGACATGCGACATAGTGGAGCCAACCTGGTTGACAATGCAGAGTGGAAGGAGCGCCCGATGATGACCATTACGCCAACCGCTGACGTGAACTTGCAAAATGGCTCTTTATTTTGTGGTATCTTAAAGTGAAAAGAAGGCCCTTGCATTACATCTCGCTGAGTTTATCGGCTTCTACTTACGGCTACTGCCAAGCTCCTTGAAAAAGTACTGAGCTTTCTCCCACTGTGTTGCATTCTGGTTGGGTGGCGCTTCCAAAGGAACAAAGGCCCTGAAACAGCAGTTAACAGCAGTAGTTAAGATCTTCATATCACATATTGTATTTCTGCCATGTACTGCACCATGTAACTGCTCAGTGTGACTCATCTAATCATGACTGTAAATATAATTTCATCTGAAGACACACAGCCATGGGAGTGGTTTCTGACTACGATTACTATTTTTTTTTCTATGTACATTCTGTAAATGAAAGTTCATTAGCAGTATAAGTGATTTAGATCTTAAAAGGATGCTTTAATGTGATTTTACTATTGTGTAAACAAGAGATTTATGATAAAAATATCATCCAAGACCAAATGAAATGGAAACCATGTCCATTATTGATTCTTATTCATTATGTAGTTTTCTAATACAGTTAGTACAAATACAATGGATAATCAATGACCCTTGAGTGAAATGATTTATGAATGTCTCCTTATTTTAAACCTGTTGACTTCCATCTAGTGTACATGTTGACAGTCCCCTTAATATTTCTAATGATCAGGTTTTAACAAATAAATGCACTAAAATAATTACACGGATGGCTCTACAAATTAACAATCCTGATCTATAAACCATCTGAAGAATAAAGAGGGAGGTAATTTACATAATTTGCTTAGCTAAGATTGCTTATTTAGTCTGAAAATTAAAAAACACAACCAAAGGCCATCAACGAAAGCCCTCAGATACTAATTACTCTGTTTAATTAGCCTACTCTGACTTTTGGCCAGTAACAAGATGCTCTGAAATTACCTTTGTACTTTTAAAATTAAAATGAACCAACATAAAACAATTTTATTTAAAACAGCTCTTCTAAAAATATTTGCAACGTTGAATGACTGGCACAGCCCTGGAACAACTTCAGACATAGTTTATCAAATAGTTCAGATATGCTTTAAGTCTAAGTCAAGGCATAAATCAAACACTTCCGTGTCAAAACTTAGAAACGCAGTGTGCAGCTGAAAATGACACGTGACACCATCACCACACAAATAAAAATCAAGAGTAAATTGTTTTTGTCAGACACGAGTCCCAGCTTTTAAAATTTGGCCCACACAGCAAGTCAAGGGGCTACTTTTACCCATTTGTAACAACATATTCAGCTGGCCTCCATTTAATGGTTGAGAGCGCATTAAATTATATGACCTAAACTGCAAGCATGTTACTGCGGCAGCTGCAAAAGAAATCCATTATGTTCTGACCACACTGGCACGGTTGAACACAAAACGATGCAGATGTGAGGTTAAGTGCAACATGGTCGTGGGCTTTGTGCTGCTGCAGAGTCACCTCCAAGGCACTTAATCACAGAAGAGGTATGGCAGCGCTGCACAATAGTGGGTGACGGGAACCAGAGAAGTCAGAGGCCAATACAAGCCTTCCCTTACAGGTCCAGCAACAAGTCAAGGATTTGTGACAGCTCAACAATGTCACCTTGACATGAAACATGGAGTCATTACATGCCAACACCAACCTGCCATGCTGGACCGTTTATGCGGACCCGTTAAATTGGCTAGCTCTGTCCTAGCAGGTCTGTACCTGTGCACTGACCCGCTCTTTTCCAACCGCACAGTAAACTTGAAAAGTGTTGAATATTCAACCCTGTCAAGTTTACAATTACAACAGCAGTCAGTTCATTGATAATTGGATCTAATATGTTGGAAGATAAACCTTTTTTTGTCGGTAATTAAAGTCACTTATTAATACAGCCAGACCGTTATTCGGTTTTAAGTGGTCAGACCAATGTGTAGTAAAACCACAGACACTCAGGGTCAAAGTAATTTCCATCACTGCATTATCCCATAAAGAATATTTAGTAGTTACGTATTAGACTGCAGATGCGCTTCGGGCGAATGCTTTGTATACAGTCCATGCCTGGAAGAATGTATAAATACATTCAGACATACGTGTGCCTGCATGGACTTTTGCAAAACAGGCCTGCAAAACAGCCATGACTGTAGACCTATCACAGCTAGTGTTATATATGAGCCCATCAGAGCAAGCCTGGCACATAACCATGGTACAGTGGCCCCCCCTTTCAAAGTCTGCAAAGCAGGCTCTTGTTCGCATATGTTCTGTTGTAGTTATTATCCTTTCTTTTTTAAAATTTTTTTTATTTTGCTTACACTCTTTTTCAGGACTATACATACGTGGGCATTTACCCCTGTATTCATATGAGGGGAAGGGGGGGGGGAGTTGGTATACATATAGTCACTGCCTCCCTCCATGAAATGCGTTGTTTCAAGAATGGACTGTCTACCTTGGCTTGACTCCACTGAGGTTTTGTATCTGATGTCGAGGTTGTTTAGCCCCCTGTTTGGCACATCTTAGGACCACAGAACAGTGGAGGGGTACACAGAATTTTAAAAGCAGAATTTACAATATACATCTTTCTTTTTTGCCTGATAGGCAGGTACAGGGAGTTCTTAGTTTATTACTTGTCTTCTGAATGATCATTTATACAGATTTCAGTAAGTTGAGCTAACTGGGAACAGCATCTGCACTGTAGAGATATAGTCAGTCAGTTTCCTTCTGCTTTTCCTGGTAAGGGTTGCAGTTAGATATATTAGTCTTCATTGAAATTATACCCTCTTTAAATGTGTATAATTTTAAACATTACATCAAATTTTACATCTGTCAGAGCTGTCTGTCAGAACCTGTGTCCGCTACTACAAAAAGAGAAATTTCACAAGGTGGGCCTGAGTGAAAGCTTTTCCCATGTGAAAACTGTTCCTGCAAAGTACAGCATGATGGTTACCAAAAAACACACATTTTAAATTCATTGAAGTTCCTGCTTCGCACATTGACATTTATTCATTCAGCTGATGCTTTTCTCCAAAGCGACTTAGTGTTAAAGTTACAATTATCACAAGCTTACAATTACTTACCATTCATACAGCTGGGTAATTTTTCTGGAGGAATTTAGGGTAAGTTCCTTGCTCAGGGGTACTACAACCAGAGATGGGGATCGAAGGCAACAGCACTAAGCACTACGGTACCAGCTGTCTCACATCACTCCCTACAGTAGTATCACAATGTTCTGTGGCCGAAATTTCCAAAAGGTGTTGATCTAATTTGAGTTTTGCATCTCCAGTCATGGATGACCAGGTGGCAATGAGGGGAAAAAGCCTTGATTTCTTTGAAGAGGACTTTGCTCATTAATAAGGTGTAATGAAAGACCCAAGTCCCTGCTGGTGCTTTCCAAGTCCGGTACTTACCCGATTAATAGGAGCGCCGAGCAGACAACAACAAATCCAATTGTGTACTTCAGCGAATTTTTCACTTGCTGTAATGAAAGACAACATTAAGCTGGACTTAACTGATGGTAATAAATTCAAGATCATCACTGGGTGGGGACAGTTCATTTCTAAAATATTTTAGAGAGGAACAATGAACGCTGTAAAGCCAGGTTCTCTTCTGCTCTGCCTTATCACACTAGGAAACCATACACACTCACTGAAAAAGCTTTTTGGCTGTAACGGACAAAAGAAATACAAGAAAAAGCCTTTTGTTACATATTACAGCAGCCACCTACAGATATAAAAATAGCTGCCATCATCCCTTTCCAGATGTGGAACAAGTGACGATAATGTGATTGACAGACTAATTTTTCATAATTTTATTCCAAGTCAATTGTATTTATAAAATATTACTTCTCCTTTAACAGTGGTTATTAATTTTATTCTTACATTGTATTAATGTCTTGCAATTGCAGAGTCCAATACTTCAATGAAGAAACTCTGACTAAATACCTTGCTTAATGGTATTATGGGAGGCACCTCTTGGAACTTTAACTGGCAGCCTTCTGGTTACAAGTCCATATCCTTAACTATTATGCCAATCTGACACCATTAGCCAACAGCTTCTACTTGTAATTTCTTCAGCTGTCCTTACAGAATAGACAACTTCAGGCAATACGACTATACTTCTAAGTTTGCTAAATTACTCATTATTTATTCATGTTAATTGACATCTTTGTCCAAGGCAAGTGACCACATCAGGTTTGTATACTACCCTACTTACAATTATTTCCTTATTTATAAGAGAGGTGTTCTATACTGAAGCAATTCACAGTAAGTGCCTTGATTAACAGTGCTACAGCAAAAGGGCACATTCAAACACTGGACTGTTACGATACCTGATACTTCAAGAGTTAATATTCAGTGTACGGTACTGTGCAAAAGTCTTAGATGTTTCACAAAAATATTTGTTTTAGACGGTTATTTAATGTCTTCTGCAGTAGCATCAATGAGAAAGAGCATATTTTAGATTTCCAAGCATTCATTTTGCAAAAAGTTACAGTATTACAATAAGGGTTTTGTATTTCGTTAAGTACACACACACACACACACACACACACACACACACACACACACACACACACACACACACAGAGACCGCTTGCCCTGAGCGGTGTTGCAGCGAACTGGAGCCTAAGCCAGCAACACAGGGTGCAAGACTGGAGGGGAAGGGGACACACCCAGGACAGGACGCCAGTCCATCACAAGGCACCCCAAGCAGGACTCGACCCTCAGACCTGCCAGAGAGCGGGACCCAGCCAAGCCCGCTGCGACCCCACTCGGGACAAGAGGTTGATGACGATGGATTGTTACTAAGCTTTGTAAGAAGTTTATTAATAAAGAGCATTATTTTTGGTTGCATTCTCACTTTACAGCTTTTTCCCCCAACGAAGTACCTAAAACTTTTACACAGTACTGTACATATTCAAAATTTTCCAATAGGGCGCAATGAGGAATATTGAGTTAATTATCATGTTGATAAGTGCTGTCAACTCATAGCCACCATATACATCAGGATAGAACCAAATGCCTTTTCTTGAGCAAATTGTCAATATTAAGATAAAATGACAGCCTGCAAGCAAATGTCTTACACAATTCAAAACAAACATAATACAGTTTAAAGACACGACAGCACAGAGGAGCAGCAGATGGCAACTTGTGCTTCACAGCTCCTGTGCTATGGGTTCAAACCCAGGTCTATGTCCATCAGTGAAACGATTTCAGAGTCTCCAGACTATGTATAATATAAAATGAAAAAGATGAAAAGGGCTTGGATGCGAGCAAGAAAGCGCAGGTCTCACCGAACACTTGTTGACGTTGTCGTCATCCTTCTCCTCGTAGTAGAAGTATACAAAGGGTATCCAGAGGAAAACACAGAACAGGATGATCAGGAAGAGAGCTACAGGAGAAGGAAAAGGAATGCATCACAAACGGGTTCACAGCAGCATAAATACACTTCACACATCCATAGCTCCTCCAATACAACAGGAAGATGACCGATAACCTCGAGAACAAGTATGGAAAAAAAAAATCAAAACTTTTTACTCAGAAGAACTACTTTCATTAGAGGCCTATGCAATAAAACAGACCGCTTGACTGCAAAAAAGCCTTTTCATGAACTTATGCAGTTCTGTCACAGCCCTAATTAGCATAACTGACAAGCACAGGGTGCTTAATGCCACATGTCTGGGGACAGTGTTTAACGCAGGGGGGACTTCTGTTGGCCTGGAACTGACTGTGTAAATCGATGGAAAGCCTAAACACAATTGTTCTGACCAAGCAGACCTTAGTACACAGCTTCTTAACACTTTTCTTCTTCCAGAGCAAGCAAGAGAGTAGAAAGCATTTGAACCAATTGTTTCGACATACTTCTGGGACAACTTTGAACATCAAAATGCAGCGTCTTCTGTTTCTCACGCATACACTTAACAGACTGTCAGAGACATCTTGGGCACCAGATTTTCTTAGTTAATTCACAGATGACTGAAGAATGTTATTTAGGGTTTGAAACCCACAAATGTTATTATGGATGTATAAACAAAGAAAATGCAAGAACAAATACAAAGGGAACTAGCAAGTGATGACAGGCCTGGACAAAATTTACCCAGCAAAACTCTAAATTTTCAGACTGGTTATGGGGAGCCTGCTTGCATTTACTTTACCACTGAGCTACTACAGACTGAGAAATTCACAAAGGTTCTCACGAAATCAAATCAAATTTGTTTCCTTTTGTTTTTGTACACAGTTATCAAATTATTTATGATAATTCAGGTTGTACTAGTCTAATAAGTCCAGTAAACACACACGCACACGATGAAGCCGCTTGTCCCAAGCGGGTTGGCAGCGAACCAGAGCCTAACCCGGCAACACAGGGTGTGGGGCTAGAGGGGGACAAACCCAGGACAGGACACCAGTCCGTCACAAGACACCCCAAGCGGGACTCAAATCCCAGACCCACCAGAGAGCAGAATCCGGCCAAACCCACTGCGCCTCCGCACTCCCCATCCAATAAATATTAAAAAAAAAAAAAAAAGATAATTGCAGAAAGCTACGAAGCTGAAAAATAAGATGCTGATCAGTAAAACTGTACAGAAAACAAGGAATGCTTAAAAAAAAAGCTACAGCAAAATTAAAAATGCACATATATAAAATGTTTTACAAAAACTGGCAAACATGATTCTGAAAGGAAGGAAACTAGAAAACTTGTGAAAAATACCAAATGTATTCAAGAATCAATATGCCAGTCCCAGCTGACATTTTACATCTCAGGGCTCTTTTTTTTTGGAAGTAACAACCATATAAACTATTCTGAGATCGGCATAAACTGGTCAGGTTTTAATCACATTCCACTAAATGTCAGACAAAAAGGCAGTACACAGGGGTCCCTAATTAGTGTATTAACACCTGAGGTGGAACAAAAAAATTATTTTTAAATGTCGCTGGAAAAGATAAACAGATAAAATGAAGAATCAGATAAAATTTACACAAGTACACCCACACACAAAGAAACAGGTCTATAGATTTTGTCTAAGTCAACTAAAGCCAGTTCTGTTAAACTGAGAATTCACTGTATGTGTATGAGCTACAGTATAATTTAACACATATTCTGTTCTAAAAGTCTTAACACTTTTTTTCTTTTTCACAGTAGGCAAACATGCGCGCACGCACGCACGCACGCACACACACACTATTGAGAACAAACGGTTCAAGAAAGAAAACATGCTATAATCACACTACAATTACATTTTAAATGTATTCATTCCTTTCCATGCATGTGATACATAATAGGGAAGGAGGAGTGTTTTCAAGTCAGGGTGTGGTACGGTGTGTGGAGCTTTCACTGCCCCCTTGGGACGTTTCAACAAGAGAAAGGGGGAAAAAAATAAAAACGTGTGCTACACTGTGAGAACTAACATGATGAAAAACGTCTTTAAAAGGATCTAGAAAACCCCAGAGCAAAAAGGAAGGGTAACTGCAGATGTTTAGGTACCCACCAAAACCTTTTATGTTGCTTTGTTTTCCAAGGAAATGGATGAGTAGCACTGCAAATTTCCCTTTATTTCCCTGGATCAAAGATGCTCATAAGATCCCCCCCCACCACAAATAGTCAAGTTTACACCACAATCAGTTCAATTCCCCTTATGAAACATCTTACCCTCTCGCACCTTTGCGAGTCCTTGGTTTAGACAAAATGAAGTATTTCTACCACAGAGAGGTTTTTTTGATTTGAATCTAATTTTTAAAGGTGTTTTCTACACTTGAATATGAAGTTAACAGCAAAAACAGCCACTACAAAGACCATGAAATCCACATTTAATGGCAGTCATATCTGCCCTAAAACAGCAATACAACTTTCCATCCTCAGGGCTTAAGCTGCATTAAAAAAGGGAGAAAGCAAAAACTAAACAAGTTTCCAGTAAGTGGAAAAGTACAGCATCCTGGCATGATCAAGATGAAGAGCTGCTGGAAGGACATGGATCACAAAGGAGCAACAATGAACCCTTTCCACTTCCAGCTGACCTGCAACAGACAAAGTGAGTCAACACCATCCGAATCTGACCACCTTAACATAAAAAATGCCATTGCATCCATAGCGGGGTCCTTTACCTTGGCTCGATTGAACTAACCAGATAAAAATTAAAAAAAACATTACTGCGCTATCAGTGCCTATGACTTCATTGCGTCAAGTTACACAGCAATAAACAGAGTGTGATATTTTCATCTAATTTATTCATGGGCATTTTTGTAGGAGCTGGGTCCTTCGCTTTCATTGCATTCTTAAAGCAGGCTTGAAAAGAAAAAAGAAAAAAAAAAAAAAAAAAAAATTTACCCATCTAGAAGAAAAGGGTTAACACTCATAAGACACATATTAGAAAGGCCACCTTCTGGAAAAATCCAAAGGGAAAAGTCAATTTTGTTTGTTTTTGCTCCCTCCCCCTTTATGAGGCACACTACTAAAATTCACAAGCATTACAAATTTATAGAATGGAGGTAAAGTGAAGGCATGGGGGGGGGGGGGGGGGTGCTATTTTAATACAGAGGACTTGTGCTGCAAAAGTAATGGATGTTGTTGAACAGGACTACAATTTCCTCCTAAAATAGCTCACTGGAAACATATGACAATTTTGAGACAGGAGTACGGCTTGCTTCCTGCATTCTGCAAGCGAAAACATGACTCACTAACCCGATTCACACACAAAAGCTAAACAACAAATGAAACTCACATTTTATACTCAGGGGTTACCTTCTGTCAATGGACAAGTGAAATCATGCAGAAATGTTTCAGTCTTTCAAAAAAGAAAAGAAAAAAAAAATCCTTAAAAGCTATATTCTTGGCTGGTTTGATAAATTGAATGATTCAGTGCTAGACACCATACGCATATTGGTAATCTGTTCCATGCACTAGTTAAAGGACAGAAAGAAAGTGACATTAATTCTACAGACAAAACATTTACTCATTTAGCAGATGCTTTTCTGAAAAGAGAACACAATGCAGGGCATATAAAAGTGCATGTCATAACAAAGACCCTTAGATACAGACACAATGATCTAAGCACAGCTCGTCTGTCCCATACCACTGTTCTTGCCGGCATGTATTACTCGGTCATTGCCTATGAAATTGAGTCAAATAGGAAATAAGAAGATGATTGTGACAGATGGTGTGATGCAAATTTACATTATCCAACGTTCAGCAACAAATAGAGTTCAACTTGTCATAGCATAAGCTTCTTTTCTTGCGTGTGCTGTGCAGAAATGGATCCAAGCAATGTCAAGTCCCAGTCGAGACAATAAAGTGAGAATACCCTTGAATAGGTATAACCCTTCATCCTGAATGCCAAACCGCAACAAGGAGACCATGACATTTGTGCCACAGCTCTGAGTGTCAGGAGATGTGACTGCCGCCATAACTGAGAACATGCCTGTCGTTATTTCTATTTAGAAAGGAAATCATTGTAGGGGGCTCAGGCACAAAATGCTGTGACAAAGAGCTCAGGAGATTGGTAGCATTCTTCAGAGTCACCGTTCCTGGGGTGGTTATTTCCTTTCATTTCCTGGAAGGTGTCAGCGATGTGTTGGACTTGAGATTTGGCCAGGGGTGGGGTCAGCAGATGTGACGAGACATTAATCTGTCAGAGGAAACATTATACAACCCTAGAAGAGCTTTTCGCCATTAAACCAACGCTGTCTCTCTGGGCAAATCGATGCTTTCAGGGTAAGAAATCAGCTGAAAACAGAAAAGCATTTATCAGAGGTGAAGATCAATTCATCATTTTTTGGGAGGTGCTGAATCAAAAATGCCTAAGCACAGTTGTAACCTTTCATTATACAGAGATAATGCTCTAATCATCACTGCTCTCCTGACATTTGAGGGCACTTGCTTTCTTGAGCCCTACATGTGAAGGTTTCAATGTAAGAACTGGTCGATATCGCGTGTCAGTAGTATAACTGCCACTTTTGCTAAACTTCTGATTTCACTGAAAGCCTGAGAAGCCATTGATTGTCACTCTCTAGTAAATGAGAAGAACTCTCCATTTTGGGCTGGTGCAGGATTTGTCTAATTACCAGTCAGTGAGAGGAACAAGTTGCTGTTGCACATCACCCAAACGGGCCACCTCCGCGTTGGGTATCTTCCGAGAAAGCAGCCGAAGAATCCCAATATCATAAGGAAATGTAATGCATCGCTTGCAGCTGTTCGCAACCAAATGGAATTGGCACAGCAACTGCAAGAAATCCCAACATAATATATGGAACTACATGGCCATTACCCAGAAACCTACAGCTCATTTTCATAATTATTTCCAGCTATTCTTACTGTAACAACATTCAAAACATTTGCAACAGCCCTGCTACTGCCCCAGCAACAAGTATTAAAAATAGAGATAGGGGTTCCAACTTGGAAACTTTCCTAAGCAGAAGTCTAACACCCCACAAAAGATCAGTTCATTATTACCCTTCTGTCCCTTGAAAGAGAATCCCCAGGGAACCTTAAAAGTCAGACACTGAACCTCATCTTTTCTGTACCACTTTGTGACAGTCGTGCCGTTGTCCGACTCCAAAGGGGAAGTTCAAAGTCATCTCCGCAGTTGAATGTGTCTGCTGGTTTGCATCTGTTCCCACTGTGTGTCTGCCTCTAAACCAGCAGGTGCACAACTGCTTGAGTGAACAGCAAACTAGGGCACATCAGCACACGTGAACGCATACTAATACACAGAATGAAAAAGTAACTATTGCGCAGGAGTGATTGAAAATGGTCCGATTCATTTCACTACAAAGCTTTATATCGACATGTTAGGCTGATGCTTTTCTCCAAAGCGACTCAACATTAAGCTACTCAGAGTTATTTACTCATTTATAAAGCCGAGTAATTTTACTGGAGCAATTTCAGGAAAATACCTTGCTCAAGGGTACTACAGTTGGAGGTGAAACGCAAACCTGCGACCTTTGGGTCCAAAAGCAGCAGCTCTAACCACTATGATACCAGCTACTCCATAAAGTACAAACCTGCTTTAATATCTAAGCCTTTGGGACGACACTGTCATTTAGTCACTTGTGAAGCTCAAATTGGACAACAAACTGAAAATAAGGAGTATGAAAACATGAACACAAATCAGTCAGCAAGGTGTGACATTTTAGTAGATCTTAGTCAATTTATCTGCCTCATCATTATTCATTAATGAACATGAAATTTCAAGCCTCATCTTAAAAACCTTTTAGCACAATAGAAACACTCATAGAGCAAGCCAGTTACAACTAATGTTATTTTTCTGTAACTCATGAACCCAAAAGGATTCATCTATGTCATATGTGAACAACAGACCTGTAAGCAAAATCTTACTTAAGTTAAAATGTCATTCTTCAATGCATGCCCTTGGGTTCTCAATCTGGCACTCAGACATCGCTTACAGCAATCAGAAAAAATTTACCATAGCAAAAATAGTTATTTTCTTCTTTTTAACTGAATCAAAGACTCCAAATGCTTTTTTTTTTTTTTTTAAAGAAAAAAAATCACACAACGACAACTCAATGGGCATAAACCCCTTTTGTATGGACTGGCCATGGAATTTATGCCTGGAGTTCAAGGGCCTCCATCTATTTTAATAAAAGTGAAACCAGTCATCATCCTTTTAAAGAACAACACCTACAATGAGCATTTCCAGCTAGTAACACAGAGGCATGTGCATTTCCATATTGTATGTGTGGCATTTTATCAAGCACACTGAACCCTTCCTAAAAACATTGGAAGACTTCATGATTTATTTAGGAGGGCTTTGGGATGTTTGGCCTGCTCAGATCCAGCTTTAAAGAGCGATCTGGCTGAGAATGGAGCACGTCAAGGGCAGCTTTCAACAGATAAAAGTTGATCACAGCCCGACGCTTGCTATTCTGGACATTTATCACCTGCGGTAAATAGAGGGTGTCGTGTCAAGGGCCGCACGCTAATCTGAGCTGGCGGGAAAATATGCTCTCCTGCAATTTCTGTCAGAATGATCTTGGCAAAGCTACGGGTTTACCGCTCTATCATTAATAGAGATGGTATCCACACAGAGCTCTGTACTGGTCTTTCTTTCAAATACCTGCAAGCTGAACCATTTACAGAGGCAAAATAATCAATTTGTTTAAGGCTTGAGGATAGCAGCTGATGAGCAGCAAGGACCTGTTATGTTTCCAAGTGAACATCAATCTGCACTACACTGTATAAGTAATCAGAACTGCCCTGACAGAACACAGATACAGACAGTGTACACCAGTAAACAGAACTGTAACAGTGGAATACACAAACTATATATAGTTGGTCAAATGCTGCCTGTGAATAAGATCGGCCTCGCAGGCTGGGTGTCCGAGCTGCTTCCGCAGGCAGCTGCTTCAGAGTGGTTTGACAGACCGTGGTCTCCACCTACTGGCGAACCGGCAAGGACCGCATCTCAGGCGTCACTGGGGAGGAAGGGAATGCAGTCAAATCCTGACCACACAAAAAATACATAATTAAAAAAAAAAAAAAAAAAAAAAAAAAAAAAAAACGCAGAACTGGGAGTTGGAAAATTCTGCCCTAACAGCAGTGACAGAAAAGAAAGCACTGTCGCTGCAAGCAAAGGCTCATGGGTACAAGTGATATTATTACAGTACCCTTGAGCCAGGAGCCTCTATTTCACATCGGCTGCATGGACGCTAGACATGAATAGCTCGTACATGCCAGGAATCGAGAATAACAACACTAGGACAAAGGCAAGGCAACTTTAAAAAGTCAGTGAAGGAAAACAACAGTTCGGCATCACAACTGTATCTTGGGTCTTTCTTTGTTTACGATTTCAGACACAGACCAAGTCAGCCAGTGAGTGAAACCCGTGTGCGAAACCCATGTGCCTGAACCCAGTCAAACAGGCATCGCGGTGCCTTGTGAGCAGTCGGCTTATTAGGGGACATCAGGGGATGACTGCGCTACCTCCAAGGAATCCGTGGGAGATTTTTTTTCCTGCCGTTCCGCCTTTGTGCCTAATGCCACATGTTCAAAGTCATTTCACATGACTCAGCAGTCATCTCCAAGGTTCCCCGCTTGCGCAGAAGGATTGGAATAGAGGAGGACGAGCCAATCATTAAGACAAGATGAAGCCCTTTTCTCTGAGGCCATGAGATCTGTCCTTCTGCATTATCTCGCACTGCGCTCTTAATCATTTGCACCGTCTCCTGTCTCTTTCAATACGAACCGGTAACCAGCTCCTGTGGCTTCCCGATTACCACAAGCTGGTGATTCATCAGTGACGTTCAGGTAATAAAGCTCTTCTTTTTTCTTCCCAGGTATACCTGCATCTTTTCCAACTTCTCAGCTGTTTCCCACCTCAGCTTTCAGTCCGTCTTTGTCAAGGGATTGTTTAAATAAATAAATTAATTTCCCGGAGCATTTTAAGATGTATTAACTGAGACAGGGCACAGTGGAACAGCAGGCAGCATTGCCATCTCACAGTACCTGGGGTGTTTGGAAATAGGTTTGACCTGTGTCCGGATGAGTTTCTTTTCATAGTCCAAAGCCCTGGCAATGCTAAATTGCCCATAGTGTGTGAATGGCTGAGTGTGAGTGTGTGTATGTATGTATGTGACTACCCTGTGTTGGAATGACATTCCATCTATGGTGCATCCCTGATTCTTGCACCCAAAGCTTGTGGGATATGCTCCACACTGCTGCAACCCTGACCTTGACAAGTAGATAGCAAAAGTAAGTAAGTGTATCAAGTGATATTAGCAATAAACTAAAACACTGCCCTTACCTTCAAATGAGCCTTACTTCCACAACAATTACACATTATTTTGAAATATCTGATCAAGAGGCAGCCAGTGGCCATTTGTAACAGTAAACTCACCATGGGGGAAATTCGGAACGGAAGCCTTGATTACCAGTGATCAGCTGGACGACAGGTGAGGGCCTAGTAAGGAGAGGTCCATCAAGGCCTGCTACCCACGGTCACCCTCACACATCTCATCCGCTGACCCCTAGCCAACCCCATGGATGAGCTGAAGCAGCGTACAATGTGCAACTGTTCTAACCTGCTTTGCCCAGATTCCACTCCGAAGACATGGCTGGGCTGTTGGATTCCATTTTTCCCATTGTCATGTACCGTTGTGTCTTCAAACCCCCCTCATGAGACTACAAGCCTCGACATGGCATGGCTGACACATCCCGGCTCAGCGCAGAAAAACCCCAGTCTGCCATCCTGAATAGACCATTATCTCTACAGTACTCCCAGCTTCAAACCCCACAAGAGCCCTGCTTCCTGATAGCATTAGAAGACAGAGTAAAGGGGGACTTATAAAAAAAACAGCAATGCCACGTAAGCTCAAGGTCCTGAAAAATGAAGCGAAAAAAGGTAAATCTACCGAAGGTTACCAGGGTGTGCACGGAGATGCACAAAGAACCAAAGCAACCCTTTGCATGCACAATATACCATATGAAAAAAAATGCTTTTCAAATGTCAGAATACTACAAAGATGTATCTTATTTTGAATCAGACAATTATAGAACTTCACATTTGCTTAGAATTTAGCAGACAGACACGAACTGGGGAGCGGCGCAACACGATCAGTCGCTAACGCTGGTGCCCCACAACTCTAGGCTTTGAACCTAGTGTATGTGTGTATGGGTTTCCACTAGGTACTAAGATTTCTTCCCAGAGTCCAAAGACACGGTTTTTTTTTTAATGGAAACCGGTGGCTCTAAATTGCCCGTGATGCATACTGTTTATCATGCGAGTCACTGAGTGTATGTGATTGCCATGATAACCTGGTGACCCTATGCCTCCTGGATATGCTCTGCATCACCACGACCCTGCACAGGACAAGCAATTATTAATACAGGTGGGATGCATGAACATATGAAAGGTACATTTTAAGTCTTACACAGTCATTTTACTATTCAAGACAATATGTACTGCAAATAATGTTACACTCAAATATCTTAACAGCTTGCCTTAAAACCTTCCAGTTATTTGTATTTTCTGCTGGAAAATGTGCTGTTCACTGTTTGATGCCACATGTGCACTGTCAATGGTATGAAAAGCTGATGCCGTTATGCGATAGGAGCGGTCTCTGCGGTTGGCTGGTTTAAGCTGGGAGACAGCTTGCGTCTTACAAGTTTAGGCTTCCTGAACAGACGCTTGCCACCGCAGTGGTGACAAAATGTTTGGGCCGGCATCTGTTGGAAGCCGTAATTGCTCATGATCAGTTATCTGTGGTGTGACTCAGTATTAAGACAAGCTGCCCCACCCCCATCTGAGTGAGGGAAACTTCACAGGAGGAAGGGAATTTACACTCCTGTTCCCTCTTAAATGTAAGTTAAACCATGAGTCTTCCAGTGTTTGTCTTTTAACTGACAGTGTTCTAAAAAGAATAGGAATTATTAATGCATTTTTAAACCATTAAGTGCTATTTTTGGGAACGTTATACCTGATCTGTCCATATTACACCGGAAATAATAAACAATAAGCAGAAGCTTAACACTTACTGTAGTATCCGTAGAGAACTGTGTCTTCAATCTGCCCCCTGGTCTCATTGTTAGCTGCCCACTCCTGAAGTGAGGGGAGGGAAAACATCAGATATATTCTTCTCTTCATATATACTTTCAGCCCAGGAAAAAAAAAAAAAAAAGCTAAAGTAACTATTAATCTTTCAATGTAAGTTCCAAAATGGTACACTTCACATTGAAAAGTGAATTGATATTCTGAATCGTTTTTGGTACTTCACAGAAACAGCTATTTGCATTCTTTAATACATAATAGCATATCATTTGGGCAATACTTTAAGAACACTTCACATTTAAAGACACTAATGGCTACAGCAACAGCAGAAATGACTAACGTACTCCACAAACTCAGCCATTTATCATATACCGATCATACACTTGGTTTGAGTGCGGCTCATTCATGTCAATCTCACTTTTTGCTTGATTTGTGAAAATCTCAAAACCTGGAGGGCATCGAATCAGAAATGACTGGTCACTTAAAGCAATGTTTATATTACAAAAAACACAAAAACAGTAAGCTATCAACTTCACGTAGGAAAGAAGGGTCTTTATTATTTGTAAATAAAGGAAAAAGTGGATTGTTTAATGTAAGTAAGAAAGTCTTGTACCATTAATAGCACCTTCAGAAAAGGGTTGCTAAAAAAATTAAAAAGAAAACACCTATTTTGACAAGAATTAAACCGAAACTAAGGTTGTGACATTAATAAAACGTTTAGGCTACAGCTGGATGGCTAACCTTTTTTTTTTTTTTTCTTTTTCAGCTAATCTACAATAATTCTGAACCCTTCAAGCCCAAGAATCCCAAGGTGAATTCCTGTAGAAAAATCGAAAAGGTGGCCTGACACAATGCCACGCGCATTCCTGACGTTCTCATCACAGATGTTCTACATATCCAGCATTGCAATGCAAATCAGACCCTGTCATCTGCACATAACTCCTTGTACACCTGAAAGAAGCAAATTAACTGATGGTAAATTTAACTACGGGAGCACGGTGGTGCAGTGGGCGAGTCCCACTTGGGGGTGCGAGTCCCACTTGGGATGCCTTGTGATGGACTGGCGTCTCATCCTGGCTGTATCCCCTCCCCCTCCAGCCTTGCGCCCTATGTTGCTGGGTTAGGCTCCGGCTCGCTGTGACCCCTCTACAAGTCAGATTTCCATTGTTTCTTGTGTAAATCGTGCTCTGGTTGTCACACGGTTTCAGGCTTTCAAGCAATAAGTTTAATTTTTTAAGTGAGACTTCACTTTACTTAAACTGAAATGTAAGGAAAAATGCTTCAATTATACATTTAGTTGAAAGATTAGCTTTTTTTATATAGATTGCTTGTTTGCAAGTGTTCACTTTAATAACAAGAACCATAAATCTAAAGATTTCAAAATGTTAATAACTTTAGTGCAATCAAAGTTGGGAGCAGAATCTGAAACATTACGAACATTGCTCATAAAATTAATTAAAACAAAAGAAAATTTACAAACTGAAGGAATTAGGCCTATTTTACAAAAATGTAGTTTCTGATTCTTGAATTCCACAATGAATTTTTTTTTTTTTTAAATGGAAAATAAAAATTTCCTGAAAAAGCCCCAAATTATTTGTATATTTCGGAGATGCCTTTAAAAAAATTAGATGATGTGATAGTTTGTTCCGCTGTGGGATTGCACTTTCACATAAAAAATGTGAAGAATGTGCCAAAAAGTGCTGTAATCCAGTATGACAACGGAAATACAGTTATCTATGTACATTTCTAACTGCATTAAATTTATTTTTAGACCGTGGATTAAAGTAAATCAAGGATATGCGGTTCCAAGGAATGCCACACAAAGTCTAATCCCTCCTCCTTCGAAGACCGAGCCTAGAATAACCAAATTACCTGCAACATTTGTCTGATTAGCTCACCTCGTCGGCTCCTAAGAGGCTAAAGATATGGCAACAGCTATGCATTTGCCTGGACGGCTGCCATCAGGACAAGCACATCGTGGGCCAAACGAAATGCCTGCAAATATATCAGTCCAGAGCAAGGCTGTGGATACAGCACACAGCGGCGCAGTAGCCATGCAAATCATTTTGCAATGGCTGGATCCACAAATAAGATTAATGTATCTGTTGACGGGGAGGATAAGGAGGGGGGCCGGGTGGATCCGGGTCCATGCACCATTACGCCGGTGGCCCACTGACAACACCAATCTGTCACCGTAGACACTGCCTCTAACCATCCACTTCAGAAGCTCAGGTATGGTGAGAAAAAGGGTAAAGCTATTTCTATTTTGAACAAAACTCTAGCCCTTTTACAAGATTTATTTGCTATAATATGTGACCCTTGAAGCAAGGCTTTAAATTACTTCTTACCCATTCAGTAATCCCTCTGAATTACACAAGTTTAATAGAGGTTCAGTGTAGAATACAAAAAAAAAAAATGCACTGATCAGTTAATAAAAATGAAGAATATTGATTTTCAGAAAGCTGTTCTGTGCTGAGCCTCCTGTGAAACAAAAGGCTCCACTCTGATAAGGAATCAGCATCAAAAACAGGCGAGTCATAAAACATACCTTATAAGTTCCATTAGAGTATTTCATGTATGATACAAGAAATATGTCCACTGGCAGAAGGGCTGACGTTATAAGTGCAACAGCCAGAGCACATATCGCCGTAATGGTAGAGACCACCTCACTCTCCTGGCGACTCTGATACTTGCGAATGTACACCCAACAAAAAGCCAAGATGACCTGGAAGGAAAAAGATCGAATTAATAACATTATCCGTAAATAACAATGGGATTTTATATCAGCTGCTCTGCACAAAGTCCCATATTTTAAATGAGAAGTAAACATGAAATCTGTAAAGTAGCTAAATTAATCAGAACTCCAGAATTTAAAAAAAGTTGCATTAGTACTGTCTGTTCAGAAAAGTTTATGCTTTTCTCTAAAGCACCTTCTACAGCTTGGTCATGTTTATTGGAGAAATTCAGGGTAAATACTTTGATCAAAAGTTACAGCAGGAGGGAGGCCTCGAACCTGGGTCCTTCGACTGCTCTAACAATTACATTACTTGACGTCACAAGCACCTCGTTTCAGTGATTCAAGGTCAAAGATAAACCTACAAATAAGGATTTGTTATTTTTTGGGGAGGAGAATCTTTTAATTTTGTAGTGTCATCTGTTAGTAAATCTACTAAAGCCATAACCGACATCGGGAGCTTATTAAAATCATAATTACTGAGAAGTTAATGATGCTTTTTCAGCTCCGAAAGCAGAACTTGTATTGTTTTTCTGAAGGAATCTTGGACACGCGTCGCAAGCTAGTAAGTTTTATTTCCCACATGAACGATAACGATCACAGTGAACTGTGTATTGATGCGGTCCTGTCAAGTTCTCTGCACAGCGGGAAAGCTACTCCACAGAAAGCGGCAAGGTCAAATTGCGAGCACACAAACCTCAAGCTGTGAAGAGGCCGGCCGAACCGGTCACCCCGATCAAGGGGTGCCATTTTCGGACTGAGGCCAATTAAGGGTCTAAACATTTAGGCCCCTGGCGAGGTGTTCCGCCAAGTCATAACAGCTTTCATCTCATCATCTCAACTGAAATCCGCATGGAAAATTGTCCGAAAGAATCAAAGCAGAAATAATTTGGGGGTTTGTATTAGCATGGTGTCTGAATGTCAAAAACAGGACCTCAGAAATAACTTTTTCAGCTGAGCTTGGTTCCCCCCCCATTATGAAAACAGAGAATGGGGAACATTATAAAAGCTTTTTTAATATATATTACCCATCAACGTAGAGCACTGGATACTGACTTTAAAGGAAAAAAACCTGATACGACTTGAAGCCACTGAAAACCCAATAGTGTGTATCCTTGAGCAAGGTCACTAGCCAATATGTGCACCAGAATAAAGGTCTTGAGGAGAGCTGTGCCTCAGATATGTTCCTTAATCCTTTCTGAAATGATGAACGAGTGATTCTTCACCTGCTGGAAAGCACTAAACTTGGGGGGGAGGGGAGATAGCTGTTAAGAGTTAAGTGTTTATCAAGCCAAATCAAAATGTCACTTTCGGTCTTTCCAGTTCAGAGTAGCTCATTTAAATACTGACATTTCCTGACTGATGAAACATAAATGCCATTAGAGTACACACAAAGAGTGCATAAACTATCTGCAAATATCAAACAACTGTTTAAATAGCTTTATAATTCTCAATGTCAACAAGCAAAACATTACAAAAAAAATAAAAAAGTGATTTTATATTACAAGACCCTGGGATCACAAACCCATCAGGCGCAAAAACAACTAAAGGGGATGAACATGTGCTTCCTCTTTTTCTCATCCAACCTTTATTTTTGAAGGCTACCGCTTTCCAGTGCAATACACTCACACCATTGTGTACATCATCATTTGAAGTGTTCTTTCACATGAACTAGAGTCTACTCAGAGCTTCAAAACACTGATTGCTTTTTCAGAAAGACCTTATACCCAAAGAAAGAGTTTATATTGACATCAGAATCCCATGTAACACTGGACTGGTGTCTGTTTTAAATAGAGAAAATGTATTAAATAACCATCAGGTGTAATGCTCATTAAAATTTGATAAGAGAGCCTGATGTATAAAATATAAAATGAGGTAAAGCATTAAAAAAAATGTAAACTTTGTGCATGGTAATCACAATCCATTAGTTTCACTGACAGAATTAAAATAGAAAATACGTGACATCTTTAATTAAAATCTGTGGGGACATTAATACTGTTGGTAGTTGAAGAACAGACTGCTCAACTATTCTGGAACATCTGGCTATAGCTCAAACTGGCATGGCACACAAAGACGCCAGGGATAATTTATTTCAATATGCAGACTTTGTGTTTAACTAACAAAATGCCAAATCGAGACAAAGCCATATAAGAAGCGTATTTATAATAAAAAAAATTTAAAAAAAAAAAAAAAAACCTACTGTGAATAGGCTGTTAAGGACCTTGAATAAATTAAAGAATATATTAAAACACTTCACTTTCTGTAGGGATGCTTTGCTCAGGTGTTCGATCACCAACGTCCCAGGAAGGACATACCCAGTTTCCTTACTAGTTAAACAGGTAGAACCCTGGTTAGGCTGCCACCTTGTAGCTGAAGGCCCTGGGTTTGAATCCCCATCCTGCTGTAGTACCCTGATCAAGGTAGTTAAGCTGAATTAATACAGTAAGAATACCATGGCTGTATAAATCAGTGTAAAGTACCACTGTGAGATGCTTCTAACAAAAGAGAAAGTTAAAAGAGAGTTCAAAACTAAATCAAGGTCATGTAGCAAAGGGCAGAAGATGTGATTAGGGGTCTTTATACAGTGTTAATTATACAGCATGACTGTACAGTGTTTTTTTACATCAAAAATTGTAATGCACTCTTTTTTTTTTTTTGAGATGCTTTGGAGAAAAGCATTTGCTAAATGAATAAGGGGTGCTTGTTCAACTCCTGCCATGGGGCCCTTCAGTGGCCCCTGTGACACTTTGGTAAACTACCAAAAAAAGTTACACTTTTCAACTGAGCTTTAAGAAGAAAACAAACGACAGAGGGGTATTTAGTATTGAAATAAATACTTCTGCTATTTGAAAGGGGGTTTCTTAATCAAAATTAGTGTTTTCGTTGAACTTGATGGGGATGGATGTTCCACTGCATCGTCAGTGACTCGACAAAGAGTGGGAGAGAGGGTCACTTAAGCACAGTTAACAGACATCTAACAAATATGATCTCCGACAAGGCTTATCGCTATTAAAAACTCATAAAGATAAACAACACCCGTCAGACAGGCCGTCTCCTTCGCTCTGAGTCTGTCTGCAGTGAGTGTTATTTATTATGAAACGGTCCTGTTTACTGCGTCACGTCGCAGCAATTGATCTGCGCTCATTTGATTTATTTTATCACATCGACTAAATGCTGCGCAGACGTGATAAAAGCACAGTTTCTGCAGCTTGAGTGCTAACTTAATTAATAAAGCATGTTGTAATCAACTGAAATTCGGCTGCGTTCGCTCCCCCCGCACACACACACCCGGGCCGTACCTCGTGCGTTGGTGTTACCGCCATGTGTAACTCTGGGCGGTATGCTGGAGTTCTGACTAACCATTTAAAAATGTCTAATAACTGTAACTGTTAATAAAAGGCCTTACCAGAAGAACAAGGGCGAAAATGGACCACCCGAGTACGGACTCTGACAGCAACGCTGCGGTCGCCATGTTCACTTCCTGCAACAAACCTGACTGTGAACGTCGTGTTTAAGTAAATAGACACCGACTCCAGATCAGTTTGTCCGCAACGCCCGTAACGGCTTTATGCAGCGGAGGGGATGCCTGCACTGACCTCGAATCAGTATTCGAAACGTAATCACAGAAGCGCTGTGACGTACCTGAGTGGGTGGAGCTCTCGACAGTGCGGGGACAAATGGAAACTAAATCAGTTCGTAAAACATAATCGCAACAGTAACGCACGTAAAGAAGTGGGAGGAGCTCGAAGGGGCGGGGCCACGATAACATTCTGTTCTCAAAATAGGGTTCACAAGCCACTTTATCGTGACGTCATGAACGAAAGCGCTACTGCGCGGGGCCACACTAAATCAGTTCTTCAATTACACAGAAAGAATACGCAACAACAGACAAATACTGTGTGATATATACAAAAAAAGTGGAATGACAAGGCATCAACATTTGCAAGAACCATAGACTGAACATAAACATACATATCCAAGTTAGATTTTTCTTTATGCTTTTGTTTCTCTTTATTTTTAAACGTATCTTTGAATGTTCTGTCAAAGCCCGTGCCATGATGACTTTCAACAGATATTAAAAGATGTGAAGAAACACAAATACTGTAGTCTGTATTTTGACTCAGAATGAGAATCTGTGTTGACCTCAGAAACACTCTGCAGGGTAAATCCCAGTCATTTCTATTCCAATTGGCTCACTGGCAGAAAAGTTAGGACACCGATTTCGGCATCCTGTGTATGAGGGATTCTAAAATTTGCATCTCTAAGAGCTGTTACCTGGCTGGACAACCGAACTACAGAAGGCGGATCTAATGGCCATCCAATGTTCACGTGCTGCTTAACGGGCTTATTCCCACAGGAAGTGGGGGGGCAGTTCTTAACCCAATTATTACCCTATTATATCCTTAACTGGGTAGGCTACTGTTCAGTGAAAGAAAATGTGAATAATCTGAGCCAAACAGCCACTGCATAGAGTGAACTGGATTTATCTGACCATTTCTTTAGTTATTAAACCTTTGTACAGCCAGAATATGCTAATGCACTCTTCTGTTTATTTAAAAGCATGAAGTACATACAGAATTTATTGTTGCTAAGTGCTTTCGAGTCCATGTTGACTCTTAGAGATAACATAGACAGAGCACATCCAGAATGTTCTGCCCTCCACTTGTGTGTAGGATTGAAAGGGGGTGTTCTTTGTCATTCTCGTAATTGAGTCTATCCATGTTCTTGCTGGTCTTCCTCTTATTTTCCCTCCAACTTTTCAAAGTGTGATTATATTCTTTGTCTCCAGTGTATAATAACCTGTCTCATCATTTGTGCTTCCAATGAAAGTTCTAGCTTGGTTTGATCCAAGATTTATATTTTAATTTACATTTATTCATTTAGAAGACACTTCGCTCCAAAGGAACATACATCTCAGGGAAAAATGCAATGAGTGCATTACATCAAACTTAGGACAGATTTGGATGCAGACACACGATTGTAGAGTACAGTAAATCATCTCTACAATCATGATCCATTTGTGTTTTCATAGCCAGCAACATATTTCAGAAAAGTCAACATATTTCCAATCCTGTAAGAATTTGAGATTATTGTTTTTGATAATCTTTTAACCAGCAACATTGTCTAAAACAGCACATGATATTAACAGACAACTTACAATAATGTACCCATTTATATAGCAAGGTGATTGTAGCAGAGTGATTCAGGACAAGCATCTTACTCAAGGCCACTGCATGAGGAACCTTCAGACTGCAAGCGAACAGCCCTAACCCCTGCATTACCTGCTGCCCCAGAGGTATAGTAGGTATCCCTGTACAAACATTCAGAAGCTAAGAAATACAAGTAACCTATTTGCATTGATTGATTTAGCTGAAGTTTTTTTCTCCAGAGTGACTTACAGTGTTAAGCTACCTAGAGTTATTTACCCATGAATACATCTTGGGAATTTTTTTATTACTGCAGCAATTAGGGTAAGTTCCTTCTTCAGCTAGGCAACCCTATGACCTTTAGATTCAAATGCAACAGTTTTAGACCACTATGCTACATGGTGCCCCCATACAATTACTGTATTCCAAGAAAAAATAGAAATCATAATCCACTCTAGCCAGTATATATCTAAAGTAATAATTCTGAACAAAAATGTGTTTGCAGGCATCCTATCCAGGGTGAAACCTCTTAGCCTTGCACCCACTGATTCTGGGACAAGTTCTAGACCATCATGATCCTGACCATGAAAGCAATTAACAAAACTGAGCAGGTGAGTAATATCTGTTTGTTAAACAGTTGAATACCCTTTTTCAAAAGATTTTGTAAAATTTTGTTTTGATCATTAAAGGAAAATTTGAGGTGGTTTGTCCTTAGATTTAGAGATCGTTGTTACAGAAGCCAGTCTTTGCTGATGCTGAAACAATGAGCATTGCATTAGCAGTAAAAGTATCCTGATCTTTGGGCCAACTCAGATTTTTTTTGGCTAACAGCAGATATTTTTCGATAAGTATACATAAAACTTGACATGGAGGTGGCATGCTAACTACACTCTTCACTAGTTTCAAGAGCTGCAGTGGGCTGGATGAAATGTTTCTATTTTAATTGCTCTGTGCATGAATCGTTAATGATCCATAAATTATATTGTCCTCGACATGGGCTAGAGATGATTTTTCTCATTATGTTTCTAACTTGTATTTGTGAAAGATAAAAAATTGTGATCCGTATTTTAAAATTCATTTGATGTATACTTATTTTTTTTTTACAAATTGTAGCAGACCTCTAAGGGGATTTTTAAAAATCCTACCTGAAATACATACCTTCTGAACCGCTTGTCCCATACGGGGTCACGGGGAACCGGAGCCTAACCCGGCAACTCAGGGCATAAGGCTGGAGGGGGAGGGGACACACCCAGGACGGGACGCCAGTCCATCGCAAGGTACCCCAAGCGAGACTTGAACCCCAGACCCACCGGAGAGCAGGACCCGGTCCAACCCACTGCGTCATATGTTAATATGTTAATAATATTAATACATTATACACCATTTCTTACTGTATCACTTCTTTTTGAATACGTCCACATTTTCAATCATATTTTATTCTTAAATCACAAACTGTTACAATGTATTATCTGTGGTTTCACTTGTGATTTCAATGCAATCTATTTGGCCTTTTTTTGTGAATTGCATTTATTGCATACAGTCCTTTGATAGTTCACAGTTCAAAGTGTAAAAAAGTGTTTACTACAATAAAATCAGTAATTTCATTACAGTGAAATATGTGATTGCATGAATATGGTGTGAATAATATATGAAGATCTTTGGTTTGCTGCTATATGCAAGAAAACAGCTTTCACTGTGTGATTATCAGAACATTTTTGAGTGAAAAAAGAAAATAAACTCACGATAACTCAGTCTGTCGTGGGCAGCCAACTCTGCAGCATAATCTCAAGATTTTCCCACCTCCTGCTGTTTTACCCTTGATTAGGAACAAACCTTAAATTAATACAGTAAAAATTACCCTGCTGCATAAACATATAAACCATCGTGAGGGATCATCTAAATAATAATAATAAATGACATCCATATGTGAGAAAATAGTTTCCATATGAGTCAGTCAGCTAGCACTAAAAAAGGACAACAAAAGAGAACTGCATAGTAACTCAGGACACAAGATATTGCACATCAATGTAAAAATAACTATAAATGTGTCACACTGTTACATAATGGCAATGTGTCTTTGGAAGTATTAACATGGATAAAAACATTTACAATGTGTATTTTTGCACAATAATGTTGTAAGATGACTGCTTTCTTTAGGTATCAAATCTCACTCATGCCATCCACAAAAAATGGCAGCAGAAACGTTGTGTGCCCACAATACTGACGGCATGGCCAGCAGGCAGAGCGGTTTGCATCTGGATTGGTGCTTGACGTTTTTTGTTGTTTTTTTTTTTTTTTTTTTCCTTCTGGAAGGTTCCCTATACAAATTCTGCTGAGCCATAAGACATGAGCTAAAAAAAGTTTGCAGCAATATGGCAGCTATGGGCCATCAGAGCGGCTAATCCTGGACGTAAGACAGCAGAATGACAAGCGGATATCTTAATGGGACCATGTTCTCCTTCTGAGGTAACAATGAAGAAAGTGAGTGGGTTTATAAAGTGAGTTTGATGAAGAGGAGCAGGATCATCCCAGATGAGTTATACTCTGAAGCAGCTCAAAGCAAGATGGAAAGGTATGTTTTTGTTTGGAAGTAGGCCTGCTGGAAAATGAATGTAGATTAGAAAAGTATACCCAGAAGGCATGATTCGGCATTGAGCATCATTGGCAAGCAACCTGCCCAGGCTGAAAAGAAATCCTGAGGATTGGCAGGTGTTGTTGTTATTCTGTAAAGACAACAGCGAGATGAGTGTACATTTTCATTGCTCAGAGAAAAAGTTATTAATTAAAGCTAAACATCAACTAAAACCATTCTAGAGGTATTTAGGACTTAGGATCTCAGATGTTCTTTTTGTGTACGTATCATTTTTATTCCTGAGGTACGCTAGTATTTAAGGAAATGCAATTGTTTACTGAAAAGATTTGATTTCTACACATATGGATGTTTGGAGTTTTCAGAAAGTTCCTATATTACCAATGGCCTCTTTTTAGTACTCATTGGAGGCATTCCTTACAAAACTTTGATGTAAAAATTATTCTATATAAAAAAGTTTCAGTCAAGTTTCATAAGTGCAACTAAAAATGAGAACATTTATTGTAATGATATAAATATGTACACAGATAGATTCAGCTTAACTGCAGGAAACTGAAGTCAGAGCTGCTTGTATAAGAACTGGTCATCTAAGTGGTCTGTTAAATTAACATAATATTAGTCAAATCCATATTGACCACCACTTCCTTCTCTTAAGAGAGTTTGGGAAAGAACATTCAATCATTTAGCTGATGCTTTTCTCCAAAGCAACATGCAATGTTAAGGTATTTACACTTATTTACCCATTTGTTCACCGGGGTAATTTTACTGGAGTAATATTGGGTAAGTTCCTTGCTCAAGGGTGCTATACCTGGAAGTGAGGCTCAAACCTGCAACCTGTGGGTTCAAAGGAAGCAGCTCTAACCACTACGGTATTAGCTTCCTAGTTTCATGGCAAGCACCAGGTGACCTGGTGGTAACAGTGCAATACCACGGGGAACTACGATACAAAAGCAAGAAAATGTTGTATACGTCCAAGCAGATTTGTGCTCTCTTCTTCTCTGTATACAAATGAAGTCTTTTTAATGTCAAATATCAGATTCTCCAGTTTTGGGTAACAGTAAAAATAAAGCAATGTAGTATCAATTCAGTTTTTCTTAGCCAGGCAAAAATATGCTGACAGCACATTTGTACAAGCTAAATCCGTAACTCTTAAAAACTGCTCATGGAAAAAACAAATATTACCTAACATAATTTAATGAAATGTGCAACATTCAACCACACAAAAAAAAATGCTCATTAAAACAAGGATTTGTACCCTGAAAGCTGGCAGTTAAAGTCCCAGCAGGGGAGCTGCTTCTGTACAGAGCTCCCTTCTCTAGAGATCTTGCTTGAAATTTCTGTCATAGTCTACTCAATTTTTCAGAGACTTAGGGCTACATCATCAGCTGAGAAACTATAATAATAATAATAATAATAATATCATTATTCTTATTTTTATTAATATTTTTATTATTATTATTATTATTATTATTATTATTATTATTTAAAAAAATGAAAAAATAACCAAAAAAAAACACAGTAGGTCTAAACCAGTCTCTGCACAACCAATCTCACTTAGCTTTACTCTTCTTTTCCTCACTTTACATCTGTGCAAAACTTTTTAATTAACAGTCAATGGGCGTCAAAAGTGAAATATGCTCGGAGGGCATGTGCTGGCCTTCCTGAATAATTCAACCACTTGGATGCCACTTGCCTCTGCACATTTTATATTTGATGAGCTTGTTGGCGTGGAGAGTAAATGTAGCTCCCCAAGAATCCCTCTGTGAGAGAGTCATTGCTGCACATGAATCATCTGAGGGTTTCTTCTCTACTGGAGGGCAATACGCAGGTGGTCGGTTTGAGCCAAACCATCTGAAATGTGAGAATAAAGTTTTTGATTCAAACCAGCTCCTCACATAGATTATCAAGTTCACCCACAGTGCACAGAGTTCTCATTAATATTAAGGTAAATGAATATAACTGCATGAGTAATGGTAACTACAGTACCCGTCAGAAGTTTGAGTACACTTTTCTTTACAATTCATAGTGTATATACTGATCATTACTATGAGTTGTCTCTCACTTTTCTTCTTGGTCATAGGTGTTTGAAATTTACAGTTATTTATTTTAGCAGATGCTTTTCTCCAAAGCAACTTCCAATGAATTCAATACAGTGTTATCAGACCAGACATTTTATTCACCAAAGTGACATACACTGCTAGATACATTACTTACAATGGGTCACTCATCTATATATCAGTGGAACACGCTCTCTCTGTCACTCACACACTATGGGGGAACCTGACCAGCATGTCTTCAGACTGTGGGAGGAAACCAGAGCACCTGGAGGAAACCCACACAAACACGGGGAGAACATGCAAACTCCACACAGACTGAACAGGGATTGAACCCATGTCCTCTCGTACCACCCACCCAAGCACTGCAAGACAGCAGTGCTACTCACTGTGCCACCATGCTGTCCATGCGATGTGTTTCAGTCTGTTATCCTGCTGAAGAATGAAGGACTAGCCAGGTAGTTGTAATCTTAATGCAACGGCATTTCTCAGAAGCCTTGTTGGCTGGGATTACAATGGACTTGCATTTATTCATTTAACTGACACTTTTCTCAAAAGCAACTTAGAATGTCAATCTAGGTACCTACCAACCTACTTGTAAAGATCATCAATGCTATGACCAAGAATGCACCTCTAGTCTATGACCCTACTCCTCCATGATGGACAGAGGGAACTACACAGATACAGCACACATGATCAGTTCCAGTGTCCTACAAATACTTGTTCATGAAACTGATGTTGTTCTCATTCTGAGTCCATAAGACCAACTTCCACTGCAAAGGTGTCCAGTGTCTGCCTTCTGGCCCAGACATTTTTGGTTTCTAATACATGTACTATAACTTTTGACTGGTAGCCTACTGTTCATACGAATGTTATACATATTGAAAAAGAAGCCTACTTTACAGAGGTCACATCGTTGATATGATGCAATTATACTAAATTCCTATGTATTTAGCTTGTTACCCAAACCAGAAAGCTTGTTAAGATTCTTAGGGTATCAGTAATAATCATGTAGGGTAAGCAACCAGAGATAAGATGCTCCTCAACTTCTGTTGTGTCAGAAAAAGTAACACAATTAACTGCCACTGTTTTACAAACAGGCAATAGCTCTTTTTAACTTATTCACAAAGTGCTTAATGTGTCCCATTTATTTTGCTCTTCTGTCTCTTTGATAACCTGGCTAACCGGTGTTTTTCTCCTTGTTTGTAAAGTAAATGTTTAATTTGTTCTCTTATTAAGTATGATTTAATTCTAACACCAATCTTATTTACTTCTAATTATGCTTAAATCCAATATTTCACTGTGATATCCCATTTGTTAGAGTAATTACTGTTTCACACGTAGACCAAGATAAAGGTGCCAAATAAAATGGCTTCATGGGGATAATTACAATAAAGATGATAATAATTGACAATAAACTGGCTCACAGGCTGGCTGTATTAGGTTATATTAATTTTTGCATGATGTTCCTTCAGATGAGGAGGATTTTTTTATGGAGCATCTTTTAAAGTGAGAGACATGTCACCCAAGATGTGGACTCTAGTTTTATAGCTCTGACTTCTTGTTTTATTTATGCCCAGCATCGTCTTACCTAAATGGGCGCCGTGATGCGGGCCCTCCAAGAGGTTGCTATAGCAATGACACACACAAAGGAAAGAGTTCAAAAAGGAAAGCATGCGGAAATATGAGATTTCCTTCCGACACGTAAATGACTATCACATCAGTGGGCAAAATATTTACAGCAGGCTGAGAGAAACCAGAATACATCAGTGAAAGGGATAGATATAAGATTATGCAAATGAATGAAAACATACTTTTTTAATCTGAGAAATATGTAGATTTATACAAAATAAGGATTCACATGTACTGGGGCAATGAAGGTAAAAGTTTTGCTTTGTACTGAGTTAAGAAGTCACAACTATATTATAAAGTCTATATTTAAACTAAATGTCTTTGAGTGTAATGTTGCTCATCTAATTAACAAGAATTAATCTCAAAATCTCTACTGATATTGATAAAATGAATGTGGTTTCTGTTTCAAGCTCAGACAGAGTAAAGCTGACTTCATGGGAAGGCTGAAAAATCAAGAGCAGTCAACGTCAAAGTTCAAAAAGTGTCACTAAAGCTGCTTTAATGTCAAACTGTTTAACTCGTTATGAATCAAATTATTTAAAAATGTTGCTTTTCATTAACCTTAAAGATGAACAACCCATTGGACTGCAGGGCAATTTTTTTTGACATCTTGACTACAGTGCGTACACCAATAAAATAGCATTGATGCAATATGTTTATAACGTTACAATAATAATTATTCTCATTTTCTTGTGGATGACTATGGGGGAAAATTAAAAACTGTAGGCTATTACCGAAGGCACATTCAGCATCTTATTGCCAGAAATAAGCAAACTAACAATGTTAGCTAATGCAGAAAATTGCAAAACTGTTTTGACAAGCCATCTCATCAAGGATGCTTAATTAAAACATTATACCTTAGCGGGCTGCTGCCCTTGAGGTGCATTAGGGAAGATCTTTAAGTGGTTATTCTACAGAATCCCAACCTCTTACTGATGAATCATTATAAACAGCTACAGAGCTCTCTAAAGCCCTCCTGATACATCTTTTTAAAGCTGTGATGTTATTTAATTATGATTTAAGGGCTGCCTGATTTATCTTAGCTGCCCCATAAGAATATACATATGTTTTCCATACTTATACTACCCACAGGATGTAAATTTGAAGTGACAATACAGCTTAGATCCATCCACATGTTAAGAGCAACTTTGCCTAAACAGTGCATTAATATGGGGTTATTTCTAGCACATACATCATACATCAACATGCTAATCTCTCGTTCATCATCTGCCCATGACCTACAGTAGTACACAGGGAACCTTCTCTTTTGTTGAGGTTGGTTTGACATTTCTCATATAAAACACGAGTACTGCAGTGTTTCGAGGTTCCTCTGCTGACATTTATTACCCTGACATAGAGCTTCTTTCTGGGATAAGTAGCAGACCTGCAGTCCAAATGAAAGGTAAATGGTCCAGATGGCATGCAAGCTGACTTTTGTACTGTACTTCTTTCTCTCCTGTGAATTAAAACAGTACTTTCATATTTGGTTCATTTTTCAGAGGTATTTGACAATAAGTCTTGTGTCCTAAGAACTCGAGGCTACTATAAATTGTGGGAAGGCTGATATTGTTGAATGGAGAGTGAAATTGCAAATGTGCCTTATGCAGCCAGGGTTGAGCTGGCCTGATATATTTAATCTCACTTAGATCATATCTCTAAGCAGAAAATTGGAAACTTGTGAATTCCACTAAAAAAATGATTGATATTTACATTGGTCAAAGTTGACCAAATTAAGGAACTGATAAAAGTTTGACAAAAACAAAATTGATGAAACGCTCAACAAGATATTTAACTAGTTCAAATGCAAATAATGCCTTCCAGAACTTCGTAAAGTTCAACTGAAACCATTTAGAAAACTTGCAATTAAGGATCCATGGATCCATATACTGTATGACCTGTGTACTCCTGATGTAGATTGTATGTTGGTTAAAATAAAAATCAGAAGCAGACATCCCACTTAAATTTAGTTTTTCTCAAAACTCTATATCTCAACTTTATAGTCATTAAAAAACAGTTTGGTCCTGAAGGCCTGGAACTTTACTGACTACTGCATAAACTGTTTAATCTAAATTTGAAATTTCTTTTGAATTTTGTGGTGCATATTATGAAACTGCATGGGGCTGCAACCCACGTTGAAGGTATGAATGATCATCACCCCCTAATGGAGGTTACATAAAGCAAAAGTCCTGTAGCACAAGAGTTGTAGGACCACGCCCAAGAACCCCAGCCGCACATTATCTGATCAGATGCCTGAAATGGCTTATAACAGGCTGGATGTACTCTCTCACTGGGAAAGTAAAGTGACTTTATGGGTATTTGAATTGAAATCATTGCTCTTAAACGCCCACTATGAAAGTTCAAATAAACAGTTTCATCCATCTGTCCAGTTTCAATATCCGCTTGTCCTCAGCAGGGTCACCATGATCTGGAGCCTATCCTGGAAGCAATGGGCATAAAGGCTTGGGGGTACACCCTGGATGGGACGCCAGTCCATCACAGGGTAGCCACACAGTCACTCACCCTATCACACAGTATGGGTGATTCAGTATCACCAGTTCACCTTAACTGCATGTATTTGCAGACTGTGGGAGAAAACCAGAGCACCCACAGGAAACTTCTCGCAGTGCTGCTCGCCATGCCACCATGTCACCACCAAACCTTTGTTGTTGTTGCTGCTGCTGCTACTGATGTTTAGTTGAGTATTTAGTTCAAGGAAATTTACTATGTTAGAGTTTTCCGGGGGGGGTGCGGTGGCGCAGTGGCGCAGTGGGTTGGACCACAGTCCTGCTCTCTGGTGGGTCTGGGGTTCAAGTCCTGCTTGGGGTGCCTTGCGATGGACTGGCGTCCTGTCCTGGGTGTGTCCCCTCCCCCTCCGGCCCTACGCCCTGTGTTACCGGGTAGGCTCCGGTTCCCCGTGACCCCGTATGGGATAAGCGGTTCTGAAAGTGTGTGTGAGTTTTCCAGTACTTTAAACATTTATTCAGAAGTTATTCTTGCTGTACCAGTTCAGGGTAAGAAGAACCAATCGATGATACTCCGGAAGGAGTGGGTTTTGATCCATGAATCATCAGATTTCTAGACCACAGCCCTAACCAGGACACAACTTGCTGCCCATTGAAAGAAGTCCTAACCAGAAATTTATGTGTTTTAAAGTTTTCAAATTTTACTCGGTGTTAGAGGAAGACTTATTTAGCGACAGAATTTTTCTTTGTCCTATTTCAGTCCTATACTGCACTTTTTGAATATGAAAATGTTTTCCTTTGTTTTTCTAGTAAAGTGTAGTCTTGTCACTCTATTACATTTTCTTATTTTTGAGAGTCCTCATTACAAACAAAGGTGGTGCAGTGGTGCAGTGGGCTGGACCAGGTCCTGCTCTCCGGTAGACTTGGGGTTCGAGTCCCGCTTGGGGTGCCTTGCGACAGACTGGTGTCCTGTCCTGGGTGTGTCCCCTCCAGCCTTATGCCCTGTGTTGCTAGTTTAGGCTCCAGCTTGCTGCAACCCTGTATGGGATAAGCAGTTTAGACAGTGTGTGTGAATTATGAATGAATATTTCTCTTTTGTTTGGATGTACATAAGCGAAGTATGATTTTACAGAATGCAATTCTCTAAAAATTATATGTTCCGTCATACATATAAAATAACCTTTCCAGCATGGAGTTCATAAAAGTGTTAAACTGTAAAAGTTATCATAGGTATACGCCAAGCAATACAGTTTGCGTGGATAGTACTGTTTATTACTATCGATATTAAAAACATACCTCAAAAATAATAAAGAGAGGAAATACCAAACAAGCAGATCCTTTTTAATTCTAAAGTATCTGCCAGTGAATTCGGTGTGGGAAAAAAATGTTTTAAACAAATTTACATATATTTTACACACAGCTGGTTGACATTGTTATCTTCCATCTTTTCATAGTAAATATAGCTGACTGGGAGCATTTCATGAAGTGCATTTTTAAGGATGAACTACTTCACTTTTTATCAAGCAGAGTTTTGACTCATCTTACATTTTACATCTTAGAAATCTCAGAAAGTATTTTCTGTCAAAATATGCTTACAGTGTAAGTACAGCTTGGTATGATTGCTTACATTTCTTACACTGTTTTACTGCGTCAAAACACAAAAAAAGGTTGTTATAACGTATGCAAAGTGCATCCAAATGATAATGCTTCTTTTGTCAACTACCTGAATATTAAAACAGCAATCTACCAAAATTATGACCCTTATTTATTCATCTTTCAGATTCAGTGGACATGAGAGTAAGCTGAAGCACGCAATACAGATTACAAAATTCCATTACAGCCAAGCAACTCATCACAGTTACTGAAATATTCCAGCATCATTGAAATAATGTAACATATAGCACCATACAGATTATACTACAATTTCTACTGTAAAAATGCCCTGGCAGACTGAAAGTCCATGACTTGTGCTGTACTTAAATATAAGTTGGCTAATAAATTTAGGGAGCAGGCATGTACATCACATGACCCAAGGGGTTTGTGTTTTGGTGCAGTAGGGAGACAAACGGACGGACAACCAGCTGAGGGACAGCGGAGGACTGGGATGAAACATGAATGCTGGCCGCACAGTTTTGAAAGACATGAACCACACAGAGAAAATTTAAATTGGGTTTTGGAGAGCGCCATCAAGAAGTGTTGGTTGCCTGTTATTTTTCTTTTGTTGCTTCAACCAAAGCAGTTTGTAGTATTTGTTTAGTTTATTCAGCTGGGTATTTTGTGGAAGCAATTCACAAGGGTACCACAGCAGAAGTGAAGCAGCACTGAATTGGAAACTGTCAGGATATAAGTCCAAGTCCTTAACCACTACACTACCTGGGATATTAGCCTCACAGGGCTCACTAAATGCGCCAGCAGGGAGGGGCAGGGTACAGTAGCTGGAGGCTAAACAGGGTAGATATCTAAAGTATATCTGCATCAGTGGTTGTACAGGGTGCATTGGGCTGGGGCAATAGGTGGATGTCCATCCATCCATCCATCCCCATCCATCCCCATCCATCCATCTCTTTTATAGGGTCATTGTGATCCTAGGAAACACAAGAGCGAAATGCATTAGATAACAGTTAGTTGGGATATTTCACATATCATGTTCTGGAGAAACTGATGAGTTCAAGGCAAGTTTCAGTGGGTCTAAGGAATGTAAATACAACAATTTGCAGAAAATTGCTTTGGTCCCTGTTTCTTCCAGAAATGAGGAGTAAAGTTTCACTCGAAGCTGCTGGGACGTGTGAGACATTTGAGGAGAGGAAGCCGTAAGATCAGAATCAGCAAGGCTTTTGGCAACAGCTGGACGAGCCCTCAATGAATGGCTACAGTATAATTGGCTGAACCATCTCCCACAGATGGAGAATAGCAACTGGCAAGGAATGGATCTTCCTGTAAATTTTAATTAGGGATAACATTATATTTAAAACATCAGATTTTGCTGTTCGAGAGATTAAAAAGTCACGAATCAGATATCCCAGAATCAATAAAACATTTTAATGAAGTTACAATTGCATTTTAATGGGCCATGACTACTTCAGAAGAAGTGAGTTTTAAAAGGACAAGTGGTGTTCTGCAAAATGGGTATTCATCATGTGGCACAGCCAGTGCACATAAGGAGGTAAGTTATACTATAACTACTAAATCTCTGCCCCCCTTTAATATTGAGTCGTCCACTGGGGTATGCAGTTAGTATTTTTTATGGTTGTTGCTCATACCACTTAGCAGTCTTTACCCATGTTTTCATGATATAAATAGCAATACCTCATACAGTTTGGGAACTACTTTAAAAACTTAGAGACTGCTCAGTTAGCTCTATTTTGAAATATCAGGCTCTCTACATTCTTTTATTAAAATGCATTGCTTGCAATTATGGATTTCCTTATTGCAAATTTACTGCCCAGACATTTTAAATTGTTGAATTAGTTGGAAGGACCTGCTGTGCGACTTTCATACCACAAGAAGAGACTGCATAACATGTGGTTAAGGCATTTGTCTCAGCTGGAGCTAAACAGTCACTTACATTCTTCAAAGTAACGAGATGTAAAAATAAAATTCGGCGTGTTATTTTGAAACAACGAATATTAATTTGCCTGCAATACTCTATATATGTAAACATGTAGAATATGAGTGAGAGCAGCGGGTGTCAGACTTCTATTGACTGTACTCACTCATTATATACCTGGCATGCACACACACACACACACACACACACACACACACACAGAAACAGCAGAAATGAAAATGAAACATGTTATATATATATATATATATATATAATATATAATATAAACAAATAATTATATATTTTTCATTTTCATTTCTGCACATATATATATATATATATATATATATATATATATATATTATTAAAAAAAAACAACCTATACATAGGTTTTTTTTTTTTTTTCCATTTCTGCAATTCCCTTCCATGTCTGCAAAAAGTGAAATGACATTAAGTGACCAAGCTTTCGTTTTGGGCACAAGAGGCTCAGATTTTATAAGCAAATGAAGATGAATACTTATTGCAAACGTTAAGCATGATGTTGATTATTATTATTATTATTATTATTATTATTATTATTATTGTTGTTGTTGTTGTTGCTGCTGTTGCTGCTGTCCCTTTTTGTTTCCTTACGAGCTAATATCTGTGAATGACTTTTATTCCCACGAATAAATTGGTGTTGCCAGAGCGCGCGTGCCGGAGGGGACCCTGGTGCATCCAGTGTATTTTAGTAATGACTCAGTGGGAGGGTCACTCACTGTGACTAATAAGGACAGGGATCCAGCCACAGATCCCATTCTCACTTTTTTATTTCCAGCCTACTTTGGAATCGCTGCTGTTTTCCAACATCATGTGTCCATTACCCCTGTAGGATTTGTTGTTGTTGTTATTTTTATTTTTTATTTATTGTTCTTATTCTGTTTTTTTTTTTTTTTTTTTTTTTTTTTTTAAATTTTATAATCTGCTTTGCAGGAAACTTTCACTTTACATGACATGTAAGTACTGCAGCACTGATGGGAGTCTTGCTTTTTTAATTCGGTCATGCTAATAAGGGCAAAAATGTGCGTTTGCTCTGTAGTTTCGCATATTTTTGTAACAGTGCGGCGTTGCGCAATTATCCTTTATTGTTCGTACCGCGGTAAAACGGTGTGAAGTGCAGGCATGAGTGCGCCTCGCCTCGCCTCGCTGGGGTGGAATTTACTGGCTATGGGGGCACTGGGGCTCGTCTTCTTTTATGGATATTACTTATGGAAGCAAAACAGGTTCATTCACTGTAACCGCTCTCATTTTCGGGTCCGAGCTCATTAAATCACTGACAGTCCAGAGGGTCTAGTACATGGACTGTTGTTGTGCAAGTGTCCTGACTTGATCAAAATCGTTTTTCTTAATTAATTCCGTTTGATGAAGGGATGCTATTGATTACTAGCATAATATTATTTCTGTGTGCAGTTGCAGTTTTTTTGGAAAGTTCTTCCAGAGCGACGCGCGCGGATTCCGCAAATTAAATTTGTCGCGCGGTGAATTTGCGGAATATTAATGGGAGAAGGAGTTTGTCTGAAATCTCCCTTGATTTGAAGTGGGAAAACATTTAAAAGTGCTGTTCTTTTGCCATGGCACTGCTATGTCTTCCTCCCTGACTGGCACAATAATGTGAGAAGTAACTGGATCTTTGGCCAGGACTGGGTGATAGACACATTTCTCACATGTTTGGCTCCTCTCCATTCCACTACCATTTTAGAGGGGTTAGTGGGGGGTCCATGTGATCTTTTAATCACCATTTACTGATGGTGTCACTGCAACAAGAGTGGATCCGAAACGGATTTCATTTCAGGACATTCATGTTCAAGGTTCAGAGAGGGGTCTTGTAATCTGTTTTTAACAGTGACATTGGACTACAAATTCTGGGAAATGTGTGGTGCTGAACTTCTGCATCCAAGCAAAGTCATTTACCAGCTGTCAGCTAAAATCAGAGTAAACACAGAAACAGATCGATTTTGATAGGAAAATTGCAACGATCAAGTGTGTTCTGTGCATAGTTTCCTCTCTTTAGTTTACACCCGGCTGAGGTTCGATAGAGCACTGCAGGAGTTTTGGAAATACAACCCCGGAGGTTTTATTTTACAGTCCCTCAAGACATGTTTGAAGCTTTACAACTGTCATTCATAGCTTCGATGTGATACAGACTTTATGACTGCAGCTCCGTTTGTCATGTGCTTCAGCAGTCATAGGTTAGCTTTGTTCCAGCAGAGTTACTCACCGAATATGATTAAAATCCAAAAGGACCTCTGAAACACTGTATGGTTATGGTTAGGCTAAATGCCACAGAAAGTACCTAGTTTTACATCAAGTTCCTTAGTGAGCAATGGAAAAAGTCTCCATTTATTTATTTCTAGGTTTGAGTGGAGACATTTTGCTTGTCGGAGAGAAGACATGAGTCACTTGCTGAGATGGAGTATTTTTCTCTGGACTGTACATGCCATTCATTTTACTGATGGCATGGCATTCAGTGAAAGAACAGGTATGTATACTGCCACTGAGAGGACCATTCACCACATGGAATAGAAACAAATCCAAAACCACAGCTGGTGCATTTTAGAGTACCATATTACTTTGCCGGCTTGTTATTTGCTGTGATTATAAAGAGGATTACATGTCCAAAGGAAACATTGTCTTCCCTTTCCTACTATAGTGAAAGATTTCTGCTACAGAAGTTGGATGGAGGGAGTCACTTTTATACACTTCTGCTGTATAAACACAGTCCATTATTCTGCAGAACTTCTAGGGAAAATATTCTGCTTCAAAATCTTTAGCTCTGCTTTTGCTCCAAAGAAGTGTAATCCTAACACGTCTGTCGTGTTTGCACCAGCTGTAATTAACTGCATTTTCCACTGTTTTGGATAACTGAATATTAATTTCAATAAGAGGGTCTTATGTAACCTCGTTCTTAAAGAGCGTAACTTTGATAACGCTATAACCATAAAGGTAAATGTGAATCTGATTTCAAAGATGACATGAGCAAATTATTTTAATTAGGCAAAACTAAAAAAAATTATGAATGACAAGTTTTGAAAGTGATATTTATGGCATTAATTGGACTGTATGGCAATCTTTCAAAAATAATATACTGCACTTAATCCTTCCAGATTATACCTTTTCTCTTTTCAATGAATACTAATTCAGTACCATTTACTCTGAATGGCCCTTTAACAGCTCATTAACTTTTTATTTATGTATTTATCTTTCATCTTTTTTGAAACGCTTCAAAACAGGTTCTTGTCCTATGCTGAGAGTAGAAGAAGAGAGGTTTTTGCAACATCTGAAGCCACATGATGAAGTAACAGGTAAGAAACTGACAGAATGATTGAGTGAGCACCTCAGATTTACTGTACTCCCAAGTATTAGGTTTCCTGAAAGCGAATAGCTGTAAAGGCTGTGCCTTCTCTTGGCATCATGGGTTCATATCTCTGATGCACAGCTTGCCATACCCTCAAGCAAAAATGCTTTTTACTGCAATGACATCATAAACTTCGGAACATGCAGAACATGGCGCTTGAGGGGGAAAATAGAGAAAAGGTAAGCATTCTGTATGTCAGCCTTTGGTCAGCAAGTAAGCACAGCCTTAATGAAATCAGCATTCAGCTAAGCGTGAAATTGCAGTTCTTTTTGTGCACAACATGCATCTCACAAAAGCGCATTTATTCAACTTTCATGAACAATAATGACGAATGTTGAGGAGGTTTTAAGTGTTGTTGCCCTGTACGGAAGTTTGACGCATCCTCTCCTCTGCAGGATTTGACCTAACGGAGAAGTTCCTACTGCGCAAAGGGACCGTCACAGAGGACCGTCCCTCATTTCGCCTGGGAGGAACACCCCTCATTAAGCAAACAGAGTGAGCACAGCCAAAATTTACTGCATCTTTTTCAGCTGTTCTGCTTGGACACTGTGAAGTGGCATGGCTACTTTGGGTAATCAATGAAGTATCATTAATTCATTCAGGAAATGCTTTGCTCCAAAGCAGCTTACGATGTCTGTTTCGTGTACTAAGTTACTTTAGTTATACACCCATTTACACAGCTGGGTAACTTTTACTGGAGCAAATCAGTGTAAGTACCTTTGTCTAGGGTACTATAGCGGCAAGTGGATCTGCCTTTTGCAAGGCACTATACTACAGGTTGCCTCTGTATAAAATGAAAATCAGTTATTGAATTTTAAATGTTACATTGCAGACATGCATTTTAGAAAAGTTAATATATTTTTGAGACATCTGTATCAATGTACTGTATATGATACTAGCATTTTATTTCTTGAAGATGCAGCTCAGAGCAATAGTTAGAATGTATTTTAAAGACAATGAATGACGTCAGGTAAAGTCTTTTAAATAAGATGGTTACTGAGGGCATTCGGCCCTTTAAATGACGAATTTCTAAACCTTGCGTGAAATTAATCCCCACGCAGGCCGCTCATGGTTTGAAGGAACGCCAGGGCGAATATTGGGTTTCAGGGCTGCAAACCAATATTTTCTCAGAGTGTAGGCTAGCCTGCGGCTCTGCTGATATCCGGAAGAATGGGCAGGGACACTAACCTTGGTTTCTGGTAGGCTGACTTGAGGTGACCCAGATATCAGAGCTCTTTCGGAGATAATTCCACTCGCCTTCGCTAATAAGGACAAACTGTGAGGTGAGCCATGAGACATGTTGAATAATTTGGCGAGAATTAATGCACAGATGGATGAGGAGGCCTCGAGGGCGAAGGGAAGTAGCTGTTGCTGGACAATGTTTGAGAAACCCAAGACCGGAAATAGCATGGAGGAAATAATGAGTCTAAGATGACCTGGTGATGAAGGTGTTCCTTAATCATACCTATTAAGCTCTTTTTTCATTATGTGCATCTGATATTCCAGGTTACGGCCTCACTGCTGTATTTCATTACCGTGTTTATAGCAAAACCGTATATTTCAAAAATCATTTGAAAATGTGTATAATTTGCTGAGGTTATTTCTGTCTGGGGCATTCAGACTGTCTTGTGTCATGTTGTGATTCGATAGATAGATAGATAGATAGATAGATAGATAGATAGATAGATTTCAGCATTGTTGAACAAACTTTTGCCCATTTTTACCCACTTATTAATCTCTTTTTTGCAATCTTGGCTTGAACTTTGAAACTCCATTCTGTCCATAGGCATTTTCCTCTTCGTATCAAGCAACAGGTTGACCTCCCTGGGAAAGGATATTTTTAGGTCTTTGAACTGTAAACATACTGCCCTGTCCCAGAGACGGGCAGAAGAATTACCTTGGTCAGTTTTCTGTTATTTGTCACACCTAGAGTTCCAGAAAACCCATAAAGGCCCTTTCCTTTCTTCGGCCCACATATGCCTGAAGCACCAGAACTGTTCATTTTTCAGAACCTTGCAGGGCCTGAAAGGTGGGATGTTGGCTGAGTCCACATTTCCAATTATCTGAGCGGCCTGACAGGTGACGGCACTCGTCAGCTGGAGAGGGACGGCGCCCCTGCATAAACTCCAAACATCTCTCACTTTACTCTCAGGAAATGCAGTTTGGATCGTCTTTCCCAGGTCTGGATAATGTTCAGCCTGCGCCGGGGCCCGATTGATACAGTTACACGGAGATGGAAGTCTCCACTATCCTGGAACATGCTTTTTAAGAGATGAAGGATTAGTTCAGTTCCTGGGTTCCAAAATAAACCTCTTCAATGTATTTTCCAGCCCTAAATTAACTTTTGCCTTCTGTCAATGCATACGTGCTTTTCCGATTGGCGCTATTTTTATGAGGTCCACTGCATTGCTTGCCGGACCGAGTTGTTGTCCGCCTTTGATTTGTTTACTCATTAGACGATTTTAGCATACGCCTGCACTTGTATCGCTGAGTTACATCACACATCTCTAGGGTTTCCGAAGATACCCCTTCTGAGTACTTCAATGACACCAAGTATTAATTTCTTGGAGCAGGCACTGTCAGATACCTAAAAGTGCTTATGTGTAATTTTTTCTCTTTTTTTTTTCACTGTCTGAATACCAATTTGAACAAACAAATGTGACGACTTAAATAAATACGGCCCTTGGCGCTTGACTCCCAGGCTACTTGAGACTCTTGTTTTTCAAAGCTTTGTCCTTGTACTTCCATTGTTCTGAAAATCCGCACAGCATTTCGGCGGACTTCTAGGGGCTCAGCCAAAACATTTGACATTATAACCCTAATTACAGCATTTGTAGCCGGTTCACTGTCTGCATTAAACCTCTTTTTTCTTTTCCTCAAGACACACAGTAATAGGATAACTGCCCAATTAAAAACTTGTTCTTGATGCAATTAGCAGCACCACCCGGTGCTCTCAGTTGTCTCTGATTGTTTGCGTCTAATGAGATTCGGGGCTGAGGTCATGAATCAAGGCTTCTGTCATGCAGACCTTTGCTTGCATAGTTCCAGAGTTTCGCAGCAAAATATTCAGATGAAAATGCTATTGGTGTGACAGTCTGTAGATGTTACAAGCTGTGTTTATGTCGAAGGAGCAGGCAGCTGGTAAACTTTGGGGTATGCACTCTTTCACCCTCTAGGCCTTGAGGTCATTACAAGTATGCTTACATGGACTCACGGTTTGTCATGATATCAGAACAATTCCCAAAGCACCCGAAATCTTTTTGCCCACTTCCAGCCAGCATTGCATGCTTGTTTCTGCCTGTCAAACAAATTCAACTATTTCAAGTGGAGGTTTTTAAAGAGTGATAGTTTTCAATGTTAAATCTCAGCTCAGAAGGGCTTAGCCAATTGTTCTGGTCAGTGCTTTCTGTAAAGCCGGCTTTCCTTCACAAGGGTTGGTGAGTTTGCGCCATTGTCCTTGGCATCTATTTAATGTTTTTGAAGGAACAGACTGAGCAAAGTTGAGTCTCCGGAGTATCTGGCCACTGGTATTCCTGTTTTTATTTATTTTTTTTATTTTCTTCACTTAATGGTAGTTTTCTTTGGGCCCTAGGTCTTCACAGTCATCCTCTATCTCTGTCCTCCAGCAAAGAGCATTTGATCTTCGAGCATCTTCAAGTTGCCGCATATATCATTTTAATAATACGCCGCAACGGGCTGGGCAAATTCGGGGAATACACTGTGCAGGAGAACATTACTCTAGGAGAACAGATTATCTATTAGACGAAAAACTAATTTCCAGTCTGTCTTGCCAGGCTTTTGCACCCCAGTGGTTGTAAGAATGTATAGCGGGTACACTGGGTGCTGAATTCACCCGTACCTATTTAGCTCAGAAATTTAATTATTTATTTTTTCTGCCGAGATCCTATTTTATTACACAAATTAATTAAAAACTCAGGAAATAACTAAAAAGTGTTGATTCAAATAGGAATGAGATTTGAATTCTTATTCAATATAACAGCTCTAAATCTAATTGAGTTTTTGAATGGTTTTATAAAACTTTATAGAAAAATGTAACGCAGTCAGTTTGTCTGGTGGGAAAAGTGCATTGTAATGAGAAGTATTTAGATTTTTTAAAGGGTTTTCAATTTGTGCTGAAACTCGTCTCATGAAAGAAATTTCACTTTATGTATTTATGTAAATGTTACATTGAATGAAAATGTTTCAGATCCATATGTAAGACCCTAAGGGTGAAGGTGTATGGGTTACTTTAATCATCTTGCATGCAGTTGTCTGGTTTTCCTATTTTCTCCTGAGAGTAGTCCAGGCATTATGAAGCTGTTTTTGTAAGTGGTTGTTATGAAGTTAATCTAATCCAATAAATTAAAGATGTGGATCAATCATAAGTGATTTTCCCTTTTGTATGACCAGGACATCCTAAACTAAATTACAAAGATAGAATAAATCATAACTGGCATAAAATCAAAGCATCATATAGAAGAATATATAACACTGGAATAAAGACTGCTAAAATGTTTTCAGGAATTATTGTAGTTAGAACTGTTTGGTGTTCTATGTTCTGGGCATCAGCGTTATGAATTATGCAACAAAATATTTAGCATGTTTATTTATTATTAATGAAAATGTATATTATTAGTGGTTTGATTGCACTGCCCTTAATGAAAAATAAAGTTTAATCTAAGCAGTGTAAACAGAGCTTAAGTAAGAAGACATATTCATTGTTGAAGGTGGACTTAGAGGATTTTTTTTTAATCTTATGTTATTGCTTCATTTCAAGCTAATCTCTTTTTGGGGTTTGGGCAGTCCAACAGCACAAGGTGGAAAGTAATAACAAAATCAGAAATGATCAGCACTGGTTCTTCTTTAGATGGAAATGAAAGCCCTTGTCTGTGTATAAGAGACTGACTGCAACTTGATTTATTTTAATGGGGATTCTGAGATTTTGATTTAGTGCCTGCCTAGAGGAATGTCTAGATAAAATTGGTCCACATGCCAAGAAATATTCACCTTCGCCTTGTTCTTACTGCCGATTTTCTCATTATGTACTTACAATATTGTGCAAGATCCCCAGAGAACAGGTAAACTTATTCGTGTCCAGGAAGGTCATTGTATTGATTGTCAAAGGATTTGGTAAATTCATTTGCAGGACTTTGTCTATAGCGATATATTTAAGGTGAAACTATCCAAAGCATTACAACCAAATACTAATGTGGCAAACTAGTAGTGTTCGCCACCTTACCTGCAGTGACTGTATTTGGATTTTGATGTGGTCATATGAGAAACTAAATCTGATATAATCACGATTTAATGTGCTGATAACAAGACTTATCCAATGAATAAACCGGCTTGCCCACCTTTTTCCATAACATCCCGTTTCTACCCCGGAGTAGTACATAGCATTTGAGCCAAATCTATTAACGCCACTTGCCAAATATATTAATGCAAATGTAAATATTAGTCATTGAGCATCTTAAGTCTGAAGACACTGGATATCAAGAAAGAAGAAAGATAAGATGGAGAAACAAGATGTTAGCAACATGTTAACTTCTCTGAAGAACTGTACTCTAATTCACCTGTTGTAAGCGAAATGCAGAAAAGGTACTTCATGTCCTGATTTTACTGCAATAATCTGAGGTTTTTTGAATTTTATTTAGTGTTTTTTTTTTTTTTTTTCCCCAGATGGTTTAATGTCTACTTTTCTGATTATATGTTTTGGTTTATTACCTTTTCCTTCCTTGGGTAATGTCTTATGTTAAGAAAGCTGGATTTGTAAAATAACAATGTCTACAATATCTGTGCAATTCTTCAAAAAAGATATGACGCAAACATTTTTCATTTATTGGCAATAACTAGTGTTGCATTTTCTGTTGTTTCAGACTGGTATTCCCCAATGGGCTTCCAAGTGAATACTCCCTTGTTGCCACATTCCGCCTTAGGAAAACCACTAAGAAGGATCGCTGGTACCTTTGGCAGATATTCGATGAATCTGGAAGTCCTCAGGTAGGATTTATACAAATAATGTTGGACTGTGTTAAGAGTAAGAATGATAGTAGTAGGCTGATGAGAATCTCTACATGATGCCCTTATGTGGCCAGTTGTTGTGCTGATAGAACCAGAACTTTACTGCAAAAAGCACTTTGCAACCTGTTCCAAACTCACTCATTCAATTTTAGCTGATTCAGAACCATTCTGCCACACTTTTCCAGCAGCCATTTTTGCCTGTTCTCTCTCTGCCAGGTATCGCTTGTTGTTGATGGTGCCAAGAAAGTGGTGGAGTTTGCAGCCCGGGGCCTCCTGAAGAACAACGTGCACTACACGTTCAAGAGCCGTGACCTGCACGCCCTGTTCGACCGGCAATGGCACAAGCTGAGTGTGGCTGTGCAGAGCAACATCCTGTCCGTATACGTGGACTGCAAGCTCATCGAGAGGCGGCTCACAGACGAGAAGGACCCCGTGGACACCAGCGGCCGCACAGTTATCGCCACACGCGTCGAGGATGGCCGGCCCGTGGACGTGAGCAGTCTTTAGGCATTATTTCTCATTCTTAAACTAAGACTACGCAATTGATCTTAAGCTGTTGACAGGTGAACAATTGTTATTAATGTACGTAAATACGATATTTACTCTTCCTTTTCCACAGATCGAACTTCAACAGATTGTGATCTACTGCGATCCGAAGTTGGCCGAGTTAGAAAACTGCTGTGAAATGCCTGGTTCCAGTGTAAGTGCTCCTGTCAGTACAATACAGGCCTATTAAGACAGAAATTATTCATGAAACTGGACCTCGAGTGTAATTTGAAGAAGGGTCACTAAGGGATTTAGCCAACAGAACAATGCATAATAAGTGATAAGAAAACCTGGGCAGATGTGAAGGCTAATTGATTGAGCTGTAAGGTTATACCCTAAATGCAGCTATTTATACTTGTGAAAAGATATCCCAATTAATCTTCTTCCACCCGGCTGCTTAAGATATATAGTTGCCGGTTGGTTGGACTCCACTCTGGGCTAGCACTGTGACAAATCAGCTACAGACAGCTTCATGTGCACTAATGAAAACACCCTTGTCACTTTAATTTATTTACAATATTGCTATGACATTAGCGCTGAGTTAAAACAAACTAAAGTAAAATTAACGGGACACAGCTTAAGTTAAAGCTGTGTAGTACAAATAAATCCAGTTTTTTAACTGTTAAAATGAATCTTCAGTTATAGGTCATTAATAAAAGCAATAGATAGCTCTAGGAAGTACATAGTTTTGCTTCTGTAACCTTGACATGTTGAAAGGTTATATTAAGGAACTATAAGTAAAAGTACACAAATGTATAAGTTAAAAAAATATATATCTTAATATTCAAGGTAATGTTCATGCACCGCAGGGTGGAAATTTCGAAATTCCTGAAGTTTCAATAATTTGCTTTCCAGTGTGAGCGAGTGGAAATCGCACAGAGAACACCCGCACCGCTGGCCAACGGCTATTTCCCGACAACGCGCTCCTTGCCTGCGCGGGAGCCCAGCAACGCGTGTCAGTGCTCGGCAGAGAAGGCACGTCAATTTCAGAGTAATTAGCCCATAACGAAGGAGAGAACTGTGCGTTCCGTAGGCGTCGGGGGACTCCTGTTCTGAAGCCCTGCTGCCAGTCCCTGTCACTAATGCGGCATGCAAAATAAAATGCAATTAAAGCACAATTATACTGATGAACATTCCTGGATGATCATCGACAGAGAGACACCGCAAGAAAAAAGCTTTTTGGCTACAGTTTTGGCATGAACTAACATGGGGGGAGTTTGATGTAAGATCTGTGTTTCTTATTACTATCAGTGTGTCATTAAAGGGTCATTGAAAACCTTTTAGCAAAGATTGTGGTACAAATGCCTCAGTGAATTACAGTAGCATTGTTTCGGGGTTAATGTAGGAGAACCAAATAATAGGTCTTTTTTTTTTTTTTTTTTTTTTGTAGGGGGAGCAAGGATTGCCAGGCTTTGCAGGACTTCCAGGACTAAAGGGAGATAAAGGTGACAAGGTAGGGTCTTATGCAAAAACCAATGCACTATACAAGTATAGTTGTCCCAAAAATAGTGCTATATTTTATGCATTAATTGTCTTACACTCCATATTTTGTGTTGTATTAACTCAGTGTACATTTTCTTAGTCAAAATATGGCACGATTAATTCAATATGTGCGATATCAGTTTGCACCTTCTTTTATTAACATATTTCTTCTGTTTAAACTTAGTATTTTGGGAATGAAGCTGCATATGTTTGAAGAATGCCTGCGGGCTGCAGAGCAATGGGGAGTGTTTGCTTCTGTCTTGTGCAGAAAGTGGAGCCACAGATTGGGAATGACTGGAATCCATTAGGCTGGACAGGTGCAGATCCGCCTATTAAGAGCTCCTGCCCTTTGGGGTCACTGGCCTAATTGCCATTGTGTGGTCTGGGGGCAAAGACATTTTTCAGGGAGAGACTTTGTTTGGTTTTGGTTGGCACCGAGGAATTCTTCACTGGGAGCAGCAACCACAGCGGCAGTAAATCATTAGATTCTATACGAATGACAGACAGGAAAAGAAATCTGGTAGTTTGTGCCGCATTTCCATGAGAGGGTAGAGCATCTGAATAGGCAAAGCTGGCCTCATGGAAACAGTTGCCTGAGTGTTGTGTGAAGGTAGAATGAAAACTGGATATTTTCCAAAAGCACTGTTTGCACATAAGGCATTTCAGCATTTTAAAATGGGTATTTATTTATTTATCAATCTATCCTATGCTGAAGTCTGATTTTGTCGGACTACTTAAAATGCATCTGAAAATTCTCTGGGGTTTATTCATTTTTTTTTTTGTTATTGTGGCCCTGGATCGTTTCTCAGAACAAACCTTGACACTGTGCCTTGTTTTGCACTTGGCACACAAAGTTCTCCCCTTGGCTCAGACATGTGGCTCATTGATCTAAGTGACCCTGTTCAAAACCCAGAGACAGCTGCACACATCTCGCAAAGGGAGGAAGGGGACACATCTAATGGGCTGAGTCTGAGATATAACAGACTTCAATATCACTTTGTTTTAGTCAGCCCAGCTTTAATTCTGCCGATTGCCAAAGCAGGAAGGTCTACGCTTAGGACAGTGGAGGATGGGTCCTTTAATGGTCTTTCTCCGCTCCTCTCCTCTCACTTTGTCAATCCAATGTTCCAAGCAGCTACTTGTTTGAGAAGCACAGTTTCCATCTCCCATATGTGGGCATGATGTATTTGGAATCAAACAGTTACAGTGTATGACTGAATTAAATTCATTACCTAACAAAATTTAACACCACAGTCCAAATAATTTCCTTGTACTGAAACTTTATTTTGCATTAAGGTATACTACAAAGATTATGCATGTGCAAAATCCCGGCAGAACCGTTCGTTTCTTTTGAGAAAATTTGCTCTGGGCTAAATATGGCTAAATTAATTCATTATGTGTTGCAGTTTTTAGTGTTGTCTTTTGTTGACAGTGATTTTTTTTTTTTTCCAAAAGCACTTATAAGTTTTATTGGGGTTAACGTGACTATTGTGATCCAAGTTGGAGTTTGTGGAGGACTTAACACCCTACTCCTCTTAGATGACAATGTTGGATTGTGCGAGATCCCACATGGATGAGTGGGTGAACCCTCGGGGGGTGCCGTGCGGCTTAGGTTCAATGCTGGATGGAGAATTAAGTGAGAATTAGGAAAGGGACACAAGGCCAGTGTCCTGTAACGTATATTTGTGTCCTGCTGTATTTCTGACTAAATAACATCTAATGCGGTCTAATCCGCTCACTGCTGCCCTGACAATGAAAAAGTGGGTATTAATCAAGGCCCATCCACCATACTGATCCTGATCCTTTTAGTCAGTGCCCGATTTAGTAAACCCCCCTGTAATAGATGTGAGACAATTGTCTGCTTAATCTCAAGGGCCCCCTGCCTCGTCTTTACTGTTTATACAAGGATAGATACAAATCCTTATCAGATTCCACCACTGGTACTGTACCTGAGGACCCGCAGAGTCTGTATCCACACATTATCCAGCTGTGTGCTGTACTCGCACCAGGTGCAGTTGTGCGTGACATGATGCCAAATGTTGCATCAGATATTACCACACTTGTGCTGGCAGCCATAGATGATGAAAACCACTCAGTGGAAATATAGCAATTTCATTCTTGGGGCTTCAGCTCCACAGCTCCTGAGCTGTGATTTTGGATCTGGGTTTAAATTTGGGACTGTCTGTTTGCTGTGCGCATGTTCTCCCTCTGTTTGCTTGGATTTCCTCCAACAGTCCGAAGACGTGTGGAAGAAGGTGAAGAACTTCTGAACTCTGCTGCCTTGAGTAAAAAAAAAAAAAGAAACACTAGGCGTTGTCAAGATTCAATCCTGAATAAACTGCACTTTTCATTTTTTCATGTATACAGTTTCATCAAAAGAGACTTACAGTGTTAAGGTACCGATAGTTATTTCCCCATTTATAAAGCTGGGCAACTTTTAGGGGTCAGAAAAACAGAAGATGTGCTCAGCTTATAATGAAGTAAAGAATAAAGGGCTTGAGTTCTTCAATCTCGCTGGTGTACGAACAATTTTAACCAAAGATGAGATATCATGCTCGGGCTTGCAGAAAATTTTTATTTTTATTTTTCGGGATGGACACATTTCGACAGAAAGCCTTCGTCAGCAAAAAAACAAAAAAGTTTTTTGGCAAGCTCGAGTGAGGTGCTTCATCTTTCTTCAGACCTTCAGTGGTGCAATTCAGGCTAAGGCCCTTGCTCAGGAGATGCAGTGGTGCAGTGGGTTGGACCAGGTCCTGCTCTCTTGTGGGTCTGGGGTTCAAGTCCTGCTTAGGGTGCCTTGCAACAGACTGGTGTCCCGTCCTGGGTGTGTCCCCTCTCCCTCCAGCCTTACACCCTGTGTTGCCAGGTTAGGCTCTGGCTCCCTGCGACCCTGCATGGGACAAGTGGTTCAGACAATGTGTGTGTGTACCTTGCTCAGGGGTGCTACAGCAGGATGTGAGATTTAAACCTGCAACCTTCATGTCCAAATTCAGTTTTGAACATTATGCCAGCATCTAACCTTATATTCCAGCTAATACTGTAAATTTTTCATGAACTATACTGTTTGATGCTTACGAGAGGCTTTTAACCAAAGTTGCTTTATAACCTACAGTCTCATCTATGCATTTTACGAAACGGTATCACCTTAAACGCTTCAAGTACAGGTATACTTTTTTAGCCCGGTAAGCTGCTTGCTGCTAAGACTTCACTTCAGAACTTCACAGACTACATAACAGTGCAGTGGAGCTCGAAATTTTAAAGGCTCCCAGAAAATATTTGCCATGGTGTTCCAATAGAGGGACATGTGCATCGACGTGTACCGTAAACCAGAACTTCTTCACCCCATCAGTGACCGAACACGGCAGTCGCTCGTCCTTCTGAAAAAGGCCCCAGATAGGACTGAACGTTCTAAGTCTTGTTATGGATTGACATCATTTCCCTTTCACTACAAAAGCACATTTATGACATGTTGAATGCGGCTGCAAGGCTCGTGGGATTTAAAGACTGTCTTGAGGAGTTTATGCAGTAGTGTTACTTCTCTCTGAATTACAATAACATAACTGCAGGCTGACTATGGATCAAACATATTCTGCCCTGCTTTTAATAGTCCTAAATTCTCCACCCTTCCTCGTCCATCAGACTTAATTTTTACAAGATTAAAGCTTCAAGTCATGGCAGCCCAAAGCCAGCACAAATGCATATTCAGTATACGCTCGCGGCGTATTTGCGGTAATCCCCCTGAGGGTTACCAGTAATGAGAAAAAGACATAAAGTGCCGTTAAAACAGATTTGACGCTCTGAAGTGTACACACAAATCATAATTGAATGCGAGATGGAAATGCCGCAACAGCAAATGTGGCCTCGCGAAGGTGACACAGGTGCCCAGATCTTAGACACGTGACAATGTCAAAGTAAGTTCCTCATGAAAAAAGGAAAACACCACCAAGTCGTGCCTCCCCTGTATGTCTGAGGTGTACATTCAGGATTTTTTGAGTAACCTTAGTGGGCCTTCGCTGAGATTAGCAGTGAGAATGGCAGCCTGCCATTTACAGTGTTTACACAAATTATCATGATATGTACTGTAAGTTAATTGGAATTGCCTGCACTACAGTGATGTTTGCATAGGTTGGGAAGGATTTATTTTAGGAGTGGTGCTCCATAGAAAAATAATATTCTACATGCCAGGAAAAGACGGGAAGAAGACGCTAATTCATCAGGAAGGTATTAAACAGTCGTGATTAAGCCCTGGCCTTTCGGGAAATTAAAGAGATAAATAGTGGGTTATAAGAATGCTGCTTACTTGAAGGAAAATCCATTTCCAGTTGCTTTCCACATAAACCCCGCGTTAGCAGAAATATGTTCCTGAATACAAAATTTAAGAAAGGGGAGAAAAGTAATTGATTTTTTTTTTCCTGTTTTTGCGTTACATTCAATTTGTTTTGCATTTTATTATTTATGTTTTCTGCTGTGGATGCCAGCTTTTTTAACGAACCATTTCTAATTGAATTTTCCATTCAAATCATTCAAGAATTTACAATACAAGTTTCTATTTGGCAACAAAGTCTGATGTTGCCATCGCAGACAAAATTTGCAACCGCGGGATCAACAACGATATTCCATTTTCTTTCACACATGATTTATGCAATAAAGAAAATGCCATTAAGAGTCACCTGCTGAGCATAAAAAATTATCTTCTTTGTGATTAAGAAAGACTGATCATGGTTAATACTTTATCTGGTAAATGGTGGTCAGTCAGAAATAAGGAGAGACAATATCACAGGAGGGGGGAAAATTGTGCAGATTTGTGTACTTTGAAAAGCCTGTCAATGAAAAGCAATTTGCTATTCAGTTATAGCTTCTGAGTTCAACTTTTAACAAGGAAGGTCAAGATCAATTAAGGTAAAGAAATATCCAATGAGAAAATGCCCATGAACAACATGCCTTACTGACCTTTCTAGTAAAAAAGTTGATAGGACTCTCTAATCTGTGTTCTTTTGCAGGAAAACATGCATAAAGGCAGAGACATGTTAAGAAAAACATAAAATTCAGTTAACAGTTTAGAATTATCTGGAATAAACTTGCATAATTGTTACCGTTATGCAAGGCGTTCAGTTTTTGATAATCCTCTTATTGGGGTCCGAGTGATCCATTAGCTGTGGAAAGAAAGAATAACAGATTGCAAAAATCTAAAGCTAAACTCTATTTTTGTAAAAGAAAGATTGCAAGTATGGACTTCTGTGTACTGGTTTTAAAATATAGAGCTGGAACGTGCCGCAGAAGTGAAAATATACTGATGAAAAAAGTGGATGAAAAGTATTTTCCTTTAGAAGCACTACTTCTAACGTTGTTATATTTTTTCTTTGAATTCGGAAAACATGACATTGAGAACATCAGTGCAAATGTCTCATGTCACACCAAGGTCACACACACACTCGCGCACCGCATTATGTCGCCTCCCATTCTGTACAAGAGTCCAGCACAAGCAAGCGCAGCCGAACAAGGTTACTGTGTGTCTGGGACATGTAACCTCCCAATTATCGGGTAACACTATCCACTGCTGCAGCTGCTGCGGTTCCGTGTTAAAAAGGGGCCCCGAGCAGCTGTAACGGCAGGATCGTTGCTCAGAAACACCTTTCCAAATCCACTGACTAATGTGTCAATAAGGAGCCCATCCAGTAATGCGTTGCCTGTAATTACAGGGAGAACCTGGGGAAGTCGGATACCCTGGGGACCCTGGTCCGAAGGTACGCCTCTGCATGTTTATCTGTTTATTTAGCTCAGCTAACGCATTGTTCTTGGTTCGATTTGGCTCAGAGAAACTGACCCTGACGAAGTGTTTCCCGCCCACTGTCAACACCCTAGATCCCACTTCTGTGTCCCTGTAATTATTGTTTTGATCCAAGGCCATAGCTCTTCGCAGTGTGAAATCCGTTGACATTCTGATCCCTTATTACCACTACTTTTCCCAAAGAGAACCAACATAAAACGAACGGCATGAAGAACACAAGAATGGCCATCGCATTTAAAACCATGCTGTTTTGATGCGTGCAATTTAATCTGTGAAATGATTAAAATTTGATTTGAGCAGTGTTAAAAGTGGAGATCTAAAGCTGTAGTGATTACTTATAGTAGAATAATTCCATTAAATAATGCAGTCCTGCCTTTAGAGCCAGATTTCTAAGACGGGTTTATTTTGGGAGAGTCTGGTGACTTGGCAAATTTCCACTTCCCTGCTGAAATCAGTGTGGTGAAAGCAGCGTTAAGTGTCCTTTTCCTTTGTTTTGACCCACATAACATGTCATTTGTGAGAGTGGAATGAAGGAAAGTTTCTAGTGAGTGACAGCTTCCCTAATAAGTGTCTTCATTGCTGCATGTGAAATATGTGTAGATGCAGTTTGTGCTTCAGTAGACGATGTTAGGCATGTCATGCAGAAACATAATGGCTTGTGAAACTCTAACCTTGTTTAAGACATGCTGGAGCATCAAAATATAGCCACCCAGCCCTCATTAACTTTCCTTTTTGAGGTTTCATGTTTTAAAAGCATGCAATATTTAGAAAGCAAGGTGACATGAAAAGCTATGTAGAGAAAAATGTCCTCTAAAATACTTTAATATCCTTTAATTACTTAGAAATTTTAAATAAATGTATTATTATTATTATTATTATTATTATACACCAAGAACTATTGTCTTAGGGATTGTTTTGTCATTGATGGGACAAAAAGGGTAAATGAGTTCACAAAAAAATCTGTTATTATTGGGAGTCAAAAGATGTCAGGAACAAGGCATTTGATGAATGACAGATTTGTTGTTGTTCTTGTTCTTCTTCTTCTTCTTCTTCTTCTTCTTCTTCTTCTTCTTCTTCTTCTTTTTCTTTTTTAGGGTGACCGAGGTCTGGATGGAAATCCAGGTCTGGATGGTACCTCAGGACCAAAGGCAAGTCTTACAAATGTGACATACAGGATTTAATTAATTCCTGGTATTAAACTGTTGACTGTCTTGTCAGAATGAATATTGGTGTTCACTTTTTATTGTTTTTAAATATTATTTCAATAATTCTATAAAACAAAAGTCGGCACAGAAATTGTAGGAGTGCAAGAAATAAAAAATTCTTTTGACCCCACCCTAGAATTATATATAAAGAGCAATAAAATGCCTTTCCCACAACCTGAAATAGAACACAATTCAAGGAATTTATAGGTCTGCCAAGACAAGGAAATCTTAGTGTCATGTTGGGCTCAGTAGTCTAGCTGACGGGCTCAGATACAGGTGCGTGTTCATTAAATGGGGCGGGCAAGCGAATAGTCAGGAATAGACACGGGTCAGCCCATTTACAAATGTCATACAGTGGGACAAGCAGAAGCCAAAACCGGGAGAACGAGAAAAGAGGGTCGAGTAGATGGGCGGGAGAGACGCAAGGGTGGAAGAGGAGGGATCGGAGTAAGGAACGTGGAGCGATGATGAAGAGGTGCGGCTTCCCTTAACAAGATTCCGCACTCAAGAGAGTACAGGTTGCCTTTTTATCCCTTGCCTTCTTGATCAGAACGCAGGTGTGGTTGTTGGGCACACGGTCGGGGTCGTGACACTTACAGTATATGCTGCCTTAATACCTTCCTGCACACTGCCTTAACAATTCTCAAAATCTCAATAATCTCTTTGGAGGCTGTCTGTAGTACAGATTTGACTGTGCTGTCCCACCACTGACACATTCAGTTGGGACACACCTGCCCTGCAGCATTACACAGCTGTACCATTGTGTTTAGCAGTAACTGTATTTTATATCTGGATTTTTAATTTGCGTGTTAACGCATAGGGATTTGTGTCGCACACAGGCAAAGAGATTCCTGAAAAGCTTCTGTTTAAAGATTTTTTTTCCCACTCTGTAAAGCTGTTGATTTGCTGTTAAACAAGTACAACATCACATAAAATGTTGTTACACCCCATGGAGGTGGTTCAAATGCATGCAGCGCTGTACCTGTTTTTTCATGTTCAAAGTTTCATATCAGGTAATAACTGTCATTTGTCAATGCATGGCAGACATGAGTGAAATGAGGCTGTTTATTTGCATCATATCAATCGATAAAGAATTACCAAACGGTACTCTCATGAAGAGGCAGCCATATTGCATTCGATCGAACCCTGATAAATGTCCAACTATGTCTGTGTGACATGCATAGATAAATGACTTCTGTTGTGGATCTGTGCCAATAATGAAAACACCTCCTCTGGGGATGTGTGTGAACTAATCTAGAAGTTTTATATCTGTGGTCTCGACTTTTGTCACCACAGGGAGAGCCCGGAGCTCCAGGGATGAATGGGATCGATGGTGAAAAGGTGAGAGTCGCCTTGAGCTTCGCTGCCTCGTCCAGACCCATAAATATTGAATCGTCGGACCCTTGTCTTGGATTAATGATTTGGGGGTTATTTATCTCAGCACAAATAGCATCATGTTCAAGTTCGATTATTTTCCTCTATGATTCCCACACTGGTCTTCAGGTCACATGGAATGCAGGGTAACAAGACAGCCAAGTGTGGTCCTTTGGGTCAAACCACCGCAGTCTCAAGTCACATCAAAAGGCTTTTCCTCTATGAAAGAAAGAATATGTTTTGCACATCAGTCTAGAGGATGTCAGCAAGGTCTTCTTACCAGTTCAAAGTCTTCAAAATTCATTTCTTTTTTAAAATTACTGTGTATTAAAAGCCCTATGAACATCACAGGTCTCACATCTTACTACTGCAGAAAAGGAGAACTCTGAAAAGCCTGTCACTTTTATTGCACTCCCATTATTACTAGGAGCTTATTTTTTGACTTAAAATATAGAGGAAAGGAAAGGAAAGGAAAGGAAAGGAAAGGAAAGGAAAGGAAAGGAAAGCTGTCTGATGTTTGGTTTTACTGGTTACGGATGGCATTTTGGTACATCTAATAGTGCTGATATCCCATAGGTTCTGGGCTTTGGGTTCTGGCTAAGTCTGTATGTAGTGTTCTCCCCATGTTCATGCCTGGGTTTCCAGCTTGCTCCCACAGTCCAAAGATGTGTGTCTCAGGTGAATTAGTGACTCTAAAAGGTGATTGTGATTGTCTATGTGATTGTGATGGACTGGTGTCCTATCCAGGGTGTTTCTGCTGTGTTCAGCCTCGGTCTGGGTGATGGTGACTTTATCACTGATTGTTTTTTTTTAACCTGTGACTGGCGTTTTTATGACTTAACAAGCCAGCTTGGCAGCACTGCCATGCCATATCTCAAATGCGGAGAAGCCTCGCAGCTGCAGATCTCTGCACCCCAAGAACGTCTGCTCATCTTGAAATCGTATAAAGCACTGGACAGCTGGTCCAGAACAGCCCCAGCTATTAGGTTGTTTCAGATTCATTCTAGGAATGCATTTTTTTGCCTCATTTTACCTCTGGTCATAATGTAAGTTTAACTCCCTAAAAGGGAAATAAAAGTCTGATGTCCTTGGACTGTTTGCATGTATTAATATTTTTCCTTAGTGCAAACACATTACTCATTGATTCTGCATGGATTGCCAAACGGAGGATGAAATAGCACTAGTTTTAAATTGGTTTCTTTTTGCAGAGGATCACAGTTTTAAACTGGTTTTTTGCGGAGGATCGCTGAGGCTGATTTTTGCAGAAGATTAACGAAACTCTTACTAGTGCACCTCTGTAGAAAGGTTGTGAACACATTTTGTCTTATGTCAGAAGGTGCATATAAGCTGCGCTTGTCGTTTCCCAGCTGGTCTTGCAGTAGCTTCTGTGGCCCAAAGTCTTGAAAGGACTTAGCCACAAGAGACCCGCGATCCTCTTTTCAGACTCAGCGCTCTGCCTTTGTGATCTTTTAAATCTTTCACAAGACTGGAGCTCAGAGCTGCCTGCCACCCTCTTTCCACGCAGGCTTTTATAAGGAAATATCTGTCTTTTAAAGGAAAATGGCAGGAAAAAAGCAAAGTGGTCTTCAACGATTTCTGAGCGCGTGAAAAGATACAACGATGCCCTGGACATGCAGACCATGTGTTTCTTATGCTTTTGTTGCCATCTTTTAAGAGATAAATTAGCATGTACAAAGGCTAGCTAATTCCCTGTTGTAAGAAATGTGAAACATATTTTCATTGCATCTGATGTGGTGAATTGATGGCAAAACGCAGCTTTCAGGCATTGTGTTAATGGTTGTGGGCCAAGTTTTTCCTAAACTAGTCGGAGTCTGCCGGCTTAAAAAATTGGCATGGACTCATGTTTCAAATACAAGGATTTTATCGACGATCGCTCCCGCACCTTAATTAGGCCCAATTACTGCGGTTTTTTAGACATTCCGTGATTAATGTATTGACTTGACAGAAGGAAACATGAATGATCCTCCCTGAGAAAATTAACTGCCATTGTTTTTATATGAGATTTTAGTGGCGTACTAGCAGACAGAGACAGCGGAGTCTGGCCCACATTGTAAGAAGGGTGATGGATTTAATTAGACTGCTGAACAATTCTAGAATGGTGATAGGCATTTGTAAGTACCATGAAAAGCAATGCCCATGGAGTAATTCAATGCCTTGGCAACAGAATATATAAATTCAACCCACACAAACTAGTGGATGGTATTACAGTTCATCTATATCTGTAAACGATGTTAGGTTAATGGTATGCATTATAAATGCATTTCCTTTTTTCTGGCATGACTTACATAGTGGTATTTTGCACATTTACTCTGCTGCTTATTGACTGACGTAAGGTTTTTAAATTTTATTTTGTTTTAAAGAGGTACAGTTTTTGTTCTTTTCTTGCAGTTAGACCTCAAGCTTTTTTGGGCAGTCATCCAGTTCTTAACCGTGATATTCTCTGCTATCTCTTGCATAACTTTAGGTATCTGTCTTGTAACTCGGTTCATATGGATACCAAATTATTGACTGTCCTACGTTCATGGAGACTTGGTTGGGTCAGAATAGAATGTTATCTCTAGTTATTGTTATCGCTATCTCTGCAGCTAATTTGTCTTGTTTTTTGACTCAGGGTGAAAAGGGAGCTACTGGAGAGCCCGGTCTTGCCGGAGCACCTGGGAAAAATGTAAGGCTCTTCCTTTGATCTTCTTTATTGAAATGCATCATTGAAATAGTATCAGTAATTAAGACCATACTTCATGTGGATTTTTTGTTGCTTCACTGAAATCAGTAAATCAGTTTATTTCTTCTTCAAAACAACCCTTTCTGATAGAATGTGCTTCATTAAAATATAAGACATTCAGCATCTTAGTTTCCTTCAAAATCTGAAACAAATGAAAACAGTTGAGAAAAAAATTGCCAGAGCCTTGCCAGAAAAAGACAATGAAAACCACTCTAGGAATAGCTCAGTTTTGTAGTTACTAGCACACACACCAAACTGTGAAAATTAACAGACAGAAAGTAACTTCTGACAGGAGAAGCCTTTTTGTGTGCTTTGTTATAAAAACATGGGGAATAAAACATAAATGTGGCACTAAAAATTTAGTGAGCTCAGTACTGTTTTAATTGGTAGCTTTAATATATTTTGGCAGTTGGTAAATCTACCTAAGATGCATTTTTTTTCTTAAAATGTGTCAAGTGTCAATCTGAACATCTGCAGCAGCATAAGGCTGAGCAAATGGAAACTACGAAAAGCATTTCCTGTTGTAACCTTCCTGGCATTCACCGGGCTGGTCCTCAGCACGTCTCTGTTACGTGAAATGATCCCGTCACACACAGCTTTGATGGCTTGCCATTGAGCGTGTCAACAGTTTCCACTTCAAGGCCCTCCAATCATAAACTCCAAAATGCTCAACCACACAATACTGTCAAGTGACTTTTGCAGCTTACAATTCTGTTCTATTTCTCATTACATTAACAAACTTGTATTTGTTCATTTGGTTTTATGTGCCCTGTACATGTTTTTTTCAAGAAGCAAGAGCAGACAGTATTTAACCTATTTAGATACAAAGCACATAAAGTACCAAAAGTTCAACATCAACATATTGATGTTTTATCAGGCCTACTGGGTATGACTTTGAGGATCCATCCATTTTCCTGACCACTTGTTCAACTAGGATTGCAGTGGCATTAGGGAGAGCAGAGGAGATCAGACATCCCTGTCCCTCACAACTTCCTCCAGCTCAACCTGGGGGATCCCCAGCCACTCCCAGGGCAGCTGGGAGATATATTCTCTCCAGCGGGTCCTGGGCCAACATCGGGGCCTCGTCCCAGTTGGCTGTGCCTGCTATACCTCCAAAGGGAGGCGCCCAGGGGACATCCTTACCAGATGCCCGAACCACCTCAACTGGCTCCTCTCAATATGGAGGAGTACCGGCTGTACTTTGAGTTCCTCCCGGATGGCCGAACTCCTCACCCTGTCACAGAGAGCGAGTCCCACCACCCTGCAGAGAAAACTTATTTCAGCTGCTTGTATCCGTGATCTTATTCTTTCGTTCATTACCCAGAGTTCATGACCATAGGTGAGGGTAGGGACGTAGACATGCCAGTAAATAGAAAGCTTTGCCTTATGACTCAGCTCCCTCTTCACCATTACAGTCCAGTACAGCGACCGCATTACTGCTGCCGCTGCTCCTAGTCTGCAGCCGATTTCACGCTCTGTACTCCCCTCACTGGTGAACAAGACCCCAAGATACTTAAACTCTCCACCTGGGGCAAATTCTCTCCCCTTACCTGAAGGGGGCATGCCATCCTTTTCCGTGAGAGAACCAAGGACTCAGACTTGGAGGTGCTGATCCTCATACCAACCACTTCACACTCAGCTGCAAACCGTTCCAGTATGTGCTGGAAGCATTCATGTGATTGTGACAAAAGGACAACATCGTCTGCAAAAAGCAGAGACATCACCTTCCGGCCCCCACATAGAATGCCATCCTGACTTTGGCTGCGCCTTGATAGCCTGTCCTTGAAAACCACAAACAGGAGTGGGGACAAATCAGAACCTTAGCAAAGTCCAACACCCACATTGAACGGGCTTGACTTAATACCGAGTATGTGGACACAGCTCTCGCTCCGTGTGCACGGAGACCGAATGGCCCGCAGTAGTGGCCCTGGCACCCCATACTCCCAAAGCAGCTCCCACAGAACTTCTCAAGGAACACAGTCGTAGGCCTTCACCAAGTCCACAAAACACATGTAGACTGGATTAGTGAACTCCCATGCCCCCTCAATTATCTATGAGAGGGTGAAATGCTGGTCCACTGCTCCACGGCCAGGACAGAATCCGCATTGTTCCTCTTCAATCTGAGGTTCAACTATTGGCCAGAGCCTCACCTTCCAGTACCCTGGCATACACTTTCCCAGTGAGGCTGAGAAGTGTGATACCCCAATAGCTGGCACACACTCTCCGGTCCCCTTTCTTAAAGATAGGGACCACCACCCCAGTTTGCCAATCCAAAGACACTGTCCCTGAGGTCCATGCAACATTGCAGAGGCATATCAGCCACAACAGTCCCACAACATCCAGGGCCTTAAGCAGTTCCAGGTGAATCTCATCCACCCCCGGTACTGTGCAGCTGTGGAGCTTTTCAACAACCTCAGTGACTTCCAGCAGGGAAATGAACTCTGATAGCCCGGAAGCCTTGAGGATTTATATTCCTATTATGTTGATCTGTACAAAAATATACAGAGGCAACACTAGTCATTACATTTTTGCCCACTGGACTAAAAAGCAACAGGTGTGTCAGTTTCCTCAATCAAAGGGTCTGGTCAACACAGCTAATCTTGCATTATGATCCTGTATATTGATCCAGTTCTGTGGAGGTGATGGGTTGAACGGCAGGGCAGTAGGTACCTCTGCCATCAGTACAAGGTCTGTCTGACACAGGGAGCTTCACAGAAAAGGTAGAGCAGAAAACTTCCCAGGTTCTTTAAAGTGATTCAGTGATATGTGCTTAAGCAGTGGTTGTGGAGAAAATCACAGAGTCAAAAATTGTATTATAAACCACTCTATATTATATGTAGTTGCCAAAACAGCTTTCACTCCCTTTCAAGGGCATGCACCTGAGTCAGCCATAGTTGGCAGAAAATGCTTCCCTGGTTAGTCAAATTTTGATGGCTTCAGCAATGTGTGGGAGAGGACCGCTTTGTCTACCACCAATGGCTCTGTTGACCCAACACCATTCTCAGATCACAGTTACACTTCATGTCCTCCTGTATCTTTTCCTCATTCAGATTAGTCTTGTGTGCTGGAGAAGAGAGGAAAGGAGGAGCTCTTACTCACATCCAGATTCAGCTCTGTTTCAATGAACTTTGGATTGCCGGCAAGGCCATAAGGCTATTATTCACCCTCAGAACCATCCCCTGTGATGGGTGAATCACGGATGCAGCTCTGTTAGACTACCTCTCAGTCTGTCGCTCTTGTAATTACTCAGCTGGTGGGAATGACTCTCCAGTCACTTCTCTTAATCATCCTCTTAGCTGTAAGAAGAGGAGGTTTATCAGAATCTTTTGGTCAGCAGCCTGGGCTCATTTAAGAAAGCATATAGAAGAAGCTGCAATACAAAAATGTGTGGGGAAAACACATCTGATGAGGATGGCTGCATTGTTGAACAGGCTAGCTGCCAACAGACAAAAAGGTCAGGAACAACAGCATGAAACCATTTTGGACTCAGGCAGACAGAGCACGTGTCTTGGCTGTCCTCCTTGGGGAAGCGATGTTTGTAGTTAACACTGCAGTAAAAGGCTGAAGAGATCCTGAACGCCTGGGAGAGTGTGATGGAACTGAGCCACTGAGCACTAAAAGCGCTCTAGCTAAGAATGCTTCTGACAGCATGCTTTTGACCTCAGTGACTATTGGATTGTTTTTATTTATATTTAATGCATTGTTTTTTGAGTCTAGTATATTGTCTGAATGGTTCAGGACACTTGAGTTTAACTTTTTAATTCCCATTGTATACCTATTGGATGGATCTTTAATATATCTTCTTGATCATCTCCAGCAGATATGATTTTTCATATTTCAGTCATTGGCTGTTGAGATTTTTCACAGATCTTTCTCTTAATAGGGTGATATACAGCAACAGTCAACAAGGGGGTAGAACTTCAAAAATGTCTCCCAGTCTTCTTCAGTATATGTTCCTACTTTTTCTGTTTTGTCTAGTTTCGAGTAAACCTGCTAGATTTTTATTTATAACTGGGGATAATTTAGAAAAATCAGTAACTCTACTTGTATCTTAATTTGGTGTAAGAATCTAGTAATTATGTGTTTAGCCAAAGCCTTTGAAATGAGTTGACTTATTGTGTTTCGTGGTTCAATATTGGTTGCCCTCTCCTGAAATCATTGTATTTTAGTCCTATACAGTTTCCTTGTGGGAGCTGTCTAATTCACATGTAACATACACAAGAATCATTTACTGAAAGAAGCCCTCTGAGGCCAATCAAAAAAAAACAAAAAAATCCATGATGATGACAATGATTGTATGACAGAAATTTAACTGTAACTGGCCATCAAACCAGTATTTTCCATTACCAGTTGATACCTCCTTGGTTTTGTCAGATGTAGCATGACCTATCAGATGTGGCTCAATTGACCCATTTGCACTGACAAGATAATTAAAACCATAACATTGAAGTGGAATATTTTAGCATTGCTGAATGCATTTTTAAGACTTCCAAGTTCCTTGTGCATTATAAATTTGTTTGCTTTCACAATTTTTAATGCTTCACTCCCCTTTTCCCACCAATTTTGTGGGACTGCCCTGTTCTCATGTTTGCTCAAGTGAACAGAGACGGCACAAACACATCAGGTAGTCCCACTGACAGTAGGCATCACTGTGAGCAACGCTAGGGGAAACACCAGTCATCTCCTCCATTAAAGGGAACACAACCCAGTAGATTGCCATTGACCTGGCGGTCTTGGGATCTTGGGAACATTGTCGGCATGGGTGAAAAAACAAGACTCTGTGATGGGTTGCATCTGCTGACTTCTTTTCAGGGTAGCCCTGGGGGTGGCCAGGTTGGCAGGGAGACAATAGGAACAGAGGGGAGTAGGATCTCAGGTGGTTTCCTATGGTGTGGCTATTGGTCACACCCAGATTAAGCAAACCACAATGGTCAGACTTCCCACCACTTACTGAAACTCAGGTCCCCACCTTTGGGGAAATTTCAGAAATGACTGTGGCCCCAACCTGCATATTTTTACAGTGTAGAAGAACTAATACCACAGCACTTTTTATGGTATGGTAGTAATAATAAGGCCTGAACTCAACAAGGGTTTAGTCATGATGATGAGTGAAGTATAGAGCTAATTAAACGTGTCGGGTGGACAGACAGAGCTCTACGGATGATGGATTCAAGCACAGAAAAGCAAACTCTCCTGAAGGGTAACATCAGAACCATACATATGCAGGAAAACCAACTTTTCTTGAGCTCTCTTAACCACGAACAAAAAAAAAAAAGATTAGATGAATGTAAATTAAGCCGCTCCAGCGGTTGGTTCTTTTCAAAATAGCGAGAGGATTTGGAAAAGGGTTCTCACCACGAGTGCAAAGTAGTCGCTCCCGATTTGCCCCTTGCCGTACGTGCTAAAGAGGAGGCAAGCTTCTTTCGCCAAAAAATTTGGTATATTAATAGTCCTTTCACTTCAAGCATTAACTGAGACAAATCAGCGTATTTTGAGCTGAGCAGCTTGCCGCCACCTCCTCCTCGCACTCCTTCTCCCAAATCCCCCACCCACCCCCACGCCTCTGCCGGACCCCTGTCCAGCCAGCCTGAATGTATCATCCTTGTAGTTTGCCGATTCGTGACAGTCCTTTGACAGCTTGACACCCAGCGAGGCCTTGCCTGTAAATTTAGCCTGTCGATATATTAAGGGCTCATTCATCAGCGATAGCTGGTCTGCTGCAACCATTTATTATTCTGGGCGCTTTTCTCAGCTGTCCCTCCGTTCACGCTTCAGCGGAGAGAGTCTTGGCTCCGACACAGCAAGCCGTCTCCACACGGCACGTCCTCAGAATCTTCTTACAATGGCAACTTTAGCTCTCCATGTCTTTGTCTCACGCTTTGCTGTTCTCACAGCTCACGGGAGCAAAAAAAAAAAAAAGTCAAGTGTGAGATAACCTGTGACAGTACGGCACAATACCAGGAGTGTGTACACACACCTGACGAGAACAGAATTGGTGGGCTACTTGCTGACAATTGGTTCTCTTCTTTTTCACAGGGTCTGAAAGGTGACCCCGGTCCCGAAGGCCCCCCTGGCCTCAAGGGCGACAAGGTGAGTGAACACTCTGAAGACAGGTGCACGTAGCATGTAAAATCATGCCGAGCTTTGCATCTCTGCCAGAACATCACCTTCTCATCCATGCTCATCCATGACTATCTCTGGCATTAAGTGACCCACCGCTGTCCGATCACTTGTTAGATTGGGGCCCAGACACAGTCGTGTGCCAAAGCTTCAACACCGTGTTTATTTTTATTGAAGGTCCACACCCTTCTTTGCTATTTGTACATGATTTATGTGTTTATCAAGGAGAGCGTAATTTGTAATGCCAGAAAACAGACCTCTAAAATAGTCCCAGGTTGTTCTAGAAGTCACTGCACATGTGATTGATATTTTCGACTTTGAGCGGTTTGCTTTGGTAATGGAGGCCTGCATTACAGACCTTTCCGTAGGAAAGTATTCACTTTGTTAACTTCCCAGCACTTCATTCTTGATTCTTGCTTCTCTTTTGTTAAACTTTCAGTATATATTTATAACTATGTATTTCTTTTAAAAAACATTGCTTGTTCTCCGAGGCATCATCTATTTCCAGAAATACCCAGTTGGACAATAGCTGCAGCGATGCTTATTACATGATACAATGCAAGACACCACAGACCACAGAAAAATTAGGATCGTCTAATTAATGATTACTCATTTAGATGGTTGGCACAGTATCATACGGTGTCCTTTTGGGACCTTTACAGACTATATTCTAACTTCTTTTTTAGAATAAACTATTGTTCCAACTGTGAGACATTTGAATAAGAACTTCCTTTGGAACAGAAGCCTTTTTAAGACTCTTAGGTATGTTCCTGTAACTAAAAAGCACAGAAGCCGTCTCTTTTATGTCAGATTTTCTTTAGCACTTCGGGATTATCTTGCTCATAAGATATGAAATATTTTCCTCTAATTAAGTACTATTTTGTGTCTTCTTTTTTCTTGAAAAAAAGTTGGCCTTTTTGAGAAGCTGTATGATTGTTTGCGGTTGTAGGTGCGCCACATTCTTACTTGAAGTTTTAATGAGCTCTTTGTTTTTTATTCAAAGCATAGAAAACGTGCTGCTCTTGTATCGCATCTTCGCAGGCAGGGAATGAAGAGTAAGAACCTCTGTGTGTAATGAAACTGATAAGGCTGTAGACTTCTCGCGTAGCGTATAAACTAGTGAATTTTTGCAGATAAGCTAATAGGTACTTTTTACTGTGATATATATACACTGGGGTGGACCCGAGTCCTGAAGAGAAAGGCTTTGAGTTTGACAAATGCGATTCCCTTGCCTCTGTACCTACAGGCAAAGCACCATTCTGGACGAGACACTGGATCTTCTCAGAGGAAACTCAACCTATAAACACGTCCCTTGCAGTTTAGTATCACATGTTGGGTCAAAGCTTTGGCTCTTTTTTTTTTTTTTTTTTTTTCTACGCTCAGCTGCAAGGCAGAGTTTGACATGTGGTGCATATTTAGCAGACCGTAAATTTTGCTTTTTTCGTAACGTGGCTTGCTTGCCTCATTGAACTGAGTCCCTGATTTCATTTTTTATTTAAGAGAAAACTCTGAGCAACAAATTCTATGAAATATACATGGTGAGGCGAAGGGCCTCTGTAGGGCCCTGTGGCACCGGTGCACTCGGCAGAAAGCTTTCGCTGCCTGTATCTTGCTGTCCTTTGCAGGGGTTTGTTTTCATCTTAGTGAACCAGCTTCTTTCTGCCTGTACTCTTCTCCACCTCTCCTCTATCGGCAAAGGACTGACATGAGCTATCACTGAACATGCTGAAGGTCTCTTGTGCTACTAAGGAAATGCAGTTTTATTATATATTCATTTATTTGACACATTTCTCCAATGAACTTGCAATGTTAGGCTTGGATATTAAGCTACTTACAATTATCTACCCAGGTATCCACCAGAGTAATTTATACTGGTACAAATTCGGTTAAGTACCTTGCTCAAAAGTGCTACATCAGGATGTAGGAATCAAACCCAAGTTCTTTGCAAGGAAACAGCTCTATCCACTTTGCGATCTGCAGTCCCATTTATCTTATTTAAAGATTTATTGACTTAAAGATTCATAAGCTTCAGCGGTAGAATCTTATTAGTAATTCATAGTTATCTGTTTCTTGAAATTTTGTAATGTAACCTTACACAGGAACCTGATGGGCAGTAGCTAGTATAGGGCTCAATGCTGCCACCTCTGGTCTTGGAGGTGCAAGGATTGAATCCCAACTCCCGCTGCAGTTACCTCGATCAAGGGACTTACCCAAAACCCCTCTTGTAAAATCACCCACTTTGGTAAATATAGAATTGTTAGTCACTTTAGAGAAAATAAATGTAAATATCAAAATACAGGTTAAGAAATCCCTGAGTTTGAGGATGATTCAAATACTTGCCTGCATGCTCTCTCTTCTTGTGACTTTTTTAAAAATTTAATTTCTTAAGTATAGACTATGTATGTATGTATAACCAGACATTTGAAAAGATCACTCTAATACAAAGTAATTTTCATTTTTAGCAGCTGTTAGATCCCTAAACCCTCAGCCTTTGAGCTTTAAAGATTAACGTCAAGGCTTCTTAGATCTTTACACTTTGTTTTACATGTCAGAGACCTTTCCTCTTTAATATTAATGAGAAGTAATGAATATCTATGAGCACTGTTGTCTGTTTCTTAGGGAGATGCTGGCCCTCAAGGTCCACCAGGCCTGTCTGTAAGTATCTGTTGCACTTGGTCATAACATCCCTTAATGATATAACATCTGTCTTGTGCAACAATGCAAACCCATCATGACAAGCAGTCTATCCCCCTGCTGTTTTACGGCAGCAGCTCACAGTACTGAGTGCGCAGTCAGGTTCGGTAAGTCCAGAAATCTGAAGGTGAGCCGCACCACATGGGCTTGCCGAGGAGCTGTTTGAGGCCCCAGGAGCACTGCCCCTGGTCTGTGCTTTCTGTCACCTTTGTGTGCCTTGGGACCCCCGTGCTGAGCTACCTTTCGTAAAGGGAGCAAGGGCCAAAGACGCTGCCTCGGGGCAGTCAGGACCTTGGAGAGCAGACAGATCCACAGAATGCAAGTAGGGGCTTCCAGTTGGAGGGGGGAGGTTAAGAGGTATTAGCCCCTCTGGACTCTTAGTAACTTGTAAGGGTCTCAGCTTGAAGCTGCCTGGGGCAACAACCCCCCTTCTTGACCTTTGGGTCATGCTGGGCCCTGCCAAGGACTGGAGAACCTTGAAAATTTCTTAAAAATTGGATGGTGAGCATTACCAAGCCAAAGAAATAAAAAGAACAGCATTGTTTCTCTTCATTCTTTCAAAAGTTGTGCTTTCCCTCCTTCTCCTGTTTGTTGGAGCTCTTTGGGAAGAGGACATTCAGTCTTCAAACAAAGTTTCATTTTGCTGAATGATATTAGTGAAGAGATTAAGCATTTAATGTTGGAGGTTGGGGGGTGCGGTGGCGCAGTGGGTTGGACCACAGTCCTGCTCTCCGGTGGGTCTGGGGTTCGAGTCCTGCTTGGAGTGCCTTGCGACAGACTGGCATCCCGTCCTGGGTGTGTGCCCTCCTCCTCCGGCCTTACGCCCTGTGTTGCCGGGTAGGCTCCGGTTCCCCGTGACCCCGTATGGGACAAGCGGTTCTGAAAATGTGTGTGTGTGTTGGAGGTTAATTTTCCACATATCACAGGAGGATCTTACTGCTCGCTCTGCTTATCGCCGGGGCATCTTCAGCAGAGGCATTGACGTGTCGAACCATTGCTAGTCCGCCCCTTTCATGTTACTCTAAACTCTTTCTAAACTTGGAGCAACTTGGCATTGGCATGAAGGAACAAGTTTCTTGGGCTAATAATATATTTATTAGAATAAGCAGGATGCCAGTGGTGTTTTCACTGCGTGAGAAAAAACTGGTTCTGTTCTGTAGTTCACACTCAATACAGAATGTTGCTGTAACAGTACTGCGCTAAAATCTTTGGCAGGTGATAGATAGATAGATAGATAGATAGATTGATAGATAGATAGATAGATAGATAGATAGATAGATAGATAGATGGGCAGAATAATTAAGCAGTGATATGCTGTTTGTTTGCAGTCACCATTGAAAACGCCTTAGGAATCTTAACCCTCAGATTTGACCTTTTTTAAAAATAGCACACTGCTCATGTCTTTCACCACTGTGAACAACTATTTTCAGTTTTCTAAAAAAGTCATCAATATTAGCCATTCGGAAGGGTCGCTGGATTGCTGGCCAGCGGGTGAAATGCAATCAGGTTTATTTGTGATGACCAGGCGTGGCTCCTAGGGGTCAACACCATCCGTTCACCTCCAAGTGTGAACCCTGGTACCCCCTATCCAGAGTGACACTTCACTGATACATTTACCGATCCTCCTAAACCTGTCGACAAGCCAAATGTCTTCATTCTCCTTCTTCAGTTCATTCCATTCTAAGGCTGTCCATTATGTGTGCTTATACTGTTGTTTCATACTGTTCTATGTCTACTCGTCCCTCTGTCTCACACACACACACACACACACACACACACTTTAAGTAACATTTTCTGCTGATTTATATAAATCTTTGCTTTCAGATTGCAAGCGAAGGGCCAAAGGGGGAACCAGTAAGTAATGATTTTTTTTTTGTATCCCATAGTTTTGTCTGCGAATTACTACACATTTAACTGTACTCTATTAAGTTTTAGATGCATTTGCTCAAATGAAGTATGATTAATGTTGTTATAAAGCAGAATTAATCAGCTTTTTACTTTTTTATCAATTACACACTAAATAAAAGGGAAAACATTGCTGAAATATTTATTTGTAATTCACTTTTATTCAGGCATACAAATGAAATTTGTTCTTGTTTAAAGTTTAAAAAATAAATGTAATTTATTCAAGTAATTAAAGGCCCATCACACCTTTAAGATATTACCAGGAAAAATATGCTCAGTAATTTATGTGGAAACTCATGACTGTAACACATGCCTGATGTTCCTATTTCTGCAGTTGTAAATATTTTCTTACTGATTTACACAGGGTCTTCCGGGTGTCACTGGTGAAAAGGTAAGGGTGATTTAATTCCGCTTTAATACAATTACGGTATTCTCTCTTCACAGGGATGTAATTAGGCCGTAAGATACTTGTCTCATGGGACCATTTGGCTCCAACATCTGTCTGGGGCAGATCTTTAGGCTTCAAGGTGTGAAGTCAACCTGAAATACGATCATACAAATTCAGTCACTCAATCTGATTAATATATATTTTGTTTCTTCCTCCCCAGGGACCAGCAGGGCCAACAGGGCCGCCCGGAGCCCCAGGCATAGAGGGCAAGAGGGTGAGTAAACTTTGGTGCCGCCAGCTTGCCGTGCAACGGCCACATGGGTTGACCCCTGCCACGGGGCCGGAGGTGGTCTGCGACGAGAAGTCGACAGGTGTGTCAGAGAGGGATCCGACCCTGGGTGGGCCAGCCTGTGTGGGGGAAATGGGGAATGCTAACAGAACAAAAGTGAGTAAGTGTCTATCTGTAAAGGGTCACATTCGAGAACCGTGAGTGACGGCACAGACAGCAGACCGGGCAGGGGGGTGAGCGTATCAAAAAAGGTGGTCGGCAAGGCAAGAAATTCTTCAAATTCCTACAAACTGACGTGTCACTATGTGGGTGCTGCCGGACGCAGCGTGGGTGGTGTTCTGTTTCGGAGGTGGATGTCGACACCTGCAAAGGCGCAAGATGTAAGTGAACGGCTGGAAAAACAGAGCCGGGAGGCAAGGAGGCCAGAACTGACACGGCTGGGCCATCGCCGGTGCAGCGGGAGTTGTGTGAGCGTTGCCTCTGACGAGCATCTGGATCATCCAATCTCCGGAGTATTTTTCTTGGAGGAGGCGGCAACTGTCAAAACAGGCCACGCTTTCGGCCGCTGTGGTGGTGAATGTACAAACATAATCGGTCATAACTACCCAAGCCGTGGATGACTTGAAAACTCTCATGAAACTGCAGGCTGATTGTAAATGATTTTGGGAGAAGAATTACGTCATCAAAGGCCAAAAAAATCACGGACTTGCTGCTAACCACTGCTCAGCTGACACCTTCGTCCAAAGCAGCTTAGAATTTTAGGTTTCTGTACGGCCTTACTGAGTTATTTTTTTTTATTCAAACAACTTGGTACTTTTTTAAGTGGGAAAATTCAGGAGAAGCACTTTGCTCGTCGGTATTACAACTGATCAAGGATTTAAGTCTGTATCCTTTCCCTGCAAATTGATGGTGCCCCATTATTCACGGACTTTCAGCATTTGCGGCTTTGTAAAGGATCAAGTGGTTGCTTACAAAGGTGGAGCAGCAATCAAGGGCTGAAATTAGAGCAACAGTAAATTGTACGAGCTTCATTTAAATTTACTTGAACTCATTTCTACCAAATGGACACGCAGCTCACTGTCAAGAGCAAATAACTTTGAAAATCAGAACAAAGTGCGACTTTGAGCAGCATCGATGAAATATGATCTTCTCTGTGATCGCATTTACGGGTGCCGTGCCACTTAATCTCTCAAAATCAGAAAGACACACATTGATCCATTAATCCGGAAATGACAGGATGGGTAAGTCGATGCAGCTGCTGCGGTCCCTTTCTGGGAGCAGGTTTTGCCATAATTGCTAACCCACTGTGTGTGGAAACAATTTTCTGCATGTCAGAGGTTCAAATAAACGCTCAGAAAAAGTAGAACATAATGTCAGAGTGATTTTTCCTTAATTGGCTGAAGAAGTACGAAGCCTGCGTTTAGAAGACAGTTGTTGTGTTCTTATGTTCCCTGGCTGGCACATAGTATTCATTAAATTCAGAGGACGCATCTGGGAACAGAGCGATTTTCATTTATTTAATTCATTAACCAAGGATTTCAGGCGCCGAGTTTGGTAGACTCGGCAGGGCGCGATAGCCAGGGTCCGTACGTGAGCGTGGACGGTAATTGGGGCAAGTTTTGAGCATGTTGTTTTCATGGAGAATGTACAACCACCCGTCTATTTATAGGGCTCCTTTGACGGCCGTATGGTTCCTTAGCGGCCGCGAACGCGCTAAAGTTTCAGGTATTTTTAGGCCCCGCGATCACATGCGGCCCTGGAACTTGTTGACCGGCCTATGTTTCTGTGGGACTGGGGCCTATTTCAGGACATAGGACATGTGTCATTAACACAGGGCCTTTCACCGAAAGCCGGATGGTCCGCTCTTAAGTGCCTCTTACCCAATTAACGCCTCTCGTCCAAGATTATCCAGCATGGTCTTTGATCGCAGTCTTGGCTCGTGTCCGGGTAGGAAAGAATAGAACACCCTGCCTATCTTTGGTCCACCTATAACCACTGCGGCGTGGGAAATATCATGGTGTCACAATGTCCACAGCCTCTTTGCTGTTTGTCCCCCCTTCCCTCCCTTTTTCCATTAACACATCAATGTCAGCCTGTCAATCATCAGGCTCCTCCCATTTCCAAAGATAGCGATCATAATAGCAAGTCGGGAACATCACTAATAGTGTGAGATTATCACTCAGGGAGTCTATTAAATATAACGTGCAGACAGCGTCTAAGTAAAGGACTTACATTTGGCCCGGTGCTAATTGCGTCGCAAAAAATTGCCATTTAAATAATAATGCTTTGCTTCCATGCTGCATCACAGAACGTTATTAATAGTAATGTAAATCACTGTCTTTTTCCATAGTTAATGACGCTGGAAAAGAGTGGCATGTGGCATCCAGGGTCGAGAGATTTTGTTAACGCACTATACGAGATGAAAGGGATGCAAGGACAGCCAGTGGCCCCCAGTGATGGCTGGGTAATAAAATATTCAGCGTGGCCCACGGGGTTGTGCTGAGCTCCGTTGTGTTTCTTTGTGTTTTCCAGCCGTTTGGGATTGGAAGCGGCGTGATGGCAGAAGGTGTGTTCCAACTGTGGCCGTGCTTTGTGGACCAGGTCGGGAGGAGGGTGTCGTGGCAGAATCTGTGACAGAACAATAACCAGGCAACAAGCTCCTGGACTGGGCTGTTATTGCAACCGATTCTGAGTTTTATGGACTATAAAGAATAACAGTCAGTATAACTGCACATTGACTGCTCTTTCACTAAGGGAATCTGGGAAGGAGAGGGTTATTGTGATTACTGGGTATTTTTTAGATGAGTAATGGTTAATGGCAGACCATTAATAATCATGGTGTTGTTGTTTGGTAGTAGCAGTTGGGGTGATGGCTGAGCAGATAGCGTTGGTTCCTCACAGCTTTTTGGCTGTGGATTTGGGTTGTTAACATTATAATTATATGGGTTTGAATTGCACTCAGTCTGTGTGGATGTTCGCGTATCCCACCTGTGTTATGTATATCTTCCCAGGGTGCTCTGGTTTCCTCCCACACTGCGAAGATATGTTTCACATGAATTGGTAACTCTAAATGATCATGTGGGTGCAGTTGTCCTGTGATGGACGGGCTTCCCATCCAGGATGTACGTTGCACCCTGTGCCTCAGAAATAGTCTCCGGGCTACAGAAACCCTACATTGTTACATTACAAGAATGGTTGAAAATTTTGTTACTAACGAGAATTTTTCAGAGGTGTTAACATAATCAGAGGAAGAAAACGCAGGAACACCAAGGCAAGACAAGCCTGCTGTGTTTTAGATTGACTTTGAGTTGATATAATACGATAAAGATTTAAAAATAAATCCCAGATGAGCTCAAGGTAACAATTTTCTAGGATAATACGTGTGCTTAACAAATAAATAATGCATTGTAAATCCCACTTTAGATTATGTTTCGTTTGTAGATTGAACTTGTTATTTTTATTTCATTTGTATGCTGAGGACATGGATGAGCAGAAATGAGTCTGTCAGTGAATCTGGCACGCATGTTAATGTTCCCCACACGGAGTCTGTATTCTGAAATGTTTGTTTCTTTTTTATTCTTCAAAGCTTTCTTACCGCAAAATAATTGTTCATCTTTTATTCCTCACAAAGCTTTCTTTAGGTCTTCTCACACCATCAGGCAAAAACCGAAGTGTTTTTTTTTTTTTTTTTTTTCCCTGAGCAGGTCAGCAACTGAGATTGACCTCCCGCTCAGACGGACCCCATTTCTCTCAAACAAACACCAGAACCAGAAAAAAAACAATTCCAACACGGCCGGCGCACGTAACACGTCAGAAAGGAGCCTTTGAACTCACTGAGCGGAAAAACAGGCATCAGAAAAATGGAAAACTGTCAACTTTTCTTTATGTCTAATAGTGAAAAAGCCAAAACTTTATGAAAGTCTGCAGGTGAGAGAGGTGTGCTAATAAATCAATAAATATACTTCAGGAATTAGACATTTTGGACCAGTTGTGTCTTTGGGTACATGCTTTATGTACTTTCTGCTTGAGTTCAAACCCAGGTAGGTAGAGCTAGTAGTGTAATGGCTAGAACTGCTCTCTTTCAACACTCAGGTTGTTGGTTCAAATCCCACTCTCACCTATAGTACTCTTTGGCAATATACTTACCCTGCATCCTCTGTGTAAAATTACAAAGCTGTATAACTAGGGAAACAGCTTAAAAATAGGAGATGCTTTATGCAAAATCACTAAATGTAAAGTCCTTGCACATGTCATTGAGTGAAATTGTTGAGCCCCCCCTACCTTGACACCTTGTCTATAGAAAGAGGTGGTGGGTTTCTGGAAAACAGCACATGCCAGGTTAGTGGGTCTTCATGACTGACAGCTGGTTGTGGCCAGGGGTTTAGTCCCATACATCCCTCCTGAAATTTCATTATGAAGAACACCAATATGGAGAGATTAAGGAATCACTGGCATTGTCATATTTTCGTATCCTTGTTCCCCCTACACCTGCTGATGTTTTTCTCTTTTTTTTCCCCCTCCGGTCTGCTCTCTGTTCTGTTCCTTTGTGCTAAACAATGAGACACACCGCAGTGCTCGGTGCTCCAGCCCCCCGGGAGATCGGTGTCAACCCATCCTGTATGGCTGCATGCCTTTCCTATGTGGGTCTGCTGAGTGATCTGTTCCTGAAACATCATGAAGATAGCAGACACTCTTGTTAATAGCTTAAACAGCAAAATACAATTGTCTTTTGTTGCAATATCAAACAATTTTTAAAAAAATGACACTGGATGCTTCCGAAAACTGTATAACAGGGAAAAGTGGAGATAGAGATTAGAGCTGTAGCCCTTAAGCTGAAGTTCCTGAGTTCAAAACCCACTATTGCTTTAGTAGCCTTGGCCGGAGTACTAGGTGATGCAAAAAAGTTAACCAACTGTATAGATTATTAGTATTGAAATTATGCAATGGTTAGTAAACAAGTTATAATTTAGTATACAAACCTTACACTGTAAGAGACCTTGGGCAAAAGCATCAGCCAAATAAAGGCTAATCAGAGGTGAGGAGCATTTTGAAAGGTAGCAGAAAGCACTGACTGGTTGGTGAACCTGTGAAAAATAGTGTTGAGAGCTGGTGACCTTAAGAAATGAAGAGTTACATCTCAAGCTCATGAGATGTTTCAGAAACATTTTGGGCAGCAACGAGACACAGATATGACCCCAAGGTGGTGGTTCTTGTGAAAGAACATGGTGTAATACCTTTGATCAGCATTCTTAACCTGAACTACTACAGGGATGCATCCAGCTCCATGAACGGGTAAAAGGCGGTGAGCTACTGAATAATGAAAAAAAAACAAACTGGAGGACAGTTTCACTCCACTTATAGCTTGTGATTAAATAGTAACCTGGAGGTCTAACCAAGGCAACTCTTTTGCAGCGTACACCCTCACACTTCTCGGGCTGTTTAAATAGGTTTTAATTGTTTGCACCTGAACATGTTTGGCGGTAATGAGCCTGCGATCAGGTGCCCGAGGGTTTTGGCAGCCCCGCCACGTGAGCTTGGCAGGTTGCCGTTCAGATTGATACAGTTTCATATTTTAAAAAGCCTGTTTCTGGAATTCTTTTCTCTTTTTCCTCCCCATCTAACGGTCGTGCCAGGCGAAGTACAAGTCCTCAAAATCTGTCACTGCGAACAAAATGCATTTGTCTGCAACTCCAAGGAGAATATCAAGAGGCATGCCCTCCATATGGAATGACATACCATCTGTTGTTTAAGCGTTTTGGGTTGCCCATGAGTTGCGCTCGATGCATAGCGAATCTAGAGACGAGCGGATCGGGGAGATGGAATGTGGGAACGGCGCCGGCGAACAGCGGAGCCTGCAGCCGCCGCAAAGAAGGACAGGCTGTTCTTTTAGCGTCCGCTTAGGCCACCTAGCCAGGCCATGCACATAAACGTCCTCTTCGTGCGCTGCTCAGGGTCCGGCCACCTGTGGCTGTGCGACTCTCTCAGGCGTAGATAGCACACCGGCATCATGAGGGAAAATAAGAGGGTCATCCAAGGCTCTGAAAGGGTGATGCGTCTTGTCTCCGTACCAGGAAGGTACCAAAAGGCTTTACACGGGGCAACAAGATAGAGCATTACAGAGGCAGGCACACGATTCTCAAAGTACAGCCACTTCCTCCCATTCCATCATTGTGCAAATATAATTTGCATGAATAGCTGTATAGCTGTAGGGAGCAAGTTTTTTTTTTTTTGTTTTTTAAAATACGGATTATTAGTGAAGGTTTATGGAGCGCAAGGAGATCAGGAGAGAAGTGGGTCTAAGGCGTGTGTTTTCATACTCTTATTGAAAGCTGAAAGGGATTCAGCAGTTCTGAGTGGCAGAAGGAGCTGATTCCTCCACACTGGAACCAAAATTGGGAACCTTCAAGTTTTCCATCTTGAACCACCAAGCAGCCAGGGGTGGAGGAGCAAAGCAGTCTGGATGGGGTGTAGCAAGTGATCAGGTCCTGAAGGTGTGGGAAAGTAGATCTGTTGATGGTCTTGAGGGTCGTAACCAGGGCTTTGAACTTGATTCAGATAGCTACAAGAAGTCAATGGAAGGAGTGGTAAGGTGGGGTTAGTTTGTTGCCTGTAGATCATGACTAACTGATCTAAAGTCAATAACAATAGAAACAGTTTAAATATTGTCTACACAGTGGATTTTTATGTTAGCAACGGTTCTTCAGGGTGATCAAGAACAGGATGTCAAATGTTGCATATGTTTATATTTGAATTAGACAACGGTTGGGATTGCGCGGGAGTTTGTGGAGACAACCGAATTTAATTTCCAGTTAGCTTAATCCAGCATCAATTTTAAAATTTCTCAAAGTTAATAAAATACTGAAAAAGCTTCTTTTTTTTTAATTTTAATTTGTTACAGCGTGAGATTTTTAAAGAACCCAGAAATAAAACTGGAACATCAACATCACGCCTTTATTGATCGCAACTTAGCGGTGAAGCTGACCTTTAATTTATCAACATAGCATATGATGAAGACATCCAGCTCCAGTTGTGTCTGTAACTAGAATATTATAATTATTTACTTCTCTTAACTTGAAGAGACCGTTTTGTCAAGCTAACAACGAGCAATTGAGCGGGAAACCTGGAAGCCATGCCGCTGTTGTCAAGATCTCCAGGCTGTGCGCCTGCCTCTAGGAAACGTTCAGTGAAGATACAGGCTGGGGACGCGTCGTCCCTACGCCTCCCCTGCTGGAGAACCCAAGCAGCGAGGGGAATTACTGGAGCTGAAATGGGCGCGTGAAACTTGAGCGGGGCTGCTGTGTAAACAAGAGGCCCAGTTGTTGGGTCCGAAGTGTGTTTCTCATGACGGGGACGATCCCTCCAGCTGTTCGTGAGCACCGTGCCCGTCGGTGAGTGGCCGTGTAACACTAGAGCGCCAAACAGCCGTCATATCACTTTATACCCATTCATAATTACCGTGAACCATTGTGCTGCAGTGTTACGGTACCGCAGTACAACTGCTACTTTCAGAAGCCCGAGGTACATAAACATTTTGATTTATTGAATTCATAACCCTTTGGAAGTCATTTTTTTCCCCTGAAAGTTTTACACAAGACAGGTGAATGTGTTTCCTGCAAGGAAATAATACAGATTTGGTTGAACCTGCATAATAAATGTGAAATCTTGAATATTCATAACTAAATGTCCTCTAAGTTGTATTGCTAAATTAACAGTGTAATTTTCTCAGTGTAAGCGGAATTAAATTCAGGACTTTAGGGGTGCAATTTTCTTTTAGGGCGGAATATTGTGCCGAAAATGAGGTGCCTGGAAAGTGCATTGGCGTAGTTAATTTACACTTAATTAACCGTTTGCTCCGTAGACGCGGTGAGGGGGCGGAGCACCAGGAGGTCGTCTCAGATAATTGTGATGTCACTGTGAGTTGCGGGCACTTTGAAACATCCCGGGTTCGAAATGAAGGGATGTAGCCGTGCTGCTGATTACAGTTGACCATTTCCCGGGCGGAATAGCACAAGGAGGCCTGGGTGACAGGTGTCCAGTAGGCAACCCGCTCACCCCCCACGCCACCCCCGTACCCCCTAGGGGAGCACCGCCATGTGTTGCTCTGCCAACACATGTCCCGGGGCGTCTCAAAGGTTGTCCCATTAGAGCTCCTGACACTTTGGCAGGGTGGTGGCGGTGGGGGCGGTGGGGGTGAGCAGACAAGCTGGCGGGCCTCTGGGGGGACGAAGACTGGACGGGGGGGGGGGGGGGGGGGTTACGTGCACAAAAGGGCCACACACCTCGATTCCCTCCGGGGAAAATATGCCCCTGGAAAACTATTTCAATCAAAACCGAAATCTCTCACATCCACGGCGTCTCTTCCCTTCACCTGAGGTGTTTTGAACATCGCGCTCAGAATTAATATCAACACATTAAGATGCTCAAGATGTGCTTATTTATCTGTGCTGCGCAAAATGCGCATAATTATCTGAGGGATGTAGGACTGTCAGTGCTCTTCATAGTTACCCTTTTTTCACTTGTTTTCTTTGCTGATTTATTCACAGCAAATGTACCGTTTTATTCATCTTAACGGCGGGACGTTCTGCTGCACGGGTTCGGGAGAAGTGCCTCGTTCAAATGTGCAGGGTAACCTGGGGGGTCTCCGGGAGCACCTGCATGGTCCCCGCATACGTGCACCATTAAGTGTTTCTTCATGTATCGCTGTGTTGTTCAGCATGGTACTCTGGGTTCCACACCCCATTTTCCTGTTGATTTATGAGGCGAAAGTTTGACAGAGCTCACCACTGCTGCTCTTGCGACTGATGGAACGTCTGGGTTTCCAAACATTGTCTGGAAGCGTGTTATAAATTGCTGTGCTGTCTGTCCGGTGTTCTGCCATTCGTGGACTCGAAGACTCAACCAGCCGATTCTCCGCAGTTACGTGTGTCGTTGACTGGTTTCCTGAAACCGAAGCCGAAACTTTAGCTGTGTTTCATAACGACAGTCATCACTGGTCTATCACAACTTATTGTTGTCGCAGTTGGTCCCCAACTTACAACGGTTCGACTTACGACTTTCTCGACTTTACGATGGAGAGCTTGGCGATAGACATTCAGTAGAAAGAGTACTTCGAATTTTGATTTTTTTTCCTGGCCAAGCAACATGTGGTGCGATACTCTTTCTGTCATGTCTGGTTCCGGAAGGAAGCGGCGGACCCAAGTGCAGAGCGGTATACGTGGTGTATTCGGGGGAAATCCAAGAGAGGTGGTCAAAGAACAGGCAATTAGTCTTCGAGGTGCAAACGTCGTTACGGGGAGAATCCAAAAGGCGATGTCGGCGCTCAGGCAAGAGGTCGATGATCATAAAGAGGTACAGGATCGTGGGAACAAGGGACGGGATCGGGGAAGACCTTAGGGAACAGGAATTAGAAGAGCTAGGAGGTCGCAAACAACAAGGCTGAACAAGGTTCCGCATCAGCTGCTGGTCTGACGCAACCTTTTATGCCCCAGTCTGCGCTGCGTCCCAGGTGTTCCGCGTCGGTTCGGAGGTGTGGGCGTGGGACTCTCGCGATGCTGGGCAGCGGTAGTGATCCACATCTCCCAGTCTGACATGCAGAGGTGTGTATTAGGTGTACTGAAAGCATTTTCGATTTACAATATTTTTCATTTACAATGGGTTTTGCGGAACATAGCCCTATCGTACGTCGGGGACCTGTAGATACACACACACACACACACACACACACACACACACACATTTTCAGAACCGCTTGTCCCTTACAGGGTCACAGGGAACCGGAGCCTACCCGGCAACACAGGGTGTAAGGCCGGAGAGGGAAGGGGACACACCCAGGACGGGACGCCAGTCCGCCACAAGGCACCCCAAGCGGGACTTGAACCCTAGACCCACCGGAGAGCAGGACTGCGGTCCAACCCACTGCGCCACCGCACCCTCCCTGTAGATACAGTATAATTGATTATTATAAGTACCCTGCAATGGGTTGGCATCCCATCCAGGGTATACCGCCCTCTGCCTTGTACGCAGTGATTCTGGAATAGGCTGCGGACTGCCATGACCCTCATCAAGTCAAGCGACTAACTAGTGAGAGAGTGAGTGAGTGAGGGGTAGGTGCCCCTTGTACCCACAATAGTGGCCATGGCCTGCACCGTGTGCCTCTATGCAGAGCACAGCAGGCCCGTTTCCCATCTGTGACCTGACATCATCTGGCAGAAGGGGCGTCCAACACATTTGATGGCGCCGTGTCCTCTCTGGAAACGTTGAAGCTGGTGGTGTAGGAGCGCAGGGCCGTGCCTGGCTGCAGGGGGCATGTAGCAGTTGGCCGCGTTTCCGCGAGGTGCAGGAGCAGGGCAGTCTGGTGCCGGGCCGCGGCCTCGCGTCGATCGCCAACCTCCAGACCGGTGCCTGAACGGCCGGGCAATCCTCCAATTCGCTGACCCCCCCGTGGACACCCCAGCTTTCCTGTGACCGGTTAAGCCCGGTTATCGTGAAGGACACTGATAATGCTTCAAGTCTGGACATATTAAGACAGTGTATTGCCTGCAGATATGATGCTTTCAAATGTGGCCTGTATCAATATCGGTTGCCCTAGGGAACAATAAGGCTTCTTTAATATTTATGTATTTCAGAAATTGGGAATATTTATTCAGTCACCGCAACGAGGACGTGCTGTCCTTGACATTTGCATGTCAGCATTATAATGTGTTCTGTCAAGTCCAGTGCAGCGGCCGCCATGAAGGAACGCAAAGCCATGTTCGCTGAATATTAACAAACTCTTCGGACGAGAACACGTGACTTTCACGCCGGCTTACAGGGAGCGGTTAACCGGACGCGGATTGGTGACACAGAGAGAAGAATTTCCAGGTCAGCAGGACTCACAGCTGAGCTTTTAATGCCCGATTTACACCCGTGCTGATTTACAGCAGCGAACGAGACGGCTGACTCCACACGCAGTTCGGCGTGCTGCCTTTTTGGAGGGCAAGTTAAACATGTGTACAGTGCGTCACACATGGAGGCATGTGGGGTGTAAGGCACACGGGTTTTTCACCCGTCTGTCAATCGGTTCCAGTTTCCAAATGCTCCATCCGTGTAGATGTCAGGTACAGCAGGGCCACAGGTGGCGTACTGGTTAGAACATCCCCTCGGTCAAAGAACCACATTTACACCCCATTCCTGCTGTCGTACACATAAGCATAGTTTTTAGCCTGACTTGATGGAGTAAAAAATTAATTATTAAAGAACTAAATACCTTACTGCACAAACCTGGTGTTGTAAGTCACCTTGGATATTGCTAAATTAATCTTCAATAAAGCACATCGGAAGTTAATTGCAAAGCTGTGTCCAGGTGGTGAAACATCAGGAGATGAACAAACTTCATACCGCAAGGTTTTTTTTTGCCAAGTCTGGACGTTGGAGATGCAAAGGAAAGTGTTCGGTCGGGTTGGGAAAAGCGGTCGTCTTCGCTCCAACAGGCTCTTTGGGGCACGGGGGACTGGGTCAAGAGTGATGTGACTCAGCAGCCTGGAGGTCAAGGATCTGGAAGACAGTCAGAAGTTTACGAGATGTATCAACAGCTAAGGTGTCAGCAACACGGGTACAGATATCATCGTCCGGGTCGGTCGACATTCTGGGTTACAGACCCTCGCTGGAGTTAATGCCACGAAAGACAAGGGTGCAGTATGACCTAGAATCATATGGGGGGCAGGAGGTGGGGTTTCTGGGAAAAGGAAGACTCAGTTCTTAGTGTTTCAAATGCATCCGATTCAGAATTTTCCATCTCACTCCAGCTTTGAGATCCTTGCTGCTATGGACACGTCTTGGGTGTGCAGGCGACCTGAGCAGCCATGGCTGGGACTGAGCAGCTCAGTAGATCACATGCTGGGGGAGGTCCCAGCAACTGCAACTCATCACCTCCCCAGGTAGCCAACGGCAGTAAACACACAAGGTCACGGGTTTGATTATTTTAGACAGCCTTGGATGAGGGAAATAAAGTGGAGACAGCGCAGTTAGTATCATAACCCCAAACGGGGGTTTTAGTATCTAACTTATCATCCATAAGGGACAGTAATCCTCAGCAAATAGCAGCTCTTTAAGAAAAGCAGTAAAATATGTGGTATTCCCAGTAAATTTTATTTCGGGTATTAAGATTTGCAATCACTTTATTTGCTCATCTTAGTCAAGTTCGGTTTTTTTTTTGATCCGACACTGTTCATGAGCCTCATACCATTAGCCAAAAGTGCCTGGATGTAACGTGCCACAATAACTTTCTCCTGCTATAAATGATACCTACCCTCAGAGGTGGCAAAGCTAGTGCACACTAGTGTACTCTACTCCCCCATTGACCTTCCATTCTCGGGAACCTATCGTTGGACCACCCTGGATGTATGTCGGTCCATTTCAAGTGCAGTCACATACACTTGTTTACTCTCACACACACACAATGGGCAGTTTAGAGTCACAAATTCGCCTGAAGCATACGTCTTTGGATTGTGGGAGGAAACCAGAGCAAGCAATTAAAATCCAAGGGAGGATACGAAAACTCCACACAACCCAGACAGCCTGAGGGTGCTGCACTACCCACTGCACCACTGTGCCGCTCTCTACACTCCCTTTTTGTTTGATTTAGTGTACCTGTCCATCCAATACGAGAGAACAGAAATTGAGTAGAATGCAGGTCCAATAGGAGCTCGATAGAAGTGCGGCACCTGACTGGTTATTACGGTTCGGGAAATTGCTAGAGACACATTGTCAGGAGGTCCTGAGTCCAAAGAGACCTGCTTCAATGCAGTTTGCGCACAGTGCTCAGCGGCTGTGTAAATGGATATATGTGTGAGTCACTTTGAACCAAAGCATCAGCTAATCAATAAAACAATAATTAAACTCTGAGCTTTTTTAAGAACTTTAACGCTTAGAGATGTCGAGATATCCGACATGAAATGAGCCTTTGAATAATACTTCTGAAGCGGTCAAGCTTTTCATATTCTTTGACCTCGTTTCTTTAAAAACACACCAAGGTCCTGCTTTTTTGGCAGTCAAAATGTTTTTTCTTTCTTTTTGTTTTTTTTTGGCCCGAGCAGAGCGGTTATTCAGTGTTTTTTAAAACGTGTTGACATATTTTGAGGTCAACTCTTGAATGAAATGCGTAAAGCCCGCAGAGCATTAAATGACACGGTGTGTTGGGCTGTGGAGCGACCCCGTTACACCTCCTGAATCACTTGAAACTGGTCCTAAGAGAAGAAGGGAAATCATTAGGAACATGCCGCAGTGCCGATTCTGTCTACCGGTGCGGCCCACGCGCTTCCCGCGCTCGCCGAATTCCCACGCGTCTAATGTGGGCGGAACCCCAAACTCAGGTCACGCGCCCACGTGCGCCAAGGTCGGCGTCGCTCTCATCTGACAGCTCCTGTTTGCTCCATGCGAACGTACCCCGGCTGATGGGGCCCGTCCTGCTGCTCCGCCACATTATGAGCAGCATTTCTGCAAACGTGATCTCTGCTCGCCACCCTGTGGTGGCAGGGACAAACCGCACAGCGGGTGGGGGCAGGGAGGGACCAGCTGTTTTCTGTGACTCACCCATTTACAGGGCTGTACAAATTTAGAAACCAGGAACATAAAATGCATACTGTTGAAGGTGTGAAAACCACATGTAAGGAAAAAAGTCACTAATCTGCATCAGATGTGTCCCACAGCAGCTGCTGGCTTTGCAGTCGTCCCCCGGCCACTCCTGCCGCCACTTTCCTCCTCTCGCCCCCCTTTCAAACTACTGAACAAAAGCACATTGTCGTTTTTCTCTTTTTTTAACAATTCTTTCTCCGAACTCTCTCCGAACTCTAAAAGCCGAAGAATTTGTATTGAAAGGGCATTATATGGATCTTACAACCTACCGGGGCAGGCAGACTTACAGAGAGCCGTGGTGTCCTCTAGAATGTGTCCTTTAATTTAATTTGCCATCCGACTCAATTTGATCTACTTGAAGGCGTTCCATACACTCAATGACTTGGGCAGTTCAAAGGGACTATGACCGAAGTACATTATTCAGGCTCTATTCAGTGTATTTCAAGGATCTGAGAGCGTTTAAGCAGACAGGATGTGTGTTATTTACATATATACAGTCGCTCAATCGGTCCTCCCTTCCAAGTTACACAAGTGATTTTATATTTCTTGGAGCTCGACAGCAAGGGCTTCAGAGCAAAGCCATATTGTCTGTACCTTCAGTCCCAACAATTTGACTCCCACCCTTGTTGAACCGACAGCCATCGTAGTCTCTGAATGAATTCGGGTTTATTGATGCTGCCTTATCTGCCTGCCACACGCCGAATCTCCTGCAAAATATTTTAAGTGGCCATTTAGTTGGACGGATCAACAATGCCAGAGTAAATAAACTGTTTCCCTAAAGAAAAAAATATGCCAAAAAAAGAAAAACCTTCCCTAGACATTCTCCCTCCCTTTTGAGGCTGTATTCGCTTGCAGAACGTTCCTTTCCACACAACGGCGGTCTTTGCTTTCTAGTGCAAATGGGCCAGGGCTCTGGGCGAAGAGTAGGGAAACATCTGTGTGAAGGGGTAGCTGACATTTTCAAATTAATCTTAATTATGTAATTAATTAGTAGTGTTTGCCCGGTGCTGGTGGGCGATCAGGGTAAATGTGGGTGCGTGGAGGTAATGAGCCCGCAGACAGGGAGAAAGGTTAGCCTTCGTCTCCCGACTGACCCAAAGGCCCCGGGATCGGACGCATCTGCTCCTGCCGTCTCTCTCTCACTTCTCTTTTATTATTCACAAGCCAAGCGGGGGCCTGCTAGTGCACCCCTAAATACTGCCATGGCAACGTCCCGTTCTCACCCATTCATAGGTGTGCGGCGTGACACCGGAACCACGTCCCGTGACGCCTAGTCTGGGGGACGGTGGGGTGGGTATTTTATGTGTGCTGCTTCATTGCTCCTGTCTTTACAGGATTCCTTTTTTAGACATCCAAAGCAGTGCCATGGGATTTCTCTCCACGGATCTGTGTATCTCCTTTCTGACCTTATGTTTGTTACCATTCTGCGGATTGATCTAGAAAGCCACCCGCAGGAGAATGGAGAAACCTTCCGTAAGACCCTGGAAAAGACTTGGCAAGAGGCAAAACTTGTAAGATCAGCTTGTACAATCACATAGCTGGTACATATTAATAGATATATTCAAGGTATTCATGGTGTTACAAGAAGTCAGTGCTCTTGGGTAATACTGTCTGCATATAAAAGACATGCCACTGGTTTTGTGCGTTGTCTTACGTTGTTGAGTGTCTTCGTAGTGATGTCATCGCTTGGCAACCACCTAAACGGAGTCTGTACAGACCCTTCTGTCCTCCACTGAGGTGTCCCAAGTGTTGAAAGGGACAATGTCCAATGTCCCTGTACTGGAGTCCATCCATTTGGTTGGCGGTCGTCCTCTTCGTCTTTTTTCTTCCACTTTCCTAAGCATTAGAGTCTTTCCAAGAAAGCACGATCTTTGCGTGATTTGTCACGCGGTCGCATGATTTAGCAGATATGTCGTTCGAGGCTCCCGCGGTGACTGATTTTAGGCAATATCCCACAATGCTTTGCTCACATGTTGCTGTGTGGGTCCTGTAGAGAGCTGCCTAAACGGACACACAGAGGGTTCTTTCCACGCGGCACTGCTGGACAACAAGCTGCAAACACGGACTGTGAAAGACGCCATAAATTATGGAGGAGCGGTTGGCATCTTTGGCTGTGATCAGTGTGGGATTTATTGATAAGTGCAGAGCCACCCGCCCATCCCGTCCTTTCCGTGCGCAGTCTCCCTGCTGAATGGGTCACAGCCCAAGGTCACTCCGTGGCTTAGCATGTTCGAACAATTAACAAATTCATTCTAAAGACACGGCACCGGAAGAAAAAGCTCCGCTACGATAAGAGCGGAGGAACAATGGCTAAGTGTAACAATGTGATACTCAGCCCGAGGTGAGTTTTTTTTTTTTTGCATTTGAGGCTTTCAAAGCCAAGAGTGAAGTGGCCGTGGCATTGCTGGTTAATGAAGCAAACTCGGAATTGGGTGAGGTAATTATGGGCTCAGGTGGCTCGAAAACAAGATCCCTCAGGGCCCCGAGTTGTGCTCTGACCATCGAGAGGGCTGTCGTCCGCTTTCTCCGCACCAAATGAGATGGAACCGGAGCAGCCGGAGCAGCAGCAGCAGCGGTCGCTGGCCGTGTGATCGCCGAACAGCCTGAGGGGAGCAAACTTTAACCGCTCTTTGTTAAAAAGCCCAGAAAAACGGAAGCGGCTGCAAGGTGAAATTCACTCCTCATGTTTGAACGTTTCACTTGCTCACTGAATGCACAGTTTTAAAAAAAAAAAAAAAAAAAAACGCAGTGGGACAACTCATTATTCTTCACTTATAGTTTATTGAATTTATTGGCTAAATAATAATTTATTATAATTCATCATTACGTTCTTACACACACGGTAGCACTGTGGCAATTTCCATGTTTTAACGGTGCCCTGCAGAAGGTATCCTTGATGGTTAGATGGAGCATGCATTCATAATAATTATGTTTATGTCATTAGATATGGATACGGATAACACAGGAGCTCGGGCGGAGCGGGAGTGTGACATTAGAGGCATCGAGGACTTTGCACAGGATTCGGTGCATGGAAAATATCTTAGTGGCATTGCATGAAAACTCCCCTGGATATCTGACCGGCACCACCCACGATACTGATACACACATACATAAACATACACTGTGGTATGGACATCTGTGTCCATGGGATTCAGGGGGATTTTTTTTGAATGACTTCTCCACACTAATGTCACTAACACACCCCCTGCCCTGGGCCCCATGGCATTTTCCCACCAACGTAAGGGAATCTGATTCCCGGTGTCTGCACCGAGCTGTTGACATTTCCGACCGGGATTAGAGCCCAACTCCGGAGGTGTGACTGTTATCTGCTGTGCTTATTTGCTCTGGTCGCTGGGAGGTTAGAGCCTTGATATTGAACTAGTTTCAATATAGTGCATGTTCCTGTCTTCCTATACCCTGAGCTCGGGGTTACCGGGATCATGTTATGATTTCCCATTTGTGTTGTATTTCAATATATTCTGAGTTTTACAGTATTATAAGGTGCATATCTATTACAGTGGTCTCAGCATTACTTTAAATATTTACCAGTGAAACATTTTGAGAGAAAACTGCATGTGTCCTACCTGTAGAAAGAGCTGGTAAGACATGTCACCTGATTTAACTACTCAAACCTGTTAACTGAAGGCCTCCAATAAACAAATCATCTTCCAACCTTACAAAGGTAACCCATTCCTGGAAAACCCTTTCTAAGGCGAATTCTTATTAATAAAAGACGTAATAACTATTATTTTTATTGGTAACATTTCCCTCAAAATTGCCAGACGTTTCTACTAAAATATCTCCGAATCCCATTAAAATGAACACAATTTTGTGAAGTATTTACCATTAGTTATCATAACACAGCATAACAAGGCAGTTAAGTTTCATCAATTACTCTATAAAACAATACAACTCTCTAATTCATACCTATTACAAACTATGCACTTAAGAGTCACAAACTAAATATAGATATATGCAATATTCTGTGCTTATGTATTAATGCAAAAAACATGAAACATACACATTATCTGAAACCACTTGTCCCGTACGGGGGTTGAAAGGAGCCAGAGCCTAACCCGGTAACACAGACTGTAAGGCTGGAGGGGACACACCCAGGACGGGACACCAGTCCATTGCAAAGCACCCCAAGCGGGACTTGAACCCCAAACCCACCAGAAAGCAGGACCCAGTCCAACCCACTGCTCCACCATGCCCCCGAATGCAGAGCAGTGAAGACAAAAGTCAAGGAAAGCAATTCAAATGAATTCAAATGACAGAACCAGCTCGCATTGTTTGGATAATCCAAATGGAGGGGGCTTGATTATTGAGATTGTAACAGGGGCAACAAGTAAATGAGGTAATAGAGATTGAGTGCTGAACACAGAATGAACCAAACTAGAACTGCAAAGAAGACCGCATAGTGATTTTGGATTTCAAACCATTTGCATGAATGAAAATCACAGGTCTGAATGCATTCAGATTTTTTAGATGCGCGACAGTGTATAACAGTCGGCATTACCGCTGTGAGCCGACAATACGAGAAAGCAGCAAATGGAGCAGTTACGTGATCTAATCAGACCAGTTTTCATTTACATCATTCTCTTCCACCTGGATGCAACCGTTTTAAAGGCCAGCTTACATTTAAAATTCTTCACTGCTTGGAGGATATATTAATTGCGGTATAATTAGAAAAATCAATTGAAATTTTTTCTAATAGGTTAAAAAAAAAAGCTTTAAAATACATTTAAATTTATTTATTAAGCATACGCTTTTCTCCAAAGTGACTTCCAATGAACTCTATGTAGTGTTATCAGCCCACACACTTTATTCACCAAGGTGACTTACACTGCTAGATACACTACTTACAATGGGTCACTCATCCATACATCCAAACACTCTCTCTGTCTTTCGACTATAGAAGAAAACCCATGCAGACACGGAGAAGAACATGCAAACTCCACACTGAGTGAGCGGGGATTGAACCTACGTCCTCTTGCACCACCCAGATAAATAAATAAAAAGTAGTGTCAATGAAAATGAACACGAATAACCTTGCTTTTCAGCAAGGCTAAGCAATATAGTGCCTGCTTTCCGAGATATTTATTGAAGCATACATAGATAATTTGCCATCAAGTACCAGCAACACAGTACAAATAAATATTAGCATATAAATTAGTTGACTTGTGCATTGGCTATGTATTGACTGAAAAAGCATATTCTATCTAACGGATGTTAACATAGCCTGAAGTTAACAAAACTGCCTTATCTTTCTTATTTGTCTAATTATACTATAGCTTCTTTTTAACAGCGATAAATAAATCAGAACATTTACTGCAATGCATACCTTGGTGTAATTGAGATGTGCGGATGTGCATTTACCTTACGTGTCCTTAGGGCTGCTGCATGTTGTACAACCACAGCATATTAGTGTTGTGAGCCAAACACACACGGACCCAGTGAGTGTATCACTCAACCACGATGAAAAGACAAGCGTGTCACACATTTTGAACCGTAATGCTTTAGAATACGTCCACACTTCTATATGCAAGTTTGAGTGACGTGTGTAGCATCTGATATTGAATATGTGTATTCTGCATGTACGGTACACAGCAGAGCTAGTTATTTACATTTACCTGACACTTTTCTCCAAAGCAGCTTACAGTGTTAAAGTTACAAGCTTACAATTATTTACCCATTTATATAGCTGGGTAATTTTTACTGGAGCAACTTATAGTAAGTACCTTGCTCAAGGGTACTAGAGCTGGTAGCAAGGCTCCAATCTGCGACCTTTGATTCCAAATGGAGTAACGCTAACCACTATACTACAAAACTGGCAAGCAGTTTTGAAGAATAGTGATTATGTAGTTCGGGAGGGTGGGGGCGTGGGGACGTGGGGGCAGGGGTGCGGTGGCACGGTGGCACAGGGGGTTGGACCGTGTCCTGCTCTCTGATGGGTCTTGGGTTTGAGTTCTGCTTAGGGTGCCTTGCGACGGACTGGTGTCCCGTCCTGGGTGTGTCCCTTTCGCCCTGTGTTGCCGGGTTAGGCTCCGGCTCCCCGCAACCCCTATGGGACAAGCGGTTTCATATGATGTGTGTGTGTGGGGCATGGGGGCACGGCGAGTTCAGCCAGTGCCAGCTGTATGGTGGGTCTGGGGTTCAAGCCTTGCTTGGAGTGCCTTGCGACAGACTGGTGTCCTGTCCTGGGTGTGTCCCCTTTGGCCGTGCGCCCTGCGTTGCCGGGCAAGGCTTCAGCTCACCGTGACCCCACTGAGGACAAGCGGTTGTTGATGATGGATGGATGATTATATAATTTTCACTGCAGAACAGCGAGGAAAATTCAGCAATAAAATATAGATGCAACAGCTCTTATAAATATGAATCATCAAATGTTGAGATCCCCAAGCTTAGATTCTATTACACCCTGGGATTTAATCAGTCCTAAATGTGTATAACACCACACTCTGTTTGGCTAGTTGTACTGTGACTCATTCTCATTATACTGAAGTTTTCTTTTTCATTTTGTTGCAGTTGGAGGAGAATAAAAAAAAAAATTTGTGTTTTGTACGAAGGCCTCCCAGGTAATGTGGTGTTAATTAGATTGCTTAGCTTTTCCTGGGAATTCGCCGTTGAGTCAGTTTCTTTTCTTCCTGGGAAGGGAGACAGAAGCAGACCCGGGGCCGTCGTCCTTCACCAGGTTTCTTTTAAGTGCCTGATGAGTGGGGAACCCTTGTGGGTTTCTTTAAAAAAGAACTCACCTCATCAACTGGTAGTATTAATAACCCATGTTCCTTTTCGATTGTAACATTATTCTTACTTTATATGGTCTTTTGGCATTTGAACAAACCCTCCATGTCCTTCTGAGAATATTAGGCTGAGAGACAGTTAGTCTGTCCTTTGTTTATTTAATTTGTTCACTTAGCTTATGCTTTTCTCCAAAGCAGCTAACAATTCAGTTCAATTCAATTTAGTGCACTTCTCACTGGAGTGACACAAAGTGCTGAACAAAGTTTCAGAAAACACTGCAAAAAGACCAGTAAATACAGTATATAATTGGATATAATTATCTGCTAAGTGAGCCAAGGGACGACCGAGGAAAGGAAAACAAAATACTCCGTAAGAGAGGGAGAAAAATAAACCTCTGGGAGTCCAAGGAGCAGTGGCCGCCCTCCCATCCTGTGCATTGTATGTGGGGAAAGAAGAGCTGTGTATATATGTCAAGCATGAGGACCGAAGACAGGTGAGTTGTGGACCCCATTGCGGGTTAGTCTTTACTCTCGTAGATCAGGTTCGAGGGACAAGGCACGATTAGGGTCAGGAACAAGTGACAAAGCAGGCAGTCCAAACCCGGTGGTCAAAGAACAGGCAATGGTCAGAACTGGGAACAGTGGAACAGACAGGACACTATGAGCAAGGCAATAAGGCTGAAGCTGCAAGACCACTAGGGCCATTGCAAGCTTCTTTTATCCCAGGTCTCCTTAATTGGTCGCAGGTGTTGCTGCTTTGCTTGTTCCCGGGGGTGTGACAGTATATATCTAATATGTGTCTGGGTATAGCGAAAAACGAAAGCTGTTAGAATCTCAGTCCAGGTTTGTGGATGTCGATCCATTTGGTGGCTGTTAGAAGTCTTGGATACAAATCTCAAGTGGTATGATTAGCAGTCGGTTTATCATTAATGTATTTTTAAGAATGTATGTGCAATGTTGAGATTCAAAGATTTATCCATTCATTATGCTCTCTTATATAGGATTTCTATGCATGTATTTGGGGTGTGCTGGCCAAGGCGGTCTATCTCAGTTACTACCTTAATTTTTTTCTCTGTGTGCATGCACCTTTAATCTCATTCCAATACCATGCTGTTCCATGTGGTTTGATTGGTTCCAATCATTAACTGAAGGAGTTTTTCAAATGTAAATATCAGAGAGTTTATGAACTTGCAAGGGAAAAAGTCTGCAAAAGTTTCATGATGAATGTGGAGCCTCATGCCAGCTTGTGTGAAATGCTAATTTGCGAGTAGGATACCGCTTCTCAAACAATTTTACGTTTCGATTTAGCATGTCAAGAGATTTCCGTTAAGAGAAGAACGAAGAGCATCGCTTGGACTTGGTCCCGTTTTATAGGCGTTTAGGTAGAAAGCATTTAAAAGCATAGTCCCGTTATTAGGACATGGGTATCTTGGAAGGCCCCTATCAGCCAGCCTCCAAGCTGAAGCAAGAGTCGTCACTGACACAACGCACTCTCGTTCTGTTGTCTCATCATTAAGGTTGGTGTTTACCTCTCTGCGCTTTTGATATCTCCGTAGCGCCCTCCGGCTGCAGCACACACTGCGGGATGATTAAAAGACGCGAGATTCTGCAGAGGAGCGGACCCTCGCTGGTTCTCTGAGCTCCGAGGGGCTTGTACTCGTGTATCAAACTGTGTGATCAAACGCTATGCAAATGTAGTGTCTGTAATTCCTTACTTTAAACACCCATAGCAAGAAAAACAAGTTTCAGAAGATGCTGTACAGGGCAGTGTAGCATTAAAGGGGTATTCCACACATACACACACGCTGTCTGAAATGACTTGTCCCAAGCGGGGTCGCGGTGAACCGGAGCCTAAGCTGGCAACTCAAGGCACAGGGCTGGAGGGGGAGGGGACACACCCAGGACGGGGCACCACTCCATCGCAAGGCACCCCAAGCAGGACTCGACCCCAAGACCCACCAGAAAGCAAGACTGAATCCCCCTAGGGGTATTCCACTTATATATCAATTCATTTTCATTTATTCATTTTGCAGATGCTTTTCTATGAAGCGACGTGAGTAAACAGAGCATTTCACCAATAGATATGTGACACGTGATTCACAAAGTATAATCAGTCCAATACCACCATTTCTGCCAGCATACATTACACGAGTAGCTGTATATAGAATTGATAGGGAACAAGTTTTTTTTACACTGATAAGTAATGAAAGTTTATGGAACAGATAGGAAATCAGGAAAGAAGTGGGTCTGAAAAAGAGATGCTTTGCAATCCTTCTTCAATGTTGAGAGGGATTTAAAACTTCTCAGTGAGAGAGGAAGCACACTACCACATTGGAACCAGAATTGGAACCTTTACGCTCTTGATTTGACCCCTTGTCTGTGGGACCTCCAAGAAGCCAGAGGTGGAAAAGTGCAGCAGTTTAGTTGGGGTGTAGTGAGGGATCAAGTTTTGCAGTTGTCAGGGAGCAGATCCCTTGGTGGTCCTGTAGATTGTATCCAGTCTTGACCTTCATGTGGGCAGCTACAGGATGCCAGTGGAAGGAGATGAGGAGAGGAGAGACATGGGTATGCTTTTGAAAGTCAAACACAACTCATGCGACAGCATTTGGTATCAGCTGGAGAAGTTTGAAGAATAAGGCCGGGAGGCCAGAGGTGGAGGGAGTTGCAGTAGTGCAGAGGCGATATCACCATGGCCTGGACCGGAAGCTGTATACAGTGTGATGTGAGATAAGGGCAGATACTGAGGATGTTATGCAGGAACGGGTTACGGCTTTTTGTTAAGATGTGTTGAGAGAAGCAGAGATTTGAGTCAATTGTTAGCCTGGAGGACTCTTAACGGATGAAGCGAATGAGATGAGCAGGTTTTCCAGTTTGATAGAGAGTTCCTGACAGGTGGACAAACCAGCCGGAAGGCGAGCATCTTGGTCTTGGCTGGGCTGACCTCTAGATGGTGATCAGTCAGCTAGGCAGAAATATCTGAGAGGCAAGCTGCGATATGTGAAGGTAGGTTGGCACGGTGGCACAGCGAGTAGCACTGCTGTAGCGCCAATTGCAGTGCTTGGGGGGTGTAAGAGGATGTGGGTTTGATCCCTGCTCAGTCTATGTGGAGTTTGCATGTTCTCCCCGTGTTTGTGTGAATTTCCTCTGGGTGCTCTGGTTTCTGCCCAAAGACATGCTGTTCAGGTTCACCCACAGTGTGTGAGTGATGGAGAGAATATGGTCCACTGATGTATGGATGAGTGACCCCTTGTAAGTAGTGTATCTAGCAGTGTAAGTCACCGTAGTGAATAAGGTGTGTGGGCTGATAACACTACATAGAGTTTACTGGAAGTTGCTTTGGAGAAAAGTGTCTGCTGAATAAATATTTGTAATGAAACTTCAGGTCTGTAGCAGCAGGGGGGGAACAGAAGAGCTGGGTATCATCGGAGTAGCAATGAAAATCTGTAGCAGGTACTGACAGATCCGAGGAAGGCAGTGTAGATAGAGAAGAGGAAAAGGCCCAGCACTGAGCCCTGGGGAACACCAGTTAGAGTTTGGGAGGAAGACAGAGAGCCATGCCAGAATAAGGATACTATGCTTTAACATGCACACTGTCTAAGTCCCAAGAAGGGCCCAGCTGCATGCCTGGTGATTACCTGAACTGCACTGCAAAAAGCTCAGGAATATAAATGAATAACAATGCAAGTTTCACTGGACAAAAACATCAGCTGCAAAAAAAAATGGTTGTTACAAATAAGACTATGAGACAGAGCTGATAATCCATCCAAGGGCAGGGTTTAATGACAGTGTCATGATGCCAGGCCTGAAAGTTCTGATGGCCACCTGAGACAATGGCACACCTGGCCCCAGTTGGTGTGTTGATATGCTCCCAGCCCTATAAAAGGGCTGAGGTCACAAAGGTGGTTTGCAGATTCTTAATCAGCACTTTACTACTTACTTGCCACTTCCCTAGCAATATGTATTCACTGACCTTTTTCCTAAGTTCTGTTCCAATGTGTCCTGTCCCAGTCCCGTGGTTCTGTTCAGATCCCGCAACTCCACCTCAGTCCACGTCTCTACTTGGTGTATTAGTCTCATGCACATAAACTCATTTCACTTACCCTCAGAACACTCAGTGTGTCTCGTTCTTCTGCGTTGATCGTGTCACCCGAGCACCTGCATGTACACTCTGCCATTGAGATCATTGTACTTTACGGCAAACCACGTTACAGATAGAGAGCAAGATCGGTGTTGCGGGATGAACCAAGTCGGGATCAGAGAAATATTCATGGGCGTGGTTAGGATCGAGGTCAGGTGCACGCATGGTCGAAGTCGTGAAGGGAAAACTTGGGATCTGACAAGGTTGTGGTTTTTGGACTAGCAAGGTCGAAGCCAGGATTGGATGCTCAGGGTCCGCTAATTCATGCTCGGTGGCAAACTGGTCGAAGCTGAGCAGGAATTCTTTTGGGAACAGCAAAACAGCGGTCAAGGACGAATCGGGGTCGGCACCTATGTCTTGACACTAGGAGCAGCATGAAAGGTACAAGGCATGCATGCGCTGATGAAATTCTGGAGCTTCCCAGTGGTGGTTCTCTCCTATTTATACTTCATCTACAATTCGTTCAGGTGTGCTGGCCTCACCTCTGGGAGGTGCTTGTGGTAGGCGTTACAACGGTATTTCAAATCGAAATGTTGAGTATTTTATTATTCAGGTAATACAACTCTAATTTACCAAGATGTAAGTATGCTTCAGTCTTAATTGTTGCTGTTGCCTTCAAAAGAGATTTGATTTACGGAAGAAAATATTTTATGGGACCTCTTGGCGCAGCTTTGTAAGGAGGCAAATTCAGAGGGATAATGAGATGATTTTTAATATTCTCTTTGCAAAATACCGAGAAGTGAAAAGTTACTTGTTTTGAAACCTGAATTATTTTAACTATTTTGTCGGAGTACATATGCCTCAGGTATTATTACATACTCACACTAGGCTATTTTAAAAAGGTCATATTCTGATATTTTGTTTTGTGCAAATGTTACCTTGGATGAACCCCTGGTCACTCAGCTGTTCTCATCTTCTTGATGGGGGAAACAGTCCACAGAGTCAGGTGGGCTTTGACAGTTAAGGGTGAGAAAGTGGCCAAGAAACATATGATAAAGGAATCGTAGGCTTATAGAAGGTATTTTTTTGAGATCTAGTTCCTGTCACTGGCTGTTCCCAGACAAACCTCAACAAATCAGTTTTCTCTCTTTCTCACAGGGTCGCCGTGGGAAACCAGGAGATCCAGGGACCCCGGGACCACCTGTAAGTCTCCTTCATATTCCTTCGGCTCAGCCTTTTCAACTTGTTTTCTGCACACACTTAGCCTGAGCTGTGGAGGGAGGATCTGCACAGAGGCACAGATTAGAGGGCATCGCATCCCCGAAAGCCCGCAGATTCAGACGCCTTTCAAAGCCACTGCTGTAAACTCACTCGCTGCAGCATAAAGCAGGGTGGATTGCGAACTGAACACAGTAGGACCGTGGTAAAGGATAAAACTGCATTCAGCCTTCACCCTTTTGCTTCCCATCCCTGGAAATTTCAGTGCCGTATTTCAGAAGCAAACACACAAGGTAGATAACTAACGGATTCAATTTACTGTACGTCTTAAATTGATTTCTTGAACAATATAATTTCTTTGCTATTAAAATAATCTAAATTCTGGACTCAAATAATTTTACGGTTGTTTTAATTTAGCATCGCTTAATTGGCAAGCGACATAATAATACTGAAGCAGAGGACATGTTTTTGTAATAATCATAGCCATCCAGATAAAAAAAAAAAAACTTTATTACAACATTACCATCCATCATCAATAAGCAGAGCTTATCACAGAACCATAGAGTGTGAGGCAAGGTACACCATGAATAGAACACTAGTCCATCACAAGGCCTTCACATACACTTATTCACTCACACACAGTCGCATACCAAGGGCAATTTAGAGTAGTCAACACACACAACACAGAGGAAACTCCACAAAGACTGAGCCAAACTCAAACTCACATCCAAACCTACAGCACAGGCAGTGTGAGGTATACACTGTGTCACTGCGCTACCCCTGTGCTAATAATCATAATCATATTCTAGCGTAGTAAAGTCGTGTCCTTCTCTTATGGAAGTTGGACATGTAAGAGTAAAGCTTCATTACATTACAATACATTACATTTCCACATTATATTTATTCCTTTAGCAAGGTATTCAGGTAGTCCTCATAATGCTAAGAGTAAAGCACCGTGTATAAACCTGACATAACTGTCTTCATCGCTGCTGTACAGGCACTCAGTCTAAAATAGAGAGGGTATTCACCCACAGTTCAGGGCACAGATGGAGAGCAATTCCAATTTCCACTGTGTGTGCAAGCCTCTAATCCAGTACTCGAGAACCTCTGCTCTGAAAGTGTAGCGAAACGGAACGGGCCCAGACAGGATCTCTTTAATGAAGCCTGCTCATGTGGTCTCAGAACTTTAATTGTACATTACTGGGCATCTTCTCGCACGCTATCATCTCAAACCTTACCAAAGTAGCATAGTCTAGACCAGGGGCGATCAACGTGCCACATGAGGGTGGCATGCAGTCGGCCGTTTCACATACTGCAGCCCGTCAGAGTATTTGCAAAATTATTAATATATACTCCACGGATTATAAATACTATAAATTATTTTAAATCACACGATAATACAGTTAGACAGACTAGAACACGCACTGGATCTAAATGAAATAATTTTTTTTTTTTTTTTTTTTTTTTTTAATTATTCCGGTTTAGACATTTAAGCTTCAGTGTTTCAGTTGATTTTTACACACGCAGCCTTCGAACCAGTTCGAAATAATGATTGTGGCTCTTGGCCCAAAGAAGGTTTGACACCCCTTGTCTAGGCAACGTTGGACCGCATCCATGGACGGAACAGCAACGAGGTCTTAATTTGTTCTTTGTTTCCTAGGCACCTTTGTTTGACAGACGCCAATTTTTATGATTTGCGAATTCGCTCGAATCCGAGTCAAAGGCTGAAAATGAGTTTGAATTCCACACTGATCCACCGTTGCCGCAATGCCTTCTACCTCACAAAGAGCTATTTGGCTTCTCCCACATGTTGTGATTCTTTTACAAAAGCAGGGACTTGGAAAGTTACGGAACAGCACAGTCCATGGTTTGAGGAGCACGACATTTGTAACGCGAATGCCGGCCCCACGTGTCACATCAATGTGCTTCTGCATCTTTATCGTGAGCGGGCGGCCTTTGTGAGTCACCCGCCGGTCTGAGGACAGAGTCCAGGGGCCAAGCCTTTGGCCTCCGTCTCCCTTGACATCAGACGTTAAATCAACAGAAATCCCATTTTAAAAAGGATCTGCTTTCATTTAGCTTTTCATTGTGAGCCACGTGACGGGACGATAGACAGGGAAATCATGAATGGACAGAGGAAATGAAACCGCGCTGACGAACCTTGAGCGCGGCACCGCTTCGCTTCTTTTTTCCATTTTTTGTTGAACAACAGAAAAGCACCGGGTCACTGCAGCGCAGAGACAGAGACGGCACACCGAGCAGGTGCAAATACATCCAAGCACGTACAACAAGGGCAGACGGTCGAAAAGTTCTAATATTTCACAGGTGTGATCACGGTGCACCGTCTAATAAGTTCCAGAAGGGTATCGAGACATCCCAGAATTCAACTGTCATGCAGATGAAATGTTAATGTGTTTTTTTTCCAGAGTAAATACATCAACCACATATATACTAAAGGGCCTTCAGCTGTGGAGCAGAACTGTAAAACTCATTTCCGGCACTTACTTATAATGTGACAAATTGTGAGGCCCTGCTGCAGTAATAAGAGGGGAAAACTTTGAAGACGCCGAAGCATTTGACTCGTCCCACAACGAAGATTAATCCACTTCCTTTTGTGTGTGTGTGTGTGTGTGTGTGTGTGTGTGTGTGTGTGTGTGTGTGTGTGTGCGCGCGCACATGCTTGTATGTCATTTTATCTTTTAATTATAGGGTCTCCCAGGACACTCTGAAGGAGCAGCGATTAAGGTAAGAGGCTTAGGCGAGATTTTGTCTGAGTGCGGCGAGCTTTGTCTTCTCACCATGTCTATGGCGAAATGAGCCGCCCTTCATCTAAAACGGGAGCTCGTTTGGTGCTCGAAAGAGCCTCTGTCGTCCCTCTTTAAAAGTGCGCTATCGCGGCCTTCGATGGCTTGCTGCGCGTGCGGCCACACGCTGGCTGCATGTCGCCAAGGTTACGCCAGATAGCTGGTAAGCAGATTGCGAGCGAAGGTGGCGATCTCGCTTACGCGGGATCCACAGAACACGCACCCCTTTGCATCGGGCGCTTTCTCTTCCTTCTGATACTTAATTAAGTCCTATCAAGTTCTCGGCGGGTGTGCGGCGCATATCACCTCTCGCTGGCAAGATACACCAGGGTGCCTCTCTCAAGACAAATGGATTTTGCCTTTTAGGAACATTAAAAGAGTGATGTCCTTTCCCTTTCTCGACAAAGCACAAAGCAGCGAGCCACATTTATCAGTGCGAGAGACGTGTCCTTTATTTGTTCCGCGTTGTTGCGTCTCCGTACAGTAAGCGGTGCACGGGGGAAACGGCGCCCCCTTTCGGTGAGTCGGGCGCGGCATGCTGTACCGCATGCCACCGCGGTAACGCCAAACAGGCAGATGGTCATTACGTACAGTACTGTTCCTAAAGATTAGCAATCATTTTTATGAAGCCTATGGGAGCCATACTTCATCAGGGTGGAAAATATTAATTTAACAGGTTGTTGTCATTGTCTCCCACACCGCCCCACCCCTTCCAGTAAAACTCTGAATAAACTGACATGAGCCCCCTCAGCCCACAGAGGATGTGCATCCATTTCATCCTGAATAGACCCCATCTGGGCTGAGGAATCTGATATATAGGGAGACAAGGACTGTGCAATTGGCAAGGGCCATGCTATCCCATCATCCCTTTGGCTGCCCAAGGAAAGTGCTTCCGAAAAAGACGACCTTGAAAATGACACAGCCGGCGACAGCACATCTAAAGCTCCCTTTCCAAAGACGGCTGACCTCCGGGACGAAGGACCGCAGTGATACAGAGCCCGCTCTCGCATCAGAGTATTATTACCGCAGAAGGCTCCCCGTTACTATTACATTTATTAAAAGCGCAGAATTTGCCAGAAGTTGTTAAAGCCGGCTGTAATGAGTGAGTGAAAGAAAAACAGAGCGAGGGACACTTTTTTAAACAGTGCAGTCTGACGGTATGGGAGGGAGCTTAAATGATCAGCCTGTAATTATGTAATTAAGTTGTGCCATTGTTAGCAGCTTACATTCAAAGTGACACAAATTGTAATGTTAATATACTGTTTGCTTCATACAGTGGGAAAGGGCTGTAACCGAGCCTGGCATTTAAAGGCAGAGTTTTACCCAAGAAGAAGAAGAATGGGCTCAAGCTGGCAGAATGAGATGAGAGAACTCCTAACAGCAGAAGTTTTCTAAAACTAAGTCGGCGTTATAGCCATTGACGGACTGGTTACCTTTTTTGGGTGTGCGGTATTGCTGATGATCGATAGCTTATTAATAATGACTATTAATAACTGAGTTTGAGCTCTTGACAGATTTATTTTTGGAAGAAGACCTACCTGCTTAAAAGGAAACTTGTGTCTCCATACAGTGTTGGTCATTGCTTTGTTCAAGGACTGTTTCAGTCGCTTCTTATGCTGTATTATTTTCTTGTTTTCATCGCAACAATTTTTTCTCATCTACATACAGCAACTGGGTACTACTTACTGGAGCTATTCAAGATAAGCACTTTATTCAAGGGTCCTACTGCATTAGTAAGTGTTGGACTAAAGCTGGAAACTTTCAAGTTACCAGCCTATGTCCTTAACTCCCTGTGACCCTAGCACTTAAGAAATATTAAATTGGAGCATATGAGCACTCTCTCTGGTCTTGTGCAGGATCAGGAGGTAACCAATTATTGACTGCTGCCTCCAAGCATTCTCTGGTATGGTGGTACAGATGTTGGAGAGATGGAGGGGAGAGGAGGAAGGGACGGTTAATTGTTCAGCAAATGCTCAGAGCGAACAAGTAGCCCCCCCATCTTGTTCCTGATATCTTATCCCAGGTACCCTGGGAACAACTTCCACATTAAACTGATGCCGATTTTGGCTCTGAAAGACAGAAAACCTCAAGGAGTAATAAAACTATATAAGTGAAGTCTATTAAGTTTATTGTTGTGTGTACAGAGGGGGGCGCAGTGGTGCAGTGGGTTGGATTGGGTCCTGCTCTCCAGTGGGTCTGGGGTTCAAGTCCCGCTTGGGGTGCCTTGTGATGGACTGGCGTCCCGTCCGGGGTGTGTCCCCTCCCCCTCCAGCCTTATGCCCTGTGCTGCCGGGTTAGGCTCCGGCTCCCCGCGACCCCATATGGAACAAGCGGTTCAGATGATGTGTGTGTGTGTGTCGTGTGTACAGCACAGGTGTACATGACATGATGAAATTCTTCCTCGTGTGTCTTCTGCAGGCTGTAATAGCTATACATAGAAACTGGGTAATAAATACATAGCCAGTAAACACAACATCAATAAGCAGACAATAAATATAACACCGAAACACTATATACTACATCTAGACAATATATGAAGAAACACGCACCTGTCAAGTCTTTCCACGCAGTTCTCAGTGTGAGTGGGTGTTGAGTAACTGTATGGCTTGTGGCTAAAAGCTGTCCCTGAGTCTTATGTATATATATTATGTTTGATATTTTTATTATCAGCATTGACAATTTATAGTACCATGTATTAAATACGGGGGTGCGGTGGCGCAGTGGGTTGGACCACAGTCCTCCTCTCTGGTGGGTCTGGGGTTCGAGTCCCGCTTGGGGTGCCTTGCGACGGACTGGCGTCCCGTCCTGGGTGTGTCTCCCTCCCCCTTCGGCCTTACGCCCTGTGTTACCGGGTTGGCTCCGGTTCCCCGCGACCCCGTATGGGACAAGCGGTTCAGAAAATGTGTGTGTGTGTGTGTATTAAATACTGGGTAATTTCAATTGCCCCATATCTTTAAATGGAAATAGGTGCAATTGTTCACTTCTGTGGCTTGACTGAGCGGTAAAGGCCAATGATGCTATTTGGTATTTTTACATTTAACGGAAAATTTCCAATGAATGGAGGCATTCATTTCTATTTGTCTGCCGTACGTATATTGAATAAAAGCACGAGTTGCCCTCAACCATGGTTGGACTGCATTGCCTATAGCCGCCTATGTCAGTTTTTATAGAAAAGGCATTTTGCAGGCGAAACTGGTGTATTTGTTTTGCTTGTCTTTGAATCATTCCCAAAGTTCTGACAAAGCTGCACTGGGTACCAGACATGCTGGCAATGTCATGATATGTGAAATTCCACAAATGGAGCCAAAGTTCCTTTTAAAGGGTGTTATAAATTCACAGCACAGCCTGAAATGAGACCCAAGTGTGCAGGATTGAACAGAATTTCAACAGGCACATTCACCGACCCTTTTTGAATTAAACGCTGATAGTCCTGGGCCTGATTCACCCAAGTCTTATTTCTGCCAGCATCCTCCAGTGCACCCTGACATGCCAGCAATCCCGTGCGATTGAATTTCGCTGGTGACAGAGCTCCTTGTCAATACCAGGACACATCCTGTCTCCTTAAAGACAATCATAATGGCAGTTCTGACATAAGGACCAGAGGGGGGTATTTCTATGTATTGATACTCATGTTATCTCAGATGGCGATGGCCTGCCAATATGTAAGACTTGCAGCCAGACAGGCCGTTGTGGCATTATTGCGTAATTGTGTGGTATGGATAATTTTTCATTTTGACTCCTATGACTTATTAATGGTTGTAATGTTACCATGAGCGTTTTACCCTACTATAATTGCTTGTTTCTCTTTGTGATATTATAATTTACGCATAATTAACAAACGAAATTAATAATGATCCTTCACATCTTTGTTGAAGGACACCTTTGCATTTCTAAGTATGTGCAATTCCTATGATGCAGCCAATGGGATGTGGTGGTAGTGTAGTGGTGAGAACTGCTGCCTTTGGGTTCAAAAGGCACAGGTTTGCTTCCCCACCTCTGGCTCAAGTGTATTTGAGCAATGTACTTACCCTAAATTTCTCTAGTAAAATTACCCAGCTGTGTGAACAATTGTAAGTTGCTTTGGAGAAAAGCATCAGCTAAGTCGATAAATTATTTGTGGAAATCAGAACTGTAGAATGAGAAACCGGCAGAAAGACTTTCCATTACAGACAGCTGCCTTTATAAGTACAGAGAAATATTTTGTCCAGTTTGGTTCAAATGCGTTATCCTGCTGACTTATTGCACATGAACCGCAATGTCAAGAACGATCTATGTCAAAATGACCTTTTACAGCAGAGCAGACATGCGTCTCGTTCTCTTTCGTCACATTTTTGTCAATGGCTTTTTTACAAAAGCATCGCTTTGTTGAATGTAAAATTTACACGTCGCAAATTCCCCAGTGCTCGCGTGTGCTTTTCCACTCAGCAAAATGGGAAGCTCCTGCATTACGAAGGCAAATGTCGAGAAAATTCCCGACGCCAGAATACGGTAAATTCCACAGATGGCGGTACACCGAGGTGCCCTTTAAAGAGAGTTATTATTTCGCAGCATCTGCGGTGGGGGAACAGGGCCGAACGATGTGGGACTGAAAGAGAAAGGATGGCAGGGAACAGGAGGAGATAAATTTCCCCAGGTCCAGATTTATTCATTGCACATAGTCATTTACAGGCACAAATTCGCCACAGTCACTGTGCTCTTCTCCGGGAAGCCCCCCGACACTGTTAGCCCCCCTCCCTGGAGCGTTCTTTAAGTCAAAACCCTTTAATTACTTTTTTTTTTTTCCCCCAGTAAAAAGAAATCCAATGTCAGTGGTGAATCTGTTGTCAACCATTTAAAATCAGTAGTAGCAATGCTTGAGATGCGCAGTGCACTTTTTAGTAGTAGTTGTTGGCTGGCTTTCATTAGCATTTAAATGGGCTTGCCTGATGATGCAGTAGCTCTGCTCCAAGCAACCCTTCGATTAAACTACATGCAAAGAGTATTTTTTTTTTAATACTGAGCTCTCCAAGCAGCATCAGGGATGGCTGAGACCATGTTTCTCCCTGATAGACACTCCTGCCTCCGAATGAATATGCATCACGCAAGAGATCTCATGATGACTCCAGGTGCAACTGCATCCTATAAAGCCCAGTTTGGCTTTAATGCCTTCATACATGCCCACATTGCAAAATTATTCAGATTGTTTTGCCCTTGTACCAGAAAAAAAGGAGAGGGAATGCTACTGTTTTACCGCAGTCATCAAGTGCCATCTGTTGGCAAAGGAACTGGGAAAAAATCATGAGGTGAACTGCATTTTTCACCGCACTTGATACTTGCTCTTATCCTCTACAGTAAGACTCAAACGTGCTCTGATGGGATGAGCTGTTCTCTAAGATAGAAGCAAAATATTAGTTAAATTATAGACTTTGGAGACTGAGGGGGTTAGTGTGTGGCCTATTTTTCGTTATTATAATTTTTTTTAACTCCGAGAAGCCTGTTCCTAAAATTTTCACAAAGTGCCGCTGTTTAATGCGGTTAATCTGAAAGGATGTAGGTCAGCTCCGATGCAGCGTATCGTCTCTTGTTTAAGGATGATGTTTGTGATTAACTGTCTGTGTTTCTCCAGGGCGACAAAGGAGACACCGGCTCCTCGGGAGAAACCGGAGAAAAAGGCGACAGAGGAGATCCAGTATGTATTCTTAAATAAATGCCATCGTATCTTCTGGAAAAAAAAAAAAAAAGTTATTATTCTATTATTATTCTTCTTTCTTGTCATGAAAAATTCTGCCTCATTCTTTAGGGTCCACCAGGAGAAGCAGGAGCCAGTGGGATAAAAGGAGAAAAGGTATGAGATTCAGCGTGTGTGTACAACGGCGATGTAAGCCGGGTGGTCCAGTTGGTGATCAAAAAGCAAAGGCTGAAACAGAACCTGAAGAAACACACAAGCGACACTGTAAAGCCCAGCTCAGATGAGCTTATCAACATATGAAAGCATATGAAAAGACAAGCCTGTGCTCATGAAGCCTTTTTTGCGCTCTAATATCACTGTTCGATACTTAACGCAGAAAAAATAATAAAAAATTTAGAAACAAAAAAAATCTATATACACCTCAAAAGTGCATCTGTTCAGTGTTTTCCGCAGTGGATGTACTGAGGCTGAAAAACTGAAAAATAAAAAGCAAAGTGAGAGTATGCGGAGAAATAAATCACAGTTAATAAAATAAATATTGCTATTGGTCCAGTGTGGACTGACTCACCCCAAGCATCTCTTGTATGTAAAAGGGTTGGGGGGGCCTCCACATGCCAGCTTTCTCCAGGCTTCTGTCTGAGCATGGCCTGGTGTCCTTGCTGGGGGCGGGGGGCAAGAAAAGATCATCAAAATCAGCAGGGGAGCGAGAACTCCCCAGGACAACACAGGCAGTCATGGGTGTCAGTATGGGAAAATTTAGAATTAGGTTTGAATCCCACTTCCTGCTGTTTCACCCTGGAGCAAAGTACTTTACCCTAACTTGCTCCAGTAATATATACCCCTGCTGTATAAATGAATTTATAATTATGTGCAGTTTAACAGTGTAGTGCACAGAGAAAAGAATAAACTAAATGAATGTAAATGAAAACTAGTAATAAGCAAGGGTGGGAGGGTGAAAACCATTTTTTACAAGACCAGAGCTTTGGGCTTTTAATGGTGTTGGTGTCCATTTCCGATTCCCAAACCTGTCTATGTCATCACGTGTGCTTCACACCCGTCTTTTTTCCGCTTTTCCAATACCCTGTCAGTCCAAGTAAACAAACCTTAAAGGTAACCTTAACATAAACTGCAGCATAATCATCACACATAGGTGTTTTGGGGCTGTAAAAGGGCATTTTTAACAAGTCTGACCGCTTGATGTATGGTCGGTGTATTCAGCGCATCCCGCTAGCCTTGTCCTGCAAGGTTACAGTCACATATGACATTATTCTCTGCCTTTAATGTAATATGCTTCCGTGATATAAACGCTGTTTAATGTCGAAATACATTATATTAAAGCAAATTAAAAGAAAAGACCTTCAAGGTGTTCAGTTTTTTTGCTCTTTTCCTCTGATTTCACACATTTCCTACAAGATCAGTGGGGAGAAAAGTAATTTCGAGCTCTTACTGAACATATTGGATTTGAATGTTTTAAAGTGATTTGAATAAACAACTCAAAGATTTGAAAGATCAGAACGGGGGGGGGGGTCGAATGCGCTTAGGGGAAAAAGTAGAAGAGGTTTTTGTTGAAGTTGAACTGATCAGCAGTTCGTCAGTCCATATTCACCCGTTCCTAAGGACCGTGACAGCAAGGGAGCAAAAAGTAACATCACGGTTCGCTTCACGCCGTCTCCATGAGACACGAGGCCTGCAAAGCCATTACAGCCACTGCCAAGTCGCTTGAAAAAGGCTATTAGGTCTGGTCAAAGCAATTTGGAACTTTGTACTGACCTTCACCGCCCTGCCACTCCACACTCTGCTGCAGTCTGAAGTCCGCCGAGCCCAGTTGTCTTCGCCCGCCGTGTTCCTGTCTTTGGTTTTCCCTCCGCGCCTTTGTTCGGTATCAAAAAAAAAAACCCCAAACACGCTTGGCTGTGTTATTTAGGCGTGTATTGTTCTCACTTTGAAAGAACCTCGGATTGCGAAGGAGATTTTGTAAGTTTGTTTGCGTCTGTGTGTTCGCATCTGTCGACCAGGGCGAAGTCGGACCCAGAGGACCTCCAGGACCTGTGAGTACAACCTTTCTTCGATTTTTTTTTTTTTTTGTTAGCTATCAACTCCTCCGCCAACAATATAATGTGACTTCTTTCTTTTTTCTAATGGCATAGAAATGAGATGTGCGGCTATTGTCGAAATTGTGCCCCGAAAAGGCGGTGAAGAATAGAGACAATTTTGTCCTCCGTTTTGGGCCTTTCAAGTATGATGTTGGCTATACATGCATCAGCCACGGCAAGACGGGTGCATTAGAGTAATTTGTCTTCATTTTGCTGCTCCACGTCCGCCCAATACCCTGCAACATTTACAGGCCTTCCTATTGTTTAACTTTCAAAATTCTCTGCCATCTTGTCCTCTTCTGGCCTTGTACGATTTCCGTTGGCTGCATTCGTTTAATGTAATAATTTGATGTTTTGAAGGCGAATAATGCCACCCGTCGTCTGTGCTTAGCATAAGTTGAAAGATACTGCCGGTGTTTAAGGAGCAACGTGCCTGTTTGCTGAGCATGTCACCAGCTGTCTCCTCAAGAAGAACAGCTTCTGTATCGCACAGCAAGCAGGAAGTGTGTGGGCGTCTGAGTGGGTGTTGGTGTCAACCTCATACAAATTCTGGAAATCTGCGTTTTAATGAATCATTTCTTCTGAGGAGCTGAAAGGAAGCAGAATAAAATGAGGAAAAACTGGATCAATTGGTTCAATGGGTGCTTTGAAATAGATAATAATTTAATTTTTTTGTTCTTCTGTGGGAATGGTAATAGCACCATTATGAAAGTTAAAACTTCTAGGGAAATATGGGATGAGAAATAAATATCCATCCACCCACCCACCCATCCATCCACCTATCCATCCATCCATCCATCCATCCCTTATCAATTACTGCTTGTCCAGTGTAGGGTCCTTGTGCTTGTTCTGGAACAACAGAGCATGAGGCAGGCTATACCATCAAGGGGTATGAGGCATAGATATGATTTTGCAAAAACATAAGGCATATTTATGAATAAAGCGTTGCAAAATTCCTGAAATTGTACTGTAAAATTTTAATTACCTTCTAGGTGAGGTTTAAATTAAATTATACAGCTACTTTCGGCACAGCCTTGCTGATATCCCCACTCTCTCATAAAAATTGTTCTGTTCTGTGTTTATTCCACTGAACATAACGGCCGGTTTATCTTGGTCATGTGTAAGCTTAAATATTTAATGTAATTATCACAAATTGCACTGGAGCATTTTGTGGCCATTTGTTTTTAACATTTAAATAGAATCACTTGAATACTGTCAACTGGAATTAAAGGATGACTGGGTCTGGCTGTATATATATATATATATATATATATATATATATATATATATTTCTTTTTTTTATTATTTTAAAAGCTTTTGGACATATTGTGCTGAACCCAGACAAATTCGAATAAATGTCTTACTTTACTTGGAATAAATATTTAGCCCGCATGGGTGTCCTAATAATACTGTATATACATAAACGTTACCTCATTAAGTACCATACAGCATTTCAAAGAGATACATAAAATTTATTTTTCATTGCCTGCCTTCCTTTTTAATCCCTGCATTTTAATTAATACATGATCAGCTGTGGACAGTTCTATTAATAGGACCTTTCTTAATCACTGAACTCCTTCAGGCCTTTTTTGTACTTAGTGGAAGGTCGGGAGTTGAACTTTGTCTCCAGTTATCTTTTCTTTCCCGAACAGACTAGGTTGAGAGTTTTATCAACAAACAGCAACAATTTGGGTTCGTTACCGTGGTTAAGGTGATATGTGGGAGGCACAGGCTTCCTGCATCATTTGACTGCAGGAGACACCAAAGTGTACTAAGCTGATGTTTTTTCATATTAGCCGCGCCTTGGTCTCCCAATGCGACGGGTGACTCAGCAGGTCCCTTCACACCCCGTTCGCAGCTTGCCTGTTATCGTCACCCGCTGTCCCCACATCGAATGACACCGAGTCCCGAGCCGGTGTCAGTTTGGGTGAGGGATCTGGGGACCGTATTGTGTCTGCCGCACTGCACTGAGGGTGTGATACATGGGATCGCTTGTCTCAGCAAAGTGTCGCTGTCTCGCTCGTGAACCGAGCTTCCTTTCCGCTTGCTGGATACGGGCAAGTCGGTGACTAAGATGAATGCTGCTTAGGCCATTTTACTGAGATCTGTCCTGTCACATTAAAATAAACAGATCAGTGGTGACATGCTATATTTCTGATGCTGCTTCTATTGCATAACATTTGGTACAAACAGTTTTACTGCCCAGAATAGAGTTACTACTTAATACCTTCTTCTCCAACCATTAGCCTGTCGGTTTGGCATTCCTCCACCCTGAAGAACCTGCACCTGTCTAGATTGTGTGGGCCTCCAAAAAGCACTGGAAGCCCATCATGTGTGTACCCCTTTGTCATGCCCATCTGCTCGGATTCCCGCCTGCCTGCCTGCCTCGACCGGCTACCCCCGCCCTCCCCAGGCCCAAGCGTCTGCTCACTTCGGCTGTTTGCCCAACGACGGCAATCTGAGAATAAGAAGCCTGTTTGTCTGTTTTTGTTTCTTTCCAGGTGATGACGGCACATGGCTTGCGACACCTCTCTGGGCCTGTACGTGTCACTTCCAGCGTCTGTGCCAATGTCTACATTAATTTCAGAATGTTCCTTTTATTCACAAAGCCCTGGCTTGTTTTCTGTATGCTTACTGTACATCTGTTAGAATCAAGTGATGTTACATGAAATTTTGGAGGCTGATTGTTGCTACACTGTTAACATGGCCACCAGTTACCATTTCTTTCTTATTGTGATTTCAGGGTGAAGCAGGAGAGAAGGGACAGAAGGGGGAAAAAGGAGAACAGGTATGCGGAAAGACACAAAACAGGACCAAGACATGGACTGAACAATATAAGTATTAGAAATTCATAACGTTCATGATATTGAGCATAGAAGTTCTGAATCGCAGATCCATGGGATTTAAATGGAGTATTGCTTTTAAAACAAAAGTGAGATATATTTGACCTCAGTGTCTCAATGAAATTGGTACATCTGTGCAGACATTGATCGTAGTTGATCAATCTAAAAAGTGCTAGATACAAGCGGCATCTTTATTTGAAGGTGCTAAACAGTTTTATGCAACTTCCGATGGTTGGACAGAAATCATCTTGAGTGGTTAAAAATGGAGTTGCTCCAAACAGATGAGTCACACGTTGACATTCAGAAACTTGAGGGTTCTGGACTCGACTTATTTTGACAACAAAATGGAAATGGCTGAGGAAAAAAATTAAATATTGATCCAAATTAGGAAGACACTAAAATGATGCAGTATGCCATTGTCGTCTCAGTGTAAAGGCAAATACTGAAAAAAGCACAATAACTGAAGTTAATGTGCTCTTTTAAAAATCTTGATCAACCTTGAAATGTCAAGCCTTTATTGTGGTCCTCCAGTTTTTTTTTTTTTTTTTTTTCCCCATTTATTCGTGATTTTTCCCTTACAGGGAGAAAGAGGCATTCAAGGACCGCAAGGCCTAAAGGTAAGCAAAGGAAATGAGCCATCTCTGCACTGCAGAACAGGGTCTTGGAAGGGTTAACCCCTGAGAGGTCAACAACCCTCCTTCATGTATCCAGAAGTGCTCTTGTACTGTACTGGTTGCTCTGCTGTGTCTTCATGAAAATGTCATGAGTATGCTCTGCTGGGCCTGAAAGGGTCACAACAGTTCAGAGGAGAGAGATGGAAAGAGTATAACTGCCAAACAAACGATAGAAAACGGGGGAAATAAAACAAAACAAATTGCAGTAATCACAATAACTGGAATTATAATAACTTGATTTATGTTTGGTGTCACCCTGGAGTTTTCTGTCTCTCCCACCAATCTTCAAAGAAATTAACCTTCCAAGTGCCTTATGATAATATCTGCTCATTTTGTATCTGCAAAGCAAAACACATCCTGTGTTGAACTGTTCTATTCTTTTTTCCCCTTTCATCACCTCTATTGCTGAGGGGGTAAAGGGAAGTGTTGGACTACCAGGTCTAAAGGGCGAGCCAGGCTCAGAGGTACGTGCCATCTGACTCCATATTAATGTTAAGATATACTGTATTAAAGCCAGCATGGGCAAACGCAAGTTCTGTCTTTACTATTTAACTCAGTATAATAATGAGGCATTTGCATAATTCAGCACATGATATGGGTTTTCTAAAGCCATGGTTCCCTAAGAACCATGAAGAAACCTAGGAAACTGTGAGTGCGCACAAAAGAAAGAATAAATCAAATCAAAAAAGTATAGAATAATGGATGGATTCAAATCACACAGACTGCAGGTTGTACCCCAAAGACCCTTATTGATTTTGGGTTTAGGTACTAATTGTTCTCATTCTCTCTGTATTCATTAGAGAAGCAGTGCGTTCTTAACACAAAGTGAGCTTCTCAAATTTCTGTCCTTTTTTCAGTAAAAACAAAAAATATGTATTCGAAGGTTGCAGCTACTCCTTGAGATTCCTATTAAATTGAAAGGACAAATGGATGTAGAGAATTGCTCTGTTCTCAGCCTTTGGCTGTTCTGAAATGGCCTGTTTGACTGCATTTCTGTAAAGAAACTCAAATGGACGCATTCTGCAGGGATAATAAGTGCTGTAGTTTCATTCTGTAGGGTAAAGAGGGCCTGCCAGGCTCCACTGGACCCCAAGGGATTCCAGGCAAACTGGTAAGAATTTCAACTGCTTGCTAGTCCAGTCTTACTTTTTGTATATCTTGTTATCAGTCATATCTTATGCCAAAGAGTTTAAGGGAGGAGGGGAAAAAATCTGAAGGCTTGAATTGTTACACAGATGATCAGTAATCAAATTTGAGAATTAATTAGTGGATACAGTCAGATCTGAGTGCTTTATGTGTGAGGAATGTAGGCAGAAGCCCAATCTGTTGTGGGCACCTGCTCACCATAATGAGCATCTGTTTTTATTCAAACGGGGTGGGAGAGGAGGAAGGGTTTCCATCAATTCTGGTTTAGGGGAGAAGGGGCTGGGGCAGTCCACCTCCCCAAAGAAGTTGGGAAGAGGAGTTCAGGAGAGCATATAGCATCACTGGGGGAATGTTGATTGATGTCGCTCTGTTCTCTACCATTTACAGGGAGCTGCTGGGGAACCTGGAGAGCCTGGACAGGATGGACTTAAAGGAGAGAAGGTGTTTTTTCTGTTTTTGGATGTTACATACAATAAAGATCGGTAAAAGTGTAAACAGCAACTCAGGGAGCAGGAAACCTTGTGGTAGAGAGTAGGATGCAAAGAGTTCAGAACATTTTTCATGGTGCACTGTGTTGGGAAAACGTTTGGGATGCTGGATGTCTTACGTTTATAGCCCCGAAAATGAGTCCAAACTTCTGTACAATAATTGCATACTTTTGAAAATGGATTTTATCCTCATATTCAATGAAAAGGTGATGCACTATACACTGCAGCAAAAAGCACAATGTAAGCTGTTGGTGCAATGCTGTATTATACTTGATACTGTGATTTACCCTGAATTGCACCAGTAAAATGTTCAGAATTGTACACAGATCCCGTTCTAAGTAGCTTTGCAAACTTCCCTTTCAGTTGTAGTAGAAGTTTGGTTTCCCTGGTGCTATTGAACCGCATATGTATCCCGTTACCAATCAACACCAATCAAAACTGTTATCAATGCAAACAATAATGACTCGTTGTTATGAAACTCCCTTTTTTCACATGCAGTAAGGTGCCATAACCTCCCTCAGACTCTACAGCATCTCATCTGCCTGATCTCTGCCCTCTCTTCTTGCCCATGTGTAGGGATGTTTGATATACTGATTCTGCTGGACAGTGTATCCCATGCAGATAACCGATAATGATCAAAACTATTAACTGATGCCTGACCCAGTCGGGCAGTATGAATTTCAGTAGTCAAGAGAAACCTGCTGAGATTACTAATGAGACGGTGAGGCTGCTGTTCTATATATGTGGCCGTTAAGGGTCCACAGATCCCCATGGGGTACCTTAAGTTTTATTGGTGAGTACAGGAGAAACACTCTAAGAAGAAATAGTAATAAAAGGTGTATTAAGATTGACATCTCCCTCCTACTCTAATATTTGACCTCACTAAGTCCGAGAAGGTACGATAACAATAGATTATGAAACTATTGCTGAGGAGTGAATGTTACACAGACTCAGAGACTTGGAAAGGGGTCATCGCTCTATGTGTGAAACACGTCAGCATCACTGAACATTTCCCCTGCTAGCAAAATGAGAAGACTGACCTGTCACTAAGTTATCCCCAGTGTGTTGTCCCTCTAAATTACGGTAACCTCTTTCCAGGGTGACTCTGGTGGAGCGATGGGTCCTCCCGGACCTCCGGGACCCAAGGGAGAGCCTGGAACGCCAGGACTTGGGACACTGGTCAGTTATGGAGGATGCAGTTCTCAATCTCTCACCACTACATCTGCACTTTTTAGCGATTTGTGGACAGTAGCTGTTGCTTCTTCCTGTGTATTCCATGCACACTGTGGTAAAACATCAGTATTTGACATTGGTTTTCATGTCCTGATGTCAAAGCTCTTATCAAAAAGCAGGAATTTTTTATGCCTGGTCAGTGAGCAGGTGTGAAGTCAGCCTGACCCAGGATGCAGCCCTGATATTAACTATAGCTATATTTATAGCTTAAAAGCTGACAGTGGGCTGGGGGGACTGTGGAGCGGTTAAAGGGGCCTGCCACTCAGTAGATCAACTGGTACCTCGCGGGGTTCCTTCCTGCAAGTTTTTTCCAGGAGAGGATCTGCAGGCAGCTGCGTCATAATGTGCATGACTCCAGTACCTAAGAATCTTGCTCTTACTCTTCCCTACTTAAAGGCACTGCAGGGACACAGCTAACAAGCTTGCAGTGCATCACCTGGTGTTAATGGGCCGTTGGATACTTGTCGGGTCCTCATTATACAAATTGGATGATATAAGGTTTGGAGACAAAGCACTGAACTGTATTTAGACCCTAGCATTAACCCCGTATCTCAATCTGACCGCTTGTTACTGGTAGAGCCTTGTTATGCAGCATCCTGGGATGGGCTGTGAGCACATTTAATCATAACTAAGGTTGACCATCTGCACCCCCTGCACATGGTTTGCCAAGAAGCACAAGCCCAGGTAAGAGGTCACATGCAGTGGCTGTAAGGATGAGAACTGGTGGGGCTCTCTTAGAGGAGAGTGGCGCCAGGGGCTGAAGGTTGAGCAGGCTGCCAGAAACTTGACCTCCGCAGTCATGCCACTTAGGGTCACCCAGTGTGACATCAACAGAGTGAGCAGCTGCCGTACACCATGGTCTTCATCGTAGCCCTTGAAGAGAGAAGGAAAAGTAGAATAACAGGTGAAAAAGCAGGATGGGCAGAGTGAGAACAAGACACAGAGGCAGGCAAAGAGTTCGGTGTCATCGGTGGTTTGTTTTCAAGCCTTCATCTAGTCCTCCTAGTCCTCCAACAAGTAATCTGCATTTTTTTTTTTTTTTTTTTTCTTTTTGGATTCTAATCGTTTTGTTTTTCCTCAGCTCATTTGGTATTGCAGCCTATTACACTGAAATCTTGGTCCAGATCCAACAAAGTTATTTTTTCTGTCACGAACATTGTAAAAGTGCTGCGACGGCAAGGAGAGGAGTTGCATGCGGCTGATTTACATTGTGCAGTGCAGTTGTTATGTGCAGAGCTACTGTACGTTAACTACGGGAATCAATTTCCCATCAGTGGCATACAGTAAATAATGCTTACAGCATCCTTTTACTTGGTGTGAGTTTTTTTGTGTAGTGAGCCAGTATTAGTTACTGTGCTTCTGTCAATGTAATAAATACCACAGTGTGCATCGAACAGAAAAGAAAGATGAAATGCAGAATTAGGAATATTTGCACAGAAAGCTGCGTTGGAAAAATTACACTACTGTCACTATGGCTTTACTGACGAAGCTATTTCCAATATTGCCAATGCATTCAAAAATATGTGGAATTTTGAATATACAGTAAGTGCTGTATAAAACTATGTCTTCTGTGTGAATTCCTAACAGGGGGAAGGAGTATCGGGGCCAAGAGGATCTCGAGGCCCAAAGGTAAACTCTCCTAAACAGAACAAAATTGGACTAACACAGGACATTTGTCCCAAACCCTCCATAATAATCAGTATCATCTCTATAAATACAGTGTATAATGACAATCCTTCTGTTGGTGTAATGCACTCATTGTACTTTTCTCTGAGACGTACATGGCTTTGGAGAAAAGTGTCTACTAAATGAATAAATGTAAATGACAATGTATAGCGTATTGCAGCTATATTCTATAAAACCAAACTATATTCAGAATGTGAGTTTAAAAGACTCTTCTATTCAGCCTTCTCTCTTGGATTATCAGGGGGAGCGAGGAGTGCCCGGCGTAGCAGGAGAGCCAGGGGAGAAAGGCGAGCCAGGGATCAGACTGCCTGGGCCTCCTGTGAGTAGACCACCCATGCCTTCTGTGAGACCTCGCACCAGGACCTCATCCTTGACAGCCGGTTTTTACCTACAAGTCTGGGGCATCTCCTTGGTAACCAATATGAATAGACAGCGGCTAACTGCCAGGACTTGATGGCTCTTTGGGACAATGAGATGCCTGTGGCAGCCTCTATGTGCAGTCAAAATCAGACTGTAGGACCCCAAGCGGGATAAAAAGTATCTTTTTGCCCAGAGGCCTCCTGTTGTCAGCATTCGGTATCTTGTAATGGTAGAAATCTGTTACAAGGGAAGGTGGCGCCCAGCTGGTTGCCTTAACTGTACCTAATGTTTGAGAACTGATATTGAAGGGAACACGACTGCAATTTGTTCACAGGGCCCAATGGGACCCAAGGGTCGGCAAGGAATCCAGGTAAATAGCAATTCATCCGTGTATCTGTTAGAATGCCTGTTGAATTCATCAGAATAGAAAAAGACATATAAAAAGTGTGTACTGCAAACTAAATCTTAAGTTGTCACATGTGAATGGGTAAGGGGAACATGTTGGTGGTATCTGAATTGCATTCCAGGGCCCCCAAGGACCCTCTGGGCCACCAGGTCCCCCAGGACAGCCGGGCAATGAGGTGAGTCAGTCAGTCTTTTTTCTGGATCCACCCACTTGTCATTCCCCTCCCTTTTGTTCTCTGAGCGAAGAGCTAAATGCAGCATGGGAGCCCCACAAGCAGCTGCAGAGAGATGGAGAACATGGAGCGGATATTGTCTTGTCTTTCCGCTTGAGGACGAACGTCACACACTCCAGATGCCTCCCTCAGATAGGATGAGTGTCAAGAGGGAGGGAGGCTAAGAGGCTGCGCTGCGGCTTGTCTGCCAGCATCATCACTTCAGTTTTCATTCATTTTCCCCCCTTTCATGTTTTCCATTTTATAAGGGCCCCCCAGGCAGAGAGGGTAGGCCTGGCCCCCCGGGACCCCCCGGAGAACCGGTAAGTACAGGGGATGCAGCGTCCGCAGCCCTGGAAGACTACGCCAAAAATGATGCTGCTGAACAATTTCAGGCCTCATTGCTCCACACAAAATGCAAAGGCAGCCATCTGAATCAGAGCAACCTGATGTCACTACCTGCAGTAGCAAAGATGTGACAGAACCATGACAGTGCTTTGTATTTTAGTGGATCACAGTTTAAAAAATTGGAAGCCCATGAAACAGCCAAATACTGCAGCTGAGCGTTGCGGTTTTTACACCATAGACCGTACACATAAGCTTGATTTGTATACACATACATAGTAAAGAAGGTAAAAGTTTGAGTATGCCTTCTGGACACAAATTTTTTTCAGAAGGCATGCAGTGGACAAGATTGATCAGGAAATTATCCACCATGTCTTCAGTCCTTCTTTACCAGTTCCCAGAGATGTAGGACATTTGTGGGCTGCTTTACTTTCACTCTTCTGCCCACTTCCTCCCATACAAGCATTGTCCAGATTTCCCAGGTGTACTCAAACTTTTGACTGATACTGTACACAGACATTTACCAAGAATTATGGCTTGAGAGAAAGTAATACTGTTTTCTGATCTCCCATCAGACTGCACTACCAATTGTGCGCGATATGGGCACCTTACTCAAGGTACGGTAATATCCGTGTTGCGTGTCTTTCTACAAGTAGAGATGCGAAAGGAACCTGAAGTCGGTGGGATTCATTGGAAACTGAATACAGTGCTGCTTGTGTCTTGGTGTAAAGCACAAAAGATCACAGATAATTGCCTGTAGATGTGAGCCTTCTTGCTGAGGAAAATGTTCCGAAGGATTGTTCGGAAAATGAACTCAATTAAGGCCCATATAAAATGGCTACAGTCTGCTGGAGCTATTCAGGTGCACGAATGACACGTTCATCAGCAGAGGCGGCAGTTCTTGCCCCCTTCGGTTTTTGTTTTTGAAAATCTCTTTTGAAACAGAGACCCCAAGTGAGTCTTGAAAATGCCACTCCATCCCTGTATGCTCCGAACGGTTAAAGTCAATAGCACGCATCATTTGTGCCAGCTAGATAAATAATGCTGCAGATAAAGAAACAGGTTACTAAGTGCTGTTTTTTTTCTTCCCATCTGAAGAAAGTTATTAGCCTCTGTGTGTTTCACAAGGCTCAAGGAAGTAGAATTAAATGCCATCTTTTAATGGAGACATGCAATTTAATTTTAATTTGAAGATCTCCTGGCTGAAGCCCCACAGTGCCCCCTACAGGATGACAGGAGTACCACTACAGACAGCTCTTAATTTTTTGAGCTGTTAATTTTTTAATAATATATAGCTCCACTGTATAGGTAAGGATGTCCATATAATTTTAAACTCCTGTTTTGCTGATTCTTGGCACAGCTGTTCACTGGCAGCTCATCCTTCTCCAGTCTTGTGTATCTGTACAGCTTGACATCTCAGGAGAGGTCTGTTTCAGCTCTTCCCTCCGCCTGCAATGATTAGTCCTGTTGCTTGTTTTCTCTGCCTTACTGTCCAGACCTGATAAAAGTCCCATCCAACTCAACTGATAATGCTACTCTTATTTCTTATTCTGTTTACCGAGGAGTATGAGAAATTCCATGGCCTAAAAAAAACGAGAAAGAGTAAAGTCAAAATCAACAGCCTTCCATTTGCTGGAGATTGACCATGACACGATAGTGTTTATCTCTACCTCCAAGGTGCTGCCGCAGTGTTTTGCTACAGAGTGAGATCAGAGCATATTCAAATTTCAAAAGACCATGGCAAGACCCTGGCAGGCTCCCCTTTGTGGCGAAGACGGCGGGAGTGGAATGAATAAGGGATGGAAGGCTTTCTAGCTGAGTTGGAAGCAGTCAGCTGGGGTCGTGCTCTCTTCTGGGACATGAATGTCTAGATGGAAATCGTCCTTTATTGGACTTTTTTGAAGATGACTGCTTCACTGAAGGCTTTATAATGTATAGCAGAATGGGGACTCAGATAGACGAAGACCCCTAAGCTGTTCTAAGACCCCCCTCGTGCCAGCCAGCCTTACAACCACTTAGGACTCCTTCCCTCCTTTGACACTGCTGCCAAAAATCCTATATCAGTGATTGTCTTTTTTTTTTCAAATAGTTTCTCATTTTAGAGTTTGTATTGCACAAGTACAACATGTACCGCTGAGGTGGCCTTGTATTGCTCTGAAGTTTTTTTTTTTTTTTTTTTTTTTTAACGAAGTCAAAAATCACGAGTCCTTTGGGAAGGGTAATAATTTGAAGAAATAAAACGTACTCATTGTAGGGGAACAAGGTCTCTGGAACAGTGAGAGCACTTAAGAGATGTCCAAACCTTATGGTGTACCTGCCCTCCCTCGCTGCAGTGGTCACGTGCACTGTAATTTGCTACTAGTCAGTAATACAAAGGAAAACAACGTGCCCTTTCTAAGTGTTCCTCTTGAGCTCACTCCATTCTGTAATCTATTCATTAAATAGCTGCTGTCTCCCAAGAAATGACAACACTAAAATTACACCACGGTGAAGTGCGAGGGACGTTAAATGGCACTGGGAACCACTACGGACGATTCTTCTTGCCTTCCTTATTACTGGAAGCCTGTTATTATGGCATAAATGTCTGGATGCAAATTCTGTCAGCCAAAGGACAGACAGCACTTATTGGGTTATTTTACATTTTTAAGTGCAGATAGTACTGCAATTACAACTGAAATGATTACTAATAGTAAACACACACACACACACACACACACACACACAAACTGGCTGAAACCGCTTGTCCCGAGTAAGCATGCAAATGAAAATGCTGCGTGATATGTATTATTTATTTACATGTCCATCATCCTTCTGTGGATGAGCTTGAAGAGCTGAGTATTAAATATTAAACATCAAATGTGCCCTAATGTTTATAATATTAAATATGCCCTGCAGGTACAGTAATATCCCTACGGATAGGGCTCATTTCCTGCCCTCGACTCGATCCTGTGGCTGTACAGGTTCAGTACAATAGCTGGAGCTGATCGCTCCGACACGTACAGCATAAGCTTCTCTTTGTTCTCAGAATGTTTCCATAATGCTGACAAATCAATCTCCAGCCCCGATCCATTTTACTGATAATTAGAGCCACGTGGCATCTCATTAATGCAATGGATGTCGTCTTGGTACAGCTTTCCACGAACAGCTTCAGAGCAGCGGTGTCTTGGAAACATCCTTACAAATGTCGTGGGTTTTTTTTTATTATTATTTTTATTTTCCAAACTAACACGTCACATCCTTCCAGCTAACACTGCAAGAACATTGTACGAAAATATGTTTGGCGTGTCCTTGCTGTGCGCCTGTGAGTGTAGACTAACAAACAGGGAGTAACAGATGAGCCCAGACCGTGGGAAAAGAAAATCACAAAAGCGTGTGTTGCTTTCTTCAGAATGCCTGCAGCGTGTGCCAGGCAAGGATGCCAGGCCTGCCGGGGCAGAAGGGCGAGAAGGGCTCCCCAGGACTGCCCGGCGCCGAGGGCATGGAGGGACAGAAGGTAGGAGACACACTGCGCTTGTCACTTTAGTTCAAGGGACCCAGAATGGGCACAGCATGGGCAAGGCAGCTCCTGGAGTCCCTCCTCTCAGGGAAATCAGGACTGGCAGCACTAGACAGGGGTGCACTAGAAGTCTTGTATTATTATTATTATTATTATTATTGCTGTTGTTGTTGTTGTTAATGATGTTCATGTTTTTGTTGTCTTAGTAACTGAGTGCTTATTTAACTGTGCTTGCAAAAAGAAAGATGGATGGATGGATGGATGGATCTGTAATATATAGCATTACTGTATATTATGATAATTTGATCCAGATCAAAAGTCAAACCCCAGATGTTGCTTTTATCCATCCATTCATCCATCCATCCATTTTATAACCCACTTGTCCTCATAGAGTCACGGTGGTAGTAGGGATAGAAGTTAGCTTTTAGCAAACATTTTTCAACAAAGTGATTAACGATTTTAAACTATTCACAATGATTGACCCATTTATACAGCTGAGTAATTTTACTGGAGCCATTTTTTGGGTAAGTACCTTTCTCACGGTCACTAGAGCAGTAGGTGGGATTCGAGCCAGCAACCTTCCGCCCCAAATGCAGCAACTCCAATTGTTGCACTACCTATTGTCCCCTGGTAAAGTGCAGTACTAAATGGAATATACACGAGTAAGAACATTTAAAAGGAAAAAATACATGGAGATGGAAATCCAGCAAATGTGCAGGAAGTTGAGAAAAAGCTGTATATCACTATGCCTGTTGACTAGAGCAGATCTTTCACTCTTCATCTGTTTCTTCATGTTGACAGGGAGAGCAAGGTCTGCGAGGCCCTGTGGGAAACCCTGGGAAAGAGGGACCAAAGGTGGGAGACCTTTATCACTGCCAGGTCACATTACCCCACTCTACAGACCTGTACAGCTTTGCTCTAAGGACCAAACAGAGAAACACTAGAACTGGTCACTAAAAACTAGTAACTCTGCCATGACTGCGGTGAACAGCTTTTTATCATCTTTGCCAAAAACAAAACATTTATCGCCACATGCCATTTGTTGATAAATCATTCACACCATTTTCCTTAGCGCAGCATGCCCCCATTATCTGCTGGTGGTAACAAAGGCTGTTATTTCAGTTATTTAAAAAAAATATAAATAAAAATTCTTTCCCTCCTAGGAAGAATGAGACACATGACAATATTTCATTTTGTATGGTGTTCAAAATACAATCATCACAAAAACTGGACTGAAATGAACCTGAAGCATAATAATGGGACATTAATGAATACTTGATCTACAGTGTTTTGACTTGATTGTGGATGTGGATTGTTGATTTTGTCTTCAAACTGCACCCCATCTAAGAACATTACTGCTTTTTAGGGAGTTAAAGGAGAAAGAGGATTCCCTGGTTCTGCTGGAGAGAAAGGAGATGAGGTACATAAGAGATCTGTGTTCGGAGTACCACAACCGATTGTATAAGTCATCATTTCTACTTTTGTATATGTCATATATCATTTTTTCTAAGGGGCAACACAGTGCTACCTTACAGCTCCTGGGTTGCGGGTTCAAATCACTCTGTCTAATTCGATCTCTGGGTGCAACAGCTGCAGCAGAAAGACGTGGTTTAGCAGTATTGGTGACTCTGAATCGCTGCTGACAACGGATGTTTTAGTGGATTAGATATTTCCGTAATTGTTATTATTATGGTCTATAGTCGTTGGAGTGGAAGATGTCAAATTAAGCCTTACTGTTGCAAATTTGTCGGTTGTCTTGCTCCTGAGCTTTCTTTCAGGTTTGCAGATATGGGTGTGTGTTTTGTAAGGCAGGGATTCCTGCTGCTTGGATGTTCATTCAATGGGAAGCAGTTCCAAAAGTGTAAAGGAGGCAGCTGAGAGGTACTTTTTATCCCCTTATCATGGTCATCATCCTCCGCAGGGCCCCCCTGGCGTACCCGGATTCCCAGGTGCAACAGGTCGTACTGGAGCTCCGGTAAGACTCACCCCTGCAGTCTTTGCTCTTCCCCAAACAAATGGAAAATGTTTGGTAAACCTTCAGCATGGGGGTCCAGAAGGCTGCATTACAACCTGCTAAGATAGAGCAAACACTCAGCACCTGTGCAGTTGAGCAGCAACCTTTGACCACGTTCACTGGTGTTAGCAACCAGCATGAGTCAAAGGGGCTCAAAGCTCTCCGACTGGTCCCTGGTTGGCCAATCCTCCGTCCGTTCAAATACAGCTTTCCCTTTCCAACAGAGATTATATAAATGGTTTTGCTGTTTTCAGGGCATGATGGGAAGACCTGGACCCATGGGGCATCCCGGACCTAAAGGCGAAAGAGTAGGACTTCTGCGCGTTCGGATTAGTCATCCCAGTCATTACAATGTCGCCATTACTTTTACATATGAGAAAAGAGAGGATGAAATGTGTCTTTAGTGCAGTTTTTCTTAATAATTGCTGCAGTCTTGAGACATTTCTAAATGTTGGATTTTATTAAATTGGGATTTTGGAAGAAACACAAACCATCCCTTCATGTGTTCAGCTTATAACCGCAGGCACTGAAAGTGCAGGTTTTGATCTATCGGCTCCTTTTGTTCACTCTCTCAGGGTAGCGAAGGCCCACCTGGAAGACCAGGCTTACCTGGACCTCCTGTAAGTCGGCCGTCATGCGGACGCTGCTCCTGTAGTGCTGGAGATTGCAATGAAGCTATTACCAGTTCTTCACATAGCAGGGAAAACCGATGACGCAGACATCTGTTGTTACATCTAGTAAAGATGACAAAGCGTTGTGTGTTGCTGTTATGTGCTGGGAGATTTTATTGCAGTAGGTCTAAAAAAGGGCATGTATGTTCTGTCTGGTTTCACGTGAAGGTCCTTGGGGAAAGGTTCGGCAATCTCAAGTTGTTCCCAAGTTTGTAGGCATCTGCCACAGCCTCCATCCTCAACGGGGCCAGAAACACATCTGTTTCCCCCAGGATCTGCACGTTCCCCGGGGTCCCCTCGTCACCTGTCATGCATGGGAGAATCTCATGCATACCGGGCGCACAATGAGCACTCCTCCATCTCCCCGGCATACACAGCAGGCTGCCTTTTGTCTAGTGCGCGGGAACCGCAGTGTTTGAGTATAGGAAATTCTGTGCTTGACTAATTAATTTTCGGAGTGTACAAAGTGAACATGACTGTTATAGTCATTCAAATGCTTACCACTGTGAGCTTGCTTGTTTATTGTGTGTCTAGTCAAAGCATATTGAAAAACATGGAGTAATTTTTCACTAAGTATAATATGATGACAAATATATCCAGTTAGACAAGGAATCAGGCAAAGGGTGCTCATGCATATGCAACTGTTAACCAAGGTTGAATTTTGTATATACAGTAATGAACAACTTTCTGCTGTAACTATACATTTTCACTGTTAATTCTTTATTATTCTGCTCCTTAAACACCATTCCATACACAAAACTCCATGCCACTTAAGAAGACCGGTCCAGTCTGGTCCATTTTCTTCAGGGGAATCCAAGACCTAACCAGAGTTCCACTGCAACCAGCACTGGCGTCTTCTACTTATGACCCTTAAAGAGTGATTGCTTCTATCTCACATCAGTCAGCCAGCTGAGAGATCTTTCTCTTGTCCTTTAGACAGCCAGATACTCAATGAGTATGTTGACTTGGAGAGAGGGCTGCTTGCTGATTGGAAATGAGATGATTTGCTCACAGTGATGGTTCTGTTTGCAGGGTGTTCCCTACACTGAAGGAAATGGCATGAGTAGCTTGTATAAGCTACAGGTAAGAATATTTGCCTAGAGGAACAAGCACTCAGCTTCATGTGTAACCTGCAATAAGGCATTAAGTTAACACAGCTTTGATTACAGGCCGGCGGCGCCACGGTGGGATACCCCGGACCTCCTGGTCCTCCCGTATGTAACACCTTTCTTGATGCTTATCATTTACATCTCTTTAATATTTATGATGCCGAAGATTCTGCCAGGGGAGGAGTGCTATAGCCAGTCAAGGCCATTTCTGGGTACCGTTCCTGCTGAGGATTGCATTAGGGTTCTATGATTTTTTATCAAATTCTACAAGGTGAGCATATAAACACAGTGAGAGCATGAAATGGGCATTTGTAAATTTTGCTAATGTTTGGTAACTAAAAAATAAATGAATTCAAAAGTGAAATGAGACAACGGATTCATCTGGCACAGTTTCATCAAAGAACAAATAGCTGTGTATTTGAAACCTTTAATGCGCTACAGTTTCAGATATTGACTGTGTGTCGCCTTATTCTTTCCATTTTCTAGTGGAAATGAATGTTTATACCTGCATGTCAGCCATTGATATGTGAGAAGTAATCATTGGGACATAATGGGACATAATGTTTATGGCTCTCAGATACACTATAAAATGGAAATGCATTTAAGCACTAGCTTTAGGTGAGGCTTGTGAGAAGTGAGAAATTTGTCCCTGGCAATAAAGAGAGGAAAAGGCACCCAGACCTTCTGCTCCCGTATTTCAGTACAATGCAGACTTGTGTGAAACAGAGAGGCTGGTTAATAGCAAATCTAATATGATCATCTATAAAAAGCACACAGTGCGGATATGGAGTTGTAGAAAGAATGGAAACACACCTTCATTTTAACATCATTATCATTAAGTCATGTAACCAGACCCCATATGCAGGTCAAATCTGCACGGAGCATTGTAATATAATTCATACAGTATCAAGGAAACTACCGGCTTACTATTTCAGCAGAACAGACCTTAGGGGAACAAACTGAAATTACTGGATGGATGAAAAGATGCTGGTTGAATGTAAGCATTCATAGTTTCAGGACAGCAGGTAGCATAGTGGTTATAGTTGCTACTTTGCACTCAAAGGGCCCAAATTCAGATCCAACCTCCTGTAATAGCTATCTTACACTTTTTTATTCAGCAAATACTTTTCTCCAAAGCAACTTCCAATGGACTCTACGTAGTGTTATCAGCCCACACACCTTATTCACCAAGGTGACTTACACTGCTCAATATATTACTTACACTGGGTCACTCATCCACACATCAGTGGAACACACTCTCTCCATCATTCACACACTATGGGTGAACCTGAACAGTATGTCTTTGGACTGTGGGAGGAAACCAGAGTGCCAAGGATCAAACCCACACCCCCTCACACCACCCAGACACAGTGAGACAGCAGTGCTACTCACTGTGCCACCGTGCTGCGTACTGTACTGCTCTCAGTCTTGAACGTCTCTTGAACTTACCCTGAATTACTCTGGTAATAAATTACCCAGCTGTAAGTGGGTAAATCTTGTGAGTCTCTTTGCAGAAAAGCGGTAGCTAAAAGAATAAATAACAGAGTATACAAAGGGTTTTGAAGTTTTGTTTTAAAAGTTTGGGTCTAAAGAGACCATTAATTGCCCTGAGTGTGAAGATCTAGGAGTGGTTTAGCAGAGAGAGAGCAAGATTAAATGTGATAAGATAGGACAGGACAATGAGAGGAGCTCCGTGTTAGTTAAAGGGGGCACAAGGCAGAGGGAAGGCTAATGAAGTTAGTGCTGCAGTAATTATGGTAAGACATGACTGAGCTGGACACAGAGCATAAGTGTCAGACATACCACCTGTTTTACCCTCTTATTAATAAGAAAAAATTTCCCAAGCTGGAGAGTAGCCCTGTAATTTCCAGTGAGGTTATTTTTAAAGGTCAGTCAATCAAAGCTCCACCACCTGTTTTAAGAAAACTCTGAGAAGCTGGATATTTTCACGCAGTCTAATCACAGCCCTTATCGCCAAAAATAACACCCGGCTAAATTATTTAATGCTCTCAGTGAAACCCAATGCATGCCGCCATGGGTGATTTTTCTGTATATCTTAAATAACTTACTGGCTTATTCATTTTAATTACCTGTATTTGTTCCACAGGGGCCCAAAGGAGATGAGGGAAGACCTGTAAGTTCATTTCTCAATTATATTGTTAAAATTTTACAGTGCATTCCATTCTGTTTTTAAATTTAATACAAGTTTTCCATTCTCTATTCAATGACATTTGGTCAGTTGCTCACTTAGAATTCTGTCTCCAATTCCCTTAGAGTAGAGCTCAATAAACCTGAGTGTGAAAATTTAGACTCAGTAGATGTCACTGCTCTGCATGACAAAAAATGGACTGGATTCTCTATGCTAGATCGAGTTCATACACGATTCATGACAGTGTGTACCCATAAGCCCCTGTGTTCCCGTATATTGAAAATTCCCATAAGTCTCCGTTGGCTTAACAACAAGAACAATGGCATTCGCAGAATATCAACTTGAATTCTCTGTCCTTGCGGGAGCAATTGCTTTTTTATTGTTTTGTTGCGGGGCAATTTTTCACCTGGGATGTTAATTTGACATTTGAATAAATTGTCTCAGCGGCCCAGTAGCCCGTCTCCAAATTGCCCCAATCCGTCTCGCAGCTGATCACTTTCGCCTCCTGATTTTCCCCCACGGCCACACGCTGTTATTCGTGACAATCTACATGTGCGACAATTAGGCTGGCATACATCTGTGTCACACCTGATCACTTGCATGTGAAGTTTAATCGAGTCCTGAGACAGGGGCTGGATGAGCTCCTTCCGGGGCCTTCCGGCAACACATTCGTCTCTACTTTTCCGTTAGGCTTCTTGTCTTTTCTTCAATCGGCAATGTCGCATACCATCACAAGGAGTCATTAAACAAGATGGAAAGTCAATCTGGCACAACATTCCATGCCTTGGTCCTATCGTAATTGAAAGAGGACGATAAATCTTGAAGTTATCCTGTCCAGAAAGCGCCATAGCTGTCTAGCCCCGCTCTGGGATATGTAGCCTCGATGGAGGGGGACTCTTTAACTATAGTCTGATGTCTGTCTAGTTATCTACCCACTCCTACATTTATGAGTAGAGGTAAATGCCATATGTCATTTTGGCAGGGTGAACCAGGGCCCATGGGTTTGCCAGGACTGGAGGGACTGCCCGGTGCCAAGGTAGGACCCAGAAAATGCAACACCTGACAAATCACTAATCCTGCACGAACCAGATAAGCTCTGGAACAGGTCACGAGGCATTTCCTCAGCAAATTTAACGGTATAGATTTGTTTGTCTTTTTCACATCAAGTGAGATGCTGGGATTGCTCAGGGATTCCACGGCGGTCTTTTCACTGCCTAATTTTGGCAAATCCCAAGCAAAAATGGGCCTCCCACAACTGAGTCAGCATGCGTTTGTTTGTCTAAGTCTTTCCATTAAGACTGTCAGCAAGATGCACTCCTGGCGGGGAGGGTATATAGCTGACTGGCTAATGTATATGCTAATACATTTCCCAGCGTGCACTGTGGCTGCCAGCAGGCACCGTTCCTGTTTCTGAAAAGATCCTGTCCCTTTGAGAGATGGAACCTGCCTACACATTCACGCTTCTCAGAACACAGCCTTCAGAGAGCACTGATAATGGGTTTAGTGTTTTGTTTTTTGAGGTGAACTCTGCGCTAAGCTAAGGAAGAAGATGTGCTATGCTAACTCCAAATGATATGCTCTAGTGCCATTTCTTTATTATTTTCTTTCATAGCTGATTTTTTTTTCCCCAAGAACCTTCTTTTTATCTGTTCGAACAGTGCAGTGTTTTACTGGAAAAGTTCTGCTCTGTTATCCAGGGGTTCTACATTAGTGTAGGGAATGAGATTTGAACTTGCAACCTACAAGGTTAAAGGTCTATGTCGTTAACCGACATGCCGTAAAGATATCCACATTTTCTTCCAGGGAGACCCAGGCTTGCCCGGCAGCCCAGGAATACCTGGTCCACCTGTAAGTGTTCCTGCCCTTTTCCTTCAACGTTCCGAATACCATTCTTGGAAGTGTCCTTAGCTCTTCTCTACAAACATTTGTTGTATCACACCAATTTCATTTCCATTATTCTTATGTTAGTGTGCTTAATAGCATGAAGAGTGCCTTCGGCCAATTTTGTCCCTCCTTGATGTTTCTACAGGGGAAGCCGGGTGTTCCCGGAAAGGCAGGAATCCCAGGGGAGCCAGTGAGTTTCTCAAGTCTTTCCATTATCATTTAACCTCCATTTCTTTCTTAATAACCCCCCATTGTTTAGTGTAATTGTCAGATTCCCTGATCCCCTTAAGTGATTTCACTTCATCATCAAGCCTGCCCTGTGACTGGAACTTTATTTCGCTCATTTGATAAAATGACCTTTTTATTTACCTCTGCGTATGCTTAGTGGATTTGGGGGTAGCTGCCATTGTTGGGCCTCATCTGTTTCCTCTTGAGATTGATGGCGTGCAATGTTTGTCCTCCGGCAGGGAGAGCGAGGCCCTGTGGGGGAGACAGGATTCCCTGGTCCTGAGGGACCGCCTGGTGCTCCCGTAAGGACCCCCACTGCTTTGATTTACACCTTCCCACTGAGCACATTTATCTAAAGAGCCAAGATCAATGTCATTCATGACGACGCTCTCATGCTGTGGCATCACGGTTACAAGTAGCCTACGTGCTAATTCCAGCAATATCGATAAAGAATATCGACTCTGCAATAAATCCTTAAGCTTCACCAACTCAGTATGTTAAAGACAAAACCAACTTTAGGCTTTAATGTAGTCAGTTAGGTTAGATGTTGCTGTTAAAGGTCAAACTGTTCCTGCTATATTTTTAATGAAGGTGCACTGCCTGGAGCAGCATGTATGTACTAATGAGAATATTTTTCATTACTTATAATTTGTACAATTTCACAGGGAAGATCTGGAAAGGATGGAATCCCTGGATATGAGGTAAGAAAAGACATAAATATAACACTAGTAGATCTGCATGTAGAACAAATACCTGGGAAAAAGATGAGGCTTTGACCCTGACTAAATATTCCCTGGGTATCGATGTTTTTACAGACGGCTTTGCTCACTTATTGTAGCCAACCTCTGGCAACTTCCTCGAATTTGAGCCAGCAAAGTTCTGGCGCACATCGTACTCTTCCCCCCCTGCCTACCCCACTCACAGATGGTCTAAATGAGAGATTGATTGGTGTCTCGTCTCCTGCTGGCTAAGGGCAGATCAATTTGATAAGTGGACTCCCTGCCTGTTTGTTTCTCCGTCATCAGACCCCGCCCCCAACGGCAAGCGCCTCCAATACAATGGGGTCATTCCTGCTGGCCATCATTACAGAGCGACACAGCTGTAATTTTGGGCTTTCAAAGATAATGCCCAGAAATGTATCTTGCCGATTTCAAATGCTGTGAAAAGTAAAAGCTTTACTGACCTTGTATTAAAAGTCCACTACTGTAGGAGGTATAAAACTTGGCCTACAAGTGTGCACAGTACTTTTTATTTTGCTGTTCTCTCTGAATTATTGTTATTAAGCCCTTGGCCTGTTATTATTAAACCCTTTGCTTGTTGCTATTCTCGCTCTATACATCAGTTTTTTGGGGAATTTTCACTGCATTAAAATCTTGCAGATTTGAAATTTGTTCCACCATCTCCAAGAATTTATTTCTTTTTATTTAATAGTAATTATTGATTTCTTATGCAGTGTCTATGTACTTTTGTGTTTCAAATGCTTTTCGCTTCTGTATTCTAAGTAGCATGGAACATACTCTCCATCGTGAAAAACCGCTTTGATCGATTGAACGATTGATGATCGGACATAGGGTGACGCACAGGGTGACACATCGGATAAACATAACCATGTTTAAAACGTTGCTGCCAATTAACCACTCAAAAAAATAGGCAGGAGGTTATGCTTCACGTCTAGGTGTCATTGTGTCTCAGTGACACCTCAGATTCAAGACACTTCATCATTATTTCAGTTGTTTCCGCTGACATGTTATTCATCTTAAACAATGTGACTTCTCCATCTGCAGCAACTAGGGCTCATCTTAAGCATTTTTTTTTTATTATTGGATGATGCGTTCCTGAGCAGTTTCCAAATGGTGGAGCAACAGTGCCACCTAGTCAGCGGAAGGAGTCACATCTTGCTACGTTTCATTTTCGTTCTTCCGTAGCAGGCTGCCTCTGAGCTTCGGAAAGAGCACCGGGGACGTGCGATTCCGTGGATGCGATGAGCATTCTAAGCACCGCGTCGACTGTTTTGAGGAAGCCTCCTGGCGCAGAGGTGAAATCAGGCAGATGTGAATACGGTCAAAAGGAGAGGTCCATTTCGAGGCCACCTAATGAATGATTGTATTTCACATGGTTGGACCCCCCTCTCCCCCCACCCCATCCCTGCAGGGGTGCAATAGAAGGCAATCTTGAGCTGGTTTTCAGCCTGGTCCATAGAGAGCAACTGGCATTTAGTCTAACTATAAGCCGCTGGTCAACTGTTACGATTAAAACCACTAAAAACAGCAAAGTATTTAAGGTGATTCTATGTCCCTAATCCCCTTCAGAAGAGAGAACAATTTTGAAAACTTGTCTCGACTAGGTGAGTTGTGTGGATTTATGCGATTCCCGCCACACATGATCCGCTGGGAAGGGGCATTGGGTCAGAAGAAATGTTGTCTGCCAGCAGCCTCACAAGCAGTGCCAAAGTTCTCAACCAATTATTAAAACATAAAACTGGGGAAAGGAGAGGGGATCAGTAATGGGACACAATAAAAAAATCTCTTTTGTTCAACCAGAGAGGGTCGGCATGGCAAGGGGGGAGTGTGATAGCAGGCGGGGGCATCGGGTTTATATTGTCAAAATCCAGAGAGAAAAAATAGACCGAAGAGCAGAGAAAGAAAAGAATGTGGACTTACAGCGGTGGGATCGTGGGCAAAGGTCTCGGCCCCATGGTCGCCTTCATTCCGGAGATCCAATTATGAAGTGGCACTTGTGGCTCTGTGGGAGCATCCCCGTGACTGACAGAGCATTTCAGAAAAGGCCTTCGGGTGAACGAATGTGTAATCTCTTTTGCTTTTCTCTCCACACACAGGGAGCAACAGGTAGACCTGGAGACCGAGGGTCCAAAGGGGAACGTGTAAGACCTTATATAATGTGCATTCTTTAGTCCTCTTCAGAAGGTTTCAGCTTGCCACTCGGTGGTCACGAGTCAAGTTCCTTAACCGCTATGACAGCCTGTTACCCTTTAATCTGTGCATGTCGGAAATGCAAAATAATGCTCTTTGGTTAACCCAGCTGTCAGTAGCTGAGCTCTTCTGCTGGAGCCGTGTAATTGGCCATAAATCCATAAGCAGCCGTTGCTGAAAACACAAACAATGTTTATATGAATGTCTTGTACATGGCCCTTAATTTCCATAATGTCTACGGAAAGTAAATCTTTGGCATAACAGTTATTCTTTCAGTAAATGCGTTTTGATTTACTTTGTATGGATACTTTATATTCTCATTGTGACATTTAGGTTTGAATGTACTGTGTTCCGTTTGCTTCAGAGTTTCTGAATTTTCAGAGGATACATAACCAGACTTTTGCAAAATACTGAATTTGTAGATTGAAGAGATGCTCAAAGCCTACAGTGAGATATGAATTACACAGTTGTTTTCTGTGATCCACCAAGAGTAGTAACTGCTGATTTGAGGAGTTATTTCCAATTGTTTTTTTGGTCTCCTGTTGCAGGGGGACCCCGGGATTCCGGGAGAAAGGGGAGTTCAAGGAGAGAGGGGAAGACAAGGGGAAAAGGGAAACCTCGGGCCAAAGGGACCAACTGGACCCCCAGGACCCAGGGGAGATCCTGGCCCCCCAGGGACCAAAGGTTCTGCAGGCCTACTGGTATGCAGACAGACACCCTCGAGCTCATGGCACTTCTGTAACCACACAATAAAACACGGGGGCTCCACTCATCTCCGCCGGGCCACGCCGAATTGTGCATGTGTACACTGCACATTGGAGCACATTCCCCACCCAACGACAACCACCAACGGAATACGGTGTCCATGCCCATCTCTCTCCATCTCATCGCCACTTTGCCACAGCCCCAGGTGCAAAATGATACAGCTGGCACGTGAAGGGTGCAGGGGACTTGGGACACCCCAGTGCCCACCATCCCAGAGAAACGCTCCCGCACCTTCTCGCTCGAGATAAGCAATCACCCCGGCTTGTCGATGTCGTGCACGAAACGCACGGATTACATAACGCCCAAGCCGAGACGCCACATACGAACACACAGCACCTTTCCTGTTCAGTTCAAAATCTTTCCGGTAATCCTGTAAATCCAGTCCTCCCATGATAATACCATGTTACGTGTCATCTTAATATTTGATCTGCATCACAACATTTACACATGAAAGCACAGGCACTTACTGGAGTAACGCTAACGTGAAAAATATAATGCACTGCATGTTTTAGACCTAATGTTCTGAAACGACTGAATGGTTTTGCTGTTTGTCTTTCTGGGTGCATTAGGTTTTTTGTGGCCTCTGTGGAAGTCCAGAAAATGGACTTGTACACCAGATTCCACTGTTAGATTATAATGTTTGGTTTTCTTTCCCCAGAGCGCTCGCATAATGTGGAGTGTGTTCTGTACACTGAATGCTAATGAGCTATTGTGTGGGCCAATTATATTGTTGTTCTTGTGGCCATTAGCATGTGAAGTACAGCCTCTCCCCTCCGCGTTAATCCAGGTTCCTAATGATAGTAATGAATGAGGTCGTTAACATGTTAAACAGGACCCTGGGGAAGGGTCACATTATTTGCTGAAAACAAAATAGGTTTGTTGAAAAGAGTAGCCCGCCTGGTCGAAAATAGAAAGCTAACAAGACGTCTGGTCGTGTCGTGTAGTGGCTCGGCCGTGCATCACTTTCCTCGCCGTTACAAGAGTCGTCAATTTGCATTCAGTTCCATGGGATCATAAGCAGGGCCCCATGTTTACAGAGTTCAAGAAGTACAAAAAGAAATCAGAAAAAAATCAGACGGAAATCAATATTAAATCAACACTGGTTTTTTACACTGCAGATTTAAGCATTTATTTGCAATTACACACACATATCATCTGAAACCACTTGTCCCATTCGGGGTCGTGGGGAGCCGGAGCCTAACCCGGCAAAACAGGACATAAGGCTGGTGGGGGAGGGGGCACACCCAGGATGGGACGCCAGTCCATCACAAGGCACCCCAAGCGGGACTCGATCCCATACCCGCCAGAGAGCAGGACCCGGCCAAGCCCGCTGCACCACTGCGCCCCCTATTTGCAATTATTTATATTCAATTATAAATGATAGTGGCAAACATACACACCCGCATGCGTACATATAGCTACACATACAGCTTATTTAATATTAGAGATGTGACATGTAAAAATGTGTATCTACAGTTGAATCTGATATTAATGTGGTGTTTTAGAGGCTGATTGTCAATGAGATGGAGAAAATTGTTGTGAGCAGCCTCAGGCGATTCAGACACTCAGCCAAACACCTGTCTTATTACTATTCAAGAATTCTAAACCTTTACGTATAAAATATGTTTTTTGTCCTTTCATCATGCTAGGAAACGTTTTTGAATATTTCGGACCTCAATCAAATGACATCAATGAACACACACACACTTCACTCCAATTAAAGACTTCAGAGTAATTTTTATTCATTTTGAACAGCCCTAAAGATACGTTATGTGTGATATATGTAAATGCATACAAAATTCTTTTCTTTTTATCACAGGTTCGGCAAAAATATAATTTTTGAGTAAATAATAAATAAATCCATAAACATTTTAATGCTGACTTGCTGCAATAGCAATTTGCATTGTAAATTTACCCCTAACTCACTTCAGAGGCCACAGTACCGGTGGAAAAATGAGGCATGGTATTTGTAAAATATGAAATGGTATGCAGTCATGAATATCTTCGGTGATGCATTGCACAGTTAAAAATGTTATAACCTGAGAACAGTTATTGAGAGCTTTCTAACGGTCTTCACAGATGATAGAAGGAATGTTCTGAAGAAAGTTGCTTTTTTATTGAAGGCAACCTATTAAAAAAGTGTGTCAGGACTATTTGTGGTAATAAAGTATGTTTGCATTTATTCACGTAGCAGATGCTTTTCTCCAAAGCAACTTAAAATGGATATGATGTAGTGTTACTAGCCCACACACCTTATTCACCAAGGTGACTTACACCACTAGATACACTACTTACAATGGATCACTCATCCACACATCAGTGAAACACTCTCTCTCACTCACACACTATGGGGGAACCTCAATAGCATGTCTTTGGACTGTGAGAGGAAACCAGAGCACCCAGCCAAAATCCACATAGACACGGGGAGAACATGCAAACTCCACACAGACTGAGCAGGGATCAAACCCACATTCTCTCATGCCACCCAGGCACTGTGAGACAGCAGCACTACTCGCTGTGCCATTATGCCACCCTTCATGTTTCCTTTATTTAATCAAATGTGGACCTTGAAATAGAATAAATTAACAGTACAGCTTCAGCACTAATGTACTGTGTTATTACACTGTTGAAAAAGAGGCACACTTTCTGTTCTACGCTTTAATAACCTCAAAGCGTCTAGCGGTGACTATCATTATTACGTTTGTCTTTATAAATATTTTTTATTATCAATAACTACTTTTCATGAGTGGGTCACAGTGGTTGAGAGTCTATCCTGGAAATAGAGGGTACTGGATAGGGTATGCCACAGACTGGTAATCATATAGCAGGGCAGGCACACAGAATCATTTTCTCACACATGCAAACATTTGGGGTAATGTGGTGTTTGCATGTGTGACTGTCTTTGGACTGAGGGTGGAAAGTGAAGCACATCCAAACACAGGGAGAACATCTAAACACCACACAGACTGATTTGAACCCAGGTCCAAACCCACTAACCAGAAGTTACGAGGCACCAGTGCTCCCCTCTGTGCCACAGTTTCACTTATTTATTTATGCTGCCTGTTCCTGAAATTGAATAAAAGATTTTTTAAAATGTGACGCAAAATAGTTGGTCAGCATCAAATTGTTTTTGCATTTTATTTATGTGAGTTTTATATATATTGACAGGTAGCGGTCTGTACTACAATCTGCTCTGGCTTTTCTTGAGCTCAGATTTGATGAGTATAGTAGCTCTGGACTAAAGCGAGCGCATAAGAGCACCAGTCTGAATTCTAGACTTGGCTGAAGGGTGATTTGAATTGCATGTGCTTTAGTACAGTAAGGCCCTTTGAAGAAAAGGGACTATATAAATATTTCATTGTTGTGATAAGAAGAAAGCATGGTTATTCAGAGACCTGAATTATTTTATTCCCATAATGGACCTGAGCACTATGAGGTTCTGTAAAGTATGGAATGAGATTATCATAAATTCCCTTACATTATCTTTTACATTTCTGAGCTACAGTAGAAATGTACGCCGCAACTTCAGGCTATTTGCATAAACAGTCAGCAGGAAAATGTTCAAAAAGGAGATCCGAAGCAGAGAAAGGGAATTTCAGAGCAATCTCATTTCGAACAGCAGTGCTTCTCAAACTTACAGCTTCTACATCTCAAAGGTGCAATAGATACCACTGGAGTGGAGGAATAATGATGGCACAATTTGTTTTTATCCCCCATATAGAAAACCAGCCATGCAATGGCTGAATTAAACATGAGCTCCTGAGGTGCCAAGCTTACGTGCTCGCATTGCGCTGCACACGTGTTGGTGGCGTTCTCATCTGTTTCGTGTTTTCACAGAACGATGCCGAAGCCATGGAGGAAATCAAAAGGTTTATCCAAAAAGAAGTTTTACGAGTATTTGAAGGTAGGACACATCTGTTGTGATAAAATGTACCTACATACTATCAGTTGCTCATCAGGGTCAATTTTTTTCCGTTATCATACATTTACCTGATACTTTTCTCCAAAGCAACTTATACCGTTAAGGTTCTTACAACTAGTTACCCATTTATACAGCTGGGTAATTTTACTGGAGCAATTTAGGGTAAGTCTCTTGCTCAAGGGTACTACAGCTGGAGGTGAAGTTCAAAACTGCAACCTTTTGGGTCAAAACATAGCAGCTCTAATCACTATGCTACCAGCCGCCCCAGTCAAATATGTGAGAATCTGCAAGAAATCACATTTGCCTAATCCCAAAACAGAAACTAGATGTTTCAGGGGTGTAAGTCAGTTTCATGGACCATTGAGCAAAAATTTTATATACTTCAGTCCTATTGGTATTTGTAGATAACAGAGGGGATGAATTGTGTGTGTGGTTCCGACTGTCCAGCATGAAGGTGCGGTGTCAGGATCTGGAGCTGCTTTGCTAGTCATTGAGGTGTTGATCTTAACCAAGTTCTTGCCAACATCAGCAAACAATGGCTATCATAGTACACTTTGGAAACATGTCATTCCATCAGGATTTCTAGTTGGGTAGTCCTTCATTCTTCAGTAAAACGGAGACCCGAAATGCACCTCAAAGCCATGCAAGAACTGCCTAGCAAAGACTGAAAGTGATGGACAAATTGAACTTAAAAGTTTGATCACACTTGACAGAAATATTTTTTTTTAAATTTACATTGACATTTATTCATTCAGCAGATGTTTCTCTACCAAGTGACCTGCATCTTAGAGCAGTACATCAATGTACAGACAGATCTAGATGCAGACTTGTGATTTTTGAGTACAGCCAGGTTGTCACATACCACTGTATAAACCAAGTGCACATTACGTGAGTAGTTGCATACAGAGTTTTTTAAACCGGTAACCGAACACGTTTTTCGAGCACAGGAGATCAGGGGAGAAGTGAATCTGAAAGATGTGTTTTTGAGATTTTTCATGAATGTTAGGAAAGATGGGGGTGCGGTGGTGCAGTGGGTTGGACCGGGTCCTCCTCTCCCGTGGGTCTGGGGTTTGAGTCCCACTTGGGGTGCCTTGTGACGGACTGGCGTCCCGTCCTGGGTGTGTCCCCTCCCCCTCCGGTTTTACGCCCTGTGTTACCGGGTAGGCTCCGGTTCCCCGTGACCCCGTATGGGACAAGCGGTTCAGAAAATGTGTGTGTGTTAGGAGAGATTCACCAGTTCTGATTGGAGAGGGAGCTTATTCCACCACATTGAGAGAAAATGAAATCCTAGTAATTTTCAGTGTTTTACATTTCAACTGGTACTGTATAGTCCTTCGTTTATAAGCAGAAATTATGCCATACATGATATGCCTCTGAGGAACTGCTCTGATTTAATTGACCTCCTACATCCCGTAGTCCTCAGGCTCTATGTTGTACTTTGCAGAGCGGCTGTCTAGTCAAGCCCTGCAGGCCAAGACGCCAGCAGCCATCCTGGCAGCTCAGTTCCGTCAAGGGCCTCCTGGCCCCCCAGGCAATGACGGCTCACCGGGGCCTCCCGGAGAACCTGGTCCTCCAGGCCCTCAAGGTATGAGACAAAAGCTGAGAGCCTAAAACAAGGTGGACCCCTCACCCCCTCCAGTACTGCTTGCAGCTGTAACCATCTCTGCTACCCCTCCCTTTTAACAGAATTTAACTCTAATCAAACCCCTACCTCAACTGTGGCACATCGTAAATCTTAACGCAAGTGACTTTTTTTCGTAAGTGAAAGTTATTTTTATTTTACTTTGTTTTTGGGTTTTGCTCTCCATTATCCTTGGCAGAAGTGTGAAACTGGTGTTTGAAGATACATGGTGAGCGGCAGCAAGCTGGGTGTTTAACCGGTTTCTCTAGCCATGTGGTAGCTTCCCTTTACCTTCAAAGTTGTCCATGACATCAGGGAGCTCAGCACTCTTCTTATTGACCCCAGTGTGTTCTGAGATCGGAGCCCATTTGTGGAACAGGCAACAGATCACATGATGGTCCTTCTGGCCCGCTGGTGTTGGGGGCGAGGACATGGAGTCAGCAGAGGAAGAATTAAAAAGTAATGGGGGGCCCCTGAGAGTGCTTTCCTCCCTTTGTGAATTCTGAAGGAAGAGAGGAGACAGCTGAAACGTTTTCGAGGAGCGACGGATATGAGGCCCAAGAATCGTCGGTAATATTCTTTTCCCCAGAAGCAACACGTATCAGTGCAATCCGAGGGCCGGGAAGCGCCGCAACTGCCGAAGGTGCAAGGGGAGTTATGAAGACAAATGAAGGGATGTCAGAGAATGAGGGGATGTAATATCAGTGTGGATGGACATGCAACAAAAGTTGCGTGATATCATGCGCCCCGGGAAACAGCTTTCGAATAAAACAAAAAATAAGGAGCGTAGCTGAGGAAAAGGACGACCTTCATTCTTCCAACTTGGTTGACTGGCCGTCTCACTGCTCATATATCCCACCATATTATTAACCATTTTCTGCAACGGTTCGACCTTTCAAGCTACAGATGACTTGAACCTGATGTCTGAGTGCCCCAGAGCGCTACCTACTGTGTAACCCTGGCATTGCAAGTGACTGCAATCGAAACCGTTTACTGTGGAATCCTAGAGAAACTTGTTAGATTATTAAATATAACATAAATCAAAATTATTTCTCTTGCTTTATGAAACCAATATACTCGTCACTGTTCAACACTGGTGCTGCACCACAGCGGTAAAATGAATTTTGGTGGCAATTTTTGTGTGTGCATGTGGCAGTTTCTTGTATGTTGCAATGTACACTGTGTTCATTTATTCTGAGTAATTTACGCACTCCTGCTCGACAACTGGTTTGGGGAAAAATTTAAGTCCTTAAGAATTTTATCACAAGACAAAAAAATGCTGGTCCTACCCTTGGAATGTGAAGTCAAGCTTTTGAACGTGACAAAACAAGAGGTTGATGGAGGAAAGGTTTCTCCGGTGAAATCCATGGCCATTTACAAAACGTGTCTCTACTACTGTGGCAGACACCCCCACAGGGGCTTTCACCTCCTCAATAAAGGAAATCCATAAAATCTATATTCTGGATCTGAAGAATGAATACAACCCGTGAGCCGTGGCCATCTACCGAGTTTTGATTTTCATTTTTATTATTCCTGTTTTACTTTATTGCTGCTGTTTTATCTGCAACAAGTCAATGGGCAGAGCTCTCTGTGACATTAAACTGAATTTCAAATAGGCTTATATAAGGTGCAAAGTCTGAAAATTATACTAGGAATATATAAAATCTGATACTAATTATTTATTAAAGGATTATCTGCATACCATCTTTGTTTGGATTTTGTGCATTATAACTAATGAAGATTCTCTTTGCTGAGAGCTGGATATTTTCTATGCAAGACACTACTCATAAACATGAACCTTGTATATAAGAAATATGGATATGTCATGATATTCAAATTCTGTTCTGGAAACTTGTTTGTTTTATATTGACCATGAAAGGTCCATACCTTTTTGCCTTCTCTACTGTTACTGTAATCAGGAGTTTCTGTATGTTTACGTATATATTTATATATATATACATATATATATGGAAAATTCATATGCATTGTTGACATCTAGATGTTGAAAAACCTTTATTTGGCCATGATATTTTTAAGGAGAGAGTGTTCAATAAGATCTTGGTGCTCAAAAAGATATTGAAATTTCCTTCTTCTTTTTTTAAAAGTTTGAAAGCAATTTTAAATATGACTATTCTTTCTGGATGTATTACAGCTGTGTCTCTGAAATGGAAAAAAAATATTCCAAGCTATGACTATGGTTTAAATTTAGGCATGCATCTTAAAAGCCATGAAATTGATTCAAACAAATTTGACCGAAGATTAAACCGAAAGAGGTATTGAGACAATCAAAAAACATTAATTTTTGTTAAATTGTTTTTTTTTATTTTTTTAATGTGCTCATTAACACTTATTTTAATATTTGTGTACTCAGTTTTTTCTTGAATTTTCTGCAAGTGTAATGCCCATTTTGTCATTGCATTCTGTGCAGCAGTACACACCCTCTTGCTGTGTTAGTGTGTTTAAGTGCACAGTCTGTGCTGGCGCACGAGTGAGACGCCACTCGATAACCCGCACTTGCTCGCTACACACTGAGTTGACTCGGCAGGTACAGTGCTACCGTGGCTTGGAGTGCTCTCCCACAGTATGAACAGTAGAGGCGCTCTTGTAGCAGTTGTGTGGGAACTGGGTTCGAAGGAGCAGCTGAGCATGCGTGTGTCCATCTCTTCTGTTGTGCTTGTGGCCGACCGGCAGTTCGCCGTTTATGACAGTGTGACAGACACACACACACACGCACCTGCATATCTGAATATATTCTAACAGACTGTCTTTCCTGATATGATGATTAGTTATGGAGAAAATAGCACTCCCAGATTTGTTTTTCTTTTTCTGTTAAACTGAGAAGTGCAACGGCACCATTGAGGTTGTCAGATTTGTGGATCTCTGTCTATGTGTTTTCTGCATGAAGCAACACGAATGTTGTGTTGTGTCCTAATATTTATTTGTAGGATTGCTTTTTGTCATCATCAATTTCCTCTGGAATTCACTGATATAAATTAATAAGTCATACGTTATAAATGCATGGGACCAGAGTTTCCTTGTAGTTGACCATGGCCAAAGTGTAGGAAAGACCATAAATTTGGCTTATAAAAATATGGGTGTGCATTGATACTAACCCATCTCTACACAAAACAGCATTCTGTTGTATACATTTTAAACTGTTTTGTATTAAATTGCAGGGTACCGTGGTCAGAAAGGAGAGAGGGGTCAGATGGGACTGGGGATTCCAGGACCACCAGGTCCAACAGGCCCTCCAGGTAAAAAATTGAGTAAATTAATGGTTAGTAACAATAATCATGGAATTTTACTTTGTATTTTAACTTTTGTCCCAGTTTTGAGTTTTATGTTTTTACACACATCAGTAGCATCCATGGCTGACTTTTCATCTGAATAGAAGGTATATCCTAATAGTCGATCAATTGTATTAAATAAATGTGGCTACAAAAACTTTGTTATAATGTGAGAGTGTATCGTTTGGCATGTCTCCTGTAAACCTGATCCTTTTCTTTATTACATTTTTTTCATGAATTAAATCTGAAAAACATATGCAGCAAAGGAATGTGGATTGTGATCCATGTTTATAATTTAACCTTTCATTTAGATAGCAAAGGCAACGCAATGGCTCATAATGAAATTAATGAGCACCAGATCTCCTGAAAAGCCAATCTGTTATTCAAAGGAGCAGAGCTGACATAACCAATTTAGTTTATTGCTACTGATTTTTTGTCGCGGCCCGATAAAATGTCATTGCTTTGTTGCATAGCGCTTCATTCGGGTTTTGATGATTTTGCAGGAGGGTATCGCAGAATGTGTTTCGCTCATTTAGACAATAAATCTAACAGAATTCCTAATATGAGAATGACCATCAAATAAATAAACTTAAAAGACCTCATTTACATGGTAATTTGCATCATTTTCATTTCTGTCTTATTTTATCACAAGTGAAGAAGAAATGAGATTTGTTCTCCTGCCTATACAGGTTTGCCTGGGGAAGGATTACAGGGGCAACCTGGGCCTCAAGGGCCACATGGGAGGTGTAACCCCAGTGACTGTGCCAACTACACCCCCCACCATCGGCGGAACGGCTAGGAGCCCAGTAAGCGAGCCCCCCGCTTTACCCATCCAGCTCAGAAAATAGACACCCAGGGGCAAGACTTTGGCCCTTTGAGGCCCCATCGGAAATCTTAGAGGTCATAAGTGTCACCTCGCCATTATCCTCAGTGAAAGAGAAAAAAGTGTCTCAATTCACATGGGACTCATCTGTTCTGTTGGGGGTTGTCTTATTCATTTACACTGCATCAAAGTAAGATCCCTTACTGTTTAAGGTTTCATTATTTAAAGTTATTATTTTAAGCTCCTTACCTTACCCATAGCATTCCATGTATGAATTTGCTTTCAGCCTTTTTAGAACTTAAAGGAGACTTTCTGAAAATATTCACACATTAGGCTTTTCTTGTCTGGATCATAGTTGTCTTAAAAGCAAATTCTTTTCTTGAGGCTGAGTAACAGGTTTTAGTTGACTTGTCATAGTTTTCTGCACATCAACTATAAATTCTTCAAGGTAAAATTCAGTTGCAAAAGAGAAAATTAATTATTCATGGAATATACAGTATATAATGTTACATGCAAAGTTTTACAAGTCATGCTGTTTTTGGGTTTCTCAGCCTCTCTCTATGAGAAACACATTGCGTTTAAATTGTGATATTGCTTTTCATCTTTAAATGCGTTCATGAGACGTAGAGAGCGCTATAAAAGCTCTTTTGTTCTCTGTTGTATGAAAAGTGCGGATCAGGAAGCATTGCATGACAAAAAGAATATTAGTTGTAGAGAAGGGTTATATTCAAAATACTTTTATGTTTATGAAGTTACTGTTTCTCCAGAGATTCCAGTGCCAATAATCCACCAACTAAGCATATGGGCACATCCTGTGCAAACGTTAGACTCAAACCCAGGATCGCCTGGAAATTTAGCTATCAACTATCACACTCCATGGCAGCATTATTTGCATAGAACTGGGAAAACAAATTCAGCCTAAGTAGGAAACTACTCAATATGCTGTCGAAAAGCTGATCAGAGCAGAAGAGTTTTAAATATAATTACTGTTTTTGACATAACTGTATTGTTTTGGTTTCCTCCGAAAGGAATGAAACCTATAAATACAAACCCCTCCCACAACTGCGTTGCTGTTGCTGGAGGAAAATTGGGAAAAAAAAAACTGCTTTCATTGTTTATTTGGAATATATGTTGATTATTCCTACAAAGACTGTATATATTACTCTATACACTGGTGCTATATGTATATATTGAGGTTTCTTACTGGAATGATAAATGGAATTATGACCATTTATCATAAGCACGGTTTTACATCATGTTTGTTTTCCCCAGGTGTACTTGAATCTTCTTTTATATCACTTTTTACATGGCATTTTGTATTATTGTTTACAGCTTAGTGAGTCATAACTTTAATTTTCATTCATACAATGTCTTACAGGATTGACAGCTTATTTATATTTACTTCTTCATTGACCACATACACAGCACTGTGTATTATCCATTTGATTGTCTTAATAATGAATTTATTTATGAAAACACTTATGTTTCTTTGGTTTAACATTCATTCAGGTAAATTATATTCAAATAGTGTTGAGGACTTTTTTTATTTAAGCAAATGCAGTATTTTTTGGTAAACCAAGAATTTTATTTAACCTTTTTTATAGTGTTCAGCAGGTGTGCTGCAATATTATCTGTTCTTCAAGACTGTTATTTATTGAGTTTTTTGCTGCCATTCAGAAAGTGGAATAATGAGGGCATCTTAGGTTTTTACTGAAGGTACAACAAAGGGATCTTATTTTGCTCTGCAGAGGTGAAGGTATAAAAAGTTATGCGTGTGTCTGATTGCCTTTTGGTTTTCGGGTTTTAATTTCGAGCCACATTCTTGTTGTTATAGATGTGTACTATATGAGTCGAAAGAAAGGAAAAAATCTTTGCTGAAATAAATGTACAGTCAACACTCAATATACTGCCCAGCATGCAGCCAAAGAATATCAAAGGAATATGTTTGGGTCAGTTTTATGTAAAATATATCTCCATTTCTGCAAATTATATGTATGTATATCATGCAAATTTTCTAAAATGAGGGGGTGTGTAATTTGCATGAAGTGACTAATGTATGAAAATAGGTTTCTTGCAAGGCATGTGGGGTCATGTTGTGATTATGCCCTTCATTTCTAGGTATAAAAAACTGAATTTAATTATTCCCCTAAATCTTGTCATCTGTATATAAAAGAGCAAAACAGGGCAGCAAATCCACTCATAAACATATTGCTCATTTGTGACTCATTCACTGTATCAAAGTATATGAAACTATAGTGAACTGCTGTAATCTGCATTTACTAGTTGAAATGGCATCATAGTGGTCATTTATTTCAGTTTTGGATAGATAGATAGATAGATAGATAGATAGAGTATTGATAATGTCAGTTATATTTCCAAAACTTTCAGCATTGGCCCTATGTGTTAATGATTGACTAATACAGTGACTTAGAGTGAAAATATACTTGCAGCCCCTATTAACACTTGCAAAGATTTCAGCTTTCATGTTCTCTGTGTTTATATTAAGTAGCAACATGCCTTCTAACTCTACTGGACATGCTATACATAACTGTCTGTTTTATTCTTCATGCATGAACAAATATGCCACGTTTTTAATAAGAGAAAGCGTCCGAGTTAAAGCGATGTGCTGTGAAGACCCAGCCGATTCAGTGGTTCAGTGGCTGAAATAATGCTGCCCAAGTGTGATGTTGTTTGTGTGTGACTGACCGTGGTCCACAATTGCCGTTTTGTAGGACAGAGGACGCGCCTCACGGGAGCTGTTAATGATGTTAAACGGGCTGTCTGAGGGACAATGAGCTTTATCAAAAACACACACTCCGGTTTTCCGGATCGCAATACTGCTTTCTGTTTTTGATGAGAAACAGTTGTTTGCTTTCTTAAATTCCCTGTTGTTTCGGAAAAGGACAGTTTGTGGTAGTTTTTTAATGTTTGACAGGCAGCATTAAAGTGGATCGTTTTATGTGGTTTGATTTCCACCCAGTGCTGTTCAGTGTTTCCCTGCAGGTATTCAGCTGTGAGATGCACTTTGTTTTACACCGTCGCCGCGTAGTTCCAGCCTTCAGTCATCAGATTCCTGCCGGTGTTAATTTTCACATAATAAAGATGAACCTTGGACAACTGGCAGGGTGACTTAGTGCCTCAGTAAGGCCTTCAATCACAGCATCTAACTCCAAGGTTACATAAAAACACACATGCTGTACAGCTGCTGAGGACCAGGATTTTCAAGCCGTATTTTAAATTCACATTTGCAGCGTGTTTTTAATTTTTAAAGAATATTGATGGGACAGTTCCTGTTTATAGTTACACTTTGAATTACATCTGGATTCAGTTTGTCACTGTTATATTCAAACTTCTGTGTTTTACTTTTTATTAATGTATATAAAGGAAGTGTTTGCAGATTTTGAGCTGAGAAATTTCATTTAGAAATTAGAAACATTTAGCTGTAAAATATGGTAAACTGTGGATCTTTGCCTTTTGAAAATGATTTCCTTGAAATACCCAAAACAGCAGAACTGGTAAGCACCTGCTCCATATGGTCCCAAAGCAAAACAAATGAAATGCCCTCTAAAGCTGCTGGAATTTCACTTTGCTGTTTTAATAATAAGGTTTTTGGTGTCTTTATAGATGTTGTGTATTATGCCAAAGTAAATGATTTGTATAACTACACTATTACATTATGTAAATATAGGCATATAATCTTTATATTTGTTTTTTTTTTTTGGCTTTAAAAATACCATCTAAATAGTTTGCCATATTATATAGATATTTATATGAGCCTATGTAAAAATTATAGCATTACAAAGATAGACTTATGAGTATAGTAATGAAGTTGTATGTTTGGCTTCATTAATTTCTGCTAAACATCTAGCAGAACATCATACGCATACACACACACAATGTCTATAACTGCTTGTCCCAAGGCGGGTTGTGGCAAACTGGAGCGTAACCCAGCAGCATAGGGCGCAAGGCTGGGGCGGGGGGAGGGGACACACCCAGGACAGGACGCCAGTCCACCGCAAGGCACCCCAAGCAGGGCTCAAACCCCAGGCCAGCCACACAGCAGGACCCAGCCAAACCCGCTGCACCACTGTGCCCCCCCCAGCAAAACATATTCATTTAAATTCAAAAAGAAATCCAAGCCTGTTTCTCCACTCCGTTATTGTTTTATTATAAGCTTTATCTGCTCAAAATTATAATATTGTGAGTGTATTTTTGATCTACCTCAGCTGAGGATAATGCTACAAGTACTGAATGTACTGTAGCTGATGTTTAAGTTCCACATCTACAGCTGTCCTGTTGGTGATGTAAAATTCTTAACCTAAGGCTGAACGGTTTGTATACTATGGAATGAGTATTTCATTGTCTTTAATTTTTATTTATTTCTTTGTGTCTCCATAACCAAAAGTGCCATCTATACTTTTTATACCTGTTGCTGACTTTGTGTTGCAAAATATACAATTAAACATATGACTAAATTGGACTTGTTTTGTCATTTTAATTTTATTTCTCTATAGAAAAAGTTGCAAGACATCTTTTTATAGTAGAAATGTTTAATGCGGAGTCCATATGAAATATTGTGTACTTAAAACCACATCAGACTAGCATACTGGCTTAATCATTTATTACTATTTTAACCCATATAAATGGTAGAAGTTTGCATACTGTGAAAGATACAACATAGTTGAGCCATTTATACAAAAAAACATTTATTAAAATGCATTTCTTTAACTTGCTTTTGTACAATCGCTGACCCTTAATATTTTCATATAATAAATAAAATCTTTGTAGATGTCCAAAATAGTTGGTAGCCGTGAAAAAATCAGTCGTCAGATCTCGCTGCAGAGCAGGAATGTTTCTGAACACAGGTCAACTTCTATGAACACAGTTAAGTTGTGGACAAACGTGGACAAGCGGGGGACGCATACTTCGTAGAGGTGCGTATGTTCAGCTTATGCATTAACTACACCTGTGTAAGTTCAGCATAACTGAATCTTCCTTTATTTCATTTACGTTTCTCCATAAACATGAGACTGCACTCATTAGTGGCCATCAGGACCGTGTGCTTTTTTTTGTGATTCCTTTGGTAGACAGTATTCTACTTATGCCAAAAACAAAGATCACTTTTGCTCATTCTGGTATTCTTTTACAGTATTTTTTCTGAACACAAAGTAAATGTTAGATGATATCCAAAAAAAAAAAAAGAGAGGGTGATGATCCTTCTTAATTGATATGACCCAATATTAGTGTGGTGGGGACTTTATTCCCTTAAAGTACATTGCAGCACAAACAAAAATCAACGACGACCAAAAGACAAGCAAGGGACTAAGCCCACTGATTTTATAAACTGACCAATTTCATAACATTTTCCTTGATGAACTTCAGAACAAAACATTCTCCCAATGATGTGACACTACATTTCTGCAATGTTGCACAGATCTTGTGAAAATGTTGTCACTGGAAGCTCCTCCACAGTCTCTTGGTGTGCTGCCCGACACTGAGGATCAGTTTCCTCCAGGCCCTTTCATGCTGGAGTCCTTCAGAGATGGGGGTGCTGCAATGGCCTGCAGGTTACAGGCTGATGGGTCGCAGTAGCCGTTGGGACCCGCAGGGCCAGGAACACCTGGGACACCAGGCTGACCAGGAACACCTGGTGGTCCCCTCTCGCCATCGCGCCCATCCCTGCCGTAGCCGGATTTGCCTGGTTCACCTGCAAGTGAGGAACCAAGTCATGGTCTCCAAGGTTAAAGTACTCTAACCTAAGCAGGATATATCCAAGAGTCAACTTTTTAATCCATACATCCATTCTCAGCAGCAACTGGTTCAGTCCAGGGTCACGGGGGTCCAGAGCCTATCTGCGAAGCATAGGTAGAGTTCAGCCTGGATGGGACACCGGCCAAATGCAGGGTAATCACACACACTCACTCACTTACACACTCACTATATAAGGGCAAAACCATATATGTCTTCAGATTATGGGAGGAAACCAGAGCACTGGGAGGAAACCCACGAGAAGACAGGGAGAAGATGCAAAGTGAGCAATATTCAGACTCGCAGCTTAGCGCAAGAGAATCAGTGACGACTGGAGCAATAAAGCTCTGCCACTTTGACTTGCAAAGGAAGGAAAAAAGACATTTAAATCCCTGACACCTCAACCACAACTAGGACGTTTGCGATGTTGTCTGCTGAGGCTCCTTACAACTGATGGGAGCTGGATGGCTCTTTGTGCAAAACGTTGTGATACTCATTCTGAACCGTTGCAAACCTCCCGACATATCAAGGTATCCCAGTCCTGATGGCAGGAGGGGACCTAACATCCTACTGAGTGGTTTCCTGTTAGCATTTAAAGAATATTAAAAAGGTCCTTTCTGAAAGACTTACTGCCCTGCAACAAAACAAAATCATTATTCATTCATGTCCCAAAAGCTATTTATTTAATTTTTACTTCCACTGATATTTTCTTATGATGCTATTATTTCACTGGTGGCTTCTATTTATAACATCAATAAAAACAATTGGTATTCAAACCTTGACCGAGAGTTATTCACTCCTCCATTATAGTTTACCGTAAAATGCAAGCAGTGCACTCTCCAGGTCCTTGTGGAAATCAACAAACTGCATTTCCACGGTGGAGAACTATACAAACAACTCTCATTTTTTCTAAAAAACATATGAGAATTTCTTTTAAAATGGAATGTACGTAAGTTAGTTTAGGTTTTTAAAAAAGTGGAAAGTCCTGGAAATACATTTTTAACATGCTGTCATTTCTCAGAATGCTGGTCCATAAGAGACTCAGCCCCCAGCACCAATTTAAGGGTTCTATTCACCAGTCTCACAAAAGAAAATTAATCTTCTCCCAAGGAAAGGCACATTTCACATCAGGAAAAGCAGGTATTTCAGCCTGATCAATATGGCTGTTTGGGCCTCCCCTGTACCCTTCCCGAGTGCCATTCGTGGACTTCAACTGGCGGCACCTAGGTGTGGTTTAAGAACGTCAGTGAGGCCACTGGAGTGAGGCAGGCAATGGTATGAATAGCGCCATCGCTTGATGAAGACTACCGCACACCCGGGCGAAGATTGTCAAATATGCAAGATAAACAGTTCGTGAATAATAACGACTTCCTTCAATCTTCTAAACCGACGCAGCACATATAAATAAGTTTGTACATTGAAAACATATTTGGAAAAATAAGTTACTGACTGTAATAACTAAGCACACTGCGCAACGACAATGTTTTTGCTTCTCGGGAACTAGAAAACAGAATAAATATAGAATATTGAAGTGTTACAGAGAGGTATGAACCGCGTCGCATGGACATTCTGCGCCAGTTACCCGTTATTTTTATTACTGCTCCATTTATAATTCCCTCTTTTATTTTGTAGTATTTTGCATAATATGAACAGAAAAGTCATCAGTAGCAAGAAAACACATTTGAATGTAATAAATCAAATAAATTGTAAAACATGCTTTTTTATTGGTTCTTGGTATTTTAAATATTCTAACAAGGCAACACTATTTGCATTTATGATTCTATGTTTATTGTTGTTTTATGTGCTCACTTGTGTGAGATAGTTGTATCATTGTGTTGAGTTATATAGAAGCTGTAGCTGTAAGCAAGTCCAAAGGTTGTTAAAAAGGTAGACTGGGGTTTACTGTTACATCACCACGGTAATACGCTGAGTGACGCTCACCTGGCAGACCCGGAACTCCAGGCTGGCCCTTGGACCCTCGTACAGTAGGTCCTCTGTCCCCTCTGTCTCCCATCTCACCTGAATCAATCAAACGTGCCAAAAGTAAGTTTACCTTCTCTAATACGTGTCACTTTCAAATGGTTCAGTACAACAGCATCATACTGTAAAAGACCCCTTGAACGTTATTAAAAGGGTTTATTCGTTGAAATAAAATGTCTTAGACTTTACCACTGAATACTGATACAACCCAAGGCATGTTAGTTCATATTGTACATTGTCGTCTCACCTCAGAGCTTTATAATAACCTGCATCGAGTCTGTGCTTAAAACAAGGTACAATTATGCAAAAAATTATTCGAAGATATACAAAATAGCGCAAACAGCAGTAAATCAGCATAATATATGTCATAGAAAATTTTTCCACATCAACTTGTTTCCTACCTTTAGGTCCCTTAAGTCCGATCGGCCCTGGGGGCCCTTTTAGGCCTGGTAACCCTCTTGCTCCAGCCTGCCCGGGGAAGCCGCTGTCCCCCGGGGGACCAGGAGGACCAGGGTATCCAGGTCGGCCAGGCAGGCCAACAGCTCCAGACTCAGGTCTCCTTAGGCTGGCAGCCAGTTGGGCTAACTGCTCTGTAACACATAGGGTACGGATTCACCAAAACTCAGTGTGCTCCACGAAATTATTGGGAAATAATATGGTAAAATTACTGCCCACTTCATGATATTATTATCATTATTATTATTATTATTATTATTATTATTATTTGGGGGGCATGATGGCACAGCGGGTTTGGCCTGTGCTTGCTCTCTGGTGGGTCTGGGGTTCGAGTCCCGCTTGAGTGCCTTGCAATGGACTGGCGTCCCGTCCTGGGTGTGTCCCCTCCCCCTCCAGTTTTGCACCCTGTGTTGCCGGGTTAGGCTCCGGTTCACCATGACCCCAGCTGGGACAAGGAGTTTTTTATTATTATTATTATTATTATTATTAGGGGGAGAATTTATGTTTTAGCCTATTGTGCAAGCCGTACAAGATTTTTGCATTAGCAGCCTGCTTCCTAGCCTCTTAAAGTTGCCACGGTTGCAATTACCGCAGACAGCCCGATACTGTTAACAGATAATGAAAGTAAATAAAATGCATTTGCCACACAATTACATGACAAGCATCCGCAGATTGTGAGGGAGTCATTACTGCGGCGCGCTTGTTAAAGAATTTATGAATCGGTGGCACATTCAAATCAAAAGAATTTTGACTGTAACCTTGAGCAAGGTTCTTCACTCAACACATTCAGTTAATACTCAGCCGGAATAAAATTCTCTTTCAATAAAAGCGGAGACAAATCATTATTGTATAATACCGTAAAATATGCACATAATGAGGCGAACGACCTTACCATCTTCTGAATGCCCCTTGTATTTGAGATGAAGAAATAGGTACAAATTGCGGTACATCAAATTGAGAGGACTCATGCAGCAACAGTATGAGAAGCATGCCGTTGAAACCAAGCAGTGTTTCTATGTTCCACTTGCGATTTTCACACAGCTAAATTGAGCTCAGAGGGAAAGTATTGCCCTCTATGGACCTTGCAAATGCGCTCTACAGCATCTCACCAAAGCAGCATTATTCATATTTAAAAGGTGGAACAGACGGCTTTAGATCTCTTCCGTATATTCCTTTCTTTCATCTTTCAGTCATGCTGCACTTCAAATTCCACTTCTCATATTACCTCATAAAAATTTATTAAATTTATGCAGCTGCCGAACTGCTTTTGTTTCAGTTTCTCCTTAAGCAGCCATAGAATCGGAGCCACTAGGAAAAATACGGGATGATGAGCGTGAGCATGAGCGTGAACCTATCATATTAATTCTGAGTGTTTTCATGACTTTTTAAACAGGGAAACAGGAAAAGGCTGAAAAACAGTAAACAGAAGAGAACCGGGAGCGTGGCGCTTACAGCTGTCACCTGTTAGCTGAAGGACCCGGGTTTCGATTGCCTCTCCCGCTGTAGCACCCTTGATCAAGGCACTTAGCCTGTGATTTATCCCACTGAATGAATGGTTAAATTATTGTAAGAAGCTTGGTATACAACACCTGACTCTGTATGTCATTGTGGAGAAAGACGTGAGCTTCACACACCTTCTCAACTGCCTGTCCCATACGGGGTCGTGGGGAACCGGAGCCTACCCGGCAACTCAGGGCGTAAGGCCGGAGGGGAAAGGGACACACCCAGGACGGGACGCCAGTCCACTACAAGGCACCCCAAGTGGGACTTGAACCCCAGCCCCACCAGAGAGGAGGACCCGGTCCAACCCACTGCGTCACCGCACCCCCCGCAAAGGGAGCTTCACGACTAAGTAATATTAAAGACAACATTAAAGCTAAGAAATAAGAGTATGTTCTATCAGACTAGGATTGACAGGGGGACAGTAAAATTGATGAGACAGCTAAACAGCAAGACACTCACCCTGCATCACTCGCATGCAAACTTGCTTGATGTGCTCATCACGTGGCTCTTTGCCCTTTTAATGCAGAAAGAAATTTTCTCATAAACTATCTCTGTTCGGATTTAATATTAAACAATTTGCTACATGTGATGCACAGTGTTATGATGGCTAAGTTTAACTACATTGTAGTTAGTAATTTTCCAATTACGTCATAATCGTTACATGTGAAAATGATTTATCGCAGCAACCGTAACTTGTACTAATGAAGGATAGAGATTTAATGTATGGTTTGTTTATACCCCAGAGAATCATTTTTAAACTTAGTAAAATAAAACATGCCCTGGTTTTATTTAGATGCACTGGTAATTATATTATAATGTGTGTTTATTCAAAGAAACTCGGGTGATACAGCACTTTCTTTTGTAATTAAAGATACCCCATGGACACCACATACTCTCAGATTTCACAAAGCATGTGGATATTAGCAATTGAATTATATTTGTCTAGAGGTTACATCTGTAATCCAAAGAGCTGTTAATTGTGTTTTTCCAGGGCTACAGTAAAAACTGCTCTTTTAGGGTGGGGACCTACCGGTGGTCCTTGTGACCCGGTGACCCCCGGAAAGCCTCTGTCTCCTTGCATGCCACGGGGGCCAGGGGAACCGGGCGGTCCCTGAATTCCAGGCTGTCCTCTGCTTCCGTCTGGGCCTCTCTTCCCAGGCTCACCGGGATCACCAGTCTGCAAACACAGAAGGGCACAGGGCACATGATGAGAATGACATTCATCTGCATGTGTGCATGTGTGCAAACTGTATGCATCAACAGGGACACATGCATGGTACATTTTAATGTTGTGCAGTGTTGTGTTGTGATGGATTCTATACAATGCACTGTGAAGAAAAAGAGTATCAAATCTCAGCTGCTGCTAGAACAAACAGAGCATTTCGATTAACAGACACTCACTGGCTGAAACTGCTCGTCCCGAGTGGGGTCGCGGTGAGCCGGAGCCTAACCCGGCAACACAGGGTGCAGCAGACACACCCAGGACGGGACGCCAGTCCGTCACAAGGCACCCCAAGCAGGAGTCGAACCCCAGACCCACCAGAGAGCAGGACCCGGCCAAACCCACTGCACCACCGCACCCCCAGACTAAGACTATGAATTCAAGTTCATAACATAGACTAAGCTTATACTGTATTACGAACTTGAATTCATATATTAAATTAAAGCTTACTATAACTGATGCTGAATAGTGAACAGTCACCAGTTGTATAGATAGATAGATAGATAGATAGATAGATAGATAGATAGATAGATAGATAGATAGATAGGAATTTTATTGATCGTGAGAGAAACTGCATAGTTCAACAAACTACAGACATTCAATTTTTTTTTTTTTTTTTTTTTTGAAAATGAACTTGAAAACTTACTGATCCTTTAGGTCCAGATTCTCCCTCGCTACCCTAGAAACATGACATAAGAAATGTGATTTTCTCTATCTCTTAATGAAGGAGCTCAACAAAAAAGACATCCGACTCAAACCTGAGATGAGATCAATGGCACAAAAAAACTGGTTTTTATCACTGTAAACTGGCATAAATTACTCACCAAGTCTCCTTTTTCCCCTAGAGTTCCTTCTGCACCTGGATCTCCCTAAATAAGGAATGAACAAAAACACAATACGGATGGTGAGAGTATGTATTTATTAATGACATTGGCCATGCCTGCTCGCATAACAAGTTCCAACATCCTATTCACAAGACTTTCATAATCCAAAGCAATTTTTCATCCAATACAAGGGTATGTTTACAGTACAGCCCAGCGGGAGCTCTCACACCTGCTCGCCTTTAGGCCCTGGTTCTCCAGCATCACCCTGAAAAATACAAAATCAGTCTCACTGTTGGTCCCACAGCTGCAGTGGTAAAGACAACGGAAACTGCTGAATATCATACGAAGCACATCGGTTTTCCTCTCACAGGACTGCAGTTATTTTGTTTATAGAGTCTTTGTTAGAAAGTAAACATATATTTCATCAAAGTCATGTCCTCTGTCCTGGGACCTTTTCGTTGTTACGTGGTTTGAAGAGCTTCGGAAATAACAGTGGTTTCCGTATTACTGTGGTGCTGTAGTTTCCCAAAAATGTAATACAAGCCAAAGCAAAGAAAAAAGTTCAGAGAAGGCTGAGAATCACAGGTGTAATGCCTGGAGACATAGGCAGTGGTAAGAGAAAAAGTGATCAGTTCAGGGTGTCTTACCCTCTCGCCCTTAATTCCTGGAAGGCCATGGGGTCCTGGGAGTCCAGGTAGGCCGAGGTCCCCTTTAGGTCCCTGGAAAGAGTTTAAATTGTGAATGTTCTGTAAGACTTTGCAGCAATGTATAGGATGATCTTATAGGAAAAAAAATTTACTAATAATTTCAACTTTCCCTTTTAACCCTTGACATGTTTTTTCTTCAACCCAAATTCTTTGTCCATGGACCATTATTTAGTATTACTCTTGTTATAGTCATTTATATTTCATATTTTTCATATTTTGTAAATGCATCTTGTCACTTAAACTTTTTGTGTATAGTATATATTTTTATTATAGCATATAATTTTGAATTTTTTTCTTTGTGTGTTGAAGCTTGTGTTTTTGCAGAATGTTCCAGAATCTAAAGGCCCTTAGGGTTAAAGGTCCTCTAAGTAGGCTACATAGCTGTGAGTGAAAGAGGGGTAGACTGTGTCTCTAAACTGTTCCACTTCTACAAACACTCGAATCCACCAAGTTCTTGGTCCACTTCATTCAACAGCTGCCATATAGAAGACATGGAACACCAATATCCTCTCGAAAAAGTGTGTCTCTGTTTAATGGACAACATTGTGTTGCACAGCAGATACCGTGCACGTGGGATATCCTTCAAGAACAATCCCTCTCTGTGTTACCAAGGAGGATCACAGCAGAGCGTCCATATGAAAATGCACAACCGGACTTCTTGTAAGAACTTTAAAAAGGTCAGCCCTTGAACTGGGATGTAAAATTTCTGTTCGCCTCGCCGTATCGCAAACAAACAAAAACACATAAAAAAGTACTTGCACCCGCATGTTGTGTCCCTCCCATATCAGTGTGCATTTTTTGCCAAATAATTTAAACCTTTGGACAGAAAGTGTTCACTACGACACCACTAAACAACATTTAAGAGACATTGCTAGAAACTTTTCTTTTGCTTAATATTCCAGTTTGCATCCATCCATCCATTATCACTAATCACTTGCCCACTGGAGGATTGCAGTGGTCCAGAATCTATACCACAGAGCATGGTACACCGGTACACCAGCCTGCCCGTGCACACATACATACATACACGCGCACAGTATGAACCCGCCTATCCCGAGCACAAGGCGTAAGGGACACACCCAGGGTGGGACGCCAGTCCATCACAGAGCACCCCAAGCGGGACTCGAACCCCAGACCCACTGGAGAGCAGGACCCAGTCAAACCCACTGTGCCACCACACCCCCCGGTTACACCAGTCCATCACAAGGAAATTCTACACACACTACGGGCAATTCTGAATCCCCAGCTCACGCAGCTAATGGGAGAACATGCAAACTTCACAAAAACTTCAATTTAACCAGATCTGAACCTACGTCCAAACCCAGAGCCCAGGCAAAGTGAAACACCAGCACCACCTCTGCATTGCTTCCGGTCTGTATTTCACTTTTAACCAGTATGCAAAAGGACAGAAAGCACACATGCGCTCAGTTACGCAAGAAAATAAGTAAGAAATGTGAAACTTTAAAATACAGCATCTTCTCTGGTTATCCTGTTACAGCTGAATGTGGTCTCCTCTCACTCTGCACTTGCTTGTGATCTCTGGCTGACTTGTGAAATTCCAGAAGAACAGAGGACTCTTTCAGTGTGACGGCTCCAGCAGAGAACACCTACTTCCCCGCTAAAAACCATCCGGAAGAATGCTGGTTCATGCCCTCTTCCCTGAAAACTTCAAGCACACTGTAGCTTGTACTTCATACAATCCTCCCAGGAAATTTAAAAAAAAAATGTTTTTTTTTTTTCCTGGAAATTATTATTCGACTTTTACTTGCCATGCCATTTCTTTTAATAGTATGCCAAGGCTAAGATAAATGCGAACTGCAATGTTAGACTGAAAAATTAAATGCACATGTGTTGGCATAGGAATCACTAAATAAGTACCTATACCTACCAATAACTACCTTTTTGACAAAAGCGACTCAACTGACCTGCAACATTTTCTACCATTTCTGTGCATAGTTAATGTTATTTGCATTCATACACTATATTCATATTTGCTTTTCAAATAGCCTTTTCTATGAGATGTACGTCGCTTTGGAGAAAAGCATCTGCTAAATGAATAAATGTAATGTAATGTTTTTCGAATCCAGTGTGTAAAAAGTCTATTGAGCAAATCGTAGTCTGGATGTATGAAGCTATTATTTTTAAAGTAATTTAAAATACTAAGTTATATAATCTCTGCGGTTCTTTGAAGTGCATGTATTTATTTAAGTACTGCTGTAAGTGAACAAGAAAAACATACAAATTTGCATAACATTGTGCTACAAGTACAGCAAGTAGTAGAAGGAGGATGAAAACAAGTAAGGCTACTGTTCTAATAATAATAGTATTTTATTTACTATTATTATCTATTTATTAACCCCCCCCACCGATAAGCTGGGAATATGGAGCAGGTGAAAGACTACCTACCCTGGAGCCAGGCAGGCCAGGGGGCCCAGTCGGACCCTGTTCTCCCACATCACCCTATAGACAGGAAGAGCAAAAACAATCCACATCTCCGTCCATTAACTGTTATTAGCTATCAAACACAAAGACAGATATGTACTAATTATAAACAATTTTACAACTAAATCTGTACAAGATTTTAACAGTTCCCACTAATAAAATATGCCATGGTGAATAGTACTGAAGAATGAAACTCAGATGTTCACCCACATTAAGTTAAATGGCTCATGAAGCAAGGTTCTGCCAGTTTGTTTTTGATTCAGTGGAGAAAGAGCGCAATGGGAGTGAAAACAAAAAAAAAAATCAAGATCTGGTGCCAATGAGACTTTCAGATCAGAGACATTCTTAAACAGCTTATAGATATGCTCAATGAACCTGAATTCCAAAAGGTGGCTTAACAAGATCTTAGATTTTCATTCTCACCAAGTCGAACTGACCAACTACAAGTAACGTCAACATAATGTTGACTGCTGACGCAGTTCTAGGACTCATCATATTTTTATAGCCACTTTAAATTTATTACAAGGTGCAGACGCAATGCTGTTACATTTTACAGCCAAATTAAAGGTCTGTAATGAGTAATATGTACTTATTACTTAGTAACTCGGGTAATGTTTTAAAGCAAAAAATGCAGTCAGTGTTCCCATTTATTTTTATATAACAAATAAAATATAAGACCATGCATCAAAGGACTTTATTTTTTACAAATAGCTTCTCAACAAGTGTAATTTTTTTTCTTTCCCTTATACAATACAGGTGGATGAAGAAAATACTCACTGGCCCACCTATTGGTCCAACAGGTCCTACTTCTCCTTGCTCACCACGATCTCCCTGTGAGCAACAGAGTGAGGCCTTCAGCAAACTGGCAGTAAATACCTTTCACATAGAAGAAATTAACTTTGCTCCAACTTACCCTCTTACCAGGAGATCCCACTGTTCCTGCAAGACCTGGATCACCAGCATTACCCTGTTGGCAAGAACTGAATTACTGAATGTCTGAAAAATTGTATTCATAAGGGTACTACAACTCAAGATGGGATTCAACCCTATGACTTTGGGGTGCATAAGTAGCAGCTCTAACCATCACACTGCACACAGATGTGGAAGGTGCACAGCTGGTGCAGAACTTCCTTTCATAATAATGAGATGACGGAGATCAGATGCTAAACAGTATAAGTGAGATGTTCCGCTCTCAGAAAGAGAATGCTTATTGTCCGTTTCAAAAGAAAAAAATTTTACCTTTTCACCACTAGCTCCCTTGGCACCAGGAGACCCAGGCAAGCCCTACAAGAGACAAAAAAAAAAAGCTCATAGCCTTTTTCACTCCTCAGTTGTAAATGTTCAATATATAATTCATAATTTTTTTGTGTGTTTAATGCTTTAGGTAAACTGGAAAAATGAAACGGCTTTTTCAAAATTATTTTAATCAATTATTTTCAAATGCAACATTCCGTATAATAATTCACGCGAGCGTTCACGTTTTATAATCAACTCTGTTTTAAAACTAATTATAATAGCGGCACACTAAGTCCCCGAGTTTGATGAAAATGAAAGCAGCGAGGATGATGGATAGTTGGGTCTGCGATCTTGCGCTTTCGAAGACGGTTTCTGAGAGTCGGACGCAAACAGAGTTCATTTAAAAAAAACAACTTGAAACACTGTTAATTACAATTCTGTGGCTTTGGGGCAAGGTCATACTTACAGGAAGTCCTTGGGGTCCCACCTCCCCAGGAGCCCCTGGTTGTCCAGCATCACCCTGCATTCAAAGTCAAATTCACAATCATGTTATTACACAATCATTACTCACAGTCCAGTCAAACAGTTATTCACTACTAGGCTCCATTAAGTTGTTGCACCAGCTCATCAAACAGACAAAAAGAGGACACTATTTCAACAAAATATAGCATAACTATTCAAGTATAAAATACACATTAAAAGGCTCTAACATGCATTGCATAAAAAATATAAGGATAATGATTTCTGTTGTAGACTGATAGGAAGAAATGCGGTGACATAATGATGAAAATGATGCAAAGATGGATGTTGTACCTTTGGCCCTGGCATTCCAGGAATTCCCTCTCGACCATCCACCCCTGGCAGTCCCTGATAGAAGAATATTGTTAAACAAGAGGGAGCAGATGAGCATAGAATCTGACAAATGAAAAGAAAGGTGGAAATAGTGTTCTTCAAGACACAATTATCTAGCAGATTTGTAGAGCAAATTTACTATCTCCAAAAAGAAAATTTTAAGAAAGTTTCAAGAAAATTTTATTTTTCAGTGTTTCTGAGAAGAAAAAAAACAAACTGATTATAGACACTTTCATGTATACTTACGCTCCCTCCTTTGGGTCCAGGAAGACCTGTGATTCCCCTCCGTCCTTGAGGCCCCTGGAGGATTACAAGGACACTTTGACATGTGTCTAATCTATGCCTTACTAATGTGCTGCTGCTGAAAGAAGAAACAATCCTAAAAATAAGAACAAGTCTTTTCAGCTGAAACTAAACCGAAATTATTTCTCCTGTTAAAAGAATCCTTTGACTGTAACAATACATGGTTTTCCAGGAAAATGTTGTATTTGTTATAATTATTATTAGAAGAAGTAGTAGTAGTAGTAGTATTGGTCTTATTATTTGTGAATAATAGTAATAATAATAATAATAATAATAATAATAATAATAATAATTGTTGTTTTCTTAGCTGATGCTGATTTTCAAAAGTGACCTACAGTATCTGAACCATTTCTACAATTGATTATTATTTTAAGGAGCAGTGCGGAGCAGTCAGTCAGCTGCTGCAAAAAAAACCAGAACATTAGCAGGAAATGCGACTTCAACCAGCAACCCTCAGCCCACATCCTTAACCGCGACCCTACTGTCCCAGCTGCAACCACGTGCACCAAACACAACCGTACAGTTACAGAAAAAAACTGATTGCCAGAATTACTTACTTGATCCCCTTTTGGGCCAGTTTCACCCACCAAGCCTCGCTGGCCTCGGTCACCCTAAGATAGCATAATGATAATAATAACGAGGTATCTACTTTTCAATGGAGCTTTTTTAGACTATATACAGCTTCATGCTCTAGTAACATGTAACAAAATTAACTGTTTACATTGCATTAAACTGTAAACGAATACATTATTTACTTTCATATAATTAATAATTTAAAAAAATGTTATAATTTTTTGCAAGAAAACCTTCATCCTTGCTGTATCACAAGTATTACTGTTAAACCTTCTGAAAGAAAGATGTCACTGATAGAAATTGATCAGCGTCAGCGTGTAGCAGTAATTGAGCACAAGGTGGATCGGGATGTACAGGCTGCTAGAGTGAGGGGATAAGACTTACAGTGGCACCCTGGACACCCTGGGGACCTGGCTCTCCATCATGGCCTCGAGGTCCCTGTCAGGAGGCAAAACAAATATTAGGTTTTCATAAAAATCAAAGCAGGCAAACATAAATGTGTGAACATGGCCAGAACCACCTTTGACCTTTTAACCTTCTCTTCCAAGTCCGTTGCAGACTTAGCTGTACAATAGCACAAACTCTCTGAGTATTATCTGCAAATTCTGTTTACAACGCTTCCTCCGATAACTGGCACACTTCACTCTGGTTCCGGACTAATGCTCCCAGTTTTCACCGGAAAATTCCCTTAAACTGCACCTGGATCACTAATCCATCTTACCAATTCTCCTTTGGATCCCATCATCCCCATGATTCCCCTGAGTCCTTGAAGACCCTGAAATCACATACAGACCATCAGCAACTTCAACCGCAAGGAAAAAATGATAAAAGCAGTTTTTATCGCCAAGAAATCTGCCTTAAGAAATGCTACTTACTTGTTCTATAATTATATGCATACTGTACATACTGCTTATTACATGAAGTCCAAAAGAGAATTAAGGTGATTGCCGAAAAGAAAGAGAAGCAGTATAGGAGCAGCAGAGTCAAAGTTCAGTATTAACTTGTAAACAGTTTGTACTGTATTTCATCCTGCAAATGAATTGAACAAAATAATGGGAATGGAAAAGCATTTACAATGGGGCCTTGTGCTCCAATTTCCCCTGGAGGCCCTTGATCCCCTTCTTCACCCTAAGAAAAACACATTAAAAGCCATTTTTATAAGTGTGGGTCTTTTCCTTTTATTATATATATTTAAATTTGATGCAATAAATATCAGATATTTCTGAAACTGTCTGGATCCAAAATTAATCATAAACTACTATTCGTGTGTAAACTCTATATATAAGCAGCTTAATTCTTTGTTGGCAAAAAAATGTGCACAAGGCAGTCGTTCAGTACGTTGTAAACAGCAGCACCATCTGTGGTTTTCTAAGATAAAACTTGATTGTTTTGGTCCTTTCAAATCAGTACCTTGTGCCCTTGCTTTCCAGGCTCACCAGATTCTCCTTTCACACCTTTGTGGCCCTGGGAAAAAAAGAAAAAAAAAGAAAAAAAAAACAATGAAATGAACAATCAAAATTCACTCAGCAAAAATGACACTCACTCCTACTGACTTAATGAGAATAAACTGCTCCTCTTACACACACACACCATCTGAAACTGCTTGTCCCATGCGGGGTCGCAGGGAGCCTAATCTGACAAACACAGGGCGTAAGGCTGAAGGGGGAGGGGACACACCCCGGACAGGACGCCAGTCCATCACAAGGCACCCCAAGCGGGACTTTAACCCCAGGCCCACCAGAGAGTAGGACCCAGCCAAACCCACTGTGCCACCACGCCTCCTACCCGCTCCTCTTAGGGACTCTAAAATTATTACATAATCCCTGAATGCCATTCACTCACTGACAGCTCAGAAATACATGATACAGCCAGGAACATAATGTTAAGTATTAAATTCCAGTTACCTCCCCATGTTCTCTGATACACGACCACAATAACCTCCCTTTTAAGAGACCAGAACTCACCTTCATGCCTGGAAGCCCTGGGTGACCAGGTGGGCCTGGTGGACAAGCGTTAGCGCACTAAAGAATTGGAAAAAATTCATTTATGTCATTCTCACATTCAGACAACGTACCTGTACATATCAGCAAAAACGTCATCATTAAGAATATACTGATATATTGTATCTGTATGTATGGTACAACATTGGTATTAAACAATTCAAAAATTCCATATATCTGCATGTAAGTATAACAATAAAGTAAGAAAACATGTAAGTGACTGTGGTTCTTACCAACTCAGCAGTAGCTCCATGGACCCCAGCAGCTCCCTGAAAAACAAGGCAAGTTGATTTCATTGAGAGCCTTGACTGTCCAGAAAAATTAGCACTAGGCAATAGGTTCAGATTTTTAGATGTTCTGAACGGGACATGAATTATTCTGTTTCGGTAATGTGTGCGTGGAAAGCGTAGGATGAACAAACGTTTTCATCCTACGTGTAAGTTATGAATATGTCACTGGCGATAATCTTCGATAACTACTGCTAAAACTTTTCCTCTGGTTCTTCTCACAGTTTCCAGCCTCTTACACGACTTTCATCCCTTTGTAAGTCTCCCGTACCTTTGGGAGAGCTACAAGTATAGCCTCTGCACTAAGAGCAGAACTCCAACTTATGTTAGCAGTTTAACAGGGAGTAGAAATGTCGAAGATTTTAGGGTGACAGTTAAAGATATTATACGACTCACGAAAACAGACCTCGTTATTCAATGATTGCGTCTTGCGATTATCGCTCGAAATATACTGATAGCTGATGGTTACCTCATGTGGAAGATTATACGGTATGTAAAGCACTGTGTGAAGTATAGCAATTTGCAGTGTACCTTACTACACCTTCACCTTCACGTAATAGAGAAGACTGATGTGGAGAACAGGAGATTTTATATATTTCATGTAGCTCAAAGGAAAATTAGGAAGATTAGTGAAAAGAAACAGGAGCACTAACCCTATCCCAAACCCTTAACCACACGCATTGTATGGATGTTGCACGATAAAACTGTCCAAGATAAAATGTTGCTGTCATGCTACACTATGGATGAATATAAAATAATATATAATTTTCATATAAAAATAGCCTACGCATATTTTGAATACAAAAACCAACAAGTACCAGGGCAACGGCAAAGAACGCTGTGCAAAAGCACATTTTTGCTGAGGTATGCAGTGCCCTCAAAAAAATATCCCATCTTAAAGAATACAGTTTTCCCACCTAATATCTGTAAAGAGTCAAATTTTATACACACCATTGCTGGCTAGTATTTTACAATGGAGGAACTTAAAAAATAGCTTGCACTTAGAGGTTCCGTCAGTAAAACTCTCAAAAGAAAACGCTGTACGGTACTCACTGGAGGTCCCGACGGTCCCCTAGGCCCCTGCGGCCCTCTCACTCCCATGGCACCCTGCAGGAAATAAAAACATAATGTCATCATCCATTACACATTTTCTCCCCTTAACTTATAAACATATTCTTAAATATGTATGTATTCTATTATTCTGTAATGGTATATTCTTAATCCTCAGCTCAGTCGATCCTTAACCTCTAGGGAACAGTCACCATATACATATCTGTTAACTGACTTAATTCAGTTCTGGTAGAACTCACAGGGGGTCCGACTTTGCCAGGTTCACCGAAAGACCCTCCGGGCCCTGGTGGTCCCTTGTTAAAAAAGATAACTCACATGTCAATCATGAGAGCAAACAGTTCTCCCCACGGTACAGCATTAATGGTATGGATGGTGATGAACGGGGTCCATCATTTTCATTTATGAATATTTTTAAGCAGTGGGACAGCAGAATATTTACTCACAGGAGCTCCATCATCTCCGGCACCCTAAAGAGGAAAACGAAAGTGGCAATCGTCATTAAAAATAAAAGCCACGCACAAATGAGTACTCCGAGCACCAATGCACAGAGCGTGCTAAGGATCACGGGAATATTATTTAAGAACGTTTTCACGTTTATAGTCTGAGGTTGTGCGATTTCCGATGTGTCAACATAACTGGAGCAATGGTGGGTACAAATACATGTATGCTGTTGTCCCAAAAAAAAAACTTTACTGATGTAACAATATGATGGTAGTCAATCAGAAAAAATGTATATAATTATATAATATCAAATATCCCTTCCTGTATGCTAGGGCAGGGGGTGCGGTGGTGAGGTGGCGCAATGGGTTGGCCTGGGTCCTGCTCTCCGGTGGGTCTGGGGTTTGAATCCCGCTTGGGGTGCCTTGTGATGGACTGGCGTCCCGTCCTGGGTGTGTCCCCTCCCCCTGCAGCCTTGCACCCTTTGCTGCCGGGTTAGGCGCCAGCTCACCATGACCCCGCTTGGGACAAGCGGTTTCAGTCAACATGTGTGTGTAAGAAAATTACATTCATTCCCTTGGCAAAACTGATATCATTTTACTCACTGCTGGTCCTCGTGGTCCAGGCTTCCCTGGTTCACCCTGATGAACAACAAACCCTGTTAAATTTTCATACCCACAAGCCATTGCATCAGCACATGCACAGAATACTATGCTTCAGCCGACCTTTATTTTTTGAAGTGAAGAAACTCTAACTTGTTATTGGCCAATTAGAAACCTTCCAATGCTGACCTTGTGACTGAGCTGCGGCCTGATTCAAAACAAGGTCTCGGCGCTGCCAAAGAATGATCAACTTAATGGGAACTAATTCGGGAGTGTGGTTCCCCACAAAGACGACTATGTCGGAGGGAGGCCATGCAGCAGGCCAGGATATTGCAAGTTTAAGGATTTAGAGTCATGAGGAATTGCTTTGGGGGTTGCAACATCCAGGGGAATGCCACAGCATTAGACCACGTCTCGCCGGGCTCAGGTCAGATGTTCTCAAGGGGAACAAAAGGGAACCGTGAGCACTCACTTTCTGTCCGGCGGGACCATCCGGCCCAGGATCTCCTACAGCGCCAGTCAAACCCTGAAAAAGAAAAAGAACCAGCAGAAGGCCATTTCACTTAGTCATATATATGAAAAGCTCTAAGGTAAAATTATAGTAATATAACTTTACATAAATGTAAATGTAAACGTATAGTACGACTACTCTTCGTCAAATACGTGTCATTTGATGTGTGCATAGAGATACAGACAACCTCTAAAATCAGTTAAAATCATAGTGTGTGAGTGAGTGACTGAGTGTGTTCCACGGATGTATGGATGAGTGACCCAGTGTAATCAGTGTATCTAGCAGTGTAAGTCACCGTGGTGAATAAGGTGTGTGGGCTGATAACACTACATAGAGTTCATTGGAAGTTGCTTTGGAGAAAGTGTCTGCTAAATAAATAAATGTAAATGTAAAATCACACTTTAATAAGAGTAATGTGCATAAATGTGCATGAAGTCAATTATCATTTCACTTGCTGCTATGACTGGTACCATGGTACCAAAACCCTTTGTAGAACATGTAGTGATGTTTTCATTAATGAGCAGCCTTACAGATTCATAAGGACGTGTATAGTTCGGCAGAACTGTCATCTAACTCCACTTTGGAAGGCAGCATTAACCATGACAACTGCTACACTAATACAAAATACATCCAAAGGAAAAAGTATGACAACATTTGCCCTACTTGTTGCTCACAAAAAAATAAAAAAAAAAAATCAAATTTCTAAATTTTTCCATTTTAGAAACTGGTAAAAGAGATATACAATTTGGCATAAAGAAGTAACTCAGAGAAAAAAAACTAATAAGCGAATGTTAGAAAATGTGAACATAGTGACAGTATATATTTTGGTACTGTAAGCCATAGTGGAACAGCGTGTAGGGTGGGGCCCCAGCACATGGGGTGGGGGGCTGTGCACTTGTAGGCAGTCCCACTTTACCTGCTTCCGGGATTTATCTATAAATTCAAATATCAACAAATAGCTGCAATTGCTGCTCAACACAGGAGATCCTCACCAGCAGAAAACAATATACTAAAGTAACGCCCTAAGTTCTTACATCTAGTGGAAGTTGTGCAGTTACATCACGTGTCCATACACATACTTCATTATATTTTGAACCGACATTTACCTGATACTTTTCTCCAAAGCAGCTTACAATAATTTAACCTTTTGTACTGTTCGGTAACTTTACTGGAGCAATTTAGGGTAAGTACCTTGCTCGAGGGTACTACAGCCAGAGGTGAGATTTGAGCCTACAACCTTTGGTTCTAAAGGCAGCAGATCTAACTACTACACTGTTCCACCTGTCTGCAAGTTTTTATCTATAACTGATTTAATTTGATTTAAAAAACTCAAAAAAATAATAACCTAGGAAACCCGGTTCGTGAACACCACTGCTTGTTCATATGCAAGATGAAGTGTGAATACTAGCATTCATTCATGAGTAAATTAAGGTAAGGATTACATGAAAATAATTCCATGAATATCCTCCGCATCGTCTTGAATTCCCATCTTGAACCCGCAATGAGAAACATCAATTAAGGACACGTGTCTCAGCTCCACTGTGAGTTGCGGTTACGTGCAGTTAGCGCTGGTTGTCTGAGCTCAATCAAAAATCCTCAAGAAACTCCCAAGCATTTGCCTAATCCTCCGTTTAACATCCTGTCTGATCATATGATTAGCCTGCAATCCCCAGAAAGCTGAGTCTCAAATAGGTCATTTTGACAGATAATATCACTTTCCCCAGTTTATGCATAAAGCTCCATTCATAGCAGCGTCCCGTTCATTGTAAATACGCAGATCATATGGACGCAATCCGGCCGTAAAAATACAAAAAAATATTTACATCAGCACCGGGAAACCCTGGCACTCCAGGAGATCCGGGTCCACCAGCATCCCCATCCGGGCCCTGCAATTACATGACAAATAAAAATGGAAACGGAGCAGGAAGGAAAATGCTATGTCGGTCTGCTGATGTATTAATAGTATTATGGGGAATAAACTCACAGGAGGACCTTCGGGACCATCGGGACCTCGGTCACCCTGACGAAAAACAGTTAGATGAGGGCGGGAACTGGTTTTTAATTAAACATGCGCTCAAACCTGGTACTGAACATGCCACCGCACAATGAAGCATCACTTTGCATGCAACACGCGTGTTTAGTGTTGTGGGTTGTACACGTGGCCGTACGCACCACATATTGCTTTGTCTGAATACGTCCCTAATTGCTGTATGATTTTATGATTGTTGAGGTGCATGTAGTAAATCCTTTTCTGAGTGCACTGCGACTTGCTACGATTATATAACTGTGCCTAATTTAATAAAGTTGGGGGGGAAAGACTGGCAAGTAACAAGGGACATGTCTGTCTGATGATGTGGAAAGGTTTTTGAGTCAAAAAAAAAATCTTACAGTTATGCCATCAATTCCAGGGACACCTGGGGGACCAGGGGGACCTCTCTGTGGAACAAGACAAAAGAGCAGTGGGTTGTGTTGTTTCACGCATAACTTGGTATGTGCATTTATTAAGGCCGTCGTTACTAAGCAATAATATAAAAGCAGTAACATAATATTAAGTGTGGATACAGAAGAGTAGAAACTGCTTCGTGTGAGATTATAACACAAACTTTTTTCCAATGGTCCTCCTGCCACTGGATGTGATTTCGGTAAACTTTCAACTTTTTTTACACACAATTTTTTATATATATATATATATATATATATATATTACAGATTATTTTAACATCTGCATATTTCTGTGCACCAGAACCCCAATCTATGCATCACATTGTTATATAGCTCTACTGTCTCACAGCGCCTAGGTGGTGCAAGAGGAGGTGGGCTCGATCCCTGCTCTGTCTGCATGGAGTTTGCATGTTCTCCCCGAGTCTGCGAGGGCTTCCTCCGGGTGCTCCGGTTTCCTCCCACAGTCCAAAGACACGCTGTTCACTCACAGTGTGTGAGTGACTGAGTGTGTTCCACGGATGTATGGATGAGTGACCCATGTAAGCAGTGTATCTAGCAGTGTAAGTCACCCTAGTGAATAAGATGTGTGGGCTGATAGCACTACAGAGAGTTCATTGGAAGTTGCTTTGGAGAAAGAAAGAAAGAAAGAAAGAAAGAAAGAAAGAAAGAAAGAAAGAAAGAGAAAGAAAGAAAGAAAGAAAGAAAGAAAGAAAGACTCTAAGCTAAATAAATAAATCTAATGACGTGATATATCAAAAAGGACTGAACGCTCCTCCTTGGAACGCGCTCCATTCCCATCCAAGTGCGCGTATGGAGCGCGTTCCAAAGAGCGTTCGATCCATGTTGCCGTGTGTGGTCGAAAGGGAGGCGCAAGAATCCGAAGTAAGGAATGAAGACAAGAGAGGAGAGGAGAGGACTCACCTGGGCCGAGCACGGGAGCGCGCAGAGCACAAGAAGGAGCGCGATTGTCCCGGGTCCGCGACTGGAGGCTGCGCTGCTGCCCATCATCATGGTCTTCCCGCTGGAGGGACGGCGGCGCGCAAAAACGGTCCCTTCTTTCTGCGCTCAACTCGGCCTGACGGACCCCCCAGGGAAGAGAAAGGAAAGCTCCGCCGCGGGGGGTCCCCGCCTCATGTTTATTCATAGGCGGTGGGAGGGCAACAATGGCGCGTGTCCGCCTTAAGTTAGCATTTTTGGTTTCGGCGACTTCTGTGACTGACCAGCCTGCTCAAAACCCTACAAATTACAGACAAGTTGAAGTTAAGCTGTTTTTTCATTATTTATATTTATGTATTTATTTTTACAAGGGGGCGAGGTGTCGCAGCAGGTTTGACCGGGTCCTGCTCTCTGGTGGGTCTGCGTTCGAGTCCCGCTTGGGGTGCCTTGCGACGGACTGGCGTCCCGTCCTGGGTGTGTCCCCTCCCCTTCCAGTCTTGTCCTCTGAGTTGCCAGGTTAGGATTAGGTCGCGGTTTGTGTGTGTGTGTATATTTATCCTAACTGGCTACGGAAAGCTGATTTTTACTTGGCTCAGGTCTGAAAATCACACACACATCGTGTTTGTAGATGTTTCTGTCCTTCTTTTCAAGCTGATTTGCAATTATTAAAAGGCAACATGCACACAGCAGGGTATTTTTACTGTATTCAAGGGTACCGCAACAGCAGTGGGATATGAACCAGGAACCTTCAGGCTATAGGGCAACAGCCCCTAGGCACTACACCACCTGCTGCCATGATCATGAGAATGGTGGTTTAATTGGTGCTGGATGGATCATTGCTAATTGCTTTCATGATTCAATTATATTAATGTTCAGGATATATTATGACAGAAGCAACTTCAATAAAGGTGCATCTATTTATTAACTGTGCATAATGAGAACAAGGTTACTTCTGGAACACACACAAACACACTTTCTGAACCGCTTGTCCCATACGGGGTCGCAGGGAACCAGAGCCAAACCCGGCAACTGAGGGCGTAAGGGTGGAGGGGACACACCTCCATCACAAGGCACCCCAAGCAGGACTCGAACCCCAGACCCACTGGAGAGCAGGATCTGGTCCCACCCACCGTGCCACCGTGCCCCCGTGCCCCCGTACCCCCCTCCTACTTCCGGAACAGTGGTGGTTAAAGAAAGCAAAGGTGGTGGTTAAGGAGCTGAGCTTGTGAAAAGGGTTCAGACTCAAAAAGGAATGAGTTCTGAGTCAGTCAGCAAAGATTTTTTTTTATGTGCATTCCTGGGAATAAATTAATATTACTGTACACTGCAGAATCCAAGCTGCATTGCTGATTTTGCGCAACTTGAAATAAATGATGGAAAATTAAAATCGTCTTTCAACTGGCTGTGTCATTCACGTGTGCCATAGACTTAGAGTGAGCGAATATCATGCTGGGCAGACATTGACAACAGTAACTGGCCTGTGAACTCCTCACACAAATGTCACCAGCTTGACCAGAGCCTTAGTGTGAAATACCCCATACACCTATATAAATTTGCAGAGGGGAGCTGACAGATTCCATCGATCTGAAATAAAGCACACACACACACGCACAGTCTGAAACCACTTGTCCCAGGCAGGATTGCGGCAAGCTGGAGCCTAACCCGGTAATGCACAGGGCATAGGGCCGGAGGGGGGAGGGGACACAACCAGGACAGGATGCCAGTCTGTCGCAAGGCACCCCAAGCAGGACTCAAACCCCAGACCCACCGGAGAGCAGGACCCGGTCCAACCCACTGCACCACCATGCCCCCCAAAACAAAGTACTTAATTAAAACAATTCTTCTGAAAGTAAATCAGATTTCTGTCTGCACCAATCCCCCTGTTTTTTTTTTTTTTTGTCATTAACTTTAAAATATTCTCTATTTATATGTTGGTTTCAAGCTCCTCCAAAAACATCCATCCTAAGTAGTACAACAGTTCAGAGGTATGTTCAATAGTCTAAGAGACTTCCAGGTGATATCTTAAAACTATGCAAGTACACACAATGTACATGCATTTCCTCTAATGCAAAGCAAATTGAAAAGACTGAATTATATTTACAGTGAAACCATGAGATAATTCTGCAGTAAAACATTTTTATAATCCGTGTTCCTTCGGTGTGACAACATCTACAAAAATTATCAATTTCCTAAACGATTAATGCCATATTTATTATTTACAATAAATAAATTGATAACGGTGGGTTGGGAATCCTCACTTTACTCTAGCTGGAATTCCAGTGATGAAAATGGTAAGAAGTGTGTATGGGTACATGCATATATGAGACACACACCAGTCCGGGAACATAACCAAGTACAATAATCATGTCATGATGCATTGTATTTTTTTCAGTATCTACATGTTAACAATTCTGTCCGGAAAAACAGAAAGATGTACACTTTAACTCATAGTTAACTTATTAGCTTATGGTGAAGAATTCTACAGTTTTCTGACTAAGTTGGTCCATTTGTCTGTCAACATTTTAAAAACTTTTGCTAAGTCCTATATAAATTTTTACAGAGCCCATTTTCTTTTCCAAGATTAAGTTCCAAGATCCAAGATCTTTTCCAAGATCCAGTCGTGACGCTTCTTCTGTTCCCAGAATACAGTGAGATATACCATGCTGAATAAATATTTGATGAAGCAAAAAACATGCAAAGATTAAACAATGCATGTTCAGTGAAACATTAAGTTTAAATATTTGAGTACCAACTTATTTATGTGACCAGACTGTTAACCCAGTTACAACCAAGCTTCTTTTGTGAGATGGAATGTGAAGAATGTCTATTTGATGTAGCCCATTAAAGGAAAAAAGTTAAATGTTACACACACACACACACACAGTCTGAAACTGCTTGTCCCCAGCAGGGTTACAGCAAACCAGAGACTAACCCAGCAACAAAGGGCACAAGGCTGGAGGGGGAGGGGACACACCCAGGACGGGACGCCAGTCCATCGCAAGGCACCCCAAGCAGGACTTGAACCCCAGACCCACAAGAGCAGAACCTGGCCAAACCCGCTGCGCCACCGTGCCCCCTTTAAATGTTACAACTATAAACAAAAAATGTGTGCATACAATCTTGTTTATATTTTCATTGCAGTATTGGTATAGATAGTTCTAGTGTGTTTATCAAAAACTTATACCTAACAACATTAAACCTTTTATTCTTCCATTGTGGTCAAAGTTACAAGAGTGAGAAAGGATTATTTCCTTGTATTATTATATTATTATATTCATTGTATTTTTGTATATATTTTACATATTTATACATTTATTACATCATTGTATGATTGTATTTCCTTATATTATTTTATTGTTTTCCCCTTGGCCCTTAGAGAAAGGGATAGTTCCTTTTCCTCCTTATCAGTTTTCCGAAAATATATCTTGTATCAATGCTTCTATATTGCTGTTGTACATAGTATAGCCTCAAAAAAAGACAGCAACATCAACACAACCATTTAATTCGGGAAGCAATGGCCTGGAAGCTGAATATTAAACGTTGAGCAGATCCAAAATGTGTAGCTGCAGAGAGTTAAACAAACCGAACCTGTGTTTCGTAACTTAAAATCACTGGAGTGCTTAAAATTTTATGATAATGTACTGATAGCTCTTTCCAAAGCAAAGCATTCCAGGAATTTGTCTTTGTTGTGTCCATAGTTTTTATGCGCACTATTATCATTTGCAGTTGACATATTTTCACCGACTTTGAAGTATACCATGTTCCTGGAAAAGGCTTCTTTGGCAATATAAAATATTACCCTTCATTTAATGTTCATGTTCAGGACATCCAGAGAAGAAACACTGACATTTATTTTACCTATATGATTCTGTCTTTATTAATTTATTGCTACAATAATGCACATACCGAGTATAATGTAACATTTAAAAGTTTCGGTCAAATACTAATGTCGCAATGACACAAGTGACATTTAAAGTAGAGCTTCTTGAGGGAACTTGGATTATGCGACAAAATGCAGTGGCATGAATTCTTATATTACACATCAAAAGACATAATTACTTTTGACCACCTATCTCATGTAAATTGTACTGGGATCTCCCTCCCTTGTTGCTCCTGTTTCAGTACCAAGGACAGTGACAGTACTGCGCACAACCAGCAGGTGAGGATGTATCCTTAAAAATCCCACATCCCTACCCTCCTGAGCAGTTTGCCCAGCACAGATTTACTGTTGTTACCTGTGTGGTGGGTTTAAATATGACCCTTTGACTGAATAAGCTTTCTGGAGGCAGTGGGTGGGTAATTTAAATTCCCACTGACAGTCTCACCTCTGGAATTCACATCAAGGTGAAAACTTGGATTCTGTGTGAAATCCTGCAGAGAAAAATGAGAAGGCATTGCTTTGTTCAAGTGCAATTTCAATACCAAAAGGCAAAGAGAAATGTGTTTTTTTTTTTTTTTAAACAGAACAACTGCTCCTGGCTGTGCTGTGTTAAGCAGAGTAGAAGGACACACTCCTGTCAATGTATCCTACACATTCAAGATGTTACATTATACTTATTCATTTAGCTGATACTTTTCTCCAAAGGGACTTACAATGTTAAGGTTACAATTGATTATTCATTTAAACAGCTGGGTAATTTTACTGGAGTAATTGAGGGTAAATACACTGCTCAAGGGTACTACAGCCAGGTGGGGAAGCAAACCTGTGACCTTGCAATCCAAAGGAAGCAGCTCTAACCACAACACTACCAGGTGTCTCAGGTACATCCCATACTTTTATTACAATGGCTATAAACAAAGACCCAGTCCAACCAACCTTACCACAAAGCCACAGAGAACAACACTCAACATTGCCATCATATATCTCCATACCTCGAGACCAAGAAGCTTAACTTCCTTCCCTACCCAACACAACACAACCACAGGGTACCAACATGGGTATTTCATTGAGGTTGTCAAGTGGGCACCTCCCTTCATCGATGTTTTGTTGAATTAGGCACATGACACCTCCAGAAGGCTCAACAGTGCAGTCTGGCATCCCAGACCCACCCCTCTCCAAGCACATTAGATGCCCTTCACCCTCAACAAATAATAAGCAAGTATTTTTTACTTATTTATTTGATGCCTGTTCATAAATATTCTGGGATCGCTATAAGAGTGATGCAGAGAAGTAGTTGACGATAGATTGACTTCACTTCTGACCAGACTATGGAATAATGTCAACCCTTCGTGTGTGAAGAGCCACTCAGCTCCACTGGCTTCGCATGCACACAATCAATGGTTCATTATCTGTGAAGATTGCTATTGCTGCTCTAATTACTATTCTGTATACATTGATTCTGTTTAGCCAATTCATTTTGGTTATGGAAAAATTAAGATTACATCTGCCCACCAAAAATAACATTAATTTGAAGGAAAAACCTTTCTCTGGATCAGTTTTGTTTTTTATCAAGTGATATTGAAACTGTTATTATTTTAAAGCTTTGAAATCATACAGGGCATTATGGTTCCAAGCACTCAGCCAAAATATTACAAAAAAAATTTTAAAGTCTACATTAACTGAGATAATAGTTCAGCAGATCCATTACCTGCTTTATCTTAAGCAGGAACCACTGCAATTGTGCACTAAGCACACACACACACACATACACACACACACACACATCATCTGAACTGCTTGTCCCATACAGGGTCGCGTGGAGCCGGAGCCTATCCCGGCAACACAGGGCGTAAGGCTGGAGGGGGAGGGGACACACCCAGGACGGGACAGCAGTCCATCGCAAGGCACCCCAAGCGGAAATTAAACCCCAGACCCACCAGAGAGCAGGACCTGGTCCAACCCACTGCACCACCATGCCTCTTCTGTGCATTAAGTAGGAGGTAACAAATTACTAAGTACACACACACACATTGTGTGAAGTTGTTTGTCCCGAGCAGGGTTGCAGCGAACCAGAGACTAACCCAGTAACACGGGGTGTGGGGGACACGCCCAGGATGGGATGCCAGTCCATTGCAAGACACCTCAAGGAGGACTCGAACCCCAGACCTACCAGAGAGCGGGACCCAGCCAAACCCGCTGCATCACCGCACCCCCCAATTCTTCAGTAGGAACTGATTATTTATAAATGAATGAACAAAATCTTTCTTCTCCAGGCCACAGCTCAGCAACGCTGTTAAACCAATATATTTCGGAAACTGAGCACACGCACTTTTTGTTCAAGAATGATCCACATAGCGTCCCATCTAAAGATTCATTCTTGCCCGTGAATGATCATCAAGCAGATCTTGATCAGAATTGTGCTGTAAACAACATTTTTGATGCGCTAGGAGCAGCTTTTCCATGGCCTTCATGGTCGACACACACCAAGTGATGGCCTGCTGTGTGCGTAGCTATGCAACACGGTGTTTCACACAAGTGCAACTGGGCTTAATGAAGAGCTCAGCTACAAGACAGATATGCATACAGATGTGTCTCCTGGCATCGCTATTAAACACACACTGTAAACTCAGCTTAAGACTTAAGTCTTAAGTGCCTCGTCGTAAACAACACTCGTGACTCTTCTCTCCACACAGCTCTTCTACAACAGACGGGACGCGCAGTCTTTACAATAACCGCCAGCAACATGTTGAACCCACAAAATAATATGTAAATGTATTTTTTTAAAAATCTCTTTTGCTACTTTATTGCGGTTATTGAAAACACTACACTTTCCACCCAAATCCTCAAAAAAACAAATGCTCGGTCGCCGCTCGCTCTTAAAAACCGGAAGTTCGCCGCGAGTACGCGCCTAAGTTGGAAGGGGGGTGTGAGGGGTGGCATCGCCCTCGCGCACGCGCTCCACGGTTGAAAGCGTTCTGACGCGCTCTGACGCCACAGCCAATATGGAATCTCGGCCGCGGCTGGCACGAGCGCTGCAGCAAATCGCGTCGGTTACGCTAAAGGCGAAAGGAGATTTTTACGCGGTTCAGTTTGTATTGTCTGTGTGAGGTGGCGACGCAGCTAGCTGCGTGTTAGCATCTGCTGGTCGAAGACTCTGTGTACAACGGCGTTGACAACGGGGAGGGGGCGGCGGCGGCGGACACGAAAGACACGGGGAGGATTAAAGTGGAATTCTCTGAGGTTTTTGAACGGGCTGATCGGGCGCGGGCGCAGTCCCGTCCGGCACATACATAGCCGGAGTGTCGGCCCTGTTCGCCCGCCAAGGTATGGACGGTTCCTCCGTCAGAACGCCTTAGCTGCTGGTCTAGCGGTGTATTAGTAAACTGTATATTATAACTAATTAATGCTAGGCTAGCCGGGCTAGGCTAACTTGTTAGCTGCACGGCAGCCGTAACTTACGGTTAAGCTCCGTCGCGTCGGACTTAGTCGGGCAAGTTTTACAACCTGTCAGGAACAGAGACGAACAAAAATATCCTGGATAACAGTTTGGGAGGAGGTGACGAGCCTTGTGCTTCTTGTCCGGTCGGTGGGACAACGACTGTGTACTTGTGCTTTTCGATATTATTTGTTCTTGTTGTTGTTATTTCGTGACGAGGCACGTCGGCGCTGCTGCGGTCTCGCGCTCCGCCGGTTTTGAACTTTCCTATTCTGCTCGTTTTGAGGAGATCATTATTTTAGTATAATCTCAGCTTTCTGTGGCCCATGGTGAATATTTACTATTATTATTTCTTGACATGAAATACTTAGCCTGCCCGTCCTGTACTGTGGTAAAAAGCCACAGCCAGGCACGGCAGGCGGATCTTTCATTTCTTCTTGTTGCTCAGTGAACGGTGTTTTGTTATAGACACTTCAACTGTGAATGGCATTCATTGTTTCATTGCGGAGGGGAAAAAAATAGCTGGAAATGAATAAAATTATTTGAACTTATATTTTTATTTTGTTTCTTTGCTCTAAAGTCCAAACTGTGTGTGTGTGTGTGTGTGTGTGTGTGTGTGTGTGTGTGGTGGGGGGGCAAACTCACCTGTCCAGGTAATGTACTACGTAGACACCCTGTCTGACCCCTGGTACCTAGCAGTCATTAGGTAAACAGTGTGACATGTGACATAAACCTTGTAGGGGTCGAACCAACAACCCAGTGCTTTTGGATCTCAGGCAGTGTAGTTGGAGCTCAACAACTTGCACTTAAACAACCTGGATTTGAATCCCAGATCCAGCTGTATATTTCTTTATGAATGTACTTGCTCTAAAGTCTTCTACTAAAATCCTTTAGCTGTATAAATAGGTCCACTGGTTCCTCATGTAACGGCAATTTTTAAAAAAAATTTTTCCCATGAAATCCCTCCTTTAGGTGAGTTCCTGTTGCGGGGGGATTGAATTAAAACTATTGGATGGCGACATTTTGATAATTTGATAGATGTTTGATACAATGAGCGCCCAAGATCACAGCTCATATCTTTTACTCTGTGACATTTGAGGTCACTATGCTGTTACAAGTGTTGTGCAGAAGCAGTAAGTAGTGTAGTGGTTGCAGTCGCTGTCTTGCACTGGAAGGGCCTGCTTCTTGTTGTAGTACCATTGAGTAAGGTACAAAGTCTAGCTTGCTCCAGTAAAATTACTGTGTGGTATAAATGAATAATTATTAACAACTGCAGTGAAGTGTTACTAGCTTAATACTGTAAGTTATTTGTGAGAAAAGCATCTGCTGAATTAATACCATTAAATCTGCATTTAATATTACATTTATCTTAAACAATTGATTTGTTGAGGCTGCCTGCATGACAGGAAATTTTCCCATGTTGTTTTCTGCTAAGCATACTTGCATGAATTTTTGTTCTGTAATTTCAATAAATGTAATGAGCAAATTGATATTATAATACCGAGCAGACCTGTCCGGTCCAGAGAAAAACATCAGCTAAATCAATAATCGACTATTCTTTTTCATGTGCAGACTTTGTGCCGTACTTGCACTGCAAATCTTCATTCATTTGGTATTGTGTCTCTGAAGCCAGTGAATACCATGTGACATCTGGCTTTTCGTTGCCTCTCTGGTCTTGGGAACAACCATCCCAGGTGTGGTAAATGGGTGGCAAAATACTCTATTAGATAAGTGTAACTCTTACTAGTACTCAGCCATGACTCCCTGTGTGGTGTAATATCTAATATTGAAACATCTTAGTCAAACAACTGGTTTAACAGGGTTTATTAATTTATAATAAATTCAGTGAGTTTCAAACCCAGCATGGTGATAGTCAGTTGTCAAGTATGTTGAAAGATGTTAATGCTCAGAAGTTTTACATGGTTTTTGCTCTCTTTTATTTCCAGGGATGGATGTGGTCTGGTTCAATGACTGGAAATGGCATTGCCCTGCATGAGTAGGAACCCCTGTCCTGTGTGAGTCCAGAAGTAGGTGGGTGAATGGTGTATGAACTGCCTGCTGAAAATGACAAACCTCGAGTGCAGGATGTCAGTGTCTGTCCTGGTTTTAGTTTAATATGTTAAGTTGCTTTTATCCAGAATAGTTTCAAATAGCTTACAATTTGACACCTCACATCTTTAGAGTTGAACATTTGTATCAGGTATTCAAGGGTACAGCAGGAGGATTTTAAGTCAGGTGCTTTAACCAATATGTTGCTTCACAGCATGATAACAGGGTTTTTCAAAATTTTCCTGTTACACTTTGAGGAGTTCACACTATGAAAAATTGAAGGGAATCAATATTTAGGCTTTTAATCCGCATAATCAAAAGTAACAACGTAAAGGGATGCTGGGTTATTTCAAAAGTGTAGAAAGTCTGTCCCCATTTCTTCAGACATTTAGGTTATTTAGTTCTCAAGGGCCAGACTTCAAAGTATAGACTCTCTATTGTTTTGGGTCAGATGATGCTTCTACCCTGCCTCCTACTTCCTCTTTGGCCAGCAGCCAGCCAAGTTGCTGTGCACTGAAGAGAAGCAAAAACCAAGTGACAGGATCTCCAGTAATGGAAATTTGCAGAATTTTAAGGCTATTTGTAGGTCCTGATTACAGAAATTTTTTTCTTGAGGGACGTAACATGGTTACCATCTTTAGATGTGTTCAGATCTATTGGACACATTGAAATAACTGAGAAATAGTGTTTATTTGTACAGATATTATTGTCTGCGTTATGGTCATTGTAATCTGAAGCATAATATGATAGCTGTAATAATGATTTAGTAATTATATTGGATGCTTAACCTATATACCAAAGTGTGGCCTAGTTCCATGCTATGAAAAATGAAGATCCCCATATGGAGAGGCTGAGTTCCTTTCTTTGATTATTCAGAATCAGAGAAACCCTAGTCTGGAAGAGCTTACTAGTGCGAAGTGAACATGCTGAAATGGAGAAAGTGAAGCTGGGTCGAGCTGCGGTGATATTTCTTCATACACTGTAGACAAAGGGGAACAATGTTCTGCCCACAGAGTTGCAAGTTGCAGTTTAGCAAAATTGTATCACTAAGAAGGAAATGAGTCGCGACATCTCGATGTCCTTGTAGAAGTTGAACTTCATCTTTCTGGGAATTAACTGGGGTGTAGTATGTCACAGAGCATTAGTCCAACCACATTTATATATAAGGTTTTCTGGGTGTTTTTTGATTAGTTGCCAGGTAAACGTACAGTTCATTTGGCAGACTGCCTTCAGATTCCAACAGGGCATATACATGTTGCACGAGAAAGATATACAAGTAAAATGTTTGTCTCTGATTTTGATGAAAGTAATTGATAAAAATTCAAGTGTTTCCATGGCAAACTTTTTCAGGATTTTGCCCCATTTACATTTATTTTGCAGATGCTTTATTTCCAAATCGACAAGCATCTTGGTGCATTACACAAAGACACAGATTTAGATGCAGACTTGAGTGAGTACAGTAAATTTGTCTTCTACCACTCTATAAACCAAGTGCACATTAGTAGCTGCATATAGAGGTTTTTTTTTTTTTTTATAAAAAACCAGTATCCTAATACACATTTTTCAAGCACAGGAGATCAAGGAAGAAGTGAATCTGAAAGATGTTTTTGAGATTTTACATTTATTCACTTAGCAGACGTTTTTTTTTTTTTCCGCCAACGCAACGTACATCTCGGAGAATACAATTTGTGCATTATGAGAAAGAGATATAGTTGCTCATGTTTTATTCTTAAGTAAAGTTAGTTTCTTGCCACTATATGCACCAGTGTTCATCACATGAGTAGCTGCATAAAACTCAGAATAGACAAATCCTGATCACCTTCCTACAGTTAATTTTTTTTTTTTGGAGATACACAAACATTTACGTACAATACACGAGTAGCGCTGTGTAAAGGCGCTGTGTGTTTATAGCTCTATAATAAGTTCTTCATTATGGTAGCCATTAGTTGACTGTCGTCTTTGTTTGTATCTGTTTTTATTGCCTTATGTCTGTGTTAAAGCGCTCTGTGTCACTGCGTGAGAAGAGCGCTCTATAAAAAAATTAAATAATAATAATAAAGGCTTGTCCGAGTATGATCATAAAGTTATGGTGCATGAACATTAACACCATACATGAGCTTAAGAAATCATGGGCAAAGTGAGTTTGGTAGAGGTGACTTTTCAGACTCTTTTTTTTTTTTTTTTTTTAAACGTGGACAGAGTTAGCAGTTCTGAGTGAGAGGGGGCGGTTGTTCCACCACAACGGAGCAGAACCGAGAACCTCCCTGCTTTACCTTTCATGCGCAGGACCACCAAGCGGGCAGAAGTAGAAGAGCGAAACTGTCTGGTTGGGGTGTAGTGGTTTATCAAGTCTTGTAAATAGCTAGGAGCAGTTCTATTGATGCATTTGTAGGCAATAACCAGGGTCTTGAATTTGATCCGGGCAGCTATAGGAAGCCAGTGCAGAGAAACAAGTAGAGGAGATGCATGCAACTGCTTCGGCAAGTCAGACATAACTCAGGAAGCAGCATTCTCTATGAGCTGTAGAGGTTTGATGGCAGTAGCAGGAAGGGCACATGAGAGAGTTGCAGTAGTCCAGCTGGGATGTCACCATGGCCTGGACAAGTAGTTTGGCAGAGTCAGTTGTGAGGTAAGAACGGATCCTGCGGATGTTATGCAGGATGTATCTGCAGGTCTGATTTGTGGCTTTGATGTGCTGAGAGAAAGATAGACTTGAGTCAGTCATCACTCCCAGTCTCTTAACTGAGGAGTTAGGCAAAATGAGTGAGTTGTACAGTGTGAGAGATCGTGACAGGAAGACAGGCCAGCTGGGAGGTGTAGGATCTCAGTTTTGGAGAGGTTGAGTTGGAGGTGGTGATCAGACATCCATGCAGAGATGTCTGACAGCAGGCCGTGCTGTGTGCGGAAATGTCTGATGCTCCAGATTTTTCATGAGTGTTAGGAGAGATTCACCAGTTCTGATTGGAGAGGGAGCTCATTCTACCTCATTGAGAGAGAACTAAATCCTAGTAATTTTCAATGTTTTACATTTCAAGTTCAATTTGTCCATCCATTTCAGTCTTTGCTAGGCAGTTCTTGCACAGCTTTGAAGTGCATTTCAGGCCCCTGTTTTGCTGAAGAATGAAGGACTACCCAAGTAGAAATCCTGATGGAATGATATGCTTCCAGAGTGTACTGTGATAGCCATTGTTTGCTGATGTTGATATACCATCTTTTTATGTATATATATGTTTATTGAGCACAGAGATCAGAGGAGAAGCAACCTTTTTTTGAATGTTGAGAAAGATCAAGAAGTTCTGAGTGAGAGGGAGGTCATTCCACCGCATTGGAACTAGAATCAAAAACCTTTGTGCATTTGACTTTGGACCTCTTGTGCATGTGACCACAAGGCAGCCAGAGGTGGAGGAGCATAGCGAGCCATCAGGTAGCAGACCCATAGATGGTCTTGTAGGCCATCACTTGTTTCTGTGCCAGTGGAAAGAGATGAGGAAGGGGAGATATATGAGAATTCTTTGGCAGGTCAGACACAACTGGTGCAGAAACTATCTGTATTACCTTGAGAGGCTGGAACACCAGACAGAATTGTCTGCAATTGTCTAGGTGGGATGTTGTCATGGCTTCGACTAGAAGTTGCGCAGAGTTTGTTGTGAGATGCATGTGGCTCTTGCAGGTTTTATGCAGGATGCTTGTTATGGCTTTCACTTGTTGAAAGAAAGACTTTGTTGCTCATTATTCCTGAACTTTTAGCCTACAAAGTAGGTGGAGTGAGCAAGTTGTCCAATTTGATTAAGTTCATATTTTTCATTACATCTTGTTTTATTTGGAGAACTTGTTTTGCTTTATTTGTATGCAAAATATTTCAGAGGCTATTTATAAGAAGCCTTATAGCATACCTCTAGAAATCCGTTGAAGTTTGTCTGAATGTATAGCCTTTTTTTGCTGACTTGTTGAAAACGCATGAGTAATGATTCTGTTCTCCTTCCCAGCAAGAGTGAGCTTTTTTCCACATTTTTTAAAGTTATGCTTACATTGTTGGGCCTTCATTGACATTATTTAGATGTATAGAGGAAACCACTTTAAATTCTAAGTTCAAGTTCAAATGGCAAAGGCTAAATATATTTGATTGAGTTAAAATACAACTAGGCCAATGTATTTCTAGCTTGGCATATTATGTTTCAGTTTATCTGTGTGGTGTGAGTCATAGCATTTCACCCTCCCCCATCTTATTTGGTCCATCTCCCAAATTACAAGAGGCTAGACATGATATTTAGAGCTCTAAAGTAGACCTTAGACATAGCTTATTGGAAGAGGCCAGTGATTGGGCCAAGCCAGTTGCTGAAATGGAAAATCTGTGCCTGCAGCACTCAGCTGTCCCCTTTCTTGTGCTCAGAATGTCTGCTGAAGGGGATTTTGATCACAAGACAACTGGAATGTGAGAGTTAAGGTTCAAAGCTGTGGGATATGTTGTACTGACTAAGGTCTTTTTCACAGGTATGAAGTGGTTGGTGTGAATTGGGGCTCACTCTTCCACTTCCAAATCCCAACATGAGTGAGGTCCAGGCTACAGTAGAGTTCTCTGTGGAGCTTCTCAAGTTCTATAATGTGGACCTCTTCCAGAGGGGGTGAGTGATTTGAATTTGCTCATTAATCATATAATATTTGTTCTTTTAGATATTGCCATTTGCTAATCTCCATAAAACGTAATGCATGTATCAAAATGCAAGAGTATGACATTGTTGCATACAATAGTGTTAATGCTGTACAATTTTTAGTGTGATACTGAAACATGAATTAACCATTTACCGTGCTTCTTAAATTATGTGGTTAAAAGAAACTGTAAAGACTTAAGGAGGTTTTATGGGTGACTTGAAAATGCCGAAAAGAGTGATCTGACGTGTAGTCCCTGGATGTGCCATGATATATTTCCCTAAACTTCAGAGAATGGTTCAGGAAGTCAGTCTATCCATACTGCTATAAAAAGAATGCCTCCTCTCATTCTGTTATTGACACAAACATTTACTTTGCCTGCCTTAAATGTTGTAAGGTAATTGTAAGCTGGCCTAGTTTGAGTTGGCAAGTTCACTTTGAACACTGGACACAATGGAACGACTTGTGAAATCCATGGTCTGTGTCACTTTTGGTTGTTTCACCTTTTTGCATGTTTCCCCTATAGTTACAGTGAACTGACCTAAGTTGTTCCAGCTTGGGATATATATCTTGTTATACTCAAACTGTATGAGTGACAAGTTCATATAGTGTTATTTTTTTTCTTAATTTTTTGTATATATTATTCATTCAGCACGTTTCTCCAAAGCAGCATACAACTCAGAGAAAATACGGTGCATTTCACCAGAAATGGAGATATAGATGCAGTGGGATACTCAAAGTACATTTACTCACTTAGCAGATGCTTTTCTCCAAAGCGACTTACAGTGGATATGATGTAGTGTTACTAGGCCACACACCTTATTCACCAAGGTGATTTACGCTGCTAGATACACTCATCCACACATCAGTGAAACACTCTCTCTCACTCAGTGCTATGAGGGAACCTCAAAAGCATGTCTTTGGACTGTGGGAGGAAACCGGACCACCCGGAGGAAACCCACGCATGCACAGGGAGAACATGCAGACTCCACACAGAGCGAGCGGGGATCGAACCCACGTTCTCTCGCACCACCCAGACACTGTGAGACAACAGTGCTACTCGCTGTGCCACCGTGCCGCCCAATCAGTACAATCATTTGTCTAATGTCACCGATTAAACTAGCATACATTACACGGGACTCTGCGTGTAGAATTGAGAGTACAAAAGTTCTAAACTGATAACGCTAAATGAGTTGTAGCATACAGAATTGATGGGGAAGTTCAATAGTAATTCTGACAAATGTCATGCAAAGTAATGGAGTAGATTGGAGTTCCAGAGAGAAGGGTCTCAAAGATGTTTTGAGACCCTTTTGAACATTGAAAGGTATTCAAGTTCAAGTGGGGGATGGGTGTCATTCTACTTTTTTCTTTTTTTTTTTTTTTTTTTTGGTGAGCATATTTTAACTGAATGGTAACTGGTGCTTTACTGGTAAATTTGCTCATCTTTCTGCTGGTATTTAAAGCTGTGTTAAATTATTGTTAGTCAGTGTTATGCTGGCACCGGGCAACAACTTCGTACCGAATACTTTGAATTTGCTGATATATCTGAAGGTGAACATGGCATGGCTAGCATTGTAGCTGTGAGTCATTCTGGTTTTGGCTCGTATCTTACATACCATGATTTGGTTTAAGCACGCTGTTTCTTGCAGCACTGAAGTTATGCTGATAACAGTGAAAGTCAAAGCCTGTTTACATTTCTAAGTTTTGCTCATTTTACTTTGCTTAATCAGTCTAACAGCTTAACTACTGCAGAGATCTGAGTTTTGAATCTGGCTAAGGCACTTTGCTTGCCAATAACCTTAATGCAAGGCCTTTTCTGCTGTACCTTTCATGCATTGTTCATTTTGCACAATTTCTTCATTATCAGAAGGATAATTTATAGGGGTAATTGACAGAGTCCAGGACTAGCTGAATCAGGAGGCCTATACCTCTGTTTTTAAACTGGAAATCAGCAAAAGCACTAAAACAGGAGACTGATTTCTCTTTGACAGAAATGCAGTTGGTTTCCTGCATCTGCTAAACTGCTTGTTAATACAGTTAAGGACTTTTCCCTACTTGGCCAGGTGAAATCTGTGCAGTCATTGTTGGAACATGTTTTTTTCCAGACTTCTAGATGCTAGATGGGGATTTTTCCTTCACCACCTCCTTGTTCATTGAGCGGTTTCCTGCCACATTTAAACTGAAGCATAGGCTAAAAAAGTATGATTCTTTGTTAGACCCTGTTTCCTGCCGCTCTTGGCTTTGAAGTTCAGATCTTGTTTTCTTTTCTATAGTTAGCTTTACTTAAAATGGCTGGCACAGTAACATTCCAGGAGGCTACACATAATCAATTATTAGAATGTATGTACAGTAAAATGAAAAATTGAGTTGTACTGCAGTAATTCGTCAGTGCTTCAGCTGTAGCATTATTGCATTTTGTTGCTTGGGGATCTAAACATGAGTGTGGCGTCAAACATATCAGCCTGCCAGCTTTGTCCGCCAGTCATGTGCACAATAAGTTGAAGTCTCACAACAGCTTTTTTCCAACAGGTACAGCAGGGCTCATGCTCTTGCCTACTAAGGTCTTGATTGTACCACAGCTGCGACATGTCTTCCTTTTGTTCAGTGTGGTCTTTGGCAAGCAAGAATTTTATTTCCTGCGTTTTGCTTTGTTTCAAGGGAGGGAAGTAAATGCTGATAAGGGTTTACGCTGTGTTCTTGTTTTCTGCCTTTCACTTGCCTTCAAGTGTATGGTATGTATCCTCCTTGCACAAGACCACTTTGTTCTGCTGTGTCTGATCTACAGCCCCTTGTGCTTATTAGTGGTAGTATTCCTGAGGATGCAAATAATCACTGAAACCTGGTAATGTGCAATCAAATAGTTTAATCTGAACGCAGATCATTCCTCTTCATGCATTTGTTTTGTATCTTCCTCACCTTATGAAAATAAAATGCTGCTGAAAATCCCTCTGTACAGTAAGTTTTTTCAAATTTACATCTGTTTACCTGATGGTTTTTCCAAAGCAGCTTAGTGTTAAAAATATTTACCCATTTATACAGCCACATAACTTTACTGAAGCAATTTTATGGTAAGTATCTTACTCACGGATAGTACAGCAAGTGGTGAGACTCAAACCTGTGACCTTGTGGTCCAAAAACAATAGCTCTAACCACTACACTACCAAGTGATCCTCAGCCCAAAAATTAACATCCATTTAAGATTGCCAAATCCGAATAGAATGGGCACATTTGCTTAAGTAGTTATTTTTTACAACTTCCCGTGGATTACATCAAAATTACTTTAACACTGTATAGCTGTCTGTTTAGTCATTCTGTTTTTGTAGACATTCACTATAGTTAACTGTTTAAAAACAAAACAGACATGCATAGATATTTTTTATGTTTTCAGTCTTTAATGCTACAAACAGAGCAGTGAAGCCAAAACCATGTAAATTAATGCACAAAATAAGTTCACGTAGTGTCTCATGTTCCGTGCAATTTGATGTGGGTTCAATACAAGCTAAATGTATGTACTCCTTTTCTTTGCATGGGTTTCCTCCCACAGTCCAAAGACATTTTCCTCAGGTGTTTTAGTGATTTTGAAGTGGCTCATGTGTGTACATGATGTACAGATGAGTGAGTGGCAGGAGGGAATGTAGTGCAGTGCATCTAACACTGTAAGTCACTTTATACAAAGTTGTTACCTAAACAGTATTTTTAACTAATATCTTGCTTTGGAGAAAAGATGTCTCATTCCACTCCGTTACCAGGAGACTCCAAAATTCAGTCCATGTAAATGCAAAAAAAATGCTTTGAAAGTAGGGATATTAAGTGAACTTCCTTGTAAAATCAAATTCTCATACTTGGACTTAAATCAGGTGGGAATGTATTGTTTTCTGCATCGATTACTGGAACATTCATTAAAAACTGGTCATCTGTTCAAAGGACTTCTGAAATATGTAAATATATATCCCCCCCCACTCCTGGAAAAATCAGTACGTACAAGAGACTTTAATGGTGTCACATAGTACTGAAGTCTCCATTACAGAAATGAATAGTAGCTTGCTAAGGTTGGGGTGGGGAGGGAGGCTGGGCTGGCATCTTGAGTTTCCATTTGAGTGAAAGAATAAGAACTCCTAGGTGGTTTGGCGGCAGGAAGCACCATTGCCAATTAAGACTGGAATCAAAGGCAGGGTCATTTTAGGTGCCGAGCAGAGAAGCGCTCCGGTGCGCTCTCACCTCATTAAATTAGTTAGCACATTTGACAAAGACAGCTGGAACCGGTACAGTGACCTGCAAATGAACTATTGTACTGGCTTAACTTTTTTTTTTTTTTTTTTTAATAAGGTAGCATGAAGAATGAAAGCCTTTCTAACAAATAAATGTGTTCATGTGGTGATTACTTGAAATGTTTTGTGGTCAATTTATATGAACACCGATTCAGTTTTTATGAACCTCAGGTTAACCTCAAATCAGTGAAGTGAATGAAGGGGAAGAACTGGGAGGGTGGGACTTTGAAGGTTATGTGATAACTGCTTTGCAAATACAGTAGCGGAATGCACTATCTATAGTACCTTCCCCCTTAATAGTAATTAGTATAGTAAAAATTACGAGACTCTTGTAGTTCCCCCCCCCCCCCCCCCCACCTCACTTTCCTGATCATTACATGGAGCTCACGGGTCACTTTTGTGTGTGCAGGTTTTATCAGATCCGGTGCAGCCTGAAAGTGCCGCAGCGCTACCCTCACAAGCTGGAAGCCAGCCTGCTGCGACCGACAGGTCAGTTCACCCTCCGCTTCCCTCAGGTCAGGCACCAGTGCTCTCTTTGATGCAGTGGATCTTGGGGTGTCAGTCTGTGCAGTGTTACCAGAAATGCAATCGGAGAAACTATTTTCAGTAACTCTGTCCACGGGATGGTATTATGCTGAAATATCCGTACATGTATGAAACTAGTCTTGTGGCATGTGATGCTGGTAAAAGCAAACTGAAAACATATTTTGTACTACTGCATGCTCATGCTTCACTTAATACTAAATGAGCAGATTTCATTGTTTATGCATCTTTGTTTTAACGTTTGTAAGGGTAATTTGTAACATGTTGAACTCTTCTCTGTTCAGGTTGCTGAAGTGTTCATTTGTTTATACTATATAAAGCTATTAAGCAACAAGTCTCTCCTTTTCTCTGCTGGCTGAGGCTCTGTGTACGTCGTGTATATCAACATTTGCAGAGCCTGGTTCGTGCTTCGTTTGCAGATAAATGTATAGACGAAACATATTGTGTTCAACCCCACTGTTCTTTCAACATGAAAACATACTGCATTCAAGAGTTTTGATTCTTTAAACATTGTTGCTTAGATAGAAGTAATAGTACAGATTAAATATGGAACTCCTATACTGAGTTTTTTACTTTGTGAATTATCATTTCCTGTAATACGTCTTGTTTTACTAGTAGCAAAACCAGAGAAAGTTTTGCGTTGAGACTTTCCCCGAAAAAAATGGATTTAATGAATGAGATCATATGTTTCAAATTCAGTACAACTTAATTTCTTTTTTGGAGGACAGATAATGGAATTAAACTTGATTGAGTTAAGGTTTTTGGCAAAAATGCTGTGTTTACTGGGTTTTCCTGTGGCTCCTTCCATGTGCCCAAATCCTCTGAGTGAACAACAGCTGTAGTGTTCCCTGAGATCCCCTTGCTTGAACTCTGTTCTACCTGTGCTGCTTGAATCCCCCCCCTCCCTTTTTTATTTTTATTTTTATAAAAAGTCTCTGTTCACTCTCAATGGTCTGAGGAATATCAGGAGATATGACCTTGAATAGCATAGTGGTTGAGATGACTATGCAAATATTCATGACCTAAAATAACCTCTAATGGTTGACAACAGGTAAACTAATATCGCAGGTGTCATCTGGTATCAGCTTTACTAGTCTTAACAGTATTGTTGCTACCTTTTGTTGCTACTTTTTTTCTTTTCTGTGGTTTTGTTGCTGAGCTGTACACAGAGTAAACACTTACCTGGCAGTTGTCTGTGCGGTAGAAAATGTTGTAGGAGCAGTTCAACTCTTTCTTCTGATGGAAGTATTTGGTTATATTCAGGTGGGTGCAGCATGAGCATTTAATTTCTTTGTGAATTTCACTGTAGTGCTTGGTCTAAAATTGGGGAGAAAGACTTTTCTTTTTTTCTCTAAAGTTTCAGCTGAGAAATTATTAGCATGTTTCATTCCCTCTCTCAAGCAGAGGTACCATAAAGACATTGGATAACTTTAACATTTGTGGGTTTTTATAACTCTGCAAGTGGACAGTTTCTGATTCAGCAGGTCCTGTACATCTCACAAACGGCATTGTTCTCCAGACTGCCAAGAAGCTTGGCAAATGTGGTTCATTTCTGCACCAAGCTAAATATTGGACCAAGGGTTTCAAATAACATTATTTGCTAAATGCCATTTGAAATGGAGATATCAGAAAGATACCAAAAGGTGTAATATCTCCACTCTCAATTCTCTTTGGTCCTTTGACTATGCGTTATGACAATAGTTTTGACAAATTCTGAAGCTATGGGGCATAACTCTTGTTTAACATGCCAACCTTTGCTTGGTTCCAATGTTATAAAAGTGGTCCCGGACATATGATGGGTTCTGGATCTTGTCCTAAGTCAGTGGTCATAAGGTGGAAATACCCTTTCACTGTAAAACCAAAAAGATATATAAGCAGCATGCATGAATGCTACACTGCACAATGGGCTTTGTTACATTTTTCACTAATTTCACACATTTCAAGTCAATACTAATGTAGTATACAGTACAGTGTTTTGAGACTGAGTTGTTATTGTTTTCATATCAGTCTGTTTGCTTTTTTTTCTGCATCAGCTGAATACTTAGGTTTTCACTTCCTTGTGTGTGGGGGGGGGGGGTAAATTCTGTGGAATTCCAAGTGAAACGTGCTATAAATAAAACATTTTTTGTAAATGACACAATTACTGATACAGTCAAAAAGTATGGGTATATTGGTATACATATATCAGTGTTCTCATACAGTAGACTGCGCAGTTATTAGTTTTGACCAAATGTCCAGACTCCATAAAATAAGGTTGATGTGATGGCCATCGTAAGGGCTGATAGTCATAAGTTGAGGACTACCTGTATTGGCCCAGTCATGTTACATTTCTCCATTTAACTTGGGCTTTTCTAAAAAGTGACTTATAAAAGTGACTATCAGGTTTGTATATGAAGCTGCTTGCAATTATGTACCTGTTAACACAGCTCAGTAATTTTTAATGGCTGAATTTGGGATAAATACCTTGATCCAGGATACTACAGTAGGAATGGAGATACAACCACAGGTTGCACAATGGTGGATCTGACTATTGTTCCACCTGCTGTTATAGGTCTGCTGTGTCAGCTGTTCAGTATGAACCTTGTAAAATGTTTCTTTATAATCAAGTGGCTGGTTATGGCTTCACTTGTCACGGCATGTTGAGACTACATATTTAAGCCTATGTTTGATCTGTCCTTGTGTTGCAGGTTCTGATCTTGCCTTCCCCGCCACAGTCCACAATGACACAGCCTGCAGCAAAACATTTCAAATTCTTTATAAGAATGAGGAGATTGTTGTCAATGATGTCCTCATATTCAAAGTCAAGCTGCTTCTGGATGAAAAGAAGGTATAAGCAAGAAGCTTCTCATTCAGTATCCAAAACATTAGGGTGCTGATGTTTGGTAGGTTTAATCTGATGCATTATAACAACTGGATGGGATGACTGTTGGATACAATAGCAAATAGTTTCAAGGAAAATCAGTTTTTATGAAGGCAGCCATATATAAAACCATTTAAGTTTCAGTATGCATACTGGAAATGTTGAAAGCAAAATATTCAGTTAAATTTGATCAGAAGTTGAGCAAACGCCTTCCCAGCTCCAGAGATAAAGCAACTCGCACATGTCCTATATTTTAAGTCTTTTGTTCAGTTTGTCCCACACAAGTATTACTAAGGTAAATGCAGTTTCAACTGGTACAGTGTTCCCGTTACATTTTTCATGAAGTAGAGTAATTGCCACACTCGTGTGCTCATCAACAGGGATTTACTGTTGTGAAGATTTTTTTGGTATGTCCGCTTTTTCAGGTTGAAGAATTCTTAAACGAAATGGACTTTCAGTTATCCTTAGACCTCCACTTCACAGATGGGGATTACTCGTAAGTGTAAATTCTGATGTTGGCGCTGGGAGGAGAGAATCTTAAATCATCTATGCACATCAAAGTAGCTAAAATTTCGGATGTGCTTGTCATTCATACAATATCGAATAGGTCATTAATAGGTGTTATATAAAGGAATGGAAGTTCTTGAATATTAATTCAAGAGAATTATAATTTAATTAATTATAATATATTGCTTGTGCTTTTCTATAAAGCTACTTAGTTTACTCATTTATACAGCTGGGTAAATGAATAACTTAAAGGTATATGGTTCTACACAAGGAGGTAGAACTTGAACCTAGGTCCTTTTGAGTACAAGGCAGCAGCTCTAATCAGTGTGCTAGGATTTGAAGTTGAAAGTTGTGTATATGTGACTCAGATTTGTATTCACAACTTGTCTCCTGCCAGGCCAGAGGACTTGAGCTCCATGCAGAACATCAGTAGCCGCACCCTTAAATTGCACTTTAACTTGCACCGGGGCATCCATCATAACGTCAATGTGATGTTTGACTACTTTCACCTGTCAGTCATCTCTGTATCCATCCACGGCTCCCTGGTTGCACTGCATCAGCCCTTGATAAGGTCAGTTGACTACTTCTGCCCATTTTATTCATTACTCAGCTCGATCTCGTTGTTCGCACTTGAATGCTAAACTCACATTTGTGTGATGCTGAAATGCAGTATGAAACATTCTGAGATTTGACTTGTAGCTCAAATCTTGCGATTCCAAAGTCTAGTGCTTCTTATCACAGATTATGACCTCATAGATGTCCCACAATATTAATCCCTTCTAACCCAGTTTCCCTCGGCCCATGAAGAGCACCTGGCTGAACCGCAATGCCCCAGCACAAACTAAAGACTCTGTCGTCCCGACCCTGGAGCGCGTGGTGTTTGGCAGCAGCTACGTCAAGCAGGTCTCATCTGATGTAAGTCAACACCTCAGCTAACTGTCTGCCTTTGTCAATAATTGATTACTGACATTTCATTGCCTTGTACCAGTAAAAAGTACTTCATATATGCTTTGGGCAATAATTTCGAGAGCCTTCCTATAGTGTGAGGTACTCTTAAGTCATTTACCCCTGTTACCTCTCTGCTACATTGTATATTAACAAGCTATTAATGCTGGGTTTGTGATTGTATATTTTAAAATGAGAAGGTAAACATTTCCATTGTGTGTCTATAGAAACTGACTTTAAGACTATGCCTTGCACACCAATTGAGTATCAGAGTGCATAGTCTGTGGTGGGTTTCCCCCGCCTTTGTCGAAGAAGTTTGCTGTTACTGTATTTGTGTGTAATGTTCCAAAGGTCTCCACCTGTTGAGACATATCTGTGCTCTGTGGTTATGGCTGAAGATGCTTAAGTATTTAAAACAACCTTTGACCAGTTTACATGCAGTTTAAAATATTTCTGCAAGAATTGCCTCTTGCAGCTTGTATTTGTACAGTAAAACCTCTTGCTTGTCAGTCCTTTTTGACCACACTCAGCCCTAATTAAACACACGTCCCTTACTTCCCTTCTGTTTTGTAACCTGCATTGTGTCTATGCCCTTCAGGGTCGAACGTTCGTGGTGTCTGCCCCGTGCCTGCAGCACGCCTACAGTCTGCATTACAGCCTATGTGCCAGCCTCCTCTTGGCTTACCAAGGCCTCTTCAACTACTTCACAGCCATGACGAAGGACCTGCCATCCTCACACAGGATGGAGCTGGGTGCGTGTCTCCATAACATAATGTGTCAGAGGTTCTTGGCAACATCCATCTCATTCAGTAGTCAGGAGTTCAGCTTTGATTTACAGGGCCTAATGTGTATGTCTTGGAGTTTAATAGTACCTGGGATACGATTTTTAAATATGTCTGTCATTACAGACAAACTAATTTCTGCTCCTGAATTTTGAAAACCATTTCAGTATATGCTAAACACAGTTAGCACTGAATGGTTTTTGTACCTTTCACTTTTATTTACAATTTAGTTTTTTTTTTTTTTTTTTTTGCCCTCCCCTACCCCCTCATACTTCATGTTGGTCATTTTTATGCCATAATTTTCATGCAATGGTTCAAAATGGTATGTTCCTTATTAAATGTATTAACCCCATTTAACACATCACATATTCCATCTGTAATATACTGGATTCCTTCTTTTACCTTATAGTTCTGGCCCATGCTCCACTTTAACAAAATGCAGATTTAACACTGGCTCGATGCTACGAATCTAACCCTCAGCTACTATAATGATAGTCTCACTAGGGGCTTCCCCCCCCCCCCCCCCCCCTTATAAATAAATTTTTGGCAAATGCCTTGGTCTTCAGTAAGTCTAACTCTACCTGTGGCCTGTTCCATCATACTCCTGAGGAGTGCATAATGCTTTTTGGGGCACAACCATTTGGGAGGCTGCAGGTGCATGAATTGGGGAAATGAAAGGGATGCTGTGGCATGATCACCCTTGACTCCACATGGGTTTCTGCTCCCACACAAATGCACACTATAATCCAATAAAGTCATTAACATCACTTGCTGATATTAATCTTGCATGTGAAACACTTGGGGGGTGCCCCTCCCCACCATAATCCTACTTTCTACAATGTGACGTAAACAAAATAAGAATAGTGTAGTCACACTTTCTCTATCCCCTGGGATGGATTAAAAGTTCGTATATGTAATCCCAAAACTAGCCAAGCCGAGCATGCAAGTCCTTTATGAGCGAGCACTCAGAAGATCCTTTCCCAGACGCCAGACGTACATCTACATAGGTATGTCCCTCGACCCATCGTTCCCATTAACTTGCTCGTCTATTTCACGTTTTCTCCTGCTTCTCTTCCCCTGGCCTCCATACTAAAGGAGTGTTCTACATTGCAGATATTTTTTAGTTTTGTTTCAGGTTTGATCATTCCCACCACCAAACACTGATTCTTACATTCAGTCAAATTTCAGAGAAACTGAGATTTTTTTTCTCTTATCTAAATTTGGCTTTTGTTTCCTAGCCTGAACTGACTTTTGTTGCATAACTTACATCCTTAATTCTATCCTTCAGTATTCTGATATGAATTACTCATTTCTATAAAGTTTTCTGTAACGTTGATCTTTCTTGTCTGACATTGTACTCTAAAATTTTAATGCAATGTCTTTCTGACAGTCCAACATTTCTAGCAGTGTCCCGAGTCCTGCGTCACAAGTTTATAACTGCTTCTCTTATAATATCTAAGTTTATTCCTTCCCCCCTCCAGAGAAACTTGATGTAGAAATGCGTCTCTCGGAGCTCTGTGATCAAGTCAAGGTAAGCAGTCCTTCAGATGCATCATTTTAAGATCCCCTTCAAAATCTGCTCCATTGTCATAGGCCATTAGTCTTGCCCACTTAACTAATCTTTTCATTAGTCTAAGCGATTTGTCCTCATTGATGTTTTTTTAATTAAATTTCACATAAACAGACAAGGTGTGCATCTTATGTTTTGTGGTTAAATTATGTAATGTCCTCCCACTGAAATGTTAATCAAAAATCTTCCTCAAACTCTAAGTCACCATCTCTGGGAGCATCAATTGTGGTAGTTTGCAGCGCGTGTCTTAAGCTGGTGTACTTTACTTCCAGCAGGAAAAGGAGAGCCCTTCATTGCTGTGATTTACATCACTTACTGTCCCTATCGTCTCTGTACTGCTCCTTGTCCACAGCAAAAGGAGGAGAATCCAGATGAGCTAGCAGAGCTGGTGAACATGAACCTGGCACAGCTGTGCTCCCTCCTCATGGCCCTGTGGGGTCAGTTCCTGGAGGTGGTGACTCTGCAGGAGAACGTTGCTGCCCTCTTGGCGCTGGAACACCACACCCTGCGGGTGAGTCTCTCAAATGGTAGCAAAGATTTAACATTTTCTGTTCAGCTATTACTGCGTGGTTCAGTATGCAGTTTACATTTACATTTATTCATTTAGCAGAAGCTTTTCTCCAAAGCGATGTACATCTCAAATACAATTTGTGCATTACCTTAGGATAAAGAGACATAGCTGCAGATGTGTGATTCTTAAGTACAGTTAGTTTCCTTCACAATATGCACCAATGTTCATCACACAAGTACCTGCATAAAACCCAGAATATCACTGATTCCTAATCCCCTTCCTAGTGGGGTTTTTTTTTTTTTTTTGTTAAATTTGAGATGCATATAAACATTCATGTTACGTTGCAGGAGTGGCTCTGTAAAGGATTGATCGGAGCATAATCGTGAACATTTATAGCTTACGTGAGCTTAAGGGTTCATGGGCGAAGCGAGTCCGGAAGAGATGAATTTTAAGACCCTTTTTAAATGTAGACAAAGATTCAGCAGTTCTAAGCATGAGGGGGAGGTTGTTCCACCTCAACAGAGCCAGAATCGAGAACCTCCGTGCTTTACCTTTCGTGCACATGACCACCAAGTGGGCAGATTTGGAAGAGTGTAGCAGTCTGGTTGGAGTGTAGCAAATGATCAAGTCTTATAGATAGCTGGGAGCAGTTCTATTGTTGTATTTGTAGGCCATAACCAGGGTCTTAAATTTGATCCGGGCAGCTGTGGGAAGCCAGTGCAGAGAAACAACTAGAGGAGATGCATGCGAATGCTTCGGCAAGTCAAACACAATTCGGGCAGCAGCGTTCTGTATCAACTGTAGAGATTTGATGGTTGTAGCAGGAAGGCCACACAAGAGTTGCAGAAGTCCAGCTGGGATGTCACCATGGCCTGGACAAGTAGTTGGACAGAGTTGGTTGTGAGGTAAGGACGGATCCTGCGGATATTATGCAAGATGTATCTGCAGGTCCGAGTTGTGGCTTTGATGTGCTGAGAGAAAGATAGACTTGAGTCAGTCATCACTCCCAGTCTCTTAGCCGAGGAAGTAGGCAAAATGAGTGAGTTGTACAGTGAGAGAGATCGTGACAGGAAGACAGGCCAGCTGGGAGGTGTAGGATCTCTGTTTTGGAGAGGTTGAGTTGGAGGTGGTGATCAGACATTTATCCAGAGATGTCCGACAGGCAGGCAGCAATGCGCTCGGAAATGTCTGATGCTCCAGGTGGAAAGGAGAGGAAGAGCTGGGTATCATCAGCATAGCAGTGGTATTTGAATCCATGGAAGGCTATGACAGGGCCGAGGGAGGAGATGTATATCGAGAAGACCAGAAGACCCAGTACCGAGTCCTGCGCGACACCACTTGAGAGAGGCAGAGGAGAAGAACAGGAGTTCCACCAGACCACTTGATAGGATCTGTCAGATAGGTAGGACTCATACCATCTTAATGCTGTTCCTTTGATCCCAAGCTGACTATGAGAGGAGAGTAGAATCTGGTGATTGGTAGTGTTGAACGTTGCAAGCAGGTCAAGGAGCATGAGGATCGAGGAGAGGGAGGCCGTTCTGGCTGACCGGAGAACATCAGACACTGCCAGGAGCGCAGTCTCTGTAGAGTGACCAACTTTGAATTCAGACTGATATCCACTGAGGTGGTGGTTCTGGGTGAGGAATTCAGAAAGTTGATCACAGGCCACACATTATAGAGCTTTAGACAGAAAGGAGAGGAGGGAGACTGGCGTATAGTTTTGGACCAAGTTAGGATCCAGAGAGTGTTTCTTTACCACAGGTGAAATGAGAGCAGTTTTGAAGGCAGATGGGAAGCAGCCAGAGGAAAGTGAGGAGTTGATGATCTTAGCGATGAAGGTGGAGAGTTGCGGGGAGATGGTCTGTAGGAGTGAGGATGGGATCTGATCTAGCGAGCAGGTAGTGGGTCTGTGTGATATCAGGAGGTCGGAGTCTGAGAGTGGTTTGAATTCGGAGAGCATGTCTTCACTGGGAAGTCCAGCGTGAACAGGGTAGGGTGATGCTGAGAACTTGTCTGTGATTGCGATGACTTTCTCTGAAAAGCAAAGTTATCAGCAGTGACAGAAGATGGAGGGGGTGGCGGAGGGCAGTGTAGGGATGAGAATGTGGCAAAGCCTGTGGTTTCTTTAGTTGCAGACTATATTTTGCTGTGGAAGGAGGTTGTTTTAGATGATGAGACAGCAGAGTGAAAAGTAGCTAAGAGCTGTTTCCAGGTCCATGCAAGTCTTGGATTTACGCCATCATCACTCTGCAGCCCAGAGTTTGGTCCTGTTAGTACATAATGCATCAGTCAGCCATGGGGTGGTACTTGGGCATGCTGGTCTAAAAGATAGTGGACAGAGAGTCAAGAGAGGAAGATAGGGCAGAGAGGAAAATGTTAGTAACATTGTCTGTCGTTGGCTCTGAGAATTGTGCAGCAGAAGAGAGAGCAGACGGCGTTGCAGAGGCAGTGCAGGAAGGCAAGAGATTTTAAGTTACAGCGAAAGGTAACAATGGGTGCAGAAGGAGTGGGATTAGTGGTGAGGCATGGTTGGAAGGAGGTGAAAAAATGATCAGCGAGATGGAGTGGGGTAACAGAGGACAGGACAGCCACAGTTACGGGAGAAGGCATGGTCAAGGTAGTTGCCAGCTTTGTGAGTAGCAGGAGACTGGGACAGGGAGAGGTCAAAGGACTGCAGGAGCAGCAAAAGGTCAGTTGCATGAATGTCCTCAACATGCAGATTGAAGTCACCCAGGAGAATCAGCAGAGTGCTGTCCCCTGGGAGAGAGCTTAACAAGATGGTCATCCAGGAAGCGGCCATGAGGATGATACAGAACAACTACAATAAGAGTGATTGGAGCAGTGATGGACAAGATGCAATTCAAAGGAGGACAGGTCATACAGGTGGAGAGGGAGAACAGAACATTCCCGCCGGGGAGAGATGAGCAGGCCTGTACCTCCACCCCTGCCACAGGGACGGTGGGGTGTGGGAGAAAGAGTAGTTAGTGGCGAGGGCTGTGGGTGGGGCAATGTTGTCTTGGGTGATCCAGGTTTTAGTTAGGGCCAGGAGGTCCAGTGAGGAATGGGAGGCATTGGCTGGTATGAAGTAAGTCAGCCTTCCTCACAGCAGACTGGCAGTTCCACAGTCCCATGGAGAAACTGAAGCAGGATGGAGGGTTTGACAAGTGAGGATAAACCAGGTTACTGTAGCAGCGGGAGCATCTGAGTCTCTGGCGGTGGCGTCGTCGCACAGTTCGATTGCCATAGACAACTTTGATGTTCAATATGTTTGATGCATGATTCCTCGCGGGACACGATGATGGCAGACTTCACATATTGGCAGCGGACTCCCACAGGTGGACTCCCTTGTCTTTGCACCCAGAGTCTTCGCTCCAAGAGGTTGCCAGTACGGGTCACCAGCTGCTATTTCAACCAGGCTAATTCACATCAGCCAAATCCTAATCGAAATCAAAACTACTCCCACAATGGAAACCAAAACAGACAGATGCCATTTTAATGGAGTTGACAGACGCACCCACTCCACTAAATGGGACACAGTATTTTTACCTTTATATGCACCCTAACAAACCGCAAATTCACTTAAGTAAATATAACCAACTGCACAAACGCACAACCGACTGCTTCTATCTAACCGTACAACTACACAACGAGAATGCACGTCGGGATATGGCGCTAGCAACAAATAAACTTGCTGTAATCACAACGAACTGCAGCGACGATCTTGTAATACGAAATATAATGCAGAAATTTGTATATATAATGCACAAGTTTGAATAGGACACTCCTTTCCCTGTTTATAGAATTTTTCACATTGTAATATTAAAGAATATTAATATTGATGAGGTAGATGGATGTTCAGTGTATCCTCATCTGTTTATTAATGGATACTTTTGCTGCAGGTTCGAAGGTTTGCAGAAGCATTCTTTTGCTTTGAACATCCAAGGCAAACAGCTCTTGCATATCAAGAATTGCAGTGAGTGGCTTATGTTGTTCTTCTCTCCCCCCCCCCCCCCCCCCTTTTTTTTTTCTTTTTCTTTCCTGGGATGAAGCCTTTTTCATCTACAAATGCTGCACTACATTCTCTCCTAATTTGCCTCATTTGTCCTACCCACAAGCAGTGATTCTGTACTCTGGCAAATGTACCATTGCTTGCATGGGCCTGCCTGCATATTTAGTCTGTCTGACTCCATGTCACTTCTGCTTCTGAAAGTCTTGAAACAGGATAATATTAAATGTGCATTGCATTACTTTAATAACCACACGATGCAGGGACGGTCCCCTTTTTCAGAATGCACTGAACAACCAGGTACCACTTATGTGAGGTCTCTTACTGTCTCTCTTTAAACTGACCTCCACAGTGCTCAAAGCCACCTGCAAATGTCCACAGCCATCAAGAACTCTAGCTACTTCTTGTCCCTCCCACCATTGCCTGTGGAGTGTGCAGACTTGGATGGGGACTTCAGTTCATTGCCCATCATCTTTGAGGACAGATACCTGGAGTCTGTCACTGAAGGTCAGTTCAGGTTATGGAAGGTGTGACCAACCCTAATCCCAAAGAGCCACAGAGTAACTTGGTTCTTGTTCAAGAAGTTACATCCCCTTCAGATATCTCAGGTATCCATTTGCTGATTAGTTATGTGTTCTATGCAGTCAGTTTAAGAGCTGCTAAAGCCCACTGTTAGCCTCCCTTAAGCAAGATTAAGAAAGAGATATTGCACAACAGTAAATTGTGTGTTGCATAAATCATTAATCTTCCAACTTGTTTGGGATGTTGTCAGGCTTCCTCCTTGCCATTTATTCATGGTGTGTGTCCTCCCTTTAAAGATCGTGATGGACCATGGCTTGGCATGCATAACTCTAGGAGCAGTTCCGTTTCCTCTAAAGCTGACAAATCGGATTTGAGAGATTGTGGAGCTGCTGGGCTTTCCAGTCCTGACCCCAAACTTCGCCAAGCATCCACCTCCTGCACACGACCTGTTGACATCGAGCCGCCTTTGAAGCCTCAAAAAGGAGCACATGAGGACTCAAAGTCAAAGGCCAAGCCCACAAAACTGAAGAAGACCATAAAGACTGAGAACCCCAAGAAGTTAACTGGACAGACTTCAAAGGACTCTGTAGTCTTGGTGGGCTATAAAAATTTCAAACCCCCTCTTACTGATTTCCTCTGCAAATATGATGAAGGTGAGCAGCTTGGAACTCAGCAGATGGAGTGGAAGCCTTTGCCGAGGGATCCCATCGGTGACATTCGGACTTGCATAAAGAGTTTTGATAAGCCTGAAACTATGCCTTCGCTCACAGTTCATGCTGCCTTTGACTCTACCACCAATGACAATGGAAATAGTGTTTTAAACCAAAGTAAAGATCTGCTGACTCATTTTTCCACACAGCTTACTCGAAATGGGGCCCAGTCCGGAACTGGAACTTCAAAAGCAGGAACGCTAGCAGTGCCCAAATACGAATGCTTGGAATACTCCACTCAAAATTCAGCCCAAGCCTCGGGACTTCCAAGGCAAATAGAAGTCAAGCCAAGCAGTAAGAATCCCTACCAAGGGGAGAAGGTCACCGTTATCTTGCCTTCGTTGAACAGTGGTGCCGCACCAATGGATGGTCCCACAGACACCACAGTAGATAGGTCCCCTGGCAGCGACTTTGTGTTTGAGAAAGATATCAGCCACACAGCTCTGTCCCCCAAGGAGAATCTCTTGGTAGCAAGGGCTGAGGGAACGAAGCCGCCAGCCAAAGGGGCCTCTTGCGTCTCCTCCCGCCTTTCAGACTCTGGCATTGAAAGTGAGCCAAGCTCCTTTGCTACCCTGCCAGTTGCCAGTTCCCAGGTTATTAGTGGGTTTGCAGCTACAGAGAGAGAACCCCAGCAGGTGGGGAAAGCCATGCAGGGCCTTCTGCGAACCCGACCAGAACCAAGCACTGTCTCCCGAGGCAGTGCAGTAACAGAGGGTCTTTGCACGGAGAGCACCAGTGCCGTCAGTGGCATCCAGTCCTCGCTCACTTCTATTAACTCGCTGCCCTCTGACGATGAAGTCGAGGGTACGTCTCAAAGCTCTTCCACCACCGCACAGGAGAAGCCCAAGGGCAGCTTGCACAGGCAGGAGCTTGATAGAAAGTTGAGCAACCCAGTGCAAGAGGACAGTGTGTTATCCACTGAGGATTCAGCTGGCCAGGCTGTCTCCTGTACTAATACAAGTGTCATATTGAGCACCAGCCCTTTTACAAAAGAAATGATGCAAGACCATTTAAACGCTCTCAGTGTAGATGCTGCCAGAAAGGTCACACTAACAGTAGCCACTGGTAGTTTGGCCACAACCCAGACGGAAGATGCTGGTGTTCTGAAGTCCTTGTATGTTTCAGAATCTGTAGCTGCTACTTTAGAGCACCCGAGTGAGCTCTGCTCTGATAGCGCAACAGAGTCCAGCCTTGCTCCAGGTCCCACAGATGGAGCAGTTGGGTCCGGTGCTCCGAAAGATACGTGCAGTGAACCCCAAACAGCCTGCCAGTCTAGCACCTCAGCCACCAGCAGCACCGACATCGTGAAGCGAGGTCTGGTGGAGAACTACTTTGGTTCGCGTTCTAGCACTGATGTCTCCGATATCAGCCCAGTGGAGACTGCTGCCATTACCCTGGGTGTTCCGCAGGGGGCTGTTGCACCAGAGGACGAGGGAGAGGACCAGGATTCTGAACATGAGATGATTGAGAATGGTTATTATGAAGAAGATGATGGCCTGGCGTATATGAATGGGGTTTTGGAGAGGACAGAAGGTGCTGATGGACACAGTGAGCTTGACCCATCATCTGAGATGCTTAGTCTGGAGTACTTCTGCACAACGGAGAGCCTGCCAGGCTGCTATCCCTCAAGGTGCCTCTTCACCCCAGGTGCCCGGAGCTCAGCCTCTATTGCTGCTTCCATGCACTCCTGGGAGAGTATCCCCACACCACAGATGAAAGTGTGAGTCAGTTTCTGTTAGTTATTTCCTTTGACTCCCATGTCTTATTGGTAGCATTTTTAAAATTAAATACTGAATATTCCCTTAACGCTCCCGCCCTATTTAATGCCCCCCCGGCTATTTTTGGGGAAGAAAAAAAAATCACTCACCCGTTATGACTAGGTCTGTCACTGTTTTATTGTATCCATATCCATATAAGTGAAGGCAAATATACACTTTAAAACTTTTTAAGTCCGTCAAACTTTTAAACACCATTCTTCAAAACTAACTTAATACGCATGAATGTATATACAATCAATGTCCGGGGCTATCATAATCGGAACACGTTCTCGGAACCACTGTCAATATCACTGTGTTCCGACAAAATGACCTCGTTTGCTGCCACCGCGTTTTCTAACACCTGCTGCCTAATGTCAGCATCGTCCTGAGAAAACCCTTTGAACTCAGAATCCTCTTGTTCTTTGTCCCACTGCAGGAATAAATGGTTTTCAGAGCCATCGAGCACCGACGTAATGCTGCACTTCTTAAACAATTTGCATATAATTTCTGGTGTTATACATGCCCAGGATTCCTTTATCCATTGTAGTATTAGCAGTTTTGTGGGCGGCTTGCGGTTACCCTTGGCTTTTTTTTTTTTTTTATTTTTATTTTTTAAACGGTTCCCTCAACCAACCACTGATCGTACAGTTTGCTCATTTTCACTTTGAACGGCCTGTTCCAAGATACATCTGCAGGCTGCAACTTTGACGTGCAACCTCCCGGTATTATGTCCATGTTGCATGTTTTACGAACAAAGTCCTTTACTGCTGGGGTCAAGTGGGCTCTAAAAGCATCCCATACAAACATGCGTCTGTGGGTGTTATTCCGGCCCCATAGTTTAGACAGCCAAAACAAAATACTTTGCTCGTTTGCCCATGATTTCTGGCCAGCTCTGCACATACATACAATCACGCCACTGGGTATCTAATTTTTCTAGCAAGCACAAGTTTCAATGACTTGCAGCTTAGATGAAAGGCTTCAGGCATCACAGGAATAAGACTTTTGCCATACATGCTCTAATAAAGTGATTTGGAAATATGTTACTGTACAGAACCAAAACTGAAGACTGATTTTTACTGATTTTTGACCTGTATTTAACAACACCCCCCCCCCCCCCCTTCTCAAAATGTAACGCCCCTGGGGGTGTTAATTAGGGAATATTCGGTACCTAAACCTTACTTCCAAGTTTTTATCTTGGAACAAAACCTTGCAATGAAAAGTAGGCTCCCTTTGTAAATGGGCATCTTCTGGTTTTTCCTGTCCTCCTTCAGACATCCAGGGTTCCCCACCTACTTCACATACTTTATTCTTCCTAACAAACTCTCTTCAAGCCTGGATAAGCCTTACACATGAATCATCAAGGCCTGCTGTCAGTTCATTTTAAACCCTTAGGAGTTCTGCCATTTTCAGGGCAATACCTAGTACTGTGAACTTGTGCTGCTTTGCCTGTGTATTTACATATCTCAGCTACTGCTGTCTCAATTATTTTGTTGTTCCTTAGTTTCCTCCAGGCTAAAGAAGACTTCAAGAAGTTAAAGCTACCAGGATTTCTGTACAGTGAGGTTCCAGACTTAGCATCAAGTGTTCCTTACTTCAGCATGGAAGAAGATGAGAACTCTGAAGAGGGCATCCATCTCATTGTGTGTGTCCATGGCCTTGATGGTAAGGTTTTAATCAGTTATGAGTCCAATGAAAACTGGTCAGGAAGCCCAAGTAACTTGGGTTTTTCATCCTTCTGCCTTAGTAAAAGACTTGGGTTACATGTTCAGTTATTGTTTGCTTCTCTCAACAAACCGTAATACACCAAAATGAGTACAGGAGAATCTATGAAACCCTACTCGTGAATAGGCCAATTTAATCACATCTGTTTTATATATGACTGAATTTGCACAGAAAGTTTGTTCTTTAGTCTCAACACGTAGAAACTGACAGCCGACTGTCTAGTCATGCTATTCTGAGCTGTGTTACTAACATGCAAGTATTTCTGGATTCTCCCCCATACTACAGGAAACAGTGCTGACCTAAGGCTAGTGAAGACGTATTTGGAGCTGGGATTGCCTGGTGCTCGTATTGACTTTCTGATGTCAGAGCGCAACCAGGTACAAAAGCTCCCTGTATTGTTGATTCAGCTTAAAGTCCTTTGAAATGTTATAGTTCTGTTGTAATGGGGCACTTGGTAGTGTAGTGGTTAGAGCCTCTGCCTTTGGACTCAGAGGTTGCAGGTTTGAATCCCAGCCATAGTACCCTTGCGCAAAGTATTTACCCTAAATTACCCAGCTGTGTAAATGTTTGTAAGCTGCTTTGGAGAAAACCGTTGGCTAAATGTATAATGCATTTTGGTTTACACAACTTGGAATTAACGAATAGAGTGTGCATAATGCAAACTTTTTGCAAGTGCGGATTTGGAATAGATCCCATACCAAAAATTCTAGCTCCACCACACTTTTTTGCATTTACTGTTTAAGTGTACTATAGTAGGTGAAAATTAAACATAGCATGCCCTAACCCTAAGAATGTAAAGTTGTAGTGGTTCAAGTACTTAAAACACTACAAGATTACTGTATATAATGTGCTCTGGCCCAACTCCATTTCACTATACTGAAACATTTATTAGACCTTGCATAATGCTGTGTTTCACAGGATGCAACTGTTATTTTATAGGAAAACTGATAGTATTTCACACTGATTAATCACAAAAAAGTTGTGTACAAAAGTAAAGGAGCTAAGTTTCACTAACTGAATTATTTTCAATATAAAACTAATAGTGTTGTAGGGTTGTTGACCAAAATAATTCACTTTCATTTTTAAAATGGATTTCCTTTTTTCATTCTACAGAATGACACCTTTGTGGACTTTGACTCTATGACAGACAGACTGCTAGATGAAATTGTTCAGTACATCCAGATATACAACCTTACTGTCTCAAAGATCAGGCAAGTATCATTACTACTTCTATAAGACACAATCTGTCATTAGTGTGTGGTTGTGTGCTGTGACCTCAGATGGTTTATACACATTCAGGGGATGGAATTCATTTGAAATATGACAATAATTCAGGTGAAACTTTTGTTTCTTCCCACAGCTTTGTGGGGCACTCATTGGGCAATCTGATTGTTCGATCGGTGCTGACAAGGCCCAGGTTCAAGTACTACCTGAGCAAGCTGCACACCTTCCTGTCCCTGTCTGGACCCCACCTTGGGACACTATACAACAGCTCTGCCTTGGTGAACACTGGTAAGCCTCTTACAGAGTGTTTGTTTTTTTTTTCTTTGAGAACAGAGGATCTTTGCTTCATTTGCCCATTAAAAAGAAATAAGCAGTGTAGATGTGATACATATTCAGCCTTGTAGGTTTTTTTAATTATTAGTATTAAATTGGGTGTTGATTAGGTCAGTAATGGCACTCTATATTCTTAACACACACCTGACTTTTGCAAAGGTGACAGGCCTTATTACATATTTAGTTAACTTGTTTATAAGTGACAAGTAGTAAACAACTGCTGCAGGAAACGGTACAAGCAATCAAATTAATGTACAAGCAGTCTTCTCAGTTTTCTTGGTTTTTCAGATCCTTCCTTGACTTCCAGAGTTTCCTTTAACTGCCATTTCTTGATGACATTACAGACAGTGTAAATTGCAAGTTGGAAGCATTTGCAATCTTTTTATAGCTTTCCCCTGCTTTATAGGCATCAGTTAGCTTCATTTCAGATCCTCACTCAGTTGCTTAGAGGAGCCCATGGTTGTTGAGTGAAAGCTCTGCAGGTGTCAACAGGTGACAACTCCTAATGGCTGTTAAGGCCTAATGAGGTTATTGGGGTCAGGGACCTTGCAAGAAACATCTTTATCACTGGACAATTGGATTGGTGTCTGAACTTTTGCACATGCCACAATTACTATTTTCTTTGTTCCTATGTTTTAAAGTTCATGAAATAAAAAGTGCAATAACATTTGCAATTTTTTAAAACTAAAAATGTAAACAAACTAGGTTTACTTGAGTCACGTGTCTGCAGCCATGTCTCTTTCTCTTAATGTAATGCACAAATTGTACTTTTGCTGAGATGTACGCTGCTTTGGACAAAAGCGTCTGCTAAATGAATAAATGTAAATATAAAGTTGTTTGCTGCTTTAATTTTGTAAGTGAAATGTGGCCAGGAGTCCTCAAACACTTGCATAAAACTGTACAATGCTACATACACAGTACTAAGCCACCATCTGTTCTGTCCTTCAATGCAACAGAACAATCAACACACACACAGTGAGCAATTTGATCCTGTTCACTTGAAATGTGTCTTGATACTGGAAGAGGAAACCCATGCAAATGTAGGTAGAACGTGGAAGCTCCACACACTGACGTCAGATTCTGACGAACAATCCAGAAGATGTGAGCCATCAGCGCCATCTGCTGCACCACCATGCCTCCCACCTCTCCTCCTGTGCAGTTTGCAATATGAATTTTAGTCCTCTTTGATACAATTTTAAATAGTCTTTAAGCTGAAAACCCCACTCTGTTTGAAGAATAGCAACAACTCTACAGGGCTACAGGTATATGATGATATCAGTGCCCTCTTTCTACTTCCAAATAACTGCTTTTCTCCTTTGCCTAGGTCTGTGGTTCATGCAGAAATGGAAGAAGTCTGGATCCCTGTTACAGCTCACCTGCCGTGATCACTCTGACCCTCGCCAAACCTTTTTGTACAAGCTGAGTCAAAAAGCAGGTCAGTTATGAGTTTATCACCAGTATGTGACAGATAAAATGGTGCAGTCAAAAGAGGGTGGAGGGAATGGACATAAAAACAGAAGTCCTGTGTTGACTTTTTCAGGCCTTCAGTTCTTCAAGAATGTGGTGTTGGTGGGATCACTGCAGGACCGCTATGTTCCTTATCATTCTGCCCGCATTGAGATGTGCAAAATAGCCTTAAAGGACAAGCAGTCAGGTGATGTGTAATTGATGCTTTACTGTGCCTATCAAGTATCCAGCCAAGTGTCGTTCAACATATGTACCAGTCTTTTGTTACTCATCACAAATGTACACACATCTTTTTCACTACGCTGTATAATCTGTACTTTTTTCTTAAACTGCTTCTCAATTCTTTAACCTTCAGGTCCAGTGTACAAAGAGATGATTGAAAACCTACTGCTACCGGTCCTGCAGAACAAAGACTGTAATCTGGTTCGCTATGATGTCATCCATGCTCTGCCAAATACCGCCAACTCGCTCATTGGCAGGGCGGCACACATTGCTGTCCTCGACTCTGAAATCTTCTTGGAGAAGTTCTTCCTAGTGGCCGGCCTTAAATATTTTAAGTAGCTGGAGTGACTGATGGGTAGGATGGGGAAACATGGCGCTATTACCTCATTACATTCAAACACAATTGTCAATATTGTATCTGATTTAGTTTTAAATATTTATACTTTTATATGGGAAGCATAAGAATCTGTTTATAGCAGTTTTGTTTTCCTTAAGATTACTTGTAGATGTGCAGTTCTCATTTTTACTTTTTTTAACTGCCTTTTTTTAATTTATATTTTATAAGCAGTCAGGCTAGTAAGGTTTGATTTGCTTGTGATCATTTTAACTTATACAGACTAATGGTTCCCTGTTTCATTAAATGAAACAATTATATTAAACTGGAAACACAGCTGCTAAAAGTTATTTGAGCTGAACAAGTCACAAATCATTCAGCTAACTCATCTCAAAACATGTATTTTTCCTCTCTAGATTTTCCCCCCCTTCCAAACTGTCTTGGGATTAGTGTCATTTTATCTGTGGGGATAAAATTTCTACAAAAATAATTTTTGCTACATGAATTTTTCTACAAATGGGTTTTTTAATTGTTACAAAGATAAAGGCTTGTAGTAATATATCAGAAGACATTTTCGATTGTAGTTCAGATAAGATTGCCTTGGATGTGACTTAGCTCCTAAGTCATTTCTGTCATAAGTTAATGCAAGTATTAACCTTCAGTTGTCAGGGGCATTCACTGGTAGAAACTCATCTTTTAAAAAAATAAATTTAAAGGGTTCAGGTTGAGAGTAATCAGAATTAGCATAACAAACTTAAATCTACAATGATTGTTATAAATTTCCTTATTTCTAAAAGGAAATTATTGGGGTATAATGGGCAATTTTTTTTTTCTGGTTTAACTTGCAGTTGACATCATGCCACCCACTTTGCTTTCATTCCCATTCTTGTACTGTATACGTGTATTTGTGTTTTGGGCCAAAACTTTATTCCAACATTTAACATGGTGGGTCCCCTAGTTATGAATTTGAGCTTGTCACTCAAAGTTCATTAGTCAGATGTAACAAGGAGTGGTCCAGGGGCATCTCATCAATTCTGTAATCTTATTCTGTTGTAATTCTAATGCAGCTATTTCTGTGATGTGTGGCAGCAAAAATGGTGGTATGAACTGAGACTTTGCATGTGTGTATTCATATCTTTGCCTTTTGGTGAAATCCTCTATTTGCCAAGTGATCTGTCTGTCTTTGGAGAAAAGTGTCTCCTAAATGAGTAAATGTACAAGTCAATAACATGAGAGCTCTGCATTCACCATGAATAGAGTAGCAGACTCCCTCTCTCTTCCACTGAGCAGCTCATGGAGACCAGGCTGACAGACAACCCCTCTCTGGTGAACCACTCAGTACGCGCTTGCAGATTGAGTCCCTTGGGAGCAGTTATGATTTTTGTTAATAAGAAAAAACACAGAACCCTGGTCAGAGCAGGAGCTGGGTGTTCATGAACAGTGCAGGCAATACTTACTATTTGCAGTTGCTATCAGTCAGTGAAACAGGTATAGGTCTGGTCCCACACTTTGAATTGTAATGGGAAAAATAGTAAAACCTTAAAGTTCGTAAAAGTAAAAAGTTGGTGACTCAAGTCTGTAAGTAGGGGACCCACAAAATATTTACGAAGTGTTCAGCCTAAGTAAATCTCAGTTCTGTCCATACCACTTAGCTTCTCCTCATAAGACAGAGTTGAACATTTGTGGGTTAGATTAGCTTTTCCTCTCCATCTGTCTGGATGAATGAGGCCTTGAATATTATCACATTTAGCATCTTAACTGTTGAACATGTTGTTTGCACATTTTTACTTAAACAAGCCCCTAAAAATTGTACTGAACTGTATCAAAGCATCCCATGGAAAATAAAATGCACATCCAATATTTTTACACAAATATGAAATGTCATGAACACTACCCTTTGTGTATGTTGTATGAAATATTGCATGTTCATAGTTATACATCTTGTAATTATTTAAAAAAAAAAAAATAAAATCCTGTAAATGAAATCCTGAATCAAGATTCCACTGGTTAATACCAAGGTTCATAGATCCCAGTCATAGCTGTATGTGCAAGGTCACCTATGTATTCACTTTTCACAATCCATATTGTGCTTGCTGTAGATTTGTAGGTCACTTTTATAAAACTTGCAACCATTTGATTTTACTTTATTGGTTGACATTTACATTTTATTTATTTAGCAGATGCTTTTCTCCACATCAGGAGTTTGTGGCAACACTAATTTTAAAACCATTATAAACTTTGCAATACAATTGTCTGAGTTTCTCATGTAGCCTAGAGCTAATAAAATTTAAAGTACAGTTATATCGGGGGGGGGGGTTGCAGTGGTGCATCGGGCTTGGCGGGTCTGGAGTTCGAGTCCTGCGGTGTATGTGTTTTTTTTTTTTTTTTTTTTTCTCTCAGATATATACACATACACACACACTGGCTGAAACAGCTTGTCCCAAGTGGGGTCACAGTGAACCGGAGCCTAACCCACCAACTCAGGGCGTAAGGCTGGAGGGGGAGGAGACACACCCTGGACGGGATGCCAGTCTGTTGCAAGGCAGCCTAAGTGGGACTCAAACCCCAGACCCACCAGAGAGCAGGCACAGGCCAAACCCGCTGCACCACTGCACCCCTATCTGAGAGAACCTAACCCCTAAATATCAAAATCTGTATTTTTGACTGTGGTAGAAGAAACTACGACCAGATCAAATTATAAACATACTTTCAGTCTGAATTGTTTCTAATCTGAGGAGCCAGTGAATATACTCCCCCCCCCCTTGCACTCTGCCATACAAGCTAATGTAATTTAACAATCATCCCCATATGACTGATTGATTGGATTTGGTCAATAGAAAGTTACTTCATAAATTGTTCAGTCAATTCTGATTTTCTGACTGGCATAATCTTATATCACCTGTTTCTCCCCAACACAAAAATTTAGATTTTCATATGATGGTAAAAGACCGATAACTTTAATAATTGTATTTTGTACGTCATCTTTATTAAAATAATTGAACTGTTGAAGTTTATATAATTAACATGTCAACTGCTTTTATTCCACGTTCCAGTAGCTACGTCTTTGTTGGTGTTTCTTAGTACACAACAAGTACAGAAAACCACACTGCAAGACACACTCGGTTTCTGTACGTTTTCAAGCAACATTTCAGAAAAGCTGTTTTCACATAACCAAGCAAGTAAATTATAAAACTACAAAATTGAAGAGCGTGACTAACGTCAGCGCTCAGGTTTTGATGCCTTCGTATGGGGAAAAATGCAGTTTTGCAATGCTGCTCATTTTTAAACGTTTTCCAAATAAAGAGACCTGTTCTGAAGTTGTCAAACCGTGATTTCTTAAATGCCGCCAATGAACTGCTTTTCATTTTCCCAACAAACTACCATCTCTTCGTTGAGTGATTTCGTAATGCTGTATACCCTTCCCCCCCAAAAGCTTCCGGGGTACCGGTCACGTGGCGCCTCGACGTTGACGTAACGTGCTCGTAAACGCTTTGCGGAAGTGTTCCTTTGTGAGTGTCTGTCGAGTGAGATAGCGGCCCGTCAGCGCCACAGAGAAGTCTAGAACATACGAGACTAAGGCGGGCGGCACAGTAAACGCGCTCGTCTCGCGCTGAACGCTTGGAAGGTGGGTTACGGAGTGACGCAATCGCGTCCGGAACACTAAGTCTAAAGAGCAACTGGAACGTCGTGGAATGTGCGGGAAGTTTTCTTTCGTTAGGTAGCTGCAGTGGGGAGTACTTTTCTATTTGTAAGATACTTAGATAGCTGGCAGCCTCGCGCTACCTCGGTTAAACTTGCCCACCGTTTCCCTCGTGATATCCCATGCATGGACACTGAGAGACAATCGCCGGATTGGGCTCAAATACATCAAAACTGCCGTTTGCACTGAGCACAGTCGCTAGTAGCTAGCCTACGCAACAGGTAGGTAAGCGTGATGATGTGTTTGTGTGCTTATTTTGACAGCTTAAGGTGCCTGAATTCAAGTTTCCCACGCCACGTGCCCACGACGTTGAATTGTGGGACTGACGTAGTAGTTGGGGGTATTGTTGGGGCAAATTAATTTCTCAGATTTCCCGAAAGCTGTCACTACACACACACACAGCTCGCCATGCTAGATCATCATCATGTCATTCATTGTCCTGTTCTTCAATAAAAGCTTAAGCCGCTGTCAGTACTGGTTTAACTTACGTCCGTCACGACACGACAGTGCGGCGCTTACGCCACACAGAAATCAAATATGTGGTCCTCCACACGCTCGACTGCGAATGAATATTAGCCAAGTTATTGAGGAGCATAACACGCTGCTGCGAAATTTTGAAATTGTCTGTTGCTGACATCCAGAGTCAGAGTGTCCCCACACGCTGACTGGAAGGCCTAGAGAGTAGACTGGTAGACAAACAGATGCGTTAAAGGCTAGCAAGATATTTATTTACCGTCGTTGATTTGCCATTTGGTCGCTTCAATTCTCTCGGACTGCAATTACTTTAGTTCTTCAGGCGCGAGCCGAGCGCTTACGGCGACCGGGCGGGCGGGTGTGTGTGTTTCCCTCGCCTCACACGAGCAGTGCAAGCGAACGTCGTGTTCGGTGAAACCGTGTGTGCGTGTTTATTTGTTAATAAAAGCGTTTTCGTCTGTTCGTATGGCGCACCGCAGCACAGGGCTGCATGTCTTCACAAAAGACATTTGTCACAGCAAATCCCACGTCGCTGGGTTGGTTCGACGGTTCGGTACCTCACAGCTCAGCTGTTCTGTGTTGTGTCGACTCCCCAGCTCACCTGGCTTTTCACGATAATGCCCTCATTCATTATTATTAATAATACGAATAATAACTTTTAATTAAAGAATCAATAATTGTGTGTACAAGGCAAGCCGTCGCTTCACTGCAGTGCTTGTACTCGCAGAAATTCCGTCGCTCCTCAGTGACGGTCTTGTAGCTTTTCTCCTAACCAAAATATATATATAAAAAAAATTTTTATTTTTTTTTTCTCTCGAGGGGGGGTGTTTGTTTCTATAATCCTGTTTGTCTGACCATTCCCGAGGTGTGCGGCAGACCCAGGAGACTCGTCGCGGAGCCGTTTCTCTAACCTGCGACCCCGGAGAGAACTCCGCTCAGAGGGCAGTAGGGTAGCTCGCGACTGAGTCGAAAGCGTTGAGGCGAAGCCCAACGCCGGGAACGCGCCCGCGAGGGCTGCGGCGCGAGAGCGCGTTGCGGACGTTTCCCGAACTATTTCGCATTAGTCCGCCGCGCTCTTGAACCGCGCGCAGCTCACACCTGAGGCTGAATACCGTCTTCGGAGTTATCGTGCGATGCTTTACAAGACATTTTGAGAAACGTACTAATATTGACTGTAAACAAGCTTTCCGAGAACGTATTTTTTGTACATGCCTACATGTTGGCCTGTGTGTTGTACTTCATGCCAGACTTTGAGTTATTAATTAGTGTTTTAAGTGTTACACCTATCAGTGCTATTCGTGAAGATCCAAAAAAAAATAAATAAATAAAGCAGCAGCAGGACAGAATAGAAATACTCTTTTATTTTTCACTTCTATGCTGCTTACAAATTATTATAATCAAGATATCCATCATTTTAAATTTGGTCTCTTTTCTCCATGTGTAATATCCGGCCCTACCTGACCTAGTTTGATGCCCTGTGTTTCAAAGTAAACAACACAACTTATATGTTTTTTAAAGTCTTGTAATTATGCTTTTGTTTCAGATTATTATGCTCGTTTTTTGTGGTAGTGAATTTTGCCTGAGCTGCTGGTGAGCACACAGTCTGTTGTAGCTCTTTGTTGGCCTTTCTTCATTACGAAGTGCTGAAAATACTCCTGCCAGGGGCCTCGCCGTGGACAAGTGTGTGCGTGAGGCATCCCGGCTCACCAGAGGAACGGAGGGGCCTTCTTTCGCCTCACCAAGAATGTTCAGCAATTTGTTGTGGGACTCTGCTCCCATCCAAAAAGCCCCGCTGTTGCCTCTCGCATTTAGGTTAGATTTGTACATTTAGCGGGCACTTTCCTCCAAAGAGATGTGCGGCTCAAAGTAAACAAAGGTGCATCAACAACAGACGCAAGGGAGCTGATGTTTCTTGAAACAGTCACTTAGTCCAACACCACCGTTGATGCCGCTTTTGTACATTTATTCATTTAGGAGCCGCGTTACACCAGAAACTGCGTATAGAATTGATCGCGAGCCCCTGGCTTCCCCCTGTGTCGTATTGAACTTTGACTTATTCAGTAACTAACTCTTGGTCCCAATCGAGTTCAAAAGTAGGGGACCGGCATTGGGGGGTTTTTTGTCTTTTTCTTTCAAATTCTTTTACTACATTTCTTCCTTTTCCTTTCTTTGCTTTATGTTAGAAGTGCCAACAGGGCATTTATCAAAAATGCTCTGAAATCTGGTCTTGGATATATTAAATATTTTTCAGGGCTTCTCAGAATCTAAACGCTTCACGCTGGGAGAACGGAAGCTTCCAGGGCGAAGCTTGTGGCCATGTTGTGCTGGGGGAATGCTTCCTTCGGCCAGCTTGGCCTGGGCGGCATCGATGAGGAGATTGTGCTGGAGCCACGGAACTGCGAGTTCTTCCGCGGAAAGAAGGTGCTGGATGTGGGCTGCGGCCACCGCCACACAGCCTTCTTGCTGAACGACGGCACGGTGTACACCTGTGGTTGCAATGACCTCGGCCAGTTAGGGCATGACAAGTCAAGGAAGAAACCAGGTATCTTGCAGAAATTCCACTTTGGCAGATTCCTTTGTTTGAAATTGGCATATCTGATGGCAAGACCCCTCTCAGATTTACTCAAAACTGTGGCAAATAGGTTTTATTGTCACTTCTGTCATATTACTATTCTTCGTAAGTGGAGTCTTTCACAAAGATGACTTAGTTAACTGGGTTACTTTCTTAAACACACAGTTTTTTCAGTAAAATAATTCAGTTTTGGTTTGGTTCCCCCCAACCCCCTCCTCAAAACTTGCATGGAAAGATGTGCTTGAATTTACTCTTATGATTTTTGCCTGCTGTTTTGTTAGCAGTATGAAATATTCCTGCTGCATTACGGCCAACGTGCCTGGCTTCTTTCCGCAGAACAAGTCACTGCCCTGGACGCTCAGAATATTGTGGCTGTGTGTTGCGGGGAGGCCCACACCCTGGCCCTGAATGACAAGGGTCAGGTGTTTGCCTGGGGTATGACCTCTGATGGACAGCTGGGCCTGCCCATGGCGGAGGAGTGCACCCGTGTTCCCAGGTACAGTTTCACATCTCATTCTGCCATCCTCGGGGTTGAAATACAACATGAATGAATGTCCATAATTAATGTTTATCAATTTATTATCATGTAATATAAAATTATAAATTTTCCTACTTTGTTAGGTGTTGAGAATTTAAAACTCTGCGTTCAGTGGGGTAGTTATTCTGCGGGCGAGCACCGGCTAGCTTAACTTGACATTCAGAATTGCTGATGATATATGTAATATACCTGGCTGCCAGTTCTCTTCAAAATCTGTTTAAACCCAACATTGCGACTAAGATGTTTAGTTCCAGAGCAGATGTCTTAGTGTGTTTGCGGTTTTTTTGGGGGGGTTTTTTTTTTTTTTTTTTTTGGTCCATTAAATGTCCATAACCAAATTTATAAGGGCATAGTTCCCCAGTGGCAGAATTTAAATGCATTTATAAACCACAGTAGCTGATACCACTCTCTCCCCCCCCCCAAACCTCATTGACTCTAGAAATATCAAGAGCTTATCAGAAGTTCAGATTGTACAGGTGGCCTGTGGATACCGGCACTCCCATGCACTGTCCAGAGGTGAGTGCTTCATTAGCATGATTTAATTTATTGTATAGTTCCTTCTATATATGAAAAAATGTTCGTCGGAATCTACGGTAAATAAGTTTATATTAATCACTATTAAAATGCAAGGTGATAGATCAGGCTTTAGGTAACTGATTGTTGGGATCATTTTCAGTTTAAGGTTTTTTAACCCCTCGTATTTTCATGTCGTTGCTTAGGAGGTAGCGTCTTTTCCTGGGGACAGAATAAACACGGACAGCTCGGCCTTGGAAACGACTGCAAAAATGTCTTCTCTCCGAAGGTCATCCAATCTCTGCAGGGGATTCCTTTTGTGCAGATCTCGACAGGTGGTGCCCACAGCTTTGCCCTCACCATGTCCGGAGCGGTGTTTGGGTGGGGCCGCAACAAGTTTGGCCAGTTGGGCCTCAATGACACCAATGGTAATCACAGCTGCAGCAGCCCACCTCTAACACAGTGTACGGTCAACATTGCAGCAACTTCGTCTTTTACCAAAGTTTTCTCTTCTAGACCGATATTTCCCTACCTTACTGAAATCCCTGAGGTCTCAAAGGGTCGTGTACATCTCCTGTGGAGAAGATCATACAGCTGCATTAACAAAGGTATACTTATTTGTCATTTTCGGAGTGTTTTGTTGGTGGTTGTGCATTAGATAATTGTACAAGAATGTTTGCTGCTATGAATAAAGGAAAGTGTGTAACAATTTATATAGTTAAAATGTGAAGCCTGTGCATTATCACAGGAGGGTGGTGTCTTTACCTTTGGAGCTGGAGGTTACGGTCAGCTTGGGCACAACACTACAAACCATGAAATAAACCCCAGGAAAGTTTTTGAGCTCATGGGCAATGTAGTCACACAGATCGCTTGTGGCCGGTGAGTACCACCACGCTGATGGCTCAAGTATTTCTGGACCTTAAATACAATCTTGAATGACTCGCAGCATGTGGTTTTAGCAGGTCTCGTAATAACAGTTACATGTGAAATACTGCATATATGAGTACAGTTACTATTTTTAGTGGGGCAGTCAGTGCAAAATGCCTTAGTTTCTTTTGATTTGGAGCTTATGGAATACGTACCGAACCAATCAAATTTTTGAGTACATGTGGATAACCTAGGCAGTAATATTACAGGATAAAGTGGACGGAAGAGTAAAAGCAGAGCAACTTGCCTGTGCCCTGTGGAATTACTGTTGAAGACCTGGGAATAGTGTTGCCTGAATCCCTGCTTAGACATATGAAAAAAGACCTCATGGAGGGGTTGGGGGGACTAGTTACCAGCAAATGTACTCATTTTTGGTACTGGTACTCTGTGCACCAAGGGTTATATTATCCTGTTTATTTTAACCCCCTTTTATGTCTATTTTCACATCCAACAAGGCAACACACTTTGGCCTTCATTGCTTCCACTGGGAAAATCGATTCCTTTGGACTCGGTGGAAACGGACAACTTGGCACTCGGTCCACATGCAACAGGAAGAGCCCTGCTCCGGTGAAAGGCAACTGGGTTCTGTACAGTGACGTGTGTCCTGCTGAAATAGGTCCGTACTGCTTATGTTTCCAATGGTTTTGCTGTGCTTTTTTTTGTCTGAGCTTTGCCTTAAAATTGTGATTCTTATTGTAGATGCTCAACAGTGTTGTGTGAGAAGAATATATGCCGGTGGTGACCAGAGTTTTGCCCATTTCTCAACTCCAGAGGTAAGACTTCAGTTTAACAGTAATGAAAGCTTGAAACACTGGATTCTCAGATCATGTTTTATTGCAGAGTAGGGCTTTTAGAGGTGACTTGAAGTCTAAAATGAAATATATGTTTTTGTAAATTGTGTTGGGTATGCATAAACTGGAGTGGCCCTGTTTATTACTGCAAAATTAAATGAGCTGAAAAGTTCTTCCTCCTCTGAATGTCAGTGTATTAAATTTGTTTGCGTAATTATATCAGTAACACTTCCTCACCCATCCCACAGAATGCTGTGCCTCCAGATGACTTCCGAATACCGCCTCCTGGCAAAGATATTTTCACACTGAACACAGATGTTATTGAGAGATGGTTGAGTCATGGACAAGGACGACTCTCTACAGAGATTGTCAAGTACGTGTTGTCTTTCTTCTTTCCCTTATTTAATTTTATTCTTTGTGTTTTTTGTTCAGCCTCTTGTGTACTTTTGTGCTTTCTTGCGGTTACTCTTAACATAGGTGCCCTTAGACAGCTTTTGGGAATGGTGCTCAATACATTGCAGTACTGAACATATTTTTTTATGACTAGTACATTTACTTCCATTAGTTTAGTTGACACTTTTCTTCAGAGGTATGTACAGTGTTAAGCTACTGAGTCGTTTACCCATTTGTACACCTGGTTAATTTTTACTGGAGCAATTTGGGATAATTTCATCACTCAAGGGTACTCGAGGTGGGATTTGACCGTGTCCTCGGAGTGAAAGTCAGCAGCTCTAGCTACTGTGGTACTGGCCGTATAGCAGTAATGGCAATTTTGATTTGATTTTCGCCATCGCGATTTTTGGATATGCATCCAAACTGAATTAACCTGTTTCACTGAAAGTATATAATGAATGAATATCAGAATGTCTAGATTGCCAGAAATCAGTTAGGATGTTATTGACTGACCCAAATTAAAATGCATTTAATTGTAGTCACTATATGTCTGTTTTATGCCATTTCAGTACTAACCCTTTTAAAGAGCTGGAAACTCATCTCTTTATGTCCACAGTGAAATCGATGTCCTTTTTTCTTCTGCAAGTTGTCTTAATGGGAGCTTTCTTTGTGGAAGGTAATGCCATATGATTTGGCATTTGTATTAACATTCACTGGATTTTTTTTTTTTTTTAAAAAATTAAAAATTGCTTTTACTATGCAAGGTGTAAATGTCCTACATTTTCAGGAGTATTTTTTTTTTTGTTGTTGATCTTTTGTTTTAGTGTCTAAGTTTCTACTTTATGTGGTAGAATTACCTAAAGCTAGTTATATACTGATCAAGACAGCAATAATTGCAGTTCTTGTTTATTGTGTGTATTTTTGAAATGCCTTTGGAATTACAAACAGTAAAATACTGTTTTTTTTGGTCTTCTGCAGCCATCCAGACCATTACAACACAAGCAGCAAATTCTCAGGGGTGGACATGAATTCAGCACGACTCTTGTTTCACAAGCTGATTCAGCCTGAATATCCACAAGTTACACAACTAGTAAGTGCCACATAGCAAAATTATTAACCTTGATTTAGCTGCCACCTGTGTTTAAGGTGGCATTAACTTTACCAAAGCAAGATGTTCCTAGTGAACAAAGGATCATTTGACAAATTAATCAAAGGGGATACATTTTTCTTGCCACTTTTAATAGTAACAAATGTTGTTAGTAGTAATTGCAGGTGGTCCCTGATTTACGATGGTTCAACTTACAAATTTTTTTTTTTTTTGGCTTTATGATGGCGATAGACATGCAGTAGAAACCATACTTCAAATTTTGATTTTCCCCCCCAAGAAAGCAATATGCGGGGGGATGCTCTCACAATTCTGGGCAGCGACAGCAATCCCTATCTCCCAGTCTGTCATGCTGTCATCACTGTACGGATACCTTGCATCTACATTGTGTTTTGTGCACCCATAATGTCACAGAAACACCCATCTGTGTCTCCTGCTAATGGTGAGAAGAAGAGGAGGAGGGCAATTACTCCTGAGGAGAAACTCAAGATAATTATCCAGCACGTATGCTAGGCTATGATGTTCGGTAGGTTACGTGTGTTAAATCTATTTTTGACTTACAATATTTTCGACTTCCGGGTTTCGCGGTACGTAACCCCATCGTAAATCAGGGACCACCTGTAATAGTACATGTACAAAGAACAGACTTTAAAACTCCTCTTTAAAACCCCCATTTCTTCTTTTTTGCCCTTTCAAGATTGCTGCTAATTTGGAGAAAAACTTAATTCCAAACCTGACCAGCTCTCCTCCTGACATAGAAGCACTGAGACTTTACCTCACATTACCTGAATGTCCACTTTTTAATAACCCCAACAGCTTTGTCACACTAGCCATTCCTTTTGGAAAAGCTGTTGTCAGCCTGAAAGAGGCACCCTTGAAGGTGCTTGGTGAGTGCTTTCACTATTTCTATAACTTTTGGGAAATTCTGCAGCATCTTGCTGGATTTTGAATTTGTAAACTTGAAAATGTAACATCAGTTGGAATTGTTATAAGTTTCTTTCGAAATGCTTTTCAGAAAACTGGTGGTCAAGGCTGGAGCCACCAGTGTTCCAGCGCCTTGTGGAGCTCTACAAGGATGTTGTGGTGAGCCTGCTGAGGATGCACAAAGTGGGCATCCCATTGTCAGAGCAGAGGATATTCACGAGCTTCCTCCACGTCTCACTGAAATTTCTGGAGATCTTACACACTGTGAGTCTTATTACATGCATCATATGTCAGGCTTGTTTTTCTGCAGTGAGTGTAAAAACATTTTGCATTGCTTTGGATCACTGCAGATGTTTTTTGGCTTGTTTGGAGCTCTTGTATGGCACACATTTAAAATTGCTGTGTTTTGTGTGCATGTGTTTTATACTGTAAGCTTCCATGGTGGTCTTCATGGTATGCAGACATCACACTGTAACAAACTTTAATGCTAAAATACAGATTTTTGTCATATAGCCTCACCTACAGAAACATCTACCTAATAGGGACAAAGATCCCCAAGTATAACTTGTTAAAGAGCCATTGCAAGTAACCTTTCAATAGGAAAAATTGCAATTTTTACTGCAGTGATTACATCTTGAAGAGGGGGGGGGAACTAATTGTCCATTAACATGACAGGTAAACGAAAAGGCGGGGCAGATTATACAGTATGATAAATTCTACATCCATGAGTTGGATGACCTGATTGACATCAAGAATGACTACATCAACTGGATTCAGCAGCAGATGTTCTCAATGGTAAGTTGTAAGAGAGGAACTTGTACTTTGTTTTTCATGATTGTATTAATGCTTATGGCACTGTGAGTAGTGCTGCCACTTCACTATGCCTGGGTGGTGCAAGAGGACGTGGGTTCAATCCCTGCTCAGTCTCTGGAGTTTGAATGTTTTCCCTGTGTCTACCGTATGATGGACTAGTATCCTGTGCAGGGTGTACTCTCCCTCAGCTCAATGCTTTCCATATAAGCTCCTGTTCACCATGACCCTATCCTGGACAAGCAGTTATTGAAGCTGGATATTCATGCTTGTGAAAAGCAGTACCCTTTTTTCATTCTGCGATGAATATTTGAATATTTTCTTGTTTTTAAAATGGCCCACATTACAGTATTTTCCTGTGCATCTGCATATTTTAAAAGGATATTAATTTGGATGACATGAGTTTTATCAGATAGTATTTTAGTAATGGAATAAAATTTGTTGTACAGTATTTTTACTTGTAAATCTAGTACTGATTCCTTCTGACCTTGGCCCTTGTAGCACATTTTAGTGTAAATAGATTTACAAAAAAGTAGTATTTTTCATAAGTGAACAGTTTACAATCCAGCCTTCAAACTTGCACTTTTTCCCCCCAGATTTTTTTTTTTTTTTTTTTGTTAATGCATTAAAGTTAGGAAATATCTTGAAAAGGTTTTGCTTCTAGTGTTTTGTCTCACCAGGTGCCAGAGATTCCTGTGACTCTGTGCAGATACCCATTTGTGTTTGATGCCCAAGCAAAGACAACGTTGCTTCAGACGGATGCAGTGTTACAGATGCAGGTAAAGGGGATGTTTTGCTCCACGGTAATGAATACTGTGTGGGGGGAAAAAGTACCCATTTTCTTCTGCTTAACAAGTGCAGAAGACTTTAAAAAGTCTGAAAAATTTGTTTTGCTACCATTTTTTTCCCCACACAAATTCCACATAAAAATTGTGGGGACAGCTGGTAGCATAGTGGTTAGAGCTGCTGCCTTTGGACCCAGGTTCAAATCTCACCTCAGGTTGTAATACTCTTGAGCAAGTTACTTACCCTAAATTGCTCCAGTAAAATTACCCAGCTTTCAGTAAAATAAGTGTAGGTAGGTAGATTAACATTGTAAGTGGCTTTAGAGGAAAGCATCAGCTAAATAAATGTAAAAAGGTGCCAGTGGTATATCAGTAAAAACCATTACTGGGCACCCATAAATACACCCACCCTCGTGGAACACCCCAGTTCACATCTAGCCTTTACGAGATGTGGCAGCTCCCTGAAGATCCTTCCAACAGGGGAAGCGAAACACTGGAACCGGTGTCCTACATGACACGGTCTAACCCAGAAGAGTTAAATCCGCAGTCAGTTGACACCAGCCGCTACATGCAAAAATGTAAAACTTAAGAGTTTTGTTTTGTTGTAATGTTGTGAGGTGCATAGTGATGACTTTTGTCAAGGAAATACTGAACAGTGACACTGTATCTTTTTCTTGTGTTACAAGATGGCAGTTGACCAAGCTCAGAGGCAGAACTTCTCCTCTCTGTTCCTGCCCGTGGTGGAGTCTGTTAACCCTTGCCTGATTCTCATCGTCAGGAGGGAGAACATCGTTGGGGACACTATGGAGGTTTTGAGGAAATCCAAGAATGTGGACTACAAGAAACCTTTGAAGGTTTACTTCCTGAGTATACAGTTTCTGCAGCTGAATGTGCACACTTTATGGTATTCTGGTCAATCTCCAGGGTCACCACTGTCCATGAAGCACACTTCTGTTGTTTGCTGTAGGTGATTTTTGTTGGGGAAGAAGCTGTGGATGCAGGAGGTGTCCGAAAAGAGTTCTTCCTGCTAATCATGAAAGAACTTCTTGACCCGAAGTATGGCATGTTTAGGTACTACGAGGACTCCAGACTCATTTGGTTCTCAGACAAGGTGAAAACATGATTTAAAGCAATCTGTGGTTCTAGTTCTTCTCTACCCTAAAGTTTCAATAAACCCTAAATTCACGGGTTATCCTGATATACCCCATGCTTGGCATTGTCTTCCACTAATGATGTATGTTTCTCTGTGAAATGTGTACTAGAGCACCTCATAAGTTGGTTGTCTTTTATAACTTCTTTCCTGTCAGACATTTGAAGACATTGAATTGTTTCATCTGATTGGAGCCATTTGTGGTTTAGCCATCTACAACCTGACCATTGTGGAGCTCAACTTCCCTTTAGCTCTGTACAAGAAGCTCCTGAAGAAAAAACCAACACTTGAAGACTTAAAGGAGCTCATGCCTGAGGTTGGCAGGTTAGTCTTAGCTGTTAAGTAGTCAGCTTAGTATACTGTTGCCAAGTTGACACACAGGGCCAGTCAGAAGTTTGAGTACACCTGGACAATACTAACTGGATGGAAGAGTCAAAGCAACCCTTCACCCAACCTTGATCTACATCTCTGGAAAATGCTGCAGAAGACCTGGGAAGGACTCTACCCGATTCCTGCCGAAAAAAAAAATTGGTAACCAGTTGCCTTGTGGGCAAAAAATTAGTTTCCAGCAAGAGTACTCAATCTTTTGTCTGGTACTGTATGTGCTTTATTTCTTTTCCTAAATTAGTTGGCAGTGCTGACCGGAGTGTTTTGCACCCAAAGATAAAATAAGTTGCTAAAATCTGTGCGTATATGTTAAAAATTTTTGGTGTGTGTGTTGTCCATTGACATATTTTTAAAATCTGTTTTTGTCAGAAATTTGCAGCAATTGCTAGACTACACGGAAGATGTGGATGAAGCGTTCTGTTTAAACTTCACAGTAAGTTGCAGTGACCGGGCAATGGTACTTCTAGTACTCAAATGTTGTATGCTTCAGTGTATATATTACCACATTCTTGTCCCTCAGAACTTTAAAAGTGCTGACCAAAACACTAATGCATCCAATGAGATTTTGGAGGTGTTTTAGAAGGTAAAAATTGGGAGGTAGAAATAGTTGTTTAACAAAGTTTTTCAGATGTACCCCAGTATTGTTTTTATGAAACACTTTGAAATAAAATGGTGACTTTTCATAATTTTTCGGTGAACTACATTTGCCATTTCTTTGGCTGAATAACTGGAAAGTAATATAGATTGTTCCTGCCATGGGAAACCCAACATGTTGTTTTGCAGATACACTCCTCCTTTGTGAACATGCATCCCTGTAAAGCACTTTGTCATAAATGTTGATAAACTGCATCCCTATTTAGGACTAACTCAATTTAAAGTTTTTATTCAAAATTCTTGTGCTTGTCAAAGATTAGTGTCGTGTGTGTGTGTGTGGGAGTCCCCCCACCCATTGTGGATTTTTGTGGTTCAGTCAATTTCTAAACTTCCTATTCATCCATAGTGTATATCTTTAAAAGTTGACCAAAACAAAAGCATTTTGGGTTTAAGTTGCCTCCAATACAAAGATGAAAAGTTGGAACAGGTCTGAATGCTTTTCAGTTGTCAACATTTTCCATTATTTCTTACTGAAAAAATATCCCATCAGCAGACAGCACTTTCCTTTGTCTGTACCAGAGACCCTTTGTAGTGTTTCCACTAATATTTTTTTTTTTTTTTTTTTTTTTTTTCTCTTTCCCTTCTTCCCCCCTCCCGCCCCTCCTTCCTCTCCCCCTTCCCTTAGATCACAGTGGAAAACTTTGGCACAACAGAAGTTTTGGAACTTGTTCCGAATGGCATGCATATCACTGTTAATAATTCAAACAGGTATCCCTTTTTTAATTGATTATGGTCTTTCGGCTAACCTTTTTTGCCTGTTTTTGTAGGTCTTGTCTGGTAAGGCAAATGTATTGAAATATCAGTCTTTTCCTACAACAAAGTTCAACTGAAACACAAGCTGTTGATCATATGTACCATGACTGTACAGCTTTGTTCAAAGTAATTGGCTTTTTATTCTCAGTTCTTTTGAGGCAGCCATATAAAAGATGTAAATTAAAGTTTGATTAGCCGCCTCTTATGGATTGGGGAATAAAGACTTTTTAAAATTCTTAAGAACTACCCAAATGTTTTCAGGCAGGAGTTTGTGACAGCATATGTCGACTACATTTTCAATTCATCCGTGGCTCCTCTGTTTAACGAATTCTACGCTGGCTTCCACAAAGTGTGCGGCGGTAAAGTTCTTGAGCTCTTCCAACCCAGTGAACTCCAGGCAATGGTCATTGGGAACACAAACTATGACTGGAAGGAGCTGGAAAAGGTACAGCTTTTTTTTTTTTTTTTTTTTTTTTTTTTTTTTTAATTCTAGATTTGAAATGGGTATGAGCAAAATGCATTCTTGCAAACTAAGCCAATTTTTTTTATTAATCATACTCTAAATTCATTAATGTAAATGCAATTGTGAAAATTGAGGTTGTCATCTCAAATTAACCATTTGTTTTTACCACCAACCAATTCCAATAACCGCTTGTCCCGAGCGGGGTCGCGG